>NC_057809.1:102241069-102862549 GCF_018294505.1 Triticum aestivum
GGGGCGTGGCGATGGGCTTCGGGGGCCCAGTTTGGGCTGCCCGGGCCGGCGGCGGGGAAGGCAGCGGCGGGCCACGTGGCGGCTCCCGATTGGGCGCGGATGGCGGCAGCGAGGCGTCCGGCACGGACCGGACATGTCCGGCGCGCGGAGAGGAGCGGGGCTAGGGTTAGGGGTGGATTGATCCGAAATTTCTGGGAGGAGTGCCTTTTTATAGGTAGAGGGAGCGAGGAGGCTCCAAATTGAGCATGGTTTTCGGGCACGCGATCGTGATCGAACGACCTAGATGATGGAGGGGGTTTAGGTGGGTTTTGGGCCACTTTGGAGAGGTGTTGGGCTGCAACACACACGAGGCCTTCTCGGCTCTTCGGTTAACCGTTGGAGTATCAAACGAAGTCCAAATGGCACGAAACTTGGCATGCGGTCTACCGGTAGTGAACCAAGGCCGCTTGGCAAGTCTCGGTCCAATCCGAGAACGTTTAATACTTGCACATGAAAAGAGGTAAAAGGGGACATCGGAGGACATAGGAGCGCCAGAATGCAAAACGGATAATGAGGAAAATGCTCGGATGCATGAAACGAACACGTATGCAAATGTGATGCACATGATGACATGATATGAGATGCATGACAAAGACAAAAGCAACACGAAGACAAAAAACCCGACAATGAGGAAATATCATAACTTAGTGCCGGAAATGGCAAGAGTTGGAATACAAATATGGCAGGTAACATATGGGGCGTTACAATGATGACGGTGATTTCCCCCTCCGGGAGGGAAGTTCCCCCATCGGAATCGCTCCGCCAGAGGGCAAAAGTGCTCCTGCCCAAGTTCTGCCTCAAGACGACGATGCTCCGTCCCGAAAGTCCTCTCCTTATTTTTTTTTCTAGGTCAAAATGACCTATATACTAGAATATGGGCACCGGAGGTGGGCCTGGGTGAGCACAACCCACCAGGGCGCGCCTGGGCTTCCTGGGGCGCCCAGGTGGGTTGTACCCATCTGGTGGGCCCCCTCTGGTAGTTATTTGCTCCAATATTCCTCAAGTATTCCATAAAAATTCTCTCTGAAGTTTTAGCTTATTTGGAGTTGTGCAGAATAGGTAGCCTAACGTAGCTTTTCCAGGTCCAGATTTCCAGTTGCTGGAATTCTCCCTCTTTGTGTATACCTTTCATATTATGAGAGAAAGGGCATTAGAATTACCCCAAACAGGATTATTATGGATAAAAACATCTTAAATAATAGTAAGAAAACATGATGCAAAATGGACGTATCAGCCACCACTGGGTCATCTTCCCGCGTGGCCTCTGATGCCGTAGGCGGAGGCCGAGGCGGTGCCAGCAACGGGTATGCCGAGGCCGCCGCCAACCCACCCGAAGACGAGCCGCGTGAGCGGCCCTTGCCCGCCTCGGCTCCGTTGCCATGCACCTTGGCGGCATGGCCCAAGCGCCTGTTGTGGGGGCGGCCCTGGCTATGGCGCGAAGTGGGAGTGCGGCTACGATGCCGTTCAGACGAGGGGGAAGCACGGTAGGCTCCTTGCCGTGGCTCCACCCAAGGAGTGTGTCCTTCCAGGACCTCCTCTAGTTGCCGTTGTCGTCACCGTCGTGGCTGCGCCTGTGGCCAGTCGAGGGCATGCCCCTGCAGCCCGAGGAAGCCACCTGCATGGGGGGGGCATGCACGGCCCTGGTCTTGTGATGGCCTACCATCCTCCACACCAGACACCCAGCCTCTCACCTGAGGGTGGCACGGGTACGGCAATAATCGTCATCGGAGGAGGGGAGGACACTCTGTCCGGAATGGGAGGAGCGAGGGGACAGGGGTGTTCAGTCTTCAACACGGTCGATGTGCACCAGCACGTCCCAGCGGAGCAGGTTGGGCGGCGGCGTGACCGCCTGGCTCGGAGGCGAGAAGCCGAGCATCTCCTCAACGCGTCCTATGCTCCTCGCGTGCTTCCATAGCGTCATCTTGGTGGGGATGTGGTGCCGCTACCACGGTCACACCCAGACGGTGAAGAGCTTCGTGTCCGCGCGCTTGAAAGTATGGCTGTCGAGGCGGTCGATGATGACCTTGTCCCCCAGTGCGTCCTTTGCGCCCTCCAGAGTCCACAGATGCATGGGTAGCTTCTCCATGATGACGCGCACGTGCAGCATCCAGGTGTCGTGGACCGCATGTGTGTCGCCCCTCCATGGCTCTGGTAGGAAGGAGACGCCGTGCACCACGATCGAGCCTCTCTGCATGACGAGGTCCTTGTGCGTTGCTACCTCTTGAGCACTGCGTTGGATTTCCCCGAAGAGGAAAGGATGATGCAGCAAAGTAGTGTAAGTATTTCCCTCAGTTTTTGAGAACCAAGGTATCAATCCAGCAGGAGGTTGCGCGCGCGTCCCCTAGTACCTACAAAAAGCAAATAACTCCTCGCAACCAACGCGATAAGGGGTTGTCAATCCCTTCACGGTCACTTACGAGAGTGAGATCTGATAGATATGATAAGATAATATTTTTGGTATTTTTGTGATAAAGATGCAAAGTAAAATAAAAGCAAAGTAAAAACAAAGGAAATAACTAAGTATTGGAAGATTAATATGATGAAGATAGACCCGGGGGCCATATGTTTCACTAGTGGCTTCTCTCAAGAGCATAAGTATTTTACGGTGGGTGAACGAATTACTGTTGAGCAATTGATAGAATTGACCATAGTTATGAGAATATCTAGGTATGATCATGTATATAGGCATCACATCCGAGACAAGTAGACCGACTCCTGCCTACATCTACTACTATTACTCCACTCATCGACCGCTATCCAGCATGCATCTAGAGTATTAAGCTCATGAAAACAAAGTAACGCCTTAAGCAAGATGCCATGATGTAGAGGGATAAATTCATGCAATATGATAAAAAAACATCTTGTTATCCTCGATGGCAACAATACAATACGTGCCTTGCTGCCCCTACTGTCACTGGGAAAGGACACTGCAATATAGAACCCAAACTAAGCAATTATCCCATTGCAAGAAAGATCAATCTAGTAGGCCAAACCAAACTGATAATTTGAAGAGACTTGCAAAGATAACCAATCATACATAAAAGAATTCAGAGAAGATTCAAATATTGTTCATAGATAAACTTGATCATACACCATCGGTCTCAACAAACATACCGCAAAAAGAAGATTACATCGAATAGATCTCCACAAGAGAGGGGGAGAACATTGTATTGAGATCCAAAAAGAGAGAAGAAGCCATCTAGCTAATAACTATGGACCCGAAGGTCTGAGGTAAACTACTCACACTTCATCGAAGAGGCTATGGTGTTGATGTAGAAGCCCTCCATGGTGGATACCCCCTCCGGCGGAGCTCCGGAACAGGCCCCAAGATGGGATCTCGTGGATACAAAAAGTTACGGCGGTGGAATTAGGGTTTTGGCTCCGTATCTGATCCTTTGGGTGTATGTAGGTATATATAGGAGGAAGGAGTACGTCGGTGGAGCAACAGGGGGCCCACGAGGGTGGAGGGCGTGCCTGGGGGGGTAGGCGCGCCCCCTCCCTCATGTCCTCCTCCTTTGTTTCTTGAGATAGGGTCCAAGTCTCCTGGATCATGTTCGGTGAGAAAATCACGTTCCCGAAGGTTTCATTCCGTTTGGACTCCGTTTGATATTCATTTTCTTCCAAACCCTAAAATAGGCAAAACAAACAGCAATTCTGGGCTGGGCCTCCGGTTAATAGGTTAGTCCCAAAAATAATATAAAAGTGGAAAATAAAGCCCAATAATGTCCAAAACAGTAGATAATATAGCATGGAGTAATCAAAAATTATAGATACGTTGGAGACGTATCAAGCATCCCCAAACTTAATTCCTGCTCGTCCTTGAGTAGGTAAATGATAAAAACAGAACTTTTGATGCGGAGTGCTACTTGGCATAATTTTAATGTAATTCTTCTTAATTGTGGCATGAATATTCATATCCGAAAGATTCAAGATAAAAGTTCATATTGGCATAAAAATAATAATACTTCAAGCATACTAACTAAGCAATTATGTCTTCTCAAAATAACATGGCCAAAGAAAGTTCATCCCTACAAAATCATATAGTTTATTCATGCTCCATTTTTGTCACACAAGAATGCTCTCATCATGCACAACCCCGATGACAAGCCAATTAATTGTTTCATACTTTAGTAATCTCAAACCTATAAACTTTCACGCAATATATGAGTGCAAGCCATGGACATAGCACTATGGGTGGAATAGAATATGATGATGGGGGTTATGTGGAGAAGACAAAAAAGGAGAAAGTCTCACATCAATGAGGCTAATCAATGGGCTATGGAGATGCCCATCGATTGATGTCAATGCGAGGAGTAGGGATTGCCCTGCAACGGATGCACTAGAGCTATAAATGTATGAAAGCTCAACAAAAGAAACTACGTGGGTGTGCATCCAACTTGCTTGCTCATGAATACCTAGGGCACTTGAGGAGGCCCATTGTTGGAATATACAAGCCAAGTTCTATAATGAAAATTCCCACTAGTATATGAAAGTGACAAAACAAAAGACTCTCTATCATGAAGAGTATGGTGCTACTTTGAAGCACAAGTGTGGCAAAGGATAGTAGCATTGTCCCTTTTTATTTTATTTTATTTTATTTATATTTGGCCTTTCTTTGTGTTTTGGCCTTTCTTTTTTTGGGACAATGCTCTATTAATGATGATCATCACACTTCTATTTATTTACAACTCGATACTAGAACAAAAGATTACTCTATATGAATGCCTCTAGCGATGTACCGGGATATGCAATGAATCAAGAGTGACATGTATGATAATTATGAACAATGTCTTTGCCACAAATACTATGTCAACTACTTGATCATGCTAAGCAATATGACAATGATGAATGTGTCATGATAAACGGAATGGTGGAAAGTTGCATGGCAATATATCTCGGAATGGCTATGGAAATGCCATAATAGGTAGGTATGGTGGCTGTTTTGAGGAAGATATAAGGCGGTTTATGTGTGAAAGAGCGTATCATATCACGGGGTTTGGATGCACCGGGGAAGTTTGCACCAACTCTCAAGGTGAGAAAGGGCAATGCACGGTACCGAAGAGTCTAGCAATGATGGAAGGGTGAGAGTGCGTATAATCCATGGACTCAACATTAGTCATAAAGAACTCACATAATTATTGCAAAAATCTACAAGTCATCAGAAACCAAGCACTACGCACATGCTCCTAGGGGGATAGATTGGTAGGAAAAGACCATCGCTCGTCCCCGACCACCACTCATAAGGAGTACAATCAAAGAACACCTCATGTTTCAGATTTGTTACATAACGTTTACCATACGTGCATCCTACGGGACTTGCAAACTTCAACACAAGAATTTCTAAAATTCACAACTTCTGAACTAGCACGACTTTGATATTATTACCTCCATATCTCAAAACAATCATCAAGCATCAAACTTCTCTTAGTATTCAAAACACTCATAAGAAACTTTTTACTAATCTTGAATACCTAGAATATTAGGATTATTTAAGCAAATTACCATGCTATTTAAGACTCTCAAAATAATCTAAGTGAAGCATGAGAGATCAATAGTTTCTATAAAACAAATCCACCACGGTGCTCTAAAATATATAAGTGAAGTACTAGAGCAAAACTATATAACTCAAAAGATATAAGCGAAGCACATAGAGTATTCTAACAAATTCAAAATCATGTATGGCTCTCTCAAAAGGTGTGTACAGCAAGGATGATTGTGGTAAACTAAAAAGAAAAGACTCAAATCATACAAGACGCTCCAAGAAAAACACATATCATGTGGTGAATAAAAATATAGCTCCAAGTAAAGTTACCGATAGAAGTAGACGAAAGAGGGGATGCCTTCCGGGGCATCCCCAAGCTTTGGCTTTTCGGTGTCCTTAGATTATCTTGGGGGTGCCATGGGCATTCCCAAGCTTAGGCTCTTGCAACTCCTTATTCCATAATCCATCAAATCTTTACCCAAAACTTGAAAACTTCACAACACAAAACTCAAAGTAGAAAATCTCGTGAGCTCCATTAGCGAAAGAAAACAAAAGACCACTTCAAGGTACTGTAATGAACTCATTTTTTATTTATATTGGTGTTAAACCTACTGTATTCCAACTTATCTATGGTTTATAAAATATTTTACTAGCCATAGATTCATCAAAATAAGCAAACAATACACACAAAACAGAATCTGTCAAAAACAGAACATTCTGTAGTAATCTGTAGCTAGCGCAAGATCTGGAACCCCAAAAATTCTAAAATAAATTTCTGGACGTGAGAAATTTACCTATTAATCATCTTCAAAAATAATTAACTAAATATCACTTTCCAAATAAAAATGGCAGCAGTTCTCGTGAGCGCTAAAGTTTCTGTTTTTTACAGCAAGATATTAAGACTTTCCCCAAGTCTTCCCAACGGTTCTACTTGGCACAAACACTAATTAAACACAAAAAACATAACCAAAACATAGGCTAGGTAAATTATTTATTACTAAACAGGAGCAAAAATCAAGGAATAAAAATAAAATTGGGTTGCCTCCAAAAAGCGTTATCGTTTAACGCCCTAGCTAGGTATAAAAAGTAAGGATAGATCTAGGTATTGCCATCTTTGGTAGGCAATCCATAAGTGGCTCTCATACTAGATTAATATGGTAATTTAATTTTATTTCTAGGAATTTTTTCCATGCCTTTCCTTAACGGAAATTGGAATCTAATATTTCCTTCCTTCATATCAATAATTGCACCAATCGTTCTAAGGAAAGGCCTACCAAGAATAATTGGACATGAAGGATTGCAATCTATATCAAGAACGATAAAATCTACGGGCACATAATTCCTATTTGCAAAAATAAGAATATCAATAATTCTTCCCATAGATTTCTTAATAGTGGAATCCACAAGGTGCATGTTTAGAGAGCAATCATCAAAATCATGGAAACCTAACAAATCACACAAAGTCTTTGGAAGAGTGGAAACACTAGCACCCAAATCACATAAAGCATGGAACTCATGATCTTTAATCTTAATTTTAATAGTTGGTTCCCACTCATCATAAAGTTTTCTAGGGATAGAAACTTCCAATTCAAGTTTTTCTTCATAAGATTGCATCAAGGCATCAACTATATGTTTAGTAAACGCTTTATTTTGACTATAAGCATGAGGAGAATTTAGCACGGATTGCAAAAAGGAAATACAATCAATCAAATAGAAATTTTCATAATTAAATTCCTTGAAATCCAAAATAGTGGGTTTAGCAACATCTAGGGTTTTAATTTCTTCGATCCCACTTTCATCAATTTTAGCATCAAGATCTAAAAACTCCGAATTTTTGGAACGTCTTCTAGGTAAAGGTGGATCATATTCAGCCCCATCATTATCAAGATTCATATTGCAAAACAAAGATTTAATAGGGGACACATCAACAACTTTTAGATCTTCATCTTTATTTTCATAGGAACTAGAAGAACACGCTCTTATAAAGGCATCTTTCTTAGCACGCATCCTAGCAGTTCTTTCTTTGCACTCATCAATGGAAATTATCATGGCTTTGAGAGACTCATTGATATCATGCTTAGGTGGAATAGATCTGAGTTTCAAAGAATCAACATCAAGAGAAATTCTACCAATGTTCCTAGCCAAATCATCAATCTTAAGCAATTTTTCTTCAATCAAAGCATTGAAATTCTTTTGCGAAGTAATAAATTCTTTAATATTAGATTCAAAATCAGAGGGCATCTTATTATAATTTCCATAAGAATTGTTGTAGGAATTACCAAAATTATTAGAGGGATTACTAGGATAAGGCCTAGGATTAAAATTTCCCCTATACGCGTTGTTACCAAAATTATTCCTACCAACAAAATTCACATCCATAGATTCATTATTATTATCAATCAAAGTAGACAAGGTCATATCATTAGGATCAGAAGAAACACTCTTACTAGCAAATAATTTCATAAGTTCATCCATCTTTCCACTCAAAACATTAATTTCTTCTATCGCATGCACATTTTTATTAGTAAATCTTTCAGTATGCCATTGAGAGTAATTAACCATAATATTATCTAGGAGTTTAGTAGCTTCTCCTAAAGTGATTTCCATAAAAGTGCCTCCCGCGGCCGAATCTAAAAGATTTCTAGAAGCAAAATTCAATTCGGCATAAAAATTCTGTATAATCATCCACAAATTCAAACCATGAGTAGGGCAATTACGTATCATTAATTTCATCCTCTCCCAAGCTTGTGCAACATGTTCATGATCAAGTTGCTTAAAATTCATAATATCGTTTCTAAGGGAGATGATCTTAGCGGGAGGAAAATACTTAGAGATAAAAGCATCTTTGCACTTGTTCCATGAATCATCTATTTTTAGGCAAAGACGAAAACCAAGCTTTAGCAAGATCTCTAAGCGAAAAAGGAAATAGCTTCAATTTAACAATATCATTGTCCACATCTTTCTTATTTTGCATATCACACAAATCAATGAAGCTATTTAGATGGGTAGCGGCATCTTCACTAGGAAGGCCAGAAATCGGATCTTTCATGACAAGATTCAGCAAAGCGGCACTAATTTCACAAGATTCAGCATCGGTATGAGGAGCAATCAGAGTGCTAATAAAATCATTGTTGTTGGTATTGGTAAAGTCACACAATTTAGTGTTATCTTGAGCCATCGTGACAAGCAAGCAATCCAACACACAAGCAAACAAAAAGCAAGCGGGCAAAAAGAGGCAAATAGAGAAAGAGAGGGAGGATAGAGAGAGAGAGAGGGCAAATAAAACGGCAAGGGTGAAGTGGGGGAGAGGAAAACGAGAGGCAAATGGCAAATAATGTAATGCGGGAGATAAGGGTTGTGATGGGTACTTGGTATGTTGACTCAACGGTGCCAGAAATGGCTCGTTGTTGGAAGTCAAATCTTGACTTGCGCGAACCTCCCCGGCAACGGCGCCAGAAATTCTTCTTGCTACCTCTTGAGCACTGCGTTGGATTTCCCCGGAGAGGAAAGGATGATGCAGCAAAGTAGCGTAAGTATTTCCCTCAGGTTTTGAGAACCAAGGTATCAATCCAGTAGGAGGTTGCGCGTGCGTCCCCTAGTACCTGCACAAAGCAAATAACTCCTCGCAACCAACGCGATAAGGGGTTGTCAATCCCTTCACAGTCACTTACGAGAGTTAGATCTGATAGATATGATAAAATAATATTTTTGGTATTTTTGTGACAAAGATGCAAAGTAAAATAAAAGCAAAGTAAAAACAAAGGGAATAACTAAGTATTGGAAGATTAATATGATGAAGATAGACGTGGGGGCCATAGGTTTCACTAGTCGCTTCTCTCAAGAGCATAAGTATTTTACGGTGGGTGAACGAATTACTATTGAGCAATTGAAAGAATTGAGCATAGTTATGAGAATATCTAGGTATGATCATTTATATAAGCATCACGTCCGAGACAAGTAGACTGACTCCTGCCTGCATCTACTACTATTACACCACTCATCGGCCGCTGTCCAGTATGCATCTAGAGTATTAAGTTCATGAAAATAGAGTAATGCCTTAAGCAATATGACATGATGTAGAGGGATAAATTCATGCAATATGATAAAAAAACCATCTTGTTATCCTCGATGGCAACAATACAATACGTGCCTTGCTGCCCCTACTGTTGCTACCTCTTGAGAACTGCGTTGGTTTTCCCCGAAGAGAAAGGGATGATGCAGCAAAGTAGCGTAAGTATTTCCCTCAGTTTTTGATAACCAAGGTATCAATCCAGTAGGAGGCTACGCGTGAGTCCCTCGTACCTGCACAAAACAAATAAATCCTCGCAACCAATGCAAATAGGGGTTGTCAATCCCTATAAGGCCACTTACGAGAGTGAGATCTGATAGATATGATAAGATAATATTTTGGTATTTTTATGATAAAGATGCAAAGTAAAATAAAGGCAAAGTAAAAGCAAAAGGAAATAACTAAGTAGTAGGAGATTAATATGATAAAGATAGACCCGGGGGCCATAGGTTTCACTAGTGGCGTCTCTCGAGAGCATAAGTATTCTACGGTGGGTGAACAAATTACTGTTGAGCAATTGACAGAATTGAGCATAGTTATGAGAGTATCTAGGTATGATCATGTATATAGGCATCACGTCCGAGACAAGTAGACCGACTCCTGCCTGCATCTACTACTATTACTCCACTCATCGACCGCTATCCAGCATGCATCTAGAGTATTAAGTTAAAGACAGAGTAACGCCTTAAGCAAGATGACATGATGTAGAGGGATAGACTCATGCAATATGAAGAAAACCCCATCTTGTTATCCTCGATGGCAACAATACAATACGTGCCTTGCTGCCCCTACTGTCACTGGGAAAGGACACCGCAAGATTGAACCCAAAGCTAAGCACTTCTCCCATTGCAAGAAAGATCAATCTAGTAGGCCAAACCAAACTGATAATTCGAAGAGACTTGCAAAGATAACCAATCATACATAAAAGAATTCAGAGAAGATTCAAATATTGTTCATAGATAGACTTGATCATAAACCCACAATTCATCGGTCTCAACAAACACACCGCAAAAAGAAGATTACATCGAATAGTTCTCCACAAGAGAGGGGGAGAACATTGTATTGAGATCCAAAAAGAGAGAATAAGCCATCTAGCTACTAACTATGGACCCGTAGGTCTGAGGTAAACTACTCACACTTCATCGGAGGGGCTATGGTGTTGATGTAGAAGCCCTCCGTGATCGATGCCCCCTCCGGCGGAGCTCCGGAACAGGCCCCAAGATGGGATCTCATGGATACAGAAAGTTACGGCGGTGGAATTAGGGTTTTGGCTCCGTATCTGATCGTTTGGGGGTACGTAGGTATATATAGGAGGAAGGAGTACGTCAGTGGAGCAACAGGGGGCCCACGAGGGTGGAGGGCGCACCTAGGGGGGTAGGCGCGCCCCCTACCTCGTGGCCTCCTCTTTTCTTTCTTGACGTAGGGTCCAAGTCTCCCGGGTCTTGTTCGTTGAGAAAATCATGTTCCCGAAGGTTTCATTCCATTTGGACTCCGTTTGATATTCCTTTTCTTCGAAACCCTAAATCAGGCAAAAAACAGCAATTCTGGGTTGGGCCTCCGGTTAATAGGTTAGTCCCAAAAATATATAAAAGTGGATAATAAAGCCCAATAATGCCCAAAATAGTAGATAATATAGCATGGAGAAATCAAAAAATATAGATACGTTGGAGACGTATAAGCATCCCCAAGCTTAATTCATGCTCGTCCTTGAGTAGGTAAATGATAAAAACAGAATTTTTTATGCGGAGTGCTACTTGGCATAATTTTAATGTAATTCTTCTTAATTGTGGTATGAATATTCAGATCCAAAAGATTCAAGACAAAAGTTCATATTGACATAAAAATAATAATACTTCAAGCATACTAACTAAGCAATTATGTCTTCTCAAAATAACATGGCCAAAGAAAGTTCATCCCTACAAAATCATATGGTTAGTCATGTTTCATTTTCGTCACACAAGAATGCTCTCATCATGCACAACCCCGATGACAAGCCAAGCAATTGTTTCATACTTTAGTAATCTCAAACCTATAAACTTTCAGGCAATATATGAGCGCGAGCCATGGACATAGCACTATGGGTGGAATAGAATATAATGAGGGGGGTAATGTGGAGAAGAAAAAAGGAGAAATTCTCACATCAACGAGGCTAATCAATGGGATATGGAGATGCCCACCGATTGATGTTGATGCAAGGAGTAGGGATTGCCATGCAATGGATGCACTAGAGCTATAAATGTATGAAAAATCAACAAAAGAAACTTGTGGGTGTGCATCCAACTTGCTTGCTCACGAAGACCTAGGGCACTTGAGGAGGCCTATTGTTGGAATATACAAGCCAAGTTCTATAATGAAAAATTCCCACTAGTATATGAAAGTGACAAAACAAGAGACTCTCTAACATGAAGATTAAGGTGTTACTTTGAAGCACAAGTGTGGCAAAGGATAGTAACATTGTCCCTTCTCTCTTTTTCTCTCATTATTTTTTTTGGGGCCTTCTCTTTTTTTATGGCCTCCCTTTATTTTTTTGGGCCTTCTCTTTTTTTTTGGCCTTTTCTCTTTTTTTATAATTCCTCACTTGGGACAATGCTCTAGAAAATGATGATCATCACACTTCTATTTATTTACAACTCAATGATTACAACTCGATACTAGAACAAAAGATGACTCTATATGAATGCCTCCGGCGGTGTACCGGGATATGCAATGAACCAAGAGTGACATGTATGAAAGAATTATGAACGGTGGCTTTGCCCCAAATACTATGTCAACTACATGATCATGCTAAGCAATATGAAAATAATGAATGTGTCATGATGAATGAAATGATGGAAAGTTGCATGGCAATATATCTCGGAATGGCTATGGAAATGCCATAATAGGTAGGTATGGTGGCTGTTCTGAGGAAGATATAAGGAGGTTTATGTGTGAAAGAGTGTATCATATCACGGGGTTTGGATGCACCGGCGAAGTTTGCGCCAACTCTCAATGTGAGAAAGGGCAATGCATGGTACCGAAGAGGCTAGCAGGGATGGAAGGGTGAGAGTGCGTATAATTCATGGACTCAACATTAGTCATAAAGAACTCACATACTTATTGCAAAAATCTACAAGTCATCAAAAACCTCGGTACTACGCGCATGCTCCTAGGGGGATAGATTGTTAGGAAAAGACCATCGCTTGTCCCCGACCGCCACTCATAAGGAAGACAATCAAATAACACCTCATGTTTCAAATTTGTTGCATAACGTTTACCATACATGCATGCTACGGGACTTGCAAACCTCAACACAAGCATTTCTCAATTTCACAACTAGTCAACTAGCACGACTTTGATATTATTACCTCCATATCTCAAAACAATCATCAAGCATCAAACTTCTCTTAGTATTCAAAACACTCTTAAGAAATTTTTACTAACTTTGAATACCTAGCATATTAGGATTTTAAGAAAATTACCATGCTGTTAAGACTCTCAAAATAATCTAAGTGAAGCATGAGAGATCACTAGTTTCTATAAAACAAATCCACCACCGTGCTCTAAAAGATATAAGTGAAGTACTAGAGCAAAAATTATATAACTCAAAAGATATAAGCGAAGCACATAGAGTCTTCTAACAAATTCCAAATCATGTATGGATCTCTCAAAAGGTGTGTACAGCAAGGATGGTTGTGGTAAACTAAAAAGCAAAGACTCAAATAATGCAAGACGCTCCAAGCAAAACACATATCATGTGGCGAATAAAAATATAGCTCCAACTAAAGTTACCGATAGAAGTAGACGAAAGAGGGGATGCCTTCCGGGGCATCCCCAAGCTTTGGATTTTAGGTGTCCTTAGATTATCTTGGGGGTGCCATGGGCATCCCCAAGCTTAGGCTCTTTCCACTCCTTGTCCCATAATCCATCAAATCTTTACCCAAAACTTGAAAACTTCACAACACAAAACCTAAAGTAGAAAATCTCGTGAGCTCCGTTAGCGAAAGAAAACAAAAGACCACTTCAAGGTACTGTAATGAACTCATTATTTATTTATATTGGTGTTATACCTACTGTATTCCAACTTCTCTATGGTTTATAAACTATTTTATTAGCCATAGATTCATCAAAATAAGCAAACAACACACGAAAAACAGAATCTGTCAAAAACAGAAGTCTGTAGTAATCTGTAGCTAGCGCAAGATCTGGAACCCCAAAAATTCTAAAATAAATTTATGGACGTGAGGAATTTATCTATTAATCATCTTCAAAAAGAATTAACTAAATATCACTTGCCAAATAAAAATGACAACAGTTCTCATGAGCGCTAAAGTTTCTGTTTTTTACAACAAGTTCAACAAGACTTTCCCCAAGTCTTCCCAACGGTTCTACTTGCACAAACACTAATTAAACACAAAAACACAACCAAAACAGAGGCTAGATAAATTATTTATTACTAAACAGGAGCAAAAAGCAAGGAATAAAAATAAAATTGGGTTGCCTCCCAACAAGTGCTATCGTTTAACGACCCTAGCTAGGCATAACAAGTAAGAATAGATCTAGGTATTGCCATATTTGGTAGGCAATTCTTCAATTAGGCATCTACCATCTTTAGGAATTTCTTTCCTTTTATTAATTATAAAACTTTTAGGCACAAGATTGAAAAATTCATTTGTAACAAATGGTTCCTTAATGATAGCAAAAAGATTGGGATGAATACTTATAGATTTGAGATCCGCATTTTCCTTACTAGAGGATTCACCCTTATTTTTAGGAAAATACATGAGCTTGGCAACTTTAGTGGAAGGAATTGGAGTATTCTTTACAGAAGAAAAAGCGGTTCCCAAGTGGTAATAATATCCTCAAGTTTATCGATCCTAGTAGAATCGTGATTTATTTTCTCATTAACTATGGGTTCCTTTTCTTTAATATTTTTCAAAGTAACTCCTACTTTAGATCCATATTGAGAGATTCAGCTGTGGATATTTTTATCGAAATTTTCAATTAACTCTATGGTAGCAACCTTATTTTCAATAATTTCAAGCCTTTGCATTACATGCTCCAAAGTTAATACAGTTCCATTAACCAAGAGAGGGGGTGAGCCAAATAAATCTATCGTAGCATTAGAAGAATCAAAAGTATGGCTACCCAAGAAGTTCCCTCAGGTAATAGTATCAAGAACATATCTGTGCCAAGGAGTAATGCCTACATAAAAATTGCGAAGGAGAACGGAAGTAGATTGCTTCCTAGTAGATCTATTTTGAGCATTGCAAATTCTATACCAAGCATCTTTTAGATTTTCTCCCTCCCTTTGCTTAAAATTTAGAATTTCATTTTCGGGAGACAACGGAGAAGATAAGGGACTAGACATAATGACAAGCAAACAAACTAACACACAAGCAAACAAAAAGCAAGCGGGCAAAAAGAGGCAAATGGCGAAAGAGAGGGAGGATAGAGAGAGAGAGGGCAAATAAAAAGGCAAGGGTGAACTGGGGGAGAGGAAAACGAGAGGCAAATGGCAAATAATGTAATGCGGGAGATAAGGGTATGTGATGGGTACTTGGTATGTTGACTTTTGCGTAGACCTCCCCGGCAACGGCGCCAGAAATGGCTCGTTGACGGGAGAAAAAAAATTTAACTTGACTTCGCGTGAGCCTCCCCGGCAATGACGCCAAAAATCCTTCTTGCTACCTCTTGAGCACTGCGTTGGTTTTCCCCGAAGAGGAAGGGATGATGCAGCAAAGTAGCGTAAGTATTTCCCTCAGTTTTTGAGAACCAAGGTATCAATCCAGTAGGAGGCTACGCGCGAGTCCCTCATACCTGCACAAAACAAATAAATCCTCGCAACCAACGCAAATAGGGGTTGTCAATCCCTATAAGGCCACTTATGAGAGTGAGATCTGATAGATATGATATGATAATATTTTTGGTATTTTTATGATAAAGATGCAAAGTAAAAGCAAAAGGAAATAACTAAGTAGTAGGAGATTAATATGATAAAGATAGACCCACGGGCCATAGGTTTCACTAGTGGCTTCTCTCGAGAGCATAAGTATTCTACAGTGGGTGAACAAATTACTGTTGAGCAATTGACATAATTGAGCATAGTTATGAGAATATCTAGGTATGATCATGTATATAGGCATCACGTCCGAGACAAGTAGACCGACTCCTGCCTGCATCTACTACTATTACTCCACTCATCGACCGCTATCCAGCATGCATCTAGAGTATTAAGTTAAAAACAGAGTAACGCCTTAAGCAAGATGACATGATGTAGAGGGATAGACTCATGCAATATGAAGAAAACCCCATCTTGTTATCCTCGATGGCAACAATACAATACATGCCTTGTTGCCTCTACTATCACTGGGAAAGGACACGGCAAGATTGAACCCAAAGCTAAGAACTTCTCCCATTGCAAGAAAGATCAATCTAGTAGGCCAAAACAAACTGATAATTCGAAGAGACTTGCAAAGATAAGCAATCATACATAAAAGAATTCAGAGAAGATTCAAATATTGTTCATAGATAGACTTGATCATAAACCCACAATTCATCGTTCTCAACAAACACACCGCAAAAAGAAGATTGCATCGAATAGTTCTCCACAAGAGAGGGGGAGAACATTGTATTGAGATCCAAAAAGAGAGAAGAAGCCATCTAGCTACTAACTATGGACCCGTAGGTATGAGGTAAACTACTCACACTTCATCGGAAGGGATATGGTGTTGATGTAGAAGCCCTCAGTGATCGATGCCCCCTCCGGCGGAGCTCCGGAACAGGCCCCAAGATGGGATCTCGTGGATACAAAAAGTTACGGTGGTGGAATTAGGGTTTTGGCTCTGTATCTGATCGTTTGGGGCTACGTAGGTATATATAGGAGGAAGGAGTGCGTCGGTGGAGCAACAGGGGGCCCACGAGGGTGGAGGGCGCGCCTGGGGGGTAGGCGCGCCACCTACCTCGTGGCCTCCTCTTTTTTTCTTGACGTAGGGTCCAAGTCTCCCGGGTCTTGTTCATTGAGAAAATCACATTCCCGATGGTTTCATTTCGTTTGGACTCCGTTTGATATTCCTTTTCTTCGAAACCCTAAATCAGGCAAAAAATAGCAATTCTGGGCTGGGCCTCCGGTTAATAGGTTAGTCCCAAAAATAATATATAAGTGGATAATAAATCCCAATAATGCCCAAAACAGTAGATAATATAGCATGGAGCAAACAAAAATTATAGATACGTTGGATACGTATCAACTGTCACTGGGAAAGGACACCGCAAGATTGAACCAAAGCTAAGCACTTCTCCCATTGCAAGAAAGATCAATCTAGTAGGCCAAACCAAACTAATAATTCGAAGATACTTGCAAAGATAACAAATCGTACATAAAAGAATTCAGAGAAGATTCAAATATTGTTCATAGATAAACTTGATCATAAACCCACAATTCATCGGTCTCAACAAACACACCGCAAAAAGAAGATTACATCGAATAGATCTCCACAAGAGAGGGGGAGAACATTGTATTGAGATCCAAAAAGAGAAGAAGCCATCTAGTTAATAACTATGGACCCGAAGGTCTGAGGTAAACTACTCACACTTCATCGGAGAGGCTATGGTGTTGATGTAGAAGCCCTCCGTGATGGATACCCCCTCCGGCGGAGCTCCGGAACAGGCCCCAAGATGGGATCTCGTGGATACAGAAAGTTAAGGCGGTGGAATTAGGGTTTTGGCTTCGTATCTAGTCGTTTGGGGGTACGTAGGTATATATAGGAGGAAGGAGTACGTCGGTGGAGCAACAGGGGGCCCATGAGGGTGGAGGGCGCGCCTGGGGGGGTAGGCGCGCCTCCTCCTTTGTTTCTTGACGTAGGGTCCAAGTCTCCTGGATCATGTTCGGTGAGAAAATCACGTTCCCGAAGGTTTCGTTCCGTTTGGACTCCGTTTGATATTCCTTTTCTTTGAAACCCTAAAATAGGCAAAAAAACAGCAATTCTGGGTTGGGCCTCCGGTTAATAGGTTAGTCCCAAAAATAATATGGAAGTGGAAAATAAAACCCAATAATGTCCAAAATAGTAGATAATAAAGCATGGAGCAATCAAAAATTATAGATACGTTGGGGACGTATCATGCGTCGGCATGGTGAAGTGGATGAAGAAGTCTTCGGGGTCGTGGCTGATAACACAAAGGAGGTGCGCAGGGATATGGAACTCCCTCTCGATGGCCCGGCCGATGGAGAGGGGGCTGGCGGCATGCAGCTTGCTCACCGCGGTGACCACCACTGCGTGCTGGTGCAACAGGAAGATCTGCTGCTCCATCTCCGGCGTGGAGGTGATCACACCTTGTGGTTGTGATACGTCTCCAACGTATCTATAATTTTTTATTCTTCTATGTTGTTATATTATCAATCTTGGATGTTTTATGATCATTTTATAGTCATTATATATAATTTTTAGTACTAACCTATTGACATAGTGTCAAGTGCCAGTTGCTGTTTTTTCCATGTTTTTTACATCGCGGAAAATCAATATCAAACGGAGTCCAAATGCCATGAAACTTTACGGAGAATTTTTATGGGCCAGAAGGAAAACAACGGGCCCTGGATGCGCCTGGGGGGTGCCCCGAGGGGAGCTCAACCCACCAGGGTGCGCCAGGAGGCCCAGGCGCGCCCTGGTGGGTTGTGCCCACCTTGGGTGCCCCCCGATACGTATCCGTCGTATCTATAATTTTTGATTGTTCCATGCCAATATTATACAACTTTCATATACTTTTGGCAACTTTTTATACTATTTTTTGTGACTAACATATTGATCCAGTGCCCAGTGCCAGTTCCTGTTTATTGCATGTTTTTTTTCCGCAGAAAATGTATATCAAATGGAGTCCAAACGGGGTAAAACTGACGGAGATTTTTTTGGAATATATGTGATTGTTGGGAAGAAGAATCAACGCGAGACGATGCCCGAGGGGGCCACGAGGAAGGGGGCGCGCCCTGGGCCCTCGTGGCCACCTCGTAAGGCGGTTGGTGCCTTTCTTTCGCTGCAAGAATGCCAATAT
This sequence comes from Triticum aestivum, assembly GCF_018294505.1. Taxonomy (NCBI): domain Eukaryota; kingdom Viridiplantae; phylum Streptophyta; class Magnoliopsida; order Poales; family Poaceae; genus Triticum; species Triticum aestivum. Next base: position 102,259,681 of record NC_057809.1, read on the forward strand.
CCGGATAGATATCTTGTTAAAATTTCAGCCCAATCGGAGTTACGGATCTTCGGGAATATAAGAAATGGTGAAAGGCCAAAATCTGGAAACGCGGAAACAAAGAGAGACAGAGAGACAGATCCAATCTTGGAGGGGCTCTCGCCCCTCCCATGCCATGGAAGCCAAGGACCAGAGGGGAGACCCTTCTCCCATCTAGGGAGAAGATCAAGGAAGAAGAAGAAGAAGGGGGGCCCTCTCCTCCTCTCTCCCGGTGGCGTCGGAACACCGCCGGGTCCATCATCGTGTGACGACGATCTACACCAACACCTCCGTCATCTTCACCAACATATTCATCACCTTCCCCCATCTATCTACAGCGGTCCACTCTCCTGCAACCAACTGTAGCCTCTACTTGAACATGGTGCTTTATGCTTCATATTATTATCCAATGATATTATTATCCAATGATGTGTTGCCATCCTATGATGTCTGAGTAGATTTTCGTTGTCCTATCGGTAATTGGTGAATTGCTATGATTGGTTTAATTTGCTTGTGGTTATGTTGTTATCCTTTGGTGCCCATCATATGAGCACACACGTGGATCACACCATAGGGTTAGTTGTATGTTGATAGGACTATGTATAGGAGGGCAAGAGTGACAGAAGCTTCAACCTAGCATAGAAATTGATGCATACGTGATTGAAGGGGGACCAATATATCTTAATGCTATGGTTGGGTTTAACCTTAATGAACGTTAGCAGTTGCAAATGCTTGCTAATAGTTCCAATCATAAGTGCATAGAATTCCATGTCAAGGATGACATGCTAGCAGTGGCCTCTCCCACATAAGACTTGCTATCGGTCTAGTAAAGTAGTCAATTGCTTAGGGAAAATTTCGCAACTCCTGCCACCACTTTTCCACACTCGCTATACTAATTTTATTGCTTCTTTACCTAAACAGCCCCTAGTTTTTATTTACGTGCTCTTTATATTCTTGCAAACCTATCCTGTTACACCTACAAAGTACTTCTAGTTTCATACTTGTTCTAGGTAAAGCGAATGTTAAGCGTGCGTAGAGTTCTATCGGTGGTCGCTAGAACTTGAGGGAATATTTGTTCTACCTTTAGCTCCTCGTTGGGTTCAACACTCTCACTTATCGAAAGAGGCTACAATTGATCCCCTATACTTGTGGGTTATCAAGACCTTTTTCTGGCGCCGTTGCCGGGGAGCAATACCGTGGGGTGAATATTCTCGTGTGTGCTTGTTTGCTTTATCACTAAGCAATTTTTGTTTGTTGTTCTAAGTTGTTCTCTATATTTAGTTATGGATATGGAACACGAAATATCAAAAAATAGGTTTACTTGCTACTCATGGAGATGGGGAACCTCCTAAAACCCTCGACGCTCATTATGTGAATGATATTATGCACTACTTTAATAATCCTGAGATATCCCCATTCAATTATGTAATGGGAGACATGTTGGATCAACGTGAATACTTTAGGGGTTATTGCTTGACTCAAAAAGGGAAACTATTATGGGATCAAATTTATATGTTGCATTGGTATGCTCGGCAACTATACTTGAGATATGATTATACTTGTTGCTCTAGGATGAAGGCTCCACACCTTCCATTTTCATGCAAATTTAATGATAATGAAACCTTAGCTTCTTATGCTGATGGTATATATGATTACTATGATGTGGAGCGGATAGAAGAATTTGTTGCTTTTAAGGGTGCTTGTGAAATTGAATCTTTGTTTAAAGAGTTTGAAGATTTTGATGATTCAGTTTATAGACCTACAAATTTAGCTATCCTTAAATATTTCTATTAGAATTATAAATACAATTATGATATTGATTAATTTATTGAGAAAGTCTCCGCAGTCCGAGAAGAGACTAATATTTTGCAGGAGTCTATGGAAGAAGAAATTGATGAAGCTGTGAGCTCATTGGATGAAAAAGATGATGAGGAGAGCGAAGAACAAAAGGAGGAAGATCGGATTAGCTACCCATGCCCACCTTCTAATGAGAGTAACTCTCCAACTCATACATTATTTAATGTCCCTTCGTTCTTATCGAAGGATGAATGCTATGATGATTGTTATGATACCGGTGATTCTTTTGAAATATCCCTTTTTGATGATGCTTGCTATGCTTGTGGCCAAGATGCCAATATGAATTATGCTTATGGATATGAACTTGCTATAGTTCCTCATGTTAAACATGAAATTGTTGCTATTGCACCCACGCATGATAGTCCTATTATCTTTTTGAATTCTCCCGACTACACTATATAGGAGAAGTTTGCCCTTATTAAGGATTATATTGATGGGTTGCATTTTACCGTTGCACATGATAATTTTGATGAATATAATATGCATGTGCTTGCTGCTCCTACTTGCAATTATTATGAGAGAGGAACTACATCTCTGCCTCTCCATGTTTCCAATATGATAAAATTGCAAGAAACTGTTTATACTATGCATTGGCCTTTACTATGTGTGCATGAATTGTTTTTTTATGACATGCCGATGCATAGGAAGAGAGCTAGACTTCGTTGTTGCATGATATATGTTACTTTGTGCTCACTACTAAATCACAAAACATTTTTAATTAAAATTGGCTTTGATATACCTTGGGATCCGGGTGGATTCATTACTTGAGCACTATATGCCCAGCTTAATGGATTTAAAGAAAGCGCTGCCAGGGAGACAACCCGGAAGTTTTAGAGAGTCATTTATTTCTGTTTTGTGATTTTATAAAGTTTAAAAACAATAATAATGTGCCAATATTTTCCTTTAGGATGTTTACATTGCTTGTTGGTTTGTCCGGTGCAAGACGGAAACTTTGGCTATAGTGTGCAATTTTACATTTTTTACTGGAACGTCAAACAGTTCTGAAACCTTTTGCACTATCTTTATATACAAATTTTTTATTTTTTCCTAATGTTTTCAGAATTTTTGGAGTACCAGAAGTATGGTGAATGTTCAGATTACTACAGACTGTCCTGTTTAAGACAGATTCTGTTTTTTTGATGCATAGTTTGCTTGTTTTGATGAAACTATCTATTTCTATCAGTGGATTAAGCCATGGAAAAGTTATATTACAGTAGCTAAAATGCAAAAACAAAATATGAATTGGTTTGCAACAGTACTTAGAGTAGTGATTTGCTTTATTATACTAACGGATCTTACCGAGCTTTCTGTTGAAGTTTTGTGTGGATGAAGTGTTCGATGATCGAGAAGGTCTCGATGTGAGAAGAAGGAAGAGAGGCAAGAGCTCAAGCTTGGGGATGCCCGAGGCACCCCAAGTAAATATTCAAGGAGACTCAAGCATATAAGCTTGGGGATGCCCCGGAAGGCATCCCCTCTTTCTTCAACAAGTATCGGTATGTTTTCAGGTTCGTTTCGTTCATGCGATATGTGCAATCTTGGAGCGTCTTTTGCATTTAGTTTTCATTGTTCTTTTATGCACCATGCTGGTATGAGATAGTCCTTGGTTGATTTATAGAATGCTCTATGCACTTCACTTATATCTTTTGAGTATGGCTTTATAGAATGCTTCATGTGCTTCACTTATATCATTTGAAGTTTGGATTGCCTGTTTCTCTTTACATAGAAAACCGCCATTTGTAGAATGCTCTTTTGCTTCACTTATATTTGTTAGAGAGTGGGCATAACTTTTGTAGAAAGAATAAAACTCTCTTGCTTCGCTTATATCTATTTAGAGAGATGATAGGAACTAGTCATTCACATGGTTAGTCATAAAATCCTACGTAAAACTTGTAGATCACTGAATATGATATGTTTGATTCCTTGCAATAGTTTTGCGATATAAAGATGGTGATATTAGAGTCATGCCAGTGGGTAGTTGTGGATTGTAGAAATACTTGTGTTGAAGTTTGTAATTCCCGTAGCATGCACGTATGGTGAACCGTTATGCAACAAAGTTGCAGCATGAGGTATTAGACTGTCTTCCTTATGAGTGGCGGTCGGGGATGAGCGATGGTCTTTTCCTACCAATCTATCCCCCTAGGGGCATGCATAGTAGTACTTTGCTTCGAGGGCTAATAAACTTTTGCAATAAGTATGTGACTTCTTTATGACTAATGTTGAGTCCATGGATTATATGCACTCTCACCCTTCCATCATTGCTAGCCTCTTTGGTATCGTGCATTGCTCTTTCTCACCTTGAGAGTCGGTGCAAACTTCGTCGGTGCATCCAAACCCCGTGATATGATACGCTCTATCACACATAAGCATCCTTATATCTTCCTCAAAATAACCACCATACCTACCTATCATGTCATTTCCATAGCCATTCCGAGATATATTGCCATGCAACTTCCATCATCATATACATGACTTGAGCATTTATTGTCATATTGCTTTGCATGATTGTAAGATAGCTAGCATGATGTTTTCATGGCTTGTCCGTTTTTGGATGTCATTGCTACGCTAGATCATTGCACATCCCGGTACACTGCCGGAGGCATTCATATAGAGTCATACTTTGTTCTAGTATCGAGTTGTAATCTTTGAGTTGTAAATAAATAGAAGTGTGATGATCATCATTAATAGAGCATTGTCCCCCCAAAAAGGGGGAAGGCCAAATGAAAAAAAGAAAGGCCAAATAAATAAATAAAAACAAAAAATAATAATAAAAGGGACAATGCTACTATCCTTTTTCCACACTTGTGCTTCAAAGTAGCACCATGATCTTCATGATAGAGAGTCTCTTATATTGTCACTTTCATATACTAGTGGGAATTTTCATTATAGAACTTGGCTTGTATATTCCAACAATGGGCTTCCTCAAATGCCCTAGGTCTTTGTGAGCAAGCAAGTTGGATGCACACCCACTTAGTTTCTTTTGTTGAGCTTTCATACATTTATAGCTCTAGTGCATCCGTTGCATGGCAATCCCTACTCCTCGCATTTACATCAATTGATGGGCATCTCCATAGCCCGTTGATTAGCCGCGTCGATGAGAATTTCTCCTTTTTATGTTCTCCACACAACCTCCACCATCATATTCTATTCCACCTATAGTGCTATGTCCATGGCTCACGCTCATGTATTGCGTGAAAGTTGAAAAGGTTTGAGAACATCAAAAGTATGAAACAATTGCTTGGCTTGTCATCGGGGTTGTGCATGATTTGAATTTTTTGTGTGGTGAAGATGGAGCATAGCCAGACCATATGATTTTGTAGGGATAACTTTCTTTGGCCATGTTATTTTGAAAAGACATGATTGCTTTATTAGTATGCTTGAAGTATTATTGTCTTAATGTCAAATGATAGACTATTGCTTTGAATCACTCGTGTCTTAACATTCATGCCATGATTAGATTACATGATCAAGATTATGCTAGGTAGCATTCCACATCAAAAATTATCTTTTTTATCATTTACCTACTCGAGGACGAGCAGGAATTAAGCTTGGGGATGCTGATACGTATCCGTCGTATCTATAATTTTTGATTGTTCCATGCCAATATTATACAACTTTCATATACTTTTGGCAACTTTTATACTATTTTTTGGGACTAACATATTGATCCAGTGCCTAGTGCCAGTTCCTGTTTGTTGCATGTTTTTTGTTTCGCAGAAAATACATATCAAAAGGAGTCCAAACGGGGTAAAAACTGACGGAGATTTTTTTGAAATATATGTGATTTTTGGGAAGAAGAATCAACACGAGACGATGCCCGAGGGGGCCACAAGGCAGGGGGCACGCCCTAGGGCTTCAGGCGCGCCATGGCCCTCGTGGCCACCCCGTAAGGCGGTTGGTGCCCTTATTTCGCTGCAAGAAAGCCAATATCCGGATAGAAATCGTGTTAAAATTTCAGCCCAATCGGAGTTACGGATCTCCGGGAATATAAGAAACGGTGAAAGGCCAGAATCTGGAAATGCAAAAATGGAGAGAGACAGATCCAATCTCGGAGGGGCTCTCGCCCCTCCCATGCCATGGAAGCCAAGGACCAGAGGGGAAACCCTTCTCCCATCTAGGGAGAAGGTCAAGGAAGAAGAATAAGAAGGGGGGCCCTCTCCCCCTCTCTCCCGGTGGCACCGGAACGCCGTCGGGGCCATCATCGTGTGACGGCGGTCTACACCAACACCTCTATCATCTTCACCAACATCTTCATCACCTTCCCCCATCTATCTACAGTGGTCCACTCTCCCGCAACCTGTTGTACCCTCTACTTGAACATGGTGCTTTATGCTTCATATTATTATCCAACGATGTGTTGCCATCCTATGATGTCTGAGTAGATTTTCATTGTCCTATCGGTAATTGGTGAATTGCTATGATTGGTTTAATTTTCTTGTGGTTATGCTGCTGTCCTTTGGTGCCCATCATATGAGCGCATGCGTGGATCACACTATAGGGTTAGTTGTATGTTGATAGGACTATGTATTGGAGGGAAAGAGTGACAGAAGCTTCAACCTAGCATAGAAATTGATGCATACGGGATTGAAGGTGGACCAATATATCTTAATTCTATGGTTGGGTTTAACCTTAATGAATGTTAGTAGTTGCAGATGCTTGCTAATAGTTCCAATCATAAGTGCATAGAATTCCATGGCAGGGATGACATGCTAGCAGTGGCCTCTCCCACATAAAACTTGCTATCGGTCTAGTAAAGTAGTCAATTCCTTAGGGACAATTTCGCAACTCCTGCCACCACTTTTCCACACTCGCTATACTAACTTTATCGCTTCTTTACCTAAACAGCCCCTAGTTTTTATTTACGTGTTGTTTATATTCTTGCAAACCTATCCCGTTACACCTACAAAGTACTTCTAGTTTCATACTTGTTCTAGGTAAAGCGAACATTAATTGTGCGTAGAGTTGTATCGGTGGCCGATAGAACTTGAGGGAATATTTGTTCTACCTTTAGCTCCTCGTTGGGTTTGACACTCTTAATTATCGAAAGAGGCTACAATTGATCCCCTATACTTGTGGGTTATCAACCCCCCCCCTAGACCGCCTCTTTGCTCTATAAATACCCCAATATTCCCAAAACCCTAGGGGAGTCGACGAAATATTGATCCAGCCGCTGTAGAGTCCAGAACCACCAGATCCAATCTAGACACCATCTCGGATGGGGTTCACCACCTTCATTGGTGCCTCTCTGATGATGCGTGAGTAGTTCTTTGTAGACCTTCGGATCCGTAGTTAGTAGCTAGATGGCTTCATCTCTCTCTCTTTATTCTCAATAGAATGGTCTCTTGGAGATCCATATGATGTAACTCTTTTGCGGTGTATTTGTTGGGATCCGATGAGCTTTGAGTTTATGATCAGATCTATCTCTTTTTATATCCATGAAAGTATTTGAGTTTCTTTGATCTCTTTTATGCATGATTGCTTATAGCCTCGTATTTCTTCTCCGGTATTTGGTTTTTTGGCCAACTTGATCTATTTATCTTGCAAGGGAAGAGGTGCTTTGTAGTGGGTTCGATCTTACAGTGCTTGATCCCAGTGACAGAAGGGGAACCAACACGTATGTATCGTTGCTACTAAGGATAAACGATGGGGTCTACCTCTACATAGATAGATCTTGTCTACATCATGTCATCGTTCTTATTGCATTACTCTGTTTCTCCATGAACTTAATACACTAGATGCATGCTGGATAGCGGTCGATGTGTGGAGTAATAGTAGTAGATGCAGGCAGGAGTCGGTCTACTAATCTTGGACGTGATGCCTATGTAATGATCATTGTCTGGATATTGTCATGAGTATTTGAAATTCTATCAATTGCCCAACAGTAATTTGTTCACCCATTGTTTGCAAATTTTCTCGAGAGAAGCCACTAGTGAAACCTACGGCCCCCGGGTCTCTTTCTCATATTATTTGCCTTTGCGATCTGCTTTTATTTGCTTTTATTTTCAGATATATTACTCCAAAATCCCAAAAATACTTTGCTGCACTTTATTTTATTTGTGATCTATTTATTTAATCTATTACAACTTTTTCCCGTCATGCACCAATTTCTGGCACCTTACCCGAAAGGGATTGACAACCCCTTTAACTCGTCGGGTTGCGAGGATTTGTTATCTGTGTGCAGGGGCTGTTTACGTTGTGTTTCTTAGTTCTCCTACTGGTTCAATAACCTTGGTTTCATATCTGAGGGGAATACCTACCGCCCCTGTGCTACATCATCCCTTCCTCTTTGGGGAAATAGCACCGTAGCTTCAAGCGACATCAAAAGGAATTTCTAGCGCCGTTGCCGGGGAGGATCTTCAACATATACCAGGTTCCTAATCACAAATCTCTTCTCCTTGCAATTTACATTGTTTGCCATTTTCCTCTCGTTTTCCTCTCCCCCACTTCACGAAAATTTGCCATTTTATTTGCCCCTCTTTTCAGTTTGCCGTTTTCTTGCCGGATCTATTTTTGAGTGCAATCTTGTTGTGTGGTCATCATGACTCAAGAGAACACCAAGTTATGTGATTTCTCAAATACCAACAACAATGATTTTATTAGCACTACACTTGCTCGTACCGCCACTAGTGTGGAGACCTGTGATATTAATACTGCTTTGCTTAATCTTGTTATGAAAGACCAATTTTTTGGTACTCCTAATGAGGATACCGCGTCCCATCTTAATACCTTTGTGGAATTATGCGATATGCAAAAGAAAAAAGATGTGGACAATGATGTGGTCAAGATGAAATTATTTCCGTTTTCTTTGCGTGATTCTGCAAAAATTTGGTTCTCTACTTTGCCTAGCAATAGTATCGATTCTTGGAATAAGTGCAAAGATGCGTTTATCATTAAGTATTTTCCGCCCGCAAAAATTATTTCCCTTAGAACCTGGTACGTCTCCAACGTATCTACTTTTCCTAATGCTTTTCCTCTTGTTTTGGACTCTAATTTGCATGATTTGAATGAAACTAACCTGGGACTGACGCTGTTTTCAGCAGAACTACCATCGTGTTGTTTTTGTGCAGAAATAAAAGTTCTCGGAATGGAACGAAACTTTGTGTGGATTTTTTATATCAATAATAAGAACTTCTGGAGCCAAGACCCACCAGAGGGGGGCACCTGGGTGAGCACAACCCACCAGGGCGCCCCCCTCTCCTGGCGCGTCCAGGTGGGTTGTGCCCACCTGGTGGCCCCGCAGACCCTGAAATCGACGCTATAAAATCCTATTTTCCAGAAAAAAATCAAGGAGAAAGAATTATCACGATCCACGAGACGGAGCCGCCATCACCTCCTGTTCTTCATCAGGAGGCCAGATCTAGAGTCCGTTTGGGGCTCCGGAGAGGGGGGTCTTCGTTCTTCGTCATCACCAACCCTTCTCCATCGCCAATTCCATGATGCTCCCCATCGGGAGTGAGTAATTCCTTCGTAGGCTTGCTGGTCGGTGAGGATTTGGATGAGATTCATCATGTAATCGAGTTAGTTTTGTTAGGGCGTGATCCCTAGTATCCACTATGTTCTTAGATTGATGTTGCTATGACTTTGCCATGCTTAATGCTTGTCAATTTGGGCCCGGGTGCCATGATTTTAGATCTAAACCGTTTATGTTATCACCATTATATCCATGTTCTAGATCCGATCTTGCAAGTTATAGTCACCTACTACATGTTATGATCCGGCAACCCCGGAGTGACAATAACCGGGACCACTCCTGGTGATGACCGTAGTTTGAGGAGTTCATGTATTCACTATGTGTTAATGCTTTGTTCCGGTTCTCTATTAAAAGGAGGCCTTAATATCCCTTAGTTTCCAATAAGGACCCCGCTGCCACGGGAGGGTAGGACAAAAGATGTCATGCTAGTTCTTTCCATAGGCACATATGACTATTTACGGAATACATGCCTACATTATATCGACGAACTGGAGATAGTGCTGTATCGCCCTAGGTTATAACTGCCTCATGATGAATATCATCCAACAAGTCACTAATCCAATGCCTACGAATTTATCTTATATTGTTCTTGCTAAGTTACTACTGATATCATCATTGTTACACTTGCTACAAAATTACTGCTATCACTGTTACCGTTACTATTGCAGCCGTGACCACTATCAAAACTATCATATTACTTTGCTACTGATCACGTTGCTGTAGATAATTAATCTGCAGGCATGGTTGAATTGACAACTCAGCTGCTAATACCTTCAAATATTCTTTGGCTCCCCTTGTGTCGAATCTATAAATTTGGGTCAAATACTCTACCCTCGAAAACTATTGCGATCCCTTATATTTGTGGGTTATCAAGACCTTTTTCTGACGCCGTTGCCGGGGAGCGTAGCTATATTTGTTGAGTCACTTGGGATTATTATCATGTTATCACTATGAAGAATCTGGAGGATGCTAAGACTAATATTTTTTCCTCAAAAGATGAGGGGAGGTAAGGAACTGCCATCCAGTTCTGCTTTAGATTCACCTTTTGTTATAAGTAAACTTGCAACACCACCACATGATATTAATTATGATATGTCACAAGTTATTGATGATGCTACTTCTGCTATGGATAATGCTTATGATGATGCTAGTACCTTGCTTAATGATGATGTGCCACTTGGTGACTTTCATGATAAACAAATTGCTAGAGTTATACAACATGGTGTTGTTGAATCTGGTGATGAGCTTGAAACTGAAACTCCTGAAACACCTGCTAGAACTAGCCCTCCTAGATATGAATTGCCTAAGGTACCAGAAGGTTCTGTTATGAGTGAAGAAACAACTAGAGATATTCTTGCCTGCAGAGATAGAGATGATCTAGAGAAATTATTATGCAAGTATGAAGAAAAATCTTTGGATGCTAGAATGAAATGTGATCCTAAGTTTGCTACTTCACCTATCTTTATTAATGATAAGGATTTTGAATTCTCTTTCAACCCAGAGTTAATTATTTTGGTTGAATCTGATCCTTTCCATGGTTATGAAACTGAAACTGTTGTGGCACATCTTACTAAGTTGAATGACATAGCCACCATTTTACTCATGATGAGGAAACTCGCTATTACTATATTCTCAAATTATTTCCTTTCTCATTAAAGGGTGATGCTAAATCTTGGTACAATACTCTTGCTCCTGGTTGTGTGCGTAGTCCCAAGGATACATTTATTACTTCTCTGGAAAATATTTTCCTGCTCATAAGAAACAAGCTGCCTTGCAGGAAATATTTAACTTTGTTCGAAGTAAAGAAGAGAGTCTCCCACAAGCTTGGGGGAGGCTTTGCCAATTACTTAATTCTTTGCCTGATCATCCTCTTAAGAAAAATGAAATATTTGATATCTTCTATCATGGACTAACTGATGCTTCTAGGGACTTCCTAGATAGTTGTGCTGGTTGTGTTTTCAGGGAACGAACTGTTGGACAAGTTGAAGAATTATTGAATAATATATTGAAAAAATATAATGATTGGACTCTTCCTGAACCACTGCCTAAACCCACTCCGAAGAAGAGGGGTATATTATATCTCAGTCCTGAAGATATGCAAGAGGCAAAGAAATCTATGAAGGGAAAATGTATTAAAGCTGAGGATGTTAAAATTTTACCTCCTATTGAAGAAATACATGGACTTAATACACCACCTCCTCCTAAGGTGGTAGAGGTAAATTCTCTTATGAAATTCAATGATAATGACAATCCTCATAATATGCACCCTAGCCAATGCCTTTATGAGTTTGAAAACTACATTAGAAAACAAGATCACTTCAATGCAAATGTTATGAAACAATTGAAATACAATTTTGATATGATTGCTCGCTTGAGTGACTTGTTATTTAGAATATCAAATGATGTTAGAGGTGTTGGAAATCATGCTTCTATGGTTCAAACTCAGCTAGAACAAGTTGCTAAATCTCAAAAAGAATTGCTTGATGAAATGAATAATAATATGCATGACTTTGCTGTTAGAGTTTCAACTAGAGGAGGTAAAATGACTCAAGAACCACTTTATCCTGAGGGACACCCAAAAAGAATTGAACAAGATTCACAAATAGCTAACACTAGTGCACCTAGTCCTTCTAGAAAGAAAAAGAAGAAGAAAAATGATAGGACTTCACATGCTCCTAGTGAACCTGAAATAGAGAAACCTCCTAATATAGATAATGAAGTTTCTATCTCAGATGCTGAAACTCAATCTAGTAATGAACACTCACCTAGTGATAATGAAAAAGATAATGCTAATGTTCATGAAGACTCTCAAACAAATAATAAAGAATCACACAATGATGTTGAGATAGAACCACCTGTTGATCTTGATAACCCACAACCTAAAAATAAATGGTATGATAAAAGTGACTTCATTGCTAGAAAACACGGTAAAGAAATAGAACCGTGGGTTCAAAAACCAATGCCTTTTCCACCTAAGTCAACTAAAAAGAATGATGATGAAGAATTTGAATGCTTTGCTGCAATGCTGAGGCCAGTCTTTTTGCGTACTCGCTTGATTGATATCTTGAAAATGCCTCCTTATGCAAAGTATATGAAAGACATCATCACAAATAAGAGAAAAATACCGAAAGCTGAAATGTCCACTATGCTTGCTAATTATACTTTTAAAGATGGAGTACCTAAAAAACATGGAGATCCGGGAATACCAACTATACCTTGCTCAACTGCTTTGTGTGATTTAGGAGCTGGTGTTAGTGTTATGCCTTTCTCTTTATATAAAACACTTGATTAGAATAAACTCACACCTACTAAAATATCTTTGCAAATGGCTGACAAATCAACTACCATACCTATCGGTATCTATGAGGATGTGCCCATTGTTGTTGTTAATGTTACTATTTTGACTGACTTTGTTATACTTGAGATGCCTGAGGACGACAACATGTCGATTATCCTTGGTAGACCCTTCTTGAATACTGCAGGGGCTGTTATTGATTGCAATAAAAGTAAGGTCACTTTTCATATCAATGGTAATGAGCATACGGTGCACTTTCCAAAGAAACAATTCCAAGTGAATGGTATTAATGTTATCTAAAAATCTCCGACAATCACTATTGGAAGTTTTCAAATACCTTTACCTACTGTCAAAAAGAAATATGAAATGCTTATTGTTGGGAACGTTCATATCCCCGTTGAGGTAACTTAGTGATTTACGAAAGTTCTTCGGTTTCATGCTAATCGAAAGTGGTTGTTAATAAGACTTGATCAACCTTATTAATGGATCATTTTTGAGCGATATGAAGTTGATGAATTTAGTAAGCACTGCCTTCTGCCCCTACTTTTCATTCTCTATTTTTGTTAGTCAAATAAAATAAAATGCCATGTTTTGTCTGTTTTCTGAATTTCCCATGCAATAAAAAATGACCTAAAATAAAAGTTCTCAGAATGCCCTGAAAATTTAATATGATTTTTTATGAATATTTAAGAATTTTTGGTGCAAATAACATCAGAGGGAGGTGCACCAGGTGGGCACAACCCACCTGGGCGTGCCAGGACCCCCAGGCACGCCCTGTTGGGTTGTGGTCCCCACGTGGGCCTCCTCACTTATTTCTTCATACCACATCATCACTTACCTCCAGAAAAAAATCTCCATTGCTCTCTCTACCGTGTTCTTGCTCTCAAACCCGCGGATTTCGATCTCTTTGCTCAAAGCTCCGTTTCTGAAACTGTTTTGGGGGATTGTTGCTTGGTATGTGACTCCACCGTTTGTCCAATTAGTTTTTGTTTTAGTGTTTTATATTTTGAATAATTAGCTACTCTTGGTGCTGCTGTAGATGAGCTTGCATGTTGAATTCTTAGTGTTCTAAGTAGTTTGAATGCTTGCTTTGGCCTCTATGTATCCCTATGAGTAGTTGGTATCATTTTTGTGAAGTTTTGCTGAGAAAATTATGTGGGCTAATAAATTTCAGAATTTTTTTCATAGGAAAACCATGAATATCTTCAGGAAGTTTGGCTTCAAGAAGAACTCCAAGGGTATTATTGGGGAGTCATCTGATGGTGATCTCCATCCTCGGAGGTTGGTGGAAGTACGGCCGTGTGAATGGCCGCACACCCCGTTCCTGGAAGAGGCTAGAATCCTTCAGGAGTTCATGCAATATGCTGATAATGTCGGCCTCACCGACTTCATCGCAGATGAGTGTGAACAGCACCAAATCCTCACAAACATCTTTGTTCAGAGTTTTACTTTCCTGCCTAGGAATAATCCTCCTGAAGTGAGCTTTGATTTATATGCTAAAAACCATCAGATACCACTTACTGAATTTTGTAACATATGCATGATCCCTTATGATGGGAGCCTGGCCGATCCTAGGTCGGCTGAGTTTGAGACATTTTATCGTACTTTGTCAGAGGGAGATGAGAGAGGGGTGTCAGCTATCACTGCCACTAGCTTGCATTTTCCTGTTGTTCATTACTTTGCTCTTTTCATTGCAAAATGCTTGCTTGCTAGGGAGAAGGTGGGTGCCCTCAGCTCACCAGACCTTGTTGTTTTGCGTCATGCATTAGAGGGCGGAAACACTTATAGCTTGGGAGCTATTGTGGCTCGTCGCCTCCACCTTAATAAATCTAAGGGTAAAGTTGATGGTGGAATTTATGCTACTCGTTTGGCGACTCACTTTGAGGTTGAGATACACCCTCATGATTACCCTCTGACCAAGGTTTACCTAGACCGTGCTACCATGGATCACCACCATTTTACTGATGATAAATCCCCTGATATTCCTATTCCTCATAACCTAGTTTTTAGCATTGAAACTCATGATATTATTCCGTTGCCTGCTCCTGCTTTGTTTGATTCTGTTGCCAGAGGCAGATATAGGATCATGCCTGCGGACATCATCGCCTACCGGAACGCTCAGGCTGCTGCAGAGGCAAAGGAGGAGCCTCCGCAGTGGGAACAGTGGAAGCCCGCTCCTCCATACCCCTACTACCATCCAGACTTTTGATCGACTACCAAGTTAGGCCAAAAGCCCAAGCTTGGGGGAGTACGTGTTTCCCACCGACATTACATTCATGTTCACTTATTCATCTTGTCAGTGTTCACACTTTTTCATTGTATCATCCATGTTTAAATTTTATTTTTCTTGCTTTCTTCTTGTGTGTTTGAAAAACTTTAGAAAAACCAAAAAAATAGTTGTAGCTAGTTTACTTTCCATGCATGCTTAGTAGTAATATTAAAAAGAAAACCCAAAAATATTTCCTAATTCCTCTTTTGCTTGTTGGGAGCTTTCCCGTGTATATAGTTTTTCTCATTTTTGCTTTTCCCTTTTATTTTCTTGTGCAAATATGTCAGTGTGTTTCTTTGAATTTCTGTTCCTTTTATTCGAGTTGTGCCAAGCAGAAGACCACGATGAAAATATTGAGTGGCTCTCATATGAATAACTGTTGAACTAATAAAGAGCCCATTTTACCTTGTCTTCTCCTATTGAATAAAATGTTTGTAGATTCCAGCTTAGTCCATGGCAGTCTTGCACTATTATTATTTTCAGATCCTTCAGTCGTACAAGTGAAAGGCAATAATGACGATATTCGATGAACTGACTGTGGCAGAGAGAAACTGGTATGAACTTGACTTGTTCTATTTGTGTAAATATGTTTAACCTAGTATCCATGATTCAACCAATTATGATTAAACATGTTTGCAATGACAATTAGAGATTATAGTTTCTCATGCCATGCATAAGTAGTTGGGAGTGGATAATGATTTATCTTGGATATCAACATTGCGTTAAAAACGATTGTGATGTACTATGATGATATGGTATCCTCCTCTGAATGTTCGAGTGGCTTGACTTGGCACATGTTCATGCATGTAGTTGAATCAAAACCAACATAGCCTCTATGATATTTATGTTCATGGTGTTCATATCCTACTCATGCTAGTGTCCAATGTTACTTACGCATAATGCATGATTATGATCGTTGTTGCTCTCTAGTTGGCCGCTTCTCAATCTAATTGCTAGCCTTCGCTTGTACTAAGTAGGGATTCTTCTTGTACATCAAAAAACCTGAACCCAAAGTTATTCCAGATGAGTCCACCATATCTACCTATATGTGGTATTACCCTGCTGTCCTAATTAAGTAAATTTGCATGTGCCACCTCTAAAAATTTCTAAAAAAATATCTGTTTTGTGTGCCTGGATCGTTCATGGAACGACAGGAGGTAGTCGGTATCTTCCATGCTAAGCGGGTTATTCTCAGGTCGAGTGTTTATTCACTCGCCATCGCATGAGAAAGGGCGGTAATAGGGATGCCCAGTCCCAAACTAAAAAAGTACAAAAAGAGTTAATTGCTCGAATAATCAAACAAAAACTCCCAATGGATTCAAAACCTTTACTATTTATCACTTGGGAACCGCCACTAGCTTGTTTAGCATGGGAGATATTGATAATTGATAGTCGTGAAGTAAATGAGAAGGGTGCATGTCTCAAAATATCATTTATCTCTGTTTTAAAACTTGAGCTCTGGCACCTCTACAAATCACTGCTTCCCTCTACGAAGGGACTATCTATTTACTTTTATGTTGTGTCATCACCTTCTAAAACAAGCGCTAGAACCTGAGAGCACAGCTGTCATGACTTATGCATTATGTGTAGCTAATGTTGGGTGCATCATGACTGGATCTTTTCTACCATGAATTAAAATGTTTAGTCGCTGCTTGGACTTTAGAGGTGCTCTGCATTTATGTTTTGCGGTCTTAGAAAGGGCTAGCGAGATACCACTATTGTCATATTATATCATGGTTGTTTTGACAACGTGTTGCCGTTTGAGATGTATTATTATTGCTCGCTGGCTGATTATGTCACTGATATGAGTTAATATAATCTTTAAGAGTTATTGTCGGCATGGTTAGTTATAATGTTGGCTGAAAACCTGGGTGTTGTTTAAGCTTATTTATGCAAACAAGAGCAAAAGAGTTCATAAAAGTTTTTCTTCTCACTTTCAGTTTATCAACTGAATTGCTTGAGGACAAGCAAAGGTTTAAGCTTGGGGGAGTTGATACGTCTCCAACGTATCTATTTTTCCTAAAGCTTTTCCTCTTCTTTTGGACTCTAATTTTCTTGATTTGAAGGAAACTAACCCCGGATTGATGTTGTTTTTAGCAGAACTACCATGGTGTTGTTTTTGTGCAGAAATAAAAGTTCTTGGAATGGAACGAAACTTTGTGAGGATTTTTTATATCAATAATAAGAATTTTTGGAGGCAAGACCCACCAGAGGGGGGCACCTGGGTGAGCACAACCCACCAGGGCACGCCCCCTCTCCTGGCGCGCCCAGGTGGGTTATGTTTGTTGACTATATGTGTTATGTGCATATTGTGTATTGGGCCCGCCTCCTCGTTCCTTATATAGTTGAGGTCCGTGGCCCATCTTTATACATCATATATATGTGCATATGCACGAGAGCAATACATCGTGCAATCATAATCTCATACATGGTATCAATTTCCTAGGTTTCTTTCTTGCTTCCACCGCCGCCGCCGCGCGTCTCCTCCGCATCGCCGCCGCCGCCGCCCGCGTGCCTCCTCGCGCTGCCGCCGCTCGCTCACCCTACGCGCCGGCCGCCGCTTCTACCCAATCCATCTGCTGTCTCCAGCCGCCGCCGCCGCTGCGCTCCTCTGTGCTGGCCGCCACTCATGCCTCGCTAGCCATTGCGCTGCCTCCCGCATCGCCCAGGAAATCCATCATATTCCACAATCCATCAGCTTCGTCTAGCTAGCTTCACATCCAGGAAATCCATCCAGCAGCCCAGGAAATCCATCAGCTTCGTCTAGCTAGCTTCACGTCCAAAAAATCCATCCAGCAGCCTGGTTTTATATGCGGTGGTCCACAACTAGTACGTACGTGTGTGTCTCTCGACCAAAAGCATCGGTCGGCGAATCCGGTCGCCCGCCAACCCCGATGGCGTCCTTTGCCGCCCCGCCGCTGGCGCCCTCTAGCGTGGCTCCGCCGCCGGTGCCCTACAGCACGTCCGGCGTCGCCCTTCCAGCCCGTCCCGACTTGCTGCCCGGCTCGGCTTCACTGCCGGCGCCGACTCTGCCCGTTGACTCCTTGCTGTTGCGCGGGGCGTTCGACGCGTCCGTGTATGGGGCTCCCGGGCACTGGTGGGGGTCGTCAGCAGGCCAGCAGGTTTTTCCGGCGGGCCATCCGGTCTATCCGGTACCGCAGTCGCAGCCAGGGCTGCTTCCCATACCGTCTAGAGAGTACCCATCGCCGCAGCAGAGCGGCGGCTACGGCCTCCCCATGGCGTCTCCGTCCCCCTCGCCAGCTCTGCCGCTGGCGCCCTGGGACCCGGTGCTCCTTCCCGCACTGCATGCCGCTCCTATGCCGAACAACTACACTGGAGGTGATGATTGGTACATGGACACCGGGGCTACGGCTCACATGTTTGCTCATCCTGGTAATCTTGCCTCCTTCACTCCCGTTACCACCGACCGCCGCATCATTGTTGGCGATGGTTCCACATTCCCTATCACACATGTCGGGCACACTTCTTTTCCTTCTAATTCCATGCCTATTACTTTTTCTAACATCCTTGTGTCACCTCATCTTATTAAGAACCTTGTTTCCGTTCGTTGTTTAACTCGTGACAATCCTGTTACTATTGAATTTGACGGGCTTGGCTTTTGTGTCAAGAACGGTCGAACCAGGATGGTACTTCACCGATGTGACAGCCTCGACGAGCTCTATCTGGTGCATTCTCTGTCCACCTCCACCACCGCACCGGTTGTTCTCTCACCGGCGTTGATCTCTGGCACGCTCGTTTGGGTCATCCCAACCCTGTCACACTTCGTCATATTCTTAAGAGTTTCAGTTTCAGTTGTCATAAGATAGGGGATCACACCTGTCATGCCTGTCGCGTTGGCAAACATGTTCACCTCCCGTTTAATAACTCCAGCACCATAGCTTCTTTTCCTTTTCAGTTGATTCATAGCGATGTGTTGACCTCTCCGGTTCCTAGTAATTCGGGCTATTTATATTATCTGGTTATCCTTGATGATTATTCTCATTATGTATGGACTTCTCCATTGCGCAGAAAGTCGGATGCACTCTCCACTTTGACGGCTTTTTACTCCTATGTCAGCACGTAATTTGGGCGTCCCATCCTTGCTCTTCAGACTGACAATGGAAAAGAGTTTGACAACCTTGCTGTCCGCACTTTTCTGTCGCACCACGGCATAGTTTTACGTATCACATGCCCGTATACTTCCCAGTAGAACAGTCGAGCCGAACGCGTCCTTCGCACTCTGAACGACTGCGTTCGCATGCTCCTGTTCCATGCTAATGTGCCGCCTCGTTTCTGGCCGGACGCACTCGCCACTGCTTCTCTTCTCCTTAACCTTCGCCCTTGGCGCCCACGGTGGAACTATGCACCTCACCATCTTCTCTTCGGTACGCCCCCATCTTATGATGGCTTGTAGATTTTCGGGTGCCTTTGCTATCCTAACACTGCCGACTCCGCTCCTCACAAACTCGCACCTCGTTCTGTCGCTTGCATATTCATCGGCTACCCTTCCAACTCCAAAGGATATCAGTGCTACGATCCCATCTCCCACCGTGTGTTCACTTCCCGGCACGTTTACTTTGATGAGCATGTGTTTCCATTTCACCAAGTACCCCCGGCTGTTCCTCCCGCCACCGGTGACGCGGGCTTCTCGACGCCTCTCCCAGGGAGCTCGCGCGCCTCTCTTGGCCCGCCCCTGGCTTTGAGGTGCGCGCCCCGCATGCGGCGCCTCCTACAGCTGCGGCGCTGGCGCCCCCGGCGTTCCCGACATTGGCGCCCGTGGCCCCCACGGCCCCCTCGGCGCCCGCGGCCCACGCGCCCCCGCGGCCTTCTCGGCGCCCCCGGTGCCCCCGGCCCCTCGGCGCCCCTAGCGCCACCCCCCCCCCCGGCGCCCGCGGTCCCCCTGGCGCCTATGGCCGGTCCGGTCACCCGCGCCCGTACCGGTGTTTTTCGCCCGAGCTTGCGCTACGCCGCGGATGACTACGTCCATGCCATCGCCGTTGTCGTCCTCCTTTCGAGCCACTCTTCGTGACCCGCTCTGGATGGCTGCGATGCAAGAGGAGTTTGATGCTCTGTTGCGCAACCGAACGTGGCAGCTTGTTCCCCGTCCCCGGCACACCAACGTGATTACCGGCAAGTGGGTCTTCAAACACAAGCTCCTTCCTGATGGTACCCTTGATCGCTATAAAGCGCGTTGGATCGTTCATGGCTTCTGACAACGAGCTGGCATCGACTTCACCGACACCTTCGCTCCGGTCGTCAAGCTCGACACGATACGCATGGTTCTTCACCTTGCGGTCTCCCGTGCTTGGCCGATGCACCAGATGGACGTCTCCAACGCCTTCCTCCATGGTCACCTAGAGGAGCAGGTCTTCTGCCAGCAGCCCACCGCGTTTATTGACCCGGCGCTTCCAGACCACGTGTGCCTGCTCTCGCGGTCCTTGTACGGACTTAAGCAGGCTCCGCGCGCTTGGTACCAGCGCATCGTGGTGTTTCTCCACCAGCTTGGGTTCCGCTCTACCCGCTCGGACGCCTCGCTCTTCGTCTATCACCAGGGCGCTGACATGGCCTACTTGCTACTCTATGTCGACGACATCATCCTGACGGCTTGTACGACTGGTCTCTTCAGTCAGCTCACAGCTCGTCTTCGCGCTGAGTTCGCCATCAAGGACTTGGGTCCTTTGCACTACTTCCTCGGTGTCGAGGTGGTGCGCCGTCCGGATGGCTTCTTCCTTCATCAGCGTAAGTATGCTCATTAGCTCCTGGAGCGCGCCGGCATGCTTAACTGCAAGCCCGCCGCCACGCCTGTTGATATGAAGGCTAAGCTTTCTGCCATGGATGGTTCTCCTGCTTCAGATGCTGCTTTCTATTGGTCTATCGTTGGTGCTCTCCAGTACCTCACTCTGACTCGACCGGTGATCCAGTATGCCATGCAGCAGGTGTGTCTTCATATGCATGCCCCCCGAGACGTTCACTGGGCTGCCGTCAAGCAGGTTTTCCGCTACGTCTGTGGCACTATGGATCTTGGCATCATGCTTCACGCCTCTGCCGACACCACCCTCACCGCCTACTCCGATGCATACTGGGCGGGCTGCCTGACACTCGTCGCTCCGCCTCGGCCTATTGTGTCTACCTTGGACCCTCCCTTATCTCGTTGTCGTCCAAGCGGCAGCCTACGGTCTCTCGTTCCAGTGCTGAGGCTGAGTATCGTGCGGTGGCCAACGCCGTCGCCGAGTGTTCGTGGCTTCGCTAGCTGCTCCAGGAGCTCTCTTGCTCTGTTGACCGTGCCATGGTGGTCTACTGCGACAATGTCTCGACGGTCTACCTCTCCGCTAACCTGGTGCATCATCGACGGACCAAGCATATTGAGTTGGATATTCATTTTGTTTGGGAACAGATGGCCCTTGGCCATATTCGTGTTTTACACGTCCCTACTTCCCAACAATTTGCAGATATCATAACCAAGGGCTTGCCTACGACGTCATTTCAGGAGTTCTAGTCCAGTCTTTGCGTCAGCCGCGGTGCCGCTTCGACTGCGAGGGGTGTTGAGTATATGTGTTATGTGCATATTGTGTATTAGGCCCGCCTCCTAGTTCCTTGTATAGTTGAGGTCTGTGGCCCATCTTTGTACATCATATACACGTGCCTATGCACGAGAGCAATACATCGTGCAATCATAATCTCATACAGTGCCCACCTGGTAGCCCCGCTGTAACACCCCGGATGTAATTTACCTTATATGTACTCCAACTCTTACCGTTTCCGACGCTAAGTTATTTTATTTCCTCGGGTTCGGGTTTTTGTCTCCATGTGTTGTTGTCGTTGTCATGCATCTCATATCATGTCATCATGTGCATTGCATTTGCATACGTGTTCGTCTCATGCATCCGAACATTTTCCCCGTTGTCCGTTTTGCATTCCGGTGCTCCTATCTCCTCCGGTGGTCCTTTCTACCTCCTTTCGTGTGTGGGGATTAAACATTTCCGGATTGGACCAAGACTTGCCATGCGGCCTTGGTTTACTACCGGTAGACCGCCTATCAAGTTTCGTACCATTTGGACTTCGTTTGATACTCCAATGGTTAACAGAGGGACCGAAAAGGTCTCGTGTGTGTTGCAGCCCAACACCCCTCCATTTTGGCCCAAAACCCACCAAAACCCTCTCCATCATCTAGAGTGTTCGATCACGATCGTGTGGCCGAAAACCGCACCTCATTTGGACTCTCCTAGCTCCCTCTATGCCTATATATAGACCCTCTCCCGAAATTCCCGGATCTCCTCTTTCCCCAAACCCTAGAAATCATCTCCGCCGCCATCGGACATGTCCGGCCGTAACCGGACGCGTCCGCCCGCCGCGTCCAGCCAACCGCGAGCTGCCACGTGTCCCCCGTGGGTGCCCACATTGCTGCCGACCACGCGGGCCCGCCAGGCCCGAAGCCGGCCCCCGCGGCCCACTCCATCCGCCGCCGAGGACCGTGTCCTCTCCCTCGCGGCCGACGCCGCGCGCCGCCCCTTTCGCCGGCCGGCGCTGCCACGCGCCATCGCCGACCTTCGCCACTCCGCCCACTCCCTCGCCGTCGGCCGCCTTCGCCGCCAACCTCGCCGCCTGGAACATCCGCCGCCACCGCATCACGCCGCCCCGGCCTCTCCTCCCCTTGTCGCGCGGCAAGTCCAAGTCCGGCGACCGCTCCTCCCCGGCGAACAGGAGCTCCGGCCGACGATCCTCATTTTGCGTGTGCGCCAGATCCAGATCCGCGCGGCTACAGTGAAACCCTAGGGTTGACCCCGTTTTTCCCCTAAGTCTGCACATTATTTTGCATTCTTGTTCATGCCGTAACTCCGCATCCGTAGCTCTGTTTTGACCGTGTAGCATATCAAAATGTTCGTCTTAGAGAGTACATCATTTCATCTCATTGCATCATTTTCATTTGAGCTAATCTGGATGCCCAAAATGCTGTTGGAAGAGAGCTATTTGAGTTAATTGTCAGATCTGCTGCATCAAATAGCTATTTGTCATTTTTGCCATGATTAATGTGTGCATGATATGCTCCTGAGCTCTACATGTGTTTTGTTATATGCCATGCCATCTTTACAGAGGTGCTTACCATGTATTTTTGTGATATGTGTGGTGACTAGCACAAGCTTGCAAAGTAGTGCATTCATTAATGCTGATTTCAGGGTCTTAAAATTTCTCTAAGTCCTTGATCTGTTTTTATCAATATGCCATATGTTCATGTTGTTTCCTAGTGATCCATGCCTCTTTTGAGGATGCTCAGTAAGGATGATTTGTTAATACTGTGGTGCTCTATCCATCCTTGTCCTTGTTTGCAATTATGGAGCACCCTAGCTTGAGTCAATTGAGCTCTACTTTTTCTATTTCGTGAATCCTGGCAGATTGTTGTCTTGTCAGCGATTTTGTCGAGGATGTTGTCGTTGGTCCGTGCATGCTATGTTGTTGTTCTTGTGATGTCTAGCTTCTATAATATGTATTATTGATGGGTGTATGCTTAGTTTGTCATGCCTTGATCTGTAGTGAGTGCATCGAGCTCATAAACATGCCTACTCGTTAACAGATTTGCATGCTCCAGTTTTTCACTAAATCTGTAATCTGATTATGTTTTTGCCATGTTCACATGCTTGCAATTGTATTTTCTGATCCCTTTTAGCTCAAGGTCACTAAGGGACTTTTTTTAAGTGCTTTGAGTATCTTCATGTCATGCCTTGCTTTGCCATGTTAATTTCCTGTAGCATATAGTTTTCATCATCCAAAGTGTGCTACCTGATCCGAAATTCCAGGCTTGTGTTAATTTCACTAAGTCTGAAACCTGTTATCGTTTACGTTTTTGCCATGCTTGTTTGAACCTGTTAATGGATGAATTGGCCGTAGCTCAGTGTTCATCTTTTATCAAGCATCATGAGTGGATCCCTGCCATGTATTTTTTTGCCATGTTTGTGTGTTGTAGCATAATTATCTTGATGCATTTAGATGGCTACTTGTTGTTTATCGTAGACCGATGCCATATTTGTTTTGCTTGCCATTTCCAAACCGTGCATCCGATTCCGGTGATCTTTATATCGATTTCAACCGAAATCACCTCACCTTTCCAGTGGCACTCTTGGTTTTCCATGTTGAGGCCAGGTTCAATCATTCCTTGTCAAATCGTGCATATGCATCACATATCGCATCCCACATAGCATACCATG
The DNA here is from genome assembly GCF_018294505.1 of Triticum aestivum. Classification (NCBI taxonomy): domain Eukaryota; kingdom Viridiplantae; phylum Streptophyta; class Magnoliopsida; order Poales; family Poaceae; genus Triticum; species Triticum aestivum. The sequence goes on from NC_057809.1 coordinate 102,283,788, forward strand.
TTTGCATCATATTGGTTTGAGCTTTGCACGTGGTTGATTGTGTTCCTTTTGCTTGTTTGTCTTGTTTGGGTAGAGTCGGGAGATGAGTTCGCTAATGAGGAGACCATTGAGTTTGCTTATGAGGATCAAGTCAACTCTGACAACTTTGCAGGCAAGATGATCATACCCTCAAAATCACTTCTATCTTTGCTTGCTAGATGCTCGCTCTTTTGCTATGCCTATGCTATGATGCCTACCACTTGCTTATCATGCATCCCAAATTTCCAGGTTAAACCTCTAACCCACCATGTCCTAGCAAACCGTTGATTGGCTATGTTACCGCTTTGCTCAGCCCCTCTTATAGCGTTGCTAGTTGCAGGTGAAGACTGGAGATCATTCCTTGTTGGAACATTGTTTATATTTGGGATATCATTATATTATCTTGTTATCTTACTGCATCTATATACTGGTAACGGGTGGAAGGCTCGGCCTTTTGCCTAGTGTTTTGTTCCACTCTTGCCGCCCTAGTTTCCGTCATATCGGTGTTATGTTCCCGGATTTTGCGTTCCTTATGCGGTTGGGTGATAATGGGAACCCCTTGACAGTTCGCCTTGAATAAAACTCCTCCAGCAATGCCCAACCTTGGTTTTACCATTTGCCACCTAGCCTCTTTTTCCCTTCGGTTTCCGGAGCCCGAGGGTCATCTTTATTTAAACCCCCCCGGGCCAGTGCTCCTCTGAGTGTTGGTCCAAACTAGAGCCCCTTGCAGCGCCACCTCGAGGAAACTCGAGGGCTGGTTTTAGTTGTACGGATTGCTTATCCGAGTGTGCCCTGAGAACGAGATATGTGCAGCTCCTATCGGGATTTGTCGGCACATTCAGGCGGTGTTGCTGGACTTGTTTTACCATTGTCGAAGTTGTCTTGTAGAACCGGCATACCGAGTCTGATCGGAATGTCTCGGGAGAAGGTTTATCCTTCGTTGACCGTGAGAGCTTGTGATGGGCTAAGTTGGGACTCCCCTGCAGGGATTTGAACTTTCAAAAGCTGTATCCGCGGTTATGGGTAGATAGGAATTTGTTAATATCCGATTGTAGATAACATGAACCTTAAGTTAATTAAAATGAATCAACTGCGTGTGTACCCGTGATGGTCTCTTCTCGGCGGAGTCCGGGAAGTGAACACGGTGTTGGAGTAATGTTTCCTGTAGGTTGTTCTATAGTTCTTCGTTCGCGCTTCGCCTTCTCTTCTCGCTCTCTTTTGCGAACAAGTTAGCCACCATATATGCTAGTCGCTTGCTGCAGCTCCACATATTACCTTGCCTTACCTATAAGCTTAAATAGTCTTGATCGCGAGGGTGCGAGATTGCTGAGTCCCCATGGCTCACAGATTACTTCCAAACCAGATGCAGGGCCCGATGACTCCGTTCCAGATGATGCGCTTGAGCTCAAGTGGGAGTTCGACGAAGACTCACGCCGTTACTATGTGTCTTTCCCTGATGATCAGTAGTGGTGCCCAGTTGGGGCGATCGGGACCGTGTCGCGTGTTGGGGTTGATCTTTTATTTTGGTACTATAGTCGAACCATGAGTGTATTGGATGATTGTAATGCTATTTATGTACTTTGTGTGACGTGGCGAGTGTAAGCCAACTATGTACATTTTCCCCCTATTATCTATTTACATGGGTTGTTGTGAAGATTACCTTACTTGCGACATTGCTTTCAATGCGGTTATGCCTCTAAGTCGTGCTTCGACACGTAGGAGATATAGCCGCATCGAGGGCGTTACAAGTTGGTAATCAGAGCCTTCCCCGACCTTAGGAGCCCCCACTGCTTGATCGAATTAGCTGACGAGTTGAGTCTATAAAAATGTTTTGAGTCATTTAGGAATTATATATCGGAGAGTTTAGGAATTCTTTTTACTCCCCAGTCCCTTCATCGCTCTGGTAAGGTATCATGACGTAGAGTTTTGACTCTTCTCTTCTCAAATTTCACTAAAAAAATTTAGGATCACGCGGGTATCTTGGAATCGTCCCGATCGATTTGTGACGAGAACATTGTTCTTGGTGCCTCCTGTCATTTAGGGGTTGTGGCAGTGTCCCGGGGAGTTGAGCTCCGAGGTGTTGTCGTCACAATTTTATCGTTGCAGTTCTGGAATACCTGAGTTTAGTTCGCCGACATCGAAAATCTCTTTTATGCAGTTGTTGGTGAGATAACCTGGATGCCACCCAGTACTGGGGCGGGAGTTCAGGAGTATTGCCATAACTTGTATAACTGATGCTTTTCGAAGGTTGAGGTAGACGATTTCCGAAGTTTTTCTTGGTTATGTGTTGAAGGATGGATACAGCTGGATGTAGGATTTGCTAGATTTGGGTGAGATATTATCCTTCCCCTGTATCCCCAACACCTGATTGCATAACCGGAAAGGTTCGGGAGTTTCATAGGTGGGAATTCTTGTAGCTCTAGTTCTTCTTCCACGGATATTTGGTTTGAGATTGGGTGATCCTTACCGAGTATTCGTTCTTGCTCTGTACCTTGTTGATTTTATTCCTCTACCTAAATTCTAAGTGGCTTCTCAATTTATGGATATGTGACCATTTCAATTGGAATGCATTCGTTCATTTTGTTCGGATGTGAAGACTATATGTTGCAATTTCAACCCGTTTGGTTCAGCTTCAATTTTTGTCTATCAGTGTGGTAATGGATGTCAACCTCTTCAGGATGGCTCCTCCAATGCGCACGACTCCGAATCCTGATCCGCCACCACCACCTCCACCTCCGGAGGCATGGCAAGCTGTGATGGCCGCTACCAATGCAAACACGCAGCTGATCATGCAAATTCTTCAAGAGCGCAACCAAGCGAACCAAGGCAACCAGGGCAACAATCAGAATCACTTTGCTACACTCAACCAGTTCCTTGCTAACCAGCCAAAGACCTTTAGCAATTGTGTTGAGGCAACTGACGCTGATGATTGGCTCGTGGACTTATGCAAGCATTTCGAGTGCAGTAACATCAGGCCTGAGGACTTTGTTAAGGTCGCTTCCTTCCAACTCAAAGACCAAGCTGCAGAATGGTTCCAGCAGTACAAAGATTCCAGAGGAGGCCGTGTGATTACCTGGGATGAATTCCGTCAAGACTTCAAAGCTCATCATATTCCTCAGAGCGTGGTTGAAAGCAAGCGTGAGGAATTCCGCAACCTGAAGCAAGGCTCTATGTCTGTCTATGATTACAACAAGTTGTTTCAAAAGCTCGCCCGTTTTTCTAAGCAGGACATCCCTGACGAGAAGAGCATGATATACCAGTTCAGGGGTGGTCTCAGAGAAAAAATCCAGCTAGCTCTTGTCCTCTTTGAGCCCTTGAGGTACGATGAGTTTTACAACATGGCATTCGTCTGAGGATGTAATTGTCTTTGCCGCTCGTGATGATACCATCCGTCTATTTTCTCTCAATGAGAAAGGTGAACTAGATGCCATCTCGCAAATTCCAGTCGTTTGTGAATATCAAGACGTTTTTCCAGAAGAGCTTCCAGGAATGCCTCCGCACCGGCCAGTTGAATTCGTCATCGATCTTGAGCCTGGCACGGAACCTGTTTGCAAACGTCCTTACAAGCTCGGACCTGAAGAGTTGAAGGAGCTAAAGAAGCAACTCGATATTCAAGAGAGAATGGGTCTCATCCGACCTAGTTCTTCTCCGTGGGGTTGTGGAGTTATTTTTGTGAAGAAGAAGGATGGAACGGACCGACTTTGTGTTGACTACCGTCCATTGAACAAGAAGACTATCAAGAACAAGTACACACTTCCCAACATCAATGAGCTGTTCGAACAACTCAAAGGTGCCCAAGTATTCTCCAAGCTTGATCTCCATATGGGCTATCACCAGATTCGAATCTGTGAGCAAGATATTCCCAAGACGGCTTTCAGAACAAGCTATGGTTCATATGAATACACTGTCATGTCTTTTGGCCTCGCCAACGCTCCTCCGACTTTCTCTCGCATGATGAACTTCATCTTCAACGCCTACACAAATGACTTCGTTTTGGTCTATCTCGATGACATTCTGGTCTTTTTGAAGAACAAGGAAGATCATGCCAAGCACTTGCATTTGGTGCTCGATAAGCTCAGGGAACATCAGTTCTACGCCAAGTTCTCAAAGTGCGAGTTTTGGCTCGATGAGGTTCTCTATCTTGGGCATATCATCTCTGCCAAGGGCATTGCGGTGAATCCTGAGAAGGTGTCTGCAATTGTGAATTGGGAACCACCTCAGAACGTGAAGCAACTCCGCAGCTTCCTTGGTCTTGCAAGTTACTGTCGAAGGTTTGTTGAGAACTTTTCAAAGATAGAGAAGCCCCTTTCAAACCTTCTCCAGAAGCGCGTCAAGTACGTTTGGTCTCCGGAATGTGACATCGCTTTCAACACTTTGAAAGAGAAATTGGTCACTGCTCCAGTTCTGACTCCTCCTGATGAATCCAAACCGTACGAGGTCTTCTGCGATGCCTCTCTTCAAGGTCTTGGTGCAGTGTTGATGCAAGAGAAGAAAGTTGTGGCTTATACCTCTCGCCAGTTGAAGCCCAACGAGAAGAACTACCCCACTCACGACCTCGAGTTGGCGGCAGTTGTGCATGCTCTTTTGACTTGGAGACATCTCTTATTGGGAAGAAAAGTGGACATCTTCACTGACCACAAGAGTCTCAAGTACATCTTCACTCAGCCTAATCTCAACCTCAGGCAGACTCGTTGGGTCGAAATGATTCAAGAGTATAATCTGAGTATCGAGTATACTCCAGGAAGGCCAATGTGATTGCTGACGCTTTGAGCAGGAAGGCTTACTGCAACAGTCTGATTCTCAAGCCTTATCAATCCGAGCTTTGTGAAGCTTTCCGCAAACTCAATCTGCAAGTTGTTCCTCAAGGTTTCCTTGCCAACCTTCAAGTCTCTCCTACTTTGGAAGATCAGATTCGCGAGGCTCAACTTCTTGATGCTATGGTGAAGAAGGTGAAGATTGGGATTGCCAAGAGTCAACCCAAGTACAAGTGCTACCGCCTTGATGAAAAGGATACTCTCTTCTTCGAGAATCATATTGTTGTGCCCAAAGGTGACCTTCGTAAAGTTATCATGAATGAGGTGCACAATTCACTCCTCTCCATCCACCCTGGGAGTACGAAGATGTATCAGGACCTCAAGCAGGCTTATTGGTGGACTCGAATGAAGCGCGAGATTGCTCAGTTCGTGAATGAGTATGATGTCTGCAGAAGAGTGAAGGCAGAACACCAAAGACCAGCTGGTCTCCTCCAACCTCTTGCCATTCCAGAATGGAAGTTTGACCACATTGAGATGGACTTCATGACTGGGTTTCCAAAGTCCAAGCGTGGCAATGATGCTATATTCGTTGTCATCGACAAACTCACTAAAGTGGCTCACTTTCTGCCTATCAAAGAGTCTATCACTGCAGCTCAATTAGCGGAGCTGTACACCTCTCGGATTGTCTCTTTGCACGGTATTCCACAGGTGATCTCTTCAGACCGTGGCAGCATCTTTACCTCCAAGTTTTGGGATTCTTTTCAGAAGGCCATGGGAACCAACATCCGCTTCAGCACAGCTTTCCATCCTCAAACTAGCGGTCAAGTCGAGTGTGTCAAACAGATTCTTGAAGATATGCTCAGGGCTTGTGTGATCTCCTTCGGTATGAAGTGGGAAGATTGTCTTCCATACACCAAATTCTCCTACAACAACAGTTTTCAAGCAAGTTCGGGCAAGGCCCCATTCGAAATTTTGTATGGCAGGAAGTGTCGTACTCCTCTTAACTGGTCAGAAACTGGTGAATGTCAACTTCTTGGAAATGACTTGATCACAGAGGCAGAGGAAATGTGCAAAGTCATTTGTGATAACCTCAAAGCAGCGCAATCGCGCCAGAAGAGCTACTATGATAGTAAGCATCGTGATTTGGCTTTCGAGATCGGAGACCATGTTTACCTCCGCGTCTCTCCAATGAAAGGTACTCGTCGCTTCGGTATCAAAGGGAAGCTTGCCCCTAGATACGTGGGTCCTTTCAAGATCGTCAGCAAGAGAGGCGATCTTGCCTATCAACTCGAGCTTCCTTCAAACTTTGCAAATGTGCATGACGTGTTCCATGTCTCTCAACTCCGCAAGTGCTTCAAGACTCCTGACCGCACCGTCAACTTCGAAGACATTGATCTCCAAGAAGATCTCTCTTATCGTGAGCACCCCGTTGCTATTCTTGAAGAGACTGAACGCAAGACTCGCAATAAGTCAATCAAATTCCTCAAAGTCAAGGGGTCACACCATTCCGACCGTGAAGCCACCTGGTGACGCGAGGATCACCTCCATTCTGAGTACCTGGCGTTTTTCCAGTCCTAGATCTCGGGACGAGATCCTTTCGTAGTGGTGGAGTGTTGTAACACCCCGGATGTAATTTACCTTATATGTACTCCAACTCTTGCCGTTTCCGGCGCTAAGTTATTTTATTTCCTCGGGTTTGGGTTTTTTTCTCCGTGTGTTGTTGTCGTTGTCATGCATCTCATATCATGTCATCATGTGCATTGCATTTGCATACGTGTTCGTCTCATGCATCCGAGCATTTTCCCCGTTGTCTGTTTTGCATTCTGGCGCTCCTATCTCCTCCGGTGGTCCTTTCTACCTCTTTTCATGTGTGGGGATTAAACATTTCCGGATTGGACCGAGACTTGCCATGCGGCCTTGGTTTACTACCGGTAGACCGCCTGTCAAGTTTCGTACCATTTGGACTTCGTTTGATACTCCAATGGTTAACCGAGGGACCGAGAAGGCCTCGTGTGTGTTGCAGCCCAACACCCATCCATTTTGCCAAAACCCTCTCCATCATCTAGAGCGTTCGATCACGATCGTGTGGACGAAAACTGCACCTAATTTGGACTCTCCTAGCTCCCTCTATGCCTATATATAGACCCTCTCCTGAAATTCCCGGATCTCCTCTTCTTTCCCCAAACCCTAGAAATCATCTCCGCTGCCATCGGACACGTCCGGCCGTAACCGGACGCGTCCGCCCGCCGCGCCCAGCCGACCGAGAGCCGCCATGTGTCCCCCGCGGGTGCCCACATCGCCGCCGACCGCGCAGGCCCGCCAGGCCCGGAGACGGCCCCGCGGCCCACTCCATCCGCCGCCGAGGACCGCGTCCTCTCCCTCGCGGCCGACGCCGCGCGCCGCCCCTTTCGCCAGTCGGCACCGCCGCGCGCCATCGCCGACCTTCGCCACTCCACCCACTCCCTCGCCACCGACCGCCTTCGCCGCCAACCTCGCCGCCCAGAATGTCCGCCACCACCGCATCAGGCCGCCCCGGCCTCTCCTCCCCTTGGGTCCCTCTCCGGCGAGCTCCGTGGCAAGTCCAAGTCCGGCGACCGCTCCTCCCCGGCGAATAGGAGCTCCGGTCGGCGATCCTCGTTTTGCGTGCGCGCCAGATCCAAATCCGCGCGGCTACAGTGAAACCCTAGGGTTGACCCCGTTTTCCCCTAAGTCTGCATATTATTTTGCATTCTTGTTCATGCCGTAACTCCGCATCCACAGCTCCGTTTTGAGTGTGTAGCATATCAAATGTTCGTCTCAGAGAGTACATCATTTCATCACATTGCATCATTTTCATTTGAGCTAATCTGGATGCTCGAAATGCTGTTGGAAGAGAGCTATTTGAGTTAATTGTCAGATCTGCTGCATCAAATAGCTATTTGTCATTTTTGCCATGATTAATGTGTGCATGATATGCTCCTGAGCTCTACATGTGTTTTGTTATATGCCATGCCATCTTTACAGAGGTGCTTACCATGTATTTTTGTGATATGTGTGGTGACTAGCACAAGCTTGAAAAGTAGCGCATTCGTTAATGCTGATTTCAGGGTCTTAGAATTTCTCCAAGTCCTTGATCTGTTTTTATCAATATGCCATATGTTCATGTTGTTTCCTAGTGATTCGTGCCTCTTTTGAGGATGATTTGTTAATATTGTGGTGCTCTATCCATCCTTGTCCTTGTTTGCAATTATGGAGCACCCTAGCTTGAGTCAATCGAGCTCTACTTTTTCTATTTCGTGAATCCTGGCAGATTGTTGTCTTGTTAGTGATTTTGCCGAGGATGTTGTTGTTGGTCCGTTCATGCTATGTTGTTGTTCTTGCCATGTCTAGCTTCTATAATATGTATTATTTATGGGTGTATTCTTAGTTTGTCATGCCTTGCTCTGTAGTGAGTGCATCGAGCTCGTAAACATGCCTACTCGTTAACAGATTTGCATGCTCCAGTTTTTCACTAAGTCTGTAATCTGATTATGTTTTTGCCATGTTCACATGCTTGCAATTGTATTTTCTGATCCCTTGTGGCTCAAGGTCACTAAGGGACTTTTGTTAAGTGCTTTGAGTAGCTTCATGTCATGCCTTGCTTTGCCATGTTAAGTTCCTGTATCATATAGTTTGCATGCTCCAAAGTGTGCTACCTGATCTGAAATTCCAGGCTTGTGTTAATTCCAGTAAGTCTGAAACCTGTTATCGTTTGCGTTTTTGCCATGCTTGTTTGAACCTGTTAATGGATGAATTGGCCGTAGCTCAGTGTTCATCTTTTGTCAAGCATCATGAGTGGATCCCTTACATGTATTTTGTTGCCATGTTTGAGTACTGTAGCATAATTATCTTGATGTATTTAGATGGCTACTTGCTGTTTATCGTAGACCGATGCCATATTTGTTTTGCTTGCCATTTCCAAACCGTGCATCCGATTCCGGTGATCTTTATATCGATTTCAACCGAAATCACATCATTTTTCCAGTGGCACTCTTGGTTTTCCATGTTGATGCCAGGTTCAATCATTCCTTGTCAAATCGTGCATATGCATCACATATCGCATCCCGCATAGCATACCATGTTTGCCTCATATTGGTTTGAGCTTTGCACATGGTTGATTGTGTTCCTTTTGCTTGTTTGTCTTGTTTGGGTAGAGTCGGGAGATGAGTTCGCTAACGAGGAGCCCATTGAGTTTGCTTACGAGGATCAAGTCAACTCTGACAACTTTGCAGGCAAGATAATCATACCCTCGAAATCACTTCTATCTTTGCTTGCTAGATGCTCGCTCTTTTGCTATGCATATGCTATGATGCCTACCACTTGCTTATCATGCCTCCAAAATTGCCATGTCAAACCTCTAACCCACCATGTCCTAGCAAACCGTTGATTGGCTATGTTACCGCTTTGCTTAGCCCCTCTTATAGCGTTGCTAGTTGGAGGTGAAGACTGGAGATCGTTCCTTGTTGGAACATTGTTTATATTTGGGATATCATTATATTATCTTGTTATCTTAATGCATCTATATACTGGTAACGGGTGGAAGGCTCGGCATTTTGCCTAGTGTTTTGTTCCACTCTTGCCGCCCTAGTTTCCGTCTATGTTCCCGGATTTTGCGTTCCTTACGCGGTTGGGTGATAATGGGAACCCCTTGACAGTTTGCCTTGAATAAAAATCCTCCAGCAATGCCCAACCTTGGTTTTACCATTTGCCACCTAGCCTCTTTTTCCCTTGGGTTTCCGGAGCCCGAGGGTCATCTTTATTTAAACCCCCCCCCCCGGGCCAGTGCTCCTCTGAGTGTTGGCCCAAACTGGAGCCCCTTGCAGCGCCACCTCGAGGAAACTCGAGGGCTGGTTTTAGTTGTACGGATTGCTTATCCGAGTGTGCCCTGAGAACGAGATATGTGCAGCTCCTATCGGGATTTGTCGGCACATTCGGGCGGTGTTGCTGGACTTGTTTTACCATTGTCGAAGTTGTCTTGTAGAACCGGGATACCGAGTCTGATCGGAATGTCTCGGGAGAAGGTTTATCCTTCGTTGACCGTGAGAGCTTGTGATGGGCTAAGTTGGGACTCCCCTGCAGAGATTTGAACTTTCGAAAGCCGTGCCCGCGGTGATGGGCAGATGGGAATTTGTTAATGTCCGATTGTAGATAACATGAACCTTAAGTTAATTAAAATGAATCAACTGCGTGTGTACCCGTGATGGTCTCTTCTCGGCGGAGTCCGGGAAGTGAACATGGTGTTGAAGTAATGTTTGCCGTAGGTTGTTCTATAGTTCTTCGTTCGCGCTTCGCCTTCTCTTCTCGCTCTCTTTTGCGAACAGGTTAGCCACCATATATGCTAGTCGCTTGCTGCAGCTCCACATAGTACCTTGCCTTACCTATAAGCTTAAATAGTCTTGATCGCGAGGGTGCGAGATTGCTGAGTCCCCGTGGCTCACAGATTACTTCCAAACCAGATGCAGGACCGATGACTCCGTTCCAGATGATGCGCTTGAGCTCAAGTGGGAGTTCGACGAAGACTCGCGCCGTTACTATGTGTCTTTCCCTGATGATCAGTAGTGGTGCCCAGTTGGGGCGATCGGGACCGTGTCGCATGTTGGGGTTGATCTTTTATTTTGGTACCGTAGTCGGACCATGAGTGTATTGGATGATTGTAATGCTATTTATGTACTTTGTGTGACTTGGCGAGTGTAAGCCAACTATGTACCTTTTTCCCCTATTATCTATTTACATGGGTTGTTGTGAAGATTACCTTACTTGCGACATTGCTTTCAATGCGGTTATGCCTCTAAGTCGTGCTTCGACACGTAGGAGATATAGCCGCATCGAGGGTGCTACACCCGCAGACCCTGAAACCGACGCTATAAAATCCTATTTTTCCAGAAAAAATCAGGGAGAAAGAATTATTGCGATCCACGAGACGGTGCCTCCGTCACCTCCTATTCTTCGTCGGGAGGCCGGATTTGGAGTCTGTTTGGGGCTGCGGAGAGGGGGATCTTCGTTCTTCGTCATCGCCCTTCTCCATCGCCAATTCCATGATGCTCCCCACCGGGAGTGAGTAATTCCTTCGTAGGCTCGCTGGTCGGTGAGGAGTTGGATGAGATTCATCATGTAATTGAGTTAGTTTTGTTAGGGCTTGATCCCTAGTATCCACTATGTTCTTAGATTGATGTTGCTATAACTTTGCCATGCTTAATGCTTGTCACTTTGGGCTCAGGTGCCATGATTTAAGATCTGAACCATTTATGTTATCACCATTATATCCATGTTCTAGATCCGATCTTGCAAGTTATAGTCACCTACTACGTGTTATGATCAGGCAACCCTGGAGTGACAATAACCGGCACCACTCCCAATGATGACCATAGTTTGAGGAGTTCATGTGTTCACTATGTGTTAATGCTTTGTTCCGGTTCTCTATTAAAAGGAGGCCTTAATATCCCTTAGTTTCCAATATGGACCCCGCTGCCACGGGAGGGTAGGACAAAAGATATCATGCAAGTTCTTTTCATAAGCATGCATGACTATTGATTTACAGAATACATGCCTACATTATATCAACGAACTGGAGCTAGTGCCGTATCGCCCTAGGTTATAACTATCTCATGATGAATATCGTCCAACAAGTCACCTATCCAATGCCTACGAATTTATCTTATATTGTTCTTGCTAAGTTACTACTCTATCATCACTATTACACTTGCTACAAAATTACTGCTATCACTGTTACTATTACTATTGCTGCTGTCACCACTATCAAAACTATCATATTACTTTGCTACTGATCACGTTGCTGCAGATAATTAATCTCCAGGTGTGGTTGAATTGACAACTCAGCTGTTAATACCTTCAAATATTCTTTGGCTCCCCTTGTGTCGAATCTATAAATTTGGGTTGAATACTCTACCCTCGAAAATTGGTTTGATCCCCTATACTTGTGGGTTATCAGAACCCAGATCATGAATTTCAAGCAACTTGAACATGATCATTTTGCACAATCTTGGGAAAATATGAAAATGATGCTAAGGAATTGCCCAACTCATGGGTTAAATCTTTGGATAATCATACAAAAAATTTATGCGGGTTTGAATTTTGTTTCTCGTAATCTTTTAGATTCCGCCGTGGGAGGAACTTTTATGGAAATTACTTTGGGTGAAGCCACCAAATTGCTTGATAATATTATGGCAAATTACTCTCAATGGCATACCGAAAGAGCTCCTACTATTAAAAAAGTTGAAGGAATTTCTTCTTTGAGTGAAAAAGTTGATGCTCTTGTGAAATTGGTTGCAGTAGAAGTGCTCCTCTTGATTTTAATGATATGCCTTTGTCTGCTTTGATTGAGCAAAATAGTAATGCCATATGTGAATTTTATCTCTCGAAATAATGTCAACAACAATGCTTATAGAGGTAATTTTAATCCTAAGCCTTTTGCTAGTAATTCCTCTAATAATTGTGGTAATTACTATGGAAATCAATCTTATAATAATAATAGGAACACCTCTGATCTTAAGAATAATATTAAATAATTTATCAATACGCAAAAAGTTTCCAACACTTCCATAGAAGAAAAGTTGAGTAAGATTGATGATTTGTCTAGAAGTGCTATAGAATTGCTCATGATGTGGAAAATCTCAAGATGAATTTTTTTATGCCTAAGGTTGATGAATCAATTAAAGCTCTTTATGTTTCTATGGATGAAAGTAAGAAAAGAACCGCTATGCTTAGAGATAAAAGAGAATTTTTAGAAGCAAAAAACGTTTTCTAGTGATTTCTTTCGCAAAAGTGATGAAGATCTTAAAATTATTGGTGTTTCATCTATTGATTCCTTGTTTAGTAAAGTTAATATTGATGAAAAAGGGGCTTTATAAGCGTCAACTTTAGGTAGAAGGCGTCCCAATGATTCGGAGGGTGAAAATCTTGTTGAGAAAATTGATAAAAGTGGGTTTGAAGAGGTCAAAACTTTAGCTAGTGATGTGCCCACTCTTTTGGATTACAAAGACTTTAATTATGATAGTTGCTATTTGATTGATTGTATTTCTTTGTTGCAATCCATGATAAATTCACCCCATGCTTATGAACAAAATAAATCTTTTACTAAACATATTGTTGATGCTATGATGAAAGCTTTTGAGGAAAAGTTGGAATTAGAAGTTTCAATTCCTAGAAAATTGCATGATGAATGGGAACCTACTATCAAAGTCAAGATTAAAAATTATGAGTGTTTTTCTTTGTGTGACTTGGGTGCTAGTGTTTCTACAATTCCGAAATCTTTATGTGATGTGCTTGGTCTTACCGATCTTGAATCGTGCTCTTTAAATTTGCACTTGGCGGATTCTACTATTAAAAAGCCTATGGGAATAATTAATGATTTTCTTATTCTTGAAAATAGGAATTATGTGCCTATAGATTTTATTATTCTTGATATTGATTGCAATCCGTCTTGTCCAATTATTCTTGGTAAACCGTTTTTACGGACTATCGATGCTGTGATTGATATGAAAGAAGGCAATATTAAGTTCCAATTTCCTTTGAGGAAGGGTATGGAACACTTTCCTAGAACAAGAATTTGTCCACCATATGAATCAATCATGAGGGCATCTTATGGATCTCGAACCAAAAATGACAAAACTCATATCCTTGCTTTACGCCTAGCTAAGGGCGTAAAACTATAGCGCTTGTTGGGAGGCAACCCAATGAATAAAATTTATTTTTGCTTTTTTGCTTCCTGTTTTTGAGTGTTAGCACAATTATGCTACTGTTATGATTGTGTTTTTTTATGTTTTAATTAGTGTTTGTGCCAAGTAAAGCCTTTAGGATCTTCTTGCGTGATAGTTGTTTGATCTTGCTGAAAAAACAGAAACTTTTGCACTCACGAAAATAATTTTCAGTTTTTACCAGAGAGCGATAAAATACCCATTCCACTTGCAATAGATTAGTGTACAATTTTCTCAGGTCATCCTATTTTTTCAGAAATTTTGGAGTTACAGAAGTATTTGGACAGGTTTTGTTTTCTTTGTGTTGTGTGCTTATTTTGATGGCTCTATGGTTTTCTTTGAAGAGTTTTTGCCATAGAAAAGTTGGAATACAGTAGATACAATGCAAGAACAAAATATGAATTGGTTTGATACAACACTTATAGTAGTGATTTATTATTCTTATACTAATGGATCTCACGAAGGTTTTGTTGAGTTTTGTGTGATTGAAGTTTTCAAGTTTTGGGTTATCTTACGATGGATGAAGGAATAAGGAGTAGAAGAGACTAAGCCTGGGGATGCCCCAGCATCCCAAGCTATTATCCAAAAATGAGCAACCAACTAAGCTTGGGATGCCCCCGAGTGGCATCCTCTCTTTCTTCTAACGACCATCGGTATTTTACTCGAAGCTATATTTTTATTCATCACATACTATGTGTTTTGCTTGGAGCGTCTTGTATGATATGAGTCTTTGCTTGTTTTATTTTGTATTTTAAGTCTTGGTCCCTTGCTAAACACACCTATTTGAGAGAGCCAAAATTATGTCATGACTCGTTAGAATTGCTCTCTTTGCTTCACTTAAATCTTTTATGAGCTATGGACTTGCTCTAGTGCTTCACTTATATCTTTTTTAGCATGGTGTGCTTTAGTATTTTTGAAGAAATGCTCTCTTGCTTCACTTAGATTTGTTTGAGAGTTAGTAAAATTTTCAAGAAATTCTCTCTTGTTTCACTTAAATTAATTTGAGAGAAAGAAATATTATGCTCACGATCTTCACTTATATTTGTTTGAGCTTGTCAAAAGCAACACATGAAAGTTAGTCCCAAAGTGATAGATATCCAAGAAGGATATAATAAAAACTTTCATGAAGATCATTGGACAAAATAAACTTGATTCTTAGTAATAGTTTTGAGATATGATGATGTGATATGTGAGTCATATTGATGAGTAATTATGCCTTAGTAAGAATATTGGTGTTAAGATTTGTGATTCCCTATGCAAGCACGAAAGTTATGCAATGAAATTATATCCTACTTGTGGTGCATTATTCGGTGTTAGTTATGCTTAATGCTCGCTTATGAGATTATTCGTTTCTTGGTTGGTCGCTTGTCAATCTTTTGCTAGCCTTCATTTTGCACTAAGTATGATCACTACTTGTGCATCGAAAAACCTTTAACCCAGTTTTGCCACATGAGTCCACTATATCTACCTATATGTGGTATTCTTTTGTCGTTCTAAGCAAACTTGCATGTGCCATCTTTAACTTTCAAAAATAAACTTCTCTTATAAAATCACTAACTAGGAGGCAGTATGATTGTACTTGAGTATTGTGTGTAGCTAATATGCGAGTGGGTTTCATGAATGGATCAATGATTGAGCATGATGGGCTAGGTATAGCTTATTTTAGTGTTGATATTTTGAAAGACATGGTTGCTTGTTGATATGCTTGAGTATTTAAATTATCATGTCAAAACTTACTATTGCTTTGAACGATATAAAAGTCCAAATGTCCATGCTATAAAGAAAGAAATATGATATAACAATTTAGGCAGCATTCCACATCAAAAATTCTGTTTTATCACTTCCCTACTCGAGGAC
Organism: Triticum aestivum; assembly: GCF_018294505.1. Lineage (NCBI taxonomy): Eukaryota > Viridiplantae > Streptophyta > Magnoliopsida > Poales > Poaceae > Triticum > Triticum aestivum. Next base: position 102,299,149 of record NC_057809.1, read on the forward strand.
GAGTAGGAGTTAAGCTTGGGGACGCTGATACATCTCCAACGTATCTATAATTTTTTATTGTTCCATATTGTTATATTATCAATCTTGGATGTTTTATAATCATTTTATAGTCATTTTACATAATTTTGGGGTACTAACCTATTGACATAGTGCCAAGTGCCAGTTGTTGTTTTTCCATGTTTGTTACATCACAGAAAATCAATATCAAAAGGAATCCAAATGCCACGAAACTTTACGGAGAATTTTTATGGGCCAGAAGGAACACAACGGGCCCTGGCTGCACCTGGGGGGTGCCCCGAGGGGAGCACAACCCACCAGGGCGTGTCAGGAGGCCCGGGCGCACCCAGGCGCGCCCTGGTGGGTTGTGCCCACCTCGGGTGCCCCCGGACCGCCTCTTTGCTCTATAAATACCCCAATATTCCCAAAACCCTAGGGGAGTCGACGAAATATTGATCCAGCCGCCGCAGAGTCCGGAACCACCAGATCCAATCTAGACACCATCTCGGATGGGGTTCACCACCTTCATTGGTGCCTCTCTGATGATGCGTGAGTAGTTCTTTGTAGACCTTTGGGTCCGTAGTTAGTAGCTAGATGGCTTCATCTCTCTTTCTCTTGATTCTCAATAGAATGATCTCTTGGAGATCCATATGATGCAACTCTTTTGCGGTGTGTTTGTTGGGATCCGATTAACTTTGAGTTTATGATCAGATCTATCTCTTTTTATGTCCATGAAAGTATTTGAGTTTCTTTGATCTCTTTTATGCATGATTGCTTATAGCCTCGTATTTCTTCTCCGATATTTGGGTTTTGTTTGTCCAACTTGATCTATTTATCTTGCAATGGGAAGAGGTGCTTTGTAGTGGGTTCGATCTTACGGTGCTTGATCCCAGTGACAGAAGGGGAACCGACACGTATGTATCGTTGCTACTAAGGATAAAACGATGGGGTCTATCTCTACATAGATAGATCTTGTCTACATCATGTCATCGTTCTTATTTCATTACTCCGTTTCTCCATGAACTTAATACACCAGATGCATGCTGGATAGCGGTCGATGTGTGGAGTAATAGTAGTAGATGCAGGCAGGAGTCGGTCTACTAATCTTGGACGTAATGCCTATGTAATGATCATTGCCTGGATATCGTCATGAGTATTTGAAGTTCTATCAAGTGCCCAACAGTAATTTGTTCACCCACCGTTTGCTATTTTTCTCGAGAGAAGCCACTAGTGAAACCTACGGCCCTCGGGTCTCTTTCTCATATTATTTGCCTTTGTGGTCTACTTTTATTTGCTTTTATTTTCAGATCTATTAATCCAAAAACCCAAAAATACTTTGCTGCACTTTATTTTATTTACGATCTATTTATTCTATCTATTACAACTTTTTCCCGTCACGCACCAATTTCTGGCACCGTTACCCGAAAGGGATTGACAACCCCTTTAACACGTGGGTTGCGAGGATTTGTTATCTGTATGCAGGGGCTGTTTACATTGTGTTGCTTGGTTCTCCTACCAGTTCGATAACCTTGGTTTCATATCTGAGGGAAATACCTACCGCCGCTGTGATGCATCATCCCTTCCTCTTTGGGGAAATACCGACGTAGGTTCAAGCGACATCAGGCTGGTTCTCGGGCGGCGCCCGTGGTCGATGCAGGGGGCGTTTGCCGAAACCATCAGCGGCAGGGGAGGAGGGGGATTGCAAGCAGGGGCGGGGAACACCAGCCAATCCCGCATCGGGCGGGCCTGCAGCCCGCCTTCTCTCCGATTTCTCTGATTCTTGGGGCACTCCCTGTTGTAATGGCCCGGGAGCTTGCAGATGATGCAGTGGACCGGGTCATAGCAGTCGACGCGGCAGTGGTACGTGCTAAGGCATCGAATGCAGAGGTCTTTGAACTTGCTTAAGAGCATCTCCAGCCGTGCCCCCAACAGGCCCCCCAGGCCACTTTTTCGGCGCCGGGGCCAAAACAACGCCCCGGTCGCGGCCCCAGGACGACGAAAAGCGTCGGTTCAACCCTTTTTTCCGCCCGGTGGCCGCAGGCCGAACCCGACGCACTGGGGGCGACCGGGGGCTTCGGCTGGCCCACACCGTCAGGTGAAAAGTCAAGATTTTCTTCCCCGACTCGCCTCCCACCCCACGCGCCCTTGGCCGCCACTGGCTATATCCCGGCGCCGCCCGCCGCCCTTCACCGCTAGATAGCCATTCCCCGCCGAAAAAGTAGAAGAGGTTCGCCGCGGCAGCCCCTCCAACAGCAGCTGCGCATTTCCGGCCGCCATTTCTGGCCGCGGAGGGGTAGTTTAGCGGCGGGTGCATGCCCACCGGGCGCAAGGTGTTCGGCGATTTGCCTACCTCGGCGATGGGCTCAGATGACGAGGAAGCGCTCGCCGAGCTGCTGGAGGAGGAAGCCGAGGCCGATGTCTAGAAAGAAGAGCATCTCATGGTGCTCGCCGCCTCGCCCAGCTGCTGGCGAGCAATGAAAAGCCGCGCACGAGGTGGCTCAGCGCCGGGGCGGGTGAAAGCAAAGAACCGGCATCGTCTCGAAGGCTACTGCATGCTCTACTCCGACTACTTTGCAGATGCTCCACTTCACGGCGACAAAACATTTCGGCGCCGTTATCGGATGAGCCGAAAGCTCTTCCTCGGGATTTTGAATTCCATCCGGGAGTTCGACAACTACTTCAAGTGCAAGATGGATTGCACCGGAAAATTTGGATTCACCTCGATCCAGAAGTGCACGACAGTGATGAGGATGCTTGCATACGGAGCTCCCGGTGATTCACTTGACGACTATGGGCGCATGGCTGAGTCCACCAGCATAGAGTGTTTCTACAAGTTCTGTCGGGCAGTGGTGGCAGTGTTTGGACCGCAATACTTGAGAACACCCAATGCGAAAGGCACTGCTCGGATCCTAGCACAGAATGCAGCAAGAGGAATTCCTGTGATGCTTGGAAGCATCGACTGCATGCATTAGAAATGGAAGAATTGCCCATTTGCTTGGCAGGGGATGTACAAAGGCGCCAAAGGCGGTTGTAGTGTGGTACTTGAGGCGGTGGCCGCACAGGACCTCTGGATTTGGCACTCCTTCTTTGGTATGCCAGGAACTCACAATGACATCAACGTGCTGCAGTGCTCTCCTGTCTTTGTCAAGCTTGTTGAAGGTCATTCTCCTCCGGTGAACTTCGAGATCAATGGGCGACACTACAACAAGGGGTACTATCTAGCTGATGGCATCTATCCGAGATGGCCGACATTTGTGAAGACGATCTCAAACCCTGTGCCAGGAGGCAAGAACACCTGGTTTGCGAAGATTTAGGAGGCTCGCAGGAAGGATGTCGAGCGGGCATTTGGTGTGCTCCAATATCGATTTGCTGTTGTCCGGTACCCCGCTCAGACCTGGTCGAAAGATCAAATGTGGGAGATCATGACTTGCTGTGTCATCTTGCACAACATGATCATCGAGAGCGAGCAAGAAGACCCAGTGTTTGACACTGAACCATACTACATGCAGGGTCCTCTAGCCGAAGTTGATCACCAGCTACCGGCAACCTGGACTGTCTACCTCAGTATGCGTCAGGAGATCCGAGACCCACTGGTGCATCATGAGCTGCAGCATGATCTGGTGGAGCACCTATGGAGGCTCAAGGGCGACGCCGAGCGCGACGTATGATGAAATATGAGTTTTTATTTGTTGAACTATATAATTTGTATTGAATTATTTGTTGTTATACTATTTTGTTGAAGTATTTGATTTTTCTGTGATGAAATATGTGGTAAAAAATATTTATGTTGATAATTGAACGCCGAGCCACGGCGAACCACGCCGAATATGGGTCTATTCTCATTTATATGGGTCTTTTATTCGCCGAAAGGAGGCTGAAAAGTGGGTCAATATCGATGTCTGAAGGTGAACTAAGAGCAATGACTGGACGCAAAATCGTCTTAATGCCAATTGTATTGCCGGCTCGTCTTACGGACAATTTTTATGCGTCCGGTGGGCAACGGCTGGAGATGCGAAGGCATCGCGCCCCGAGGAGGGGGGCTGAGACGATGCCCATATCCGAGCTGACTGGCGGATTTCTGCTGGTCTTCTTGCTTCTGCGGGACTGATATTGGGTCCATCTTTCATCAATGGCGGTAGGCTCCGAAGAAGGCGGCGGAGAGGGCACAACCACGATCGACCAAAGCCGGTGTTGCTTAAGCGGGGGTGGCAGACCCAGATCCAGTGGTCCGGGCGAGGACCAGCCCTCGAGGTCAGCACCCCGCTGCAGGATTTGCGGGGGCGTCCCCCACTCCACTCTAGCGCTGCCGGGGAGCGGGGGGAGGTAGGCGCGTCGGACGAACCAGGGGATCCAGATCTCCCCCCGGGCCTGGTGCATTGGAGGTTGGCCGGTGGGGAGGCGGGATCTCGGGGAGACGTTGGAGCCGGCATGGGCGGCCGCGACATCCCAGACGAGGTGGCGGCTCGGAGGGAGGTGGCCGCCGCCGCAGACCAGGGCTTTACTTCGTGTACAGCGCCGGCCAGGGGAATCCGCTGCTCGAGGTGCTGCCGCCATCGGATTCCTTCAATCCCATTGATCTGCTGAACCAGAGGGCTATGGCTATGTGGTGGCCAGCATCAGCCGCGTCATAACCGATGGCATTCTGAAGTATCAGCTCCTTCGCTACTCGTCCAAGACCAAGGCTTGGAGCACCAAGTTGGCTCCTATGGAATGCGACTGCGAAGACGATGACCTAACTAATCTGCTGAACCATAGGACAGACAAGGTAATCGCGGTGGGAAGCTCGTTGGGCTGGGTTGATCTTTGGTGGGGTATTCTGGTGTGCGATGTGCTCAACGAGGAGGATCCTTTGATTCGTTTCATTGATCTGCCTGGTCCAATGCCCAGCAACGAGCATTGGTTCGGAACATCGTCCGCTGGGGCATGCCGAGACGTCATCTGCAACGGAGATTTAATCAAGTTTGTTGAAGTTGAGTACCATCGAGGTGACTATGCTGAAGGCTCAGATGATAGTGCCATTGATTATGGTTGGAAGGCCACAGCATGGCATAAGATTCTTTCATCACACAATTTTGCTGATTGGCAGCACAGCTTCACTGTAGACACTTATGACATTACAGTAACGGACGATGAGAGATGCTCTTACTTGTTGCCTGAACTGTGAACTGACAATGCCAAGAAGCTATCCCTGGACAAGTTTATGTGCTCTCTTTCCAACCTGAGCCTGGACGATGATGTATTTTACATGAAGTCCACCCCGAATCCTGCAAGCCCAGTGGCGTGGCTAGCTGCCGTAAATGTCAGAGAGAATCTACTACAACTTATCCCTTTTACTGCTGAAATTTCTCACTGCGAGCCAACCTATCCTCCTTGTGTTTTCTCCAAGTACCTCAATAATACTCCAGGTAATTTTATTGATGCTTGTTTCTGTATCATGTAATTAACTGGGAGCACATTAGTTTTATTGTAGACTCCCTCTGTTCACAAATACCCCCTCTGTTACAAGAAGGGAGTATAAGATGTTTTTACTTTTTTCTGAATCGGATGTATATATAGACACATTTTAGTGTGTTTGTTCACTCATTTCAGTCTGTATGTAGTCCATATTGAAATATTCAAAACATCTTATATTTGTGAACGGAGGGAGTATGCTACAATCCTTGCAATATTACAAAATGTTTGCATACTTATAGATTCAACACCTAGAGATGAAAGTAGACTATAACTTATACCCATCGCAATTTCGACACTTCAGTGATTTAGATTGGGCTAGGTAAAGTTAGGATTCAGCCAAAGTTGACTGAGACTAGACATCTTGGTCCGGTCACTATCATGGATGAAAGTGATCACAAGTCCCACGGATTTGATGCATAATGTTGGATGAACACAAGTCCCAGGGATTTGATGCATAATTTTGGATGAACACAAGTTTACAGTTCCACCAGACTCTGTTATCTTGATTTCTTGTTGGTATAACTTGCAGTTTATTCAGGTTAACACTGGCGATAGATCAGAACATGAGTGGATCTTCTGCCTTGTTACAGCCTCTAAAATTGATTTAGTAGTTTGCACTGTCAGATAGCACTTACTTAGGTTTTGGGTACATAGATTCCTCACTAAGCAACCTCTTACGAACATAATACCTAAGCATGATGGCTCATGGACCACAGCCGACCGACCAGCTTCGCTGTCACCCTAGCCTTGTTTAGCAGCAGTCAGCTAGAGCCTCTCGGAGCCACACCCTGTGCAGCCAACCTATAACCGGCCATGGCAAGACAGTCATCACCACAACCTGTACGCACACAATTAATTGCACGCATAGTTCTTATGAAATATCACTTATGTTATTTGGATTCCCCTAGTTATCTTAACTGGATTACTGTGCCTGAATTATTGTTTCAGGACAACACATGGCTGTGGAGGATCCGGGGAGGTAATTTATATATTTCTAGATTACAGAACAATCACTGTTTGATATTTGCTTTCTTCGGGTATCAGCTGGCACATTCCGATGCAGGATCGCTAATCGGGTCACTATTTTTTTTTACCGTTGTATAGGTTGCTTAATCCCACAAAAGGGCACCCACCATCAGAGCTATCGCCTCTAAGTGTTGAGAAATGGCTTAAAGAACATGGTCATTGATGAGTTTAATTCCGGGGATCCTATCTGCAGTCCTGCACGGTAGCCTTAGTTCTAATATTAGCACATAGAGACCCATGTGCAAGCGACACTAATCAGTTTTATGATCTTTCAGAAAGTCTCTATCCCAAACAGGAGTGTTTGCCATTGGATCATGGCCTGACCACTCGCGCAATTAACACAATTATTATACACATTTACCTGTGAAAATTCACATTTTAGCATGATGTGATTCATGTTGCATAACCTGTATCTGCGAAGTTAGAAATTTATACTACATGTTTTATTTATTTGCGAGGAATACTGCATGACTTATTGCAGAGGGCTATACACTACCACTTGAGAGGCCAAAATTCTTGGATTGCTCCTCTGTCATGACAACTTAAACATATTCAAGATGTAAGTTCCGTTGGACACATTTTAACGTTTGAGCAATATTATAGTGCCAATTCATAATTTTTGCTTCATGTCCAAGTGTCCAACAACACAAGACATGTGGACACACTCATAGCTCAGGTCGGTGCATGTACTTGGAATGGTGACTGGCTTGCTTAGGGCTGATAAAACGCTACTCTGTGACTTGGTTGTTATAAAGATCGGTCTCGGGCTGATCCAGACCCATGCTGCGAGACATAGTCGAGCAAGAAGGGATTTGCCCCTCCGACTTGAAGAGATGTCCTCTAGGCCCCTCATGTGATCCGACTTGAATAAAGCATGGCCATGCGACAAAGATCATGAGATAATCCAGTTTTGGAAATCAACATCATAGGGCCAGAAAGAGGCCGATTGGAACAAGGATGACTGAATTGCCTTAATCCTGGTAACACACATCGTGAGGCAAAAGGAAAGGAAGTTGACACATTGTACATGTTCGTCAAACCGGCTTTCATCTTAAACTTGGGAATCAACATGTTTTGCTACGAGCCGCTATTGACTAGTCAAATCGGATTGATATCCGACTTGCGACCAAGTGTAAGTGAACCTAAGGGATCGCGGGCTTAAGGAAGGAACCTATGCGGCCAGATCCGATTTCACTGGTCAGATGTGATTTACTAGGACTTGGATATGGGTTGGGTAGATTTTGGGCTTATGTAGTTCTAGTGGGCTTCATGTGTTGAGCCCAAAACAGACCTCTATATAAGTAGAGGTGGTGCAAGAGGGACAACGCTCTCGAAAGTGTGATCAGTGTGTTGCATAGGATAGGTTTAGCCACCTCTATGCCTAGGCTTTTTTATTGACCTAGTAGTAAGCCGTCTGGCGTTCCTCTTGCACACGACGGACCTGTTAGTAGGATTCGGCTAGGGAGATCGGCCACGTGGAGATGACGCCGGTGGCACGCTTCCCTAGCTCTTCTTCTGCTGTGAGAATAATAAATGACAGGAGCCCAAAAACACCCGCCACCGATTGATTTTGATAGCAGTAGCAGACCCGCATTTAGGCCTGTAAGTGATTGGGCCGGGCCCGCACCTTCAAACAGCCGACGTGATGAGGGGTAGGCGTGGTCATGGCGGCTGGAGCAATGCTTGCAGCATTGGGAGCCAAAGCCATGGCAATGCAGTCCCCAACATCAGACTAGACATGCCAAGATCCACTGGGGACGGAAAGGGGTCTTACGGAGGGGGACGGGAGGGGGTGGCACAGATGTACGTACCCGACGCGTTGGAGGAGGCGGCGGCGTGTCGAAGAGCTGTGTCGCTTCGTTTCGTTTCGTGAGGGCAGCGACATGTTTTCTGAACTGCGTGGCTTGGGAGAGTTTTGGTGGGGATCGAAGAGCTTCTCCCGGACAAAACCTGCATGCCAAACGGGCCGTCGGGGATTTTTGAGAGTTTCAAGGTTTTGTCCCCTTGAGGGTCATCCTCTCAAAGCCCCTCCAAAACCTCTACCGAACGTGGCATGCAGGGATTAGGTCCACTAGGGGATCTGATCCTCTGTAACCGTACATAGCCTTAAATTCTTGTGTTCTTCATATAGAAAAAAATGTACTATTGCTCGTACGTAAAAGACATGCCATCTATGCCGTGTCTATTTAATTTATGTGCAAGTGCCTAACTGTTCTTTGAAGGTTGATGATAACTTCAAGGTTGTAAAGGTAAAGCTGAGCAAGGAAGATCTAATAGAAATCTCGGCTGCTGTCCCTGCTGGCGACGTGGCTGGGTCGAGGGTCATGGGAATCTTGGAGCCTTATTCTTGGAGGATTGCAAACACTCCACCTCAAAAGTAGCCATTTTACATCATCACTTGCAAATCCGAGAGCATCTCACCGTGTTATGCTGCATTTGTTTCGACCTTTCCGGTTACATACATTTGAGGGGGGAAATGTGAAAGAAACAAGCTCGTCCATACTCAAGAACAGGGGAACTTAGTACCTAAACATACTCATAGTTCTCTGTCGACGTATCAATTACTACACATGATAAAAAAAAGAGTTGAATTCAAGTTGAGGTTTGCTGGGTATCATTCATTCAAAAATGGTACTGCTGTAATATTTCCACACATGATTGAATGAGATTACTGACAGAATCGACATGCAACTTCCTGTAGTCACACCAAAGTCTGGATATGTATGTTCAACCTCACTAGTAGTGCCACTAAAAATATTTTACTGCATGTGCTACTTTTGGCTCCTCAGGTTTCTAGTTCTTTTTACCACGCACCCTTGTGCTACCCTGTTACTTTCCATTTACTGTTCATCTGTTGCTACTTCGTTACTTTCCATTTACTGTTCATATATATCCCCAGCTGGTTTCTAATTCATATCTGCCACGATATCTTTTACAGGTTAACCTGTGCTGATCTGCAACTGCTGAACTTTACAGGCATGCAAGCAACGTAGAACGACAAATTGCAATGGACAAGTAGGGCTGCACGGGCGCCCATGGTGTCCCTTTCAGGAGGAACCTTGGGGGTAGCTGACCAATTCCTAATGGATCTCAAGGCTTGCTGTTGCTCGTGCACGCACTTCCGAGCATCGTTGGGGATCGTGCTCAGCAGCGGCCGGGCCGGCGATGATGCACTGGGGATGTGTGCCCACCAAGAACATATGTGCCCTCCTCCCACATGTTTGAGGGAGCCTTTGGGTTCCTGGACCGCCTCCCCAAATCCTGATGTTGCTGCTGAAATCCCTGGACCAAAACCTTGATGCACTTGAAAGCAAGGCATCCGCCGCCCACGCAGTACTGAAGCAGTCCATGATTATTTGATGATTGATTGGTTGCCTGTGCTTATGCTGTTCTCTGATTAAACTATGAATCTGCAATGCAAAATGGCTCTGCAACATGGTACAGTACCACTCTTTGGCGCTTCGCATCTGCTGATACATTTGCAGGAAAGCTGTTGTTTATCTGGAACCGGCTCCTCTACCGTGCCCTATGATATCATCACTGTTGCCAGGAGCCAGCTCTTGGACTCTTCTGAGGTAGGCACTTCATCCAGATTCTTTTTCTTTGCTGCAAGGCACATTCTACATCAAAAATTTCATTATATAAGACTACAGGCCAAGTTCAGGTACTCCCATGACCCTGATTGTCAGAATCAGCAGCACAAAGCAAGTGTCAGGAAGCAAAAGAGGGGGCATGCCTGGATTGCAAAAGGGCAAAGAGGGGAATAAAGAAAGAATGGAAAGCAAAGGAGGAAAAAGCCATGCAGTGATCTTTTGAGAGGGCAATTGGCATGTATATTGGGGTTTGCTCCTACTAATTCCCGTAGAGCTTTTCCTGGAAAGCCTGGCTGGCTAAGTATATCCAGATCGACTCCCTTTGTGTGCATGCTTGCCGTGGGATATAATCCCTAGGTTTATTCCCAAGCAAGTCCAACTTTATGTCCTTTATCCACCACATCTCGCCGAGAATATTCTACCATTAGGCTTTTCATCTTTGGCATGCATGCCTACTACCACATCTTTTGCCAAAAGCATTTGGTTGGGATCCATTCAAAATGCTGGATGCAGGCTCTAGTTACTAGTATGTCAACCATATGTATGTAATTTGCTACCAATAAAGGTCTAAACATCCTATACCGATGTGTGAGATTAAAGACGCCTACAGGTTAATGATTTTTTTTCTTCCTAAATCAAGATAAAAAAGAAAGGATTCAGATGTTTTTTCCCCTGAGGGACTTGATTATCACATTGCGGACTGATCAAGAAATATTACTATAGGGCTAATCCAGTATGTAATTTCTAGTTTTAATTCTGCTATATAATGCTGAGCTGATCTCGTATATAATTGCTAGGCATGCAGAACGAACCGTCTGGCCAGAAGAAGATGAAGACATTGTTTACTAATTGCACTGGGAGTAAAAACGAGAAGATGTGATGAGGGCGACAGTGCCAGTGTGGGACACATGAAGATGATGCTTGTCAACGCACGGCAATAAAGAAGCTCATCTGGTCTTTTTCATTCTTTCTCAAACTATGTGCTCGATCAATTCCAGGGATTGCACATGCATGCATATCGCCGGCCAGCCAGCCAGCCATGGTCCCAGGGATCAGGCTCGGACTCCCATATGGCCATATGCTTGAGCTAGCATGACACTATCTCAGATGAATGATGATCATCATTGTGCATGCATGCATGCATGCATGCATGCAAGCAGATGCAGCGAATACATGCATGCACTCTTCTTACCACATCCAACCAGAGTGCTCCCACCCCGACCCATCTTCTCCTCTCCCTTGTTGACTAGAACTACCATTGGATTTGGTGTTGGAATAGAACACATGTTCAGTCAAAGTATAAAAAATATATCCGCAAAAAAGTATATAAAATGTAAAGACACCACAAGGTAACAAAATTAAACTAGACGAAGCTGATAGCATAGACATGGGATCATGAGATGTGGTTAGAGTGGCTGTTAGTGATTGTTCACCATGGCGGGGTCTTTTTTCTTTATTATGTTTTTTATTTTCTTTTTTGGCCATGTGTATCCTTGATGCTTTTGGACATTTTGTTGGTACAGAGCGCGGATGTAATTGGTATCTTCGTGATATTAATATATTTCCTTTGTCGAAAAAATGGGATCACCAGCGTGCATGGCGGGGTTGTCTAGCTAGACCGTACTGGCTGTGTCGGGTGGTTGGAGACGTTGAAGCTTCGATGGGCTTTGCCGCTGGCAGTATTACATGTCTTTTCAATTAGTACTCCTTCTGCCTCAAAATATAAGATGTTTGTAAGGAGTACATTATTAATGATTAAGGCGATTATGGTAATAAAAAGCGTCTTATATTTATTTACACTGGGAGTACATATTAATATCAACAAAATATAAGGCGTTTTCTTCTCATTCATTAGGAGCTCTAGAGTTCTTCCTATACACATATGCTTGAACTTCGTGGACTTAATTTTAACAATATTTTCCCAGACTAGCAGAAGACGAGAGCATTATGGTGTAACCTATCATGTAGAAGGCCAGAATCAGCAAAACCACTGACTATACATTTGTTCTTTCTCTACATCCCCCTTTGTGCGGTTGTTACAAAATTCATGTCATGAGCATCAATAGATCAGGCCTGCATACACTGAAATGATCAGCGCTGGATATATTTATCTGCTGCTATTCTGGGCAAGAGCATTAATTTGTTGGACCTGCAGTGCAGTCAGAGATGGCCACGGAAATTGTAGGAAGGGCTAAAAAAGGAAGAGCTAAAACAAAAAGGCCCAGAGCCCACTGTACATCTCATTGATGTTCCTCTTTAAATTTTGATTTTTACCCAACTTCATGACCTAATTTTTACCACTACATATTTTGGCCTTAAGTTTACCTGCATGGTCTATTTTTTGTAGGTGTTAAGATCTAGAAAGCCAGTGTGTGTGTTCTTAAAAATCAGATCAGGCATCAAGTCTTGTCTCTACCCTCGCCGGCCTTTCTTTTCTCCGCTGGCTTTGATGTGTGATCGAACACTTAATTAAGCATTCTTTTCCTTACCAACATTTCTGGTTCTGGAGAGGGGCCTGGTCCTGTTCAATTCCTTGCTTGTGGCTTTAATCTTTTCCTTCTTTTGTGTATCAAGTGCAGGGAGAGAATCTGATGGCCCCCACTGATGGGAATTTCGTGTCCCTTTTCCTATTCTCTTTGGCTCCGTGGGCTCCTCTTCTGCTGGTTGGTTGGATCTAATGCAGATGTACTGAACACTGGTCATTTCTGTTCAACCTTTCCTCCTGTGTGTGTGTATGTGTGTTTACAAAGTAAATTACCCTGCAAAGTGGTGCAGTAACTTTGCAGATTTTTATCCATCCACACAACCGCCAACACCTGGTGAGGAATCTAGTTCCTATTTGCATTTCCACTGCTTAACTATTGCTGTTGAAAAACAATAGTTTTCAGCGGCTTAAGCCAAATCATGCGTGTTCAAAATAATGACCCTAATCGATATGCCTCTTGTAAAGTTTATCAATATTTGTATCTCAAGAAAAATGCATGTGAACAACAGAGAGGTTCCAGGATACACTACCAATCATCACACGGGGGCCCGGGCCTAAAGGTAACAGTAAATGGACACTGGCAGGAGAAATGACTAAACCGGCCCACACCTAGATGCCAATAGCTGAGCTGACTAAATATCAGATTTCAAAAACAAAACGTCACCCAAAGAATATATACAGTAAAGGGGTGTGTCTACCTTATTTATGACAAATTTCAAATTAGTAAAATATATCTCTAGGATAAACAAGAAGAAAAGTAGCTCTATTCTAGCTGAGAAATACTACGTCTCATCTAACTCTTGGATTTTGCGCGGTAATTCGTATGGATTTTTTTTAAAATTTTTTGTTTGGTTAATCAAGTGGTGTAGTAGTAGACGAGACTTTGTTAATTATCATCATCTAGAAGAGAATTAGCAAATTCGTATAGTAAAACATTTCCACACTGTTGAGTATTATGTTTAGTTAGGAAATACGAGATAGACTAGGATATGTTCCGGCTTGTCTTGTACTCCAAGTTAGTTATTATACTCCTATATATATGCGCACGAGACTCAAACAATATATCAACTATTTCACCAATCCTCTCTCTTCTAACATGGTATCAGTTACCGGGTTCTAAACCCTAGCCGTCGCCGCTTCCGCACCCGCGCGCCGCCCCCGAGGCGGTCGGCCTCCATGACCGTCGTCGGGAGCCGTGCCCCGTACCTAGGGTTCGTCCGCCAATCGTGTTGACTAGCTGCCCTAGAGTCTTTTTCCCGAGTCCTTGCTCCGGGTTTTTTCGCTCTCTCACCGGTTGTTTTGATCGACGTTTTTTCTTTTTGGTTTTTCGATCTATACTTGATCGGTTTGCGTCGCCTGCCGCCGCCGTCGACCCCCGTGCACCTCTACTCCGACACCGGCGCGACCGGTTGGCCTATTCACTAACCCGACGACCTCGCGCGACAGGCGGCCCCTAACGGCCGTAGTCCGCGCGTCTCCTCGCCCGTCGCCCAGACCCGGCAGCCCCTCACGGCCGTCGTCCGTGCGTCGGCCCGCTCGTCGATCTATGATACGTCTCCAACGTATCTATAATTTTTGATTGCTCCATGCTATATTATCTACTATTTTCGACATTATTGGGCTTTATTATCCACTTTTATATTATTTTTGGGACTAACCTATTAACCGTAGGTCCAGCCCAGAATTGTTGTTTTTGCCTATTTTAGGGTTTCGAAGAAAAGGAATATCAAACGGAGTCCAAACGGAATGAAACCTTCGGGACCGTGATTTTCTCAACGAACAAGACCCAGGAGACTTGGACCCTACGTCAAGACACAAAAGAGGAGGCCACGAGGTAGGGGGGCGCGCCTCCCCTCCCAGGCGCGCCCTCCACCCTCATGGGCCCCCTGTTGCTCCACCGATGTACTCCTTCCTCCTATATATACCTACGTACCCCCAAACGATCTGATACGGAGCCAAAACCCTAATTCCACCGCCGTAACTTTCTGTATCCATGAGATCCCATCTTGGGGCCTGTTCCGGAGCTCCGTCGGAGGGGGCATCGATCACGGAGGGCTTCTACATCATCACCATAGCCCCTCCGATGAAGTGTGAGTAGTTCACCTCAGACCTACGGGTCCATAGTTATTAGCTAGATGGCTTCTTCTCTCTTTTTGGATCTCAATACAATGTTCTCCCCCTCTTTTCTAGAGATCTATTTGATGTAATCTTCTTTTAGCGGTGTGTTTGTTGAGACCGATGAATTGTGGGTTTATGATCAAGTCTATCTATGAATAATATTTGAATCTTCTTTGAATTCTTTTATGTATGATTGGTTATCTTTGCAAGTCTCTTCGAATTATCAGTTTGGTTTGGCCTACTAGATTGATCTTTCTTGCAATGGGAGAAATGCTTAGCTTTGGGTTCAATCTTGCGGTGTTCTTTCCCAGTGACAGTAGGGGCAGCAAGGCACATATTATATTGTTGCCATCGAGGATAACAAGATGGGGTTTTCATCATATTGCATGAGTTTATCCCTCTACATCATGTCATCTTGCTTAAGGCGTTACTCTGTTTTCATTAACTTAATACTCTAGATGCATGCTGGATAGCGGTCGATGAGTGGAGTAATAGTAGTAGATGCAGGCGGGAGTCGGTCTACTTGTCTCGGACGTGATGCCTGTATACATGATCATACCTAGATATTCTTATAACTATGCTCAATTCTGTGAATTGCTCAACAGTAATTCGTTCACCCACCGTAGAATACTTATGCTCTTGAGAGAAGCCACTAGTGAAACCTATGGCCCCCGGGTCTATCTTCATCATATTAATCTTCCAATACTTAGTTATTTCCCTTGCTTTTTTACTTTACTTTTATTTTACTTTGCATCTTTATCATAAAAATACCAAAAAATATTATCTTATCATATCTATCAGATCTCACTCTCGTAAGTGGCCGTGTAGGGATTGACAACCCCTTACCGCGTTGGTTGCGAGGATTTATTTGTTTTGTGGAGATACGAGGGACTCGCTTGTAGCCTCCTACTGGATTGATACCTTGGTTCTCAAAAATTGAGGGAAATACTTACGCTACTTTGCTGCATCATCCCTTCCTCTTCTGGGAAAACCAACACAGTGCTCAAGAGGTAGCAAGAAGGATTTCTCGTGCCATTGCCGGGGAGTCTACGCAAAAGTCAATATACCAAGTACCCATCACAATCCCTATCTCCTGCATTACATTATTTTCCATTTGCCTCTCGTTTTTCCTCTCCCCCACTTCACCCTTGTCGTTTTATTCGCCCTCTCTCTCTCTATCCTCCCTCTCTTTCTCTATTTGCCTCTTTTTGCCCGCTTGCTTTTTGTTTGCTTGTGTGTTAGTTTGCTTGCTTGTCTCGATGGCTCACGATAATAGTAAATTGTGTGACTTTACCAATACCAACAACAATGATTTTATTAGCACTCCGATTGCTCCTCTCATAGATGCTGAATCTTGTGAAATTAATACTGCTATGCTGAATCTTGTCATGAAAGATCCGTTTTCCGGCCTTCCTAGTAAAGATGCCGCTATCCATCTAAATAGCTTCGTTGATTTGTGTGATATGCAAAAGAAGAAATATGTGGATAATGATATTGTTAAATTGAAGCTATTTCCTTTTTCACTTAGAGATCGTGCTAAAGCTTGGTTTTCGTCTTTGCCTAAGAATAGTATTGATTCATGGAATAAGTGCAAAGATGCTTTTATCTCTAAGTATTTTCCTCCCGCTAAGATCATCTCCCTTAGAAACGATATTATGAATTTTAAGCAACTTGATCATGAACATGTTGCACAAGCTTGGGAGAGGATGAAATTAATGATACGTAATTGCCCTACTCATGGTTTGAATTTGTGGATGATTATACAAAATTTTTATGCCGGATTGAATTTTGCTTCTAGAAATCTTTTAGATTCGGCCGCGGGAGGCACTTTTATGGAAATCACTTTAGGAGAAGCTACTAAACTCCTAGATAATATTATTGTTAATTATTCTCAATGGCATACTGAAAGATCCACTAATAAAAAGGTGCATGCCATTGTCTTGAGTGGAAAGATGGATGAACTTATGAAATTATCTGCTAGTAAAAGTGTTTCTTCTGATCCTAATGATATGCCATTGTCTAGTTTTATTGAGACTAATAATGAATCTATTGATGTGAATTTTGTTGGTAGGAACAATTTTGGTAACAACGCGTATAGAGGAACTTTTAATCCTAGGCCTTATCCTAGTAATCCCTCTAATAATTATGGTAATTCCTATAACAATTATTATGGAAATTATAATAAGATTCCCTCTGATTTTGAATCTAATATTAAAGAATTTATCACTTCGCAAAAGAATTTCAATGATTGAAGAAAAATTGCTTAAGATTGATGAGTTGGCTAGGAACGTTGATAGAATTTCTCTTGATGTTGATTCTTTGAAACTTAGATCTATTCCACCTAAGCATGATATCAGTGAGTCTCTCAAAGCCATGAGAATTTCCATTGATGAGTGCAAAGAAAGAACCACTAGGATGCGTGCTAAAAAAGATGCCTTTATAAGAGCGTGTTCCTCTAGTCCCTATGAAAATAAAGATGAAGATCTAAAAGTTATTGATGTGTCCCCTATTAAATCTTTGTTTTGCAATACGAATCTTAATAATGATGGGACTGAATATGATCCACCTTTACCTAGAAGGCGTACCAAAAATTTGGAGTTTTTAGATCTTGATGCCAAATTTGATGAAAGTGGGATCGAAGAAATTAAAACCCTAGATGTTGCTAAACCCACTATTTTCGATTTCAAGGAATTTAATTATGAAAATTGCTCTTTGATTGATTTTATTTCCTTGTTGCAATCTATGCTAAATTCTCCTCATGCTTATAGTCAAAATAAAGTGTTCACTAAACATATCGTTGATGCCTTGATGTAATCTTATGAAGAAAAACTTGAATTGGAAGTTTCTATCCCTAGAAAACTTTATGATGAGTGGGAACCAACTATTAAAATTAAAATAAAATATCATGAATGCTATGCTTTGTGTGATTTGGGTGCTAGTGTTTCCACGATTCCAAAAACTTTGTGCGATTTGTTAGGTTTCCGTGATTTTGATGATTGCTCTCTAAACTTGCACCTCGCGGATTCCACTATTAAGAAA
The DNA here is from genome assembly GCF_018294505.1 of Triticum aestivum. Taxonomy (NCBI): domain Eukaryota; kingdom Viridiplantae; phylum Streptophyta; class Magnoliopsida; order Poales; family Poaceae; genus Triticum; species Triticum aestivum. Next base: position 102,316,861 of record NC_057809.1, read on the forward strand.
CCAATGGGAAGAATTAATGATGGTCTTATTATTGCAAATAGGAATTATGTGCCCGTAGATTTTATTGTTCTTGACATAGACTGCAATCCTTCGTGTCCTATTATTCTTGGTAGACCTTTCCTTAGAACGATTGGTGCAACTATTGATATGAAGGAATGACATATTAGGTTTCAATTTCCGTTAAGGAAAGGCATGGAACACTTTCCTAGAAATAAAATTAAATTACCTTATGAATGTATTATGAGATTCACTTATGGATTGTCTACCAAAGATGGCAATACCTAGATATATCCTTGCTTCTTATGCCCAGCTAGGGGCGTTAAACGATAGCGCTTGTTGGAATGCAACCCAATTTTATTTTTATTACTTGCCTTTTGATCCTGTTTAGTAATAAATAATTTATCTAGCCTCTGTCTAGGTTATGTTTTTTGTGTTTAATTAGTGTTTGTGCCAAGTAGAACCGTTGGGAAGACTTGGGGAAGTCTTGTTAATCTTGCTGTAAAAAACAGAAACTTTAGTGCTCACGAGAACTGCTGCCATTTTTATTTGAAAAGTGATATTTAGTTAATCTTTTGCAGATGATTAATAGATAAATTCCTCACGTCCAGGAATTTATTTTAGAATTTTTGGGTTCCAGATCTTGCGCTAGCTACAGATTACTACAGACTATTTTGTTTTTGACAAATTCTGTTTTTCGTGTGTTGTTTGCTTATTTTGATGAATCTATGGCTAGTAAAATAGTTTATAAACCATAGAGAAGTTGGAATACAATAGGTTTAACACCAATATAAATAAAGAATGAGTTCATTATAGTACCTTGAAGTGGTCTTTTGTTTTCTTTCGCTAACGGAGCTCACGAGATTTTCTACTTTAAGTTTTGTGTTGTGAAGTTTTCAAGTTTTGGATAAAGATTTGATGGATTATGGAACAAGGAGTGGCAAGAGACTAAGCTTGGGGATGCCCATGGCACCCCCAAGATAATATAAGGACACCTAAAATACAAAGCTTGGGGATGCCCCGGCAGGCATCCCCTCTTTTCGTCTACTTCTATCGGTAACTTTACTTGGAGCTATATTTTTATTCACCACATGATATGTGTTTTTCTTGGAGCGTCTTGTATGATTTGAGTCTTTGCTTTTTAGTTTACCACAATCATCCTTGCTGTACACACCTTTTGAGAGAGCCATACATGATTTGGAATTTGTTAGAATACTCTATGTGCTTCACTTATATCATTTGAGTTATATAGTTTTGCACTAGTACTTCACCTATATCTTTTAGAGCACGGTGGTGGATTTGTTTTATAGAAACTATTGGTCTCTCATGATTCACTTAGATTATTTTGAGAGTCTTAAATAGCATGGTAATTTGCTTAAATAATCCTAATATGCTTGGAATTCAAGAATAGTAAAAGAACTTTCTTATGAGTGTGTTGAATGTTATGAGAAGTTTGATGCTTGATAATTGTTTTGAGATATGAAGAGGGTGATATTAGAGTTATGCTAGTTGAGTAGTTATGAATTTGAGAAATACTTGTGTTAAAGTTTGTGATTCCCGTAGCATGCACGTATGGTGAACCGTTATGTGATGAAGTCGGAGCATGATTTTTTTTATTGTCTTTCTTATGAGTGGCGGTCGGGGACGAGCGATGGTCTTTTCCTACCAACCTATCCTCCTAGGAGCATGCGCGTAATACTTTGCTTTGATAACTTGTAGATTTTTGCAATAAGTATATGAGTTTTTTATGACTAATGTTGAGTCCATGGATTATATACATTTTTCTCACCCTTCCACCTTTGCTAGCCTCTCTAATACCGCGCACCTTTCGCCGGTATCATACACCCACTATATACCTTCCTCAAAACAGTCATCATACCTACCTATTATGGCATTTCCATAGCCATTCCGAGATATATTGCCATGCAACTTTCCACCGTTCCGTTTATTATGACACACTCCATCATTGTCATATTGCTTAGCATGATCATGTAGTTGACATCGTATTTGTGGCAAAGCCGTCATTCATAATTCTTTCATAGTGTCACTCTTGATTCATTGCATATCCCGGTACACCGCCGGAGGCATTCATATAGAGTCATAATTTGTTCTAAGTATCGAGTTGTAATTGTTGAGTTGTAGGAAAATAAAAGTGTGATGATCATCATTATTAGAGCATTGTCCTAGTGAGGAAAGGATGATGGAGACTATGATTCCCCCACAAGTCGGGATGAGACTCCGGACGAAAAAAGGCCATAAAAAAGAGAAAAGGCCCAAATAAAAAAAGAAAAAAATGAGAGAAAAAGAGAGAAGGGACAATGTTACTATCCTTTTACCACACTTGTGCTTCAAAGTAGCACCATGATATTCATGATAGAGAGTCTCCTATGTTATCAGTTTCATATACTAGTGGGGATTTTTCATTATAGAACTTGGCTTGCATATTCTAATGATGGGCTTCCTCAAAATGCCCTAGGTCTTCATGAGGAAGCAAGTTGGATGCACACCCACTTAGTTTTTTTTGTTGAGCTTTCATATACTTATAGCTCTAGTGCATCCGTTGCATGTCAATCCCTACTCACTCACATTGATATCTATTGATGGGCATCTCCATAGCCCGTTGATATGCCTAGTTGATGTGAGACTATCTTCTCCCTTTTTGTCTTCTCCACAACCACCATTCTATTCCACTTATAGTGCTATATCCATGGCTCATGCTCATGTATTACGTGAAGATTGAAAAAGTTTGAGAACATAAAAAGTATGAAACAATTGCTTGGCTTGTCATCGAGGTTGTGCATGATTTAAATATTTTGTGTGGTGAAGATGGAGCATAGCCAGACTATATGATTTTGTAAGGATAACTTTCTTTGGCCATGTTATTTTGAGAAGACATGATTGCTTTGTTAGTATGCTTGAAGTATTATTATTTTTATGTCAATATTAAACTTTTATCTTGAATCTTTCAGATCTGAATATTTATACCACAATTAAGAAGAATTACACTAAAATTATGCCAAGTAGCACTCTGCATCAAAAATTCTGTTTTTATCATTTACCTACTCGAGGACGAGCAGGAATTAAGCTTGGGGATGCTTGATACGTCTCCAATGTATCTATAATTTTTGATTGCTCCATGCTATATTATCTACTGTTTTGGACATTATTTGGCTTTATTATCCATTTTTATATTATTTTTGGGACTAACCTATTAACCGGAGGCCCAGCCCAGAATTGCTTTTTTTTTTGCCTATTTTAGGGTTTCGAAGAAAAGGAATATCAAACGGAGTCCAAACGGAATGAAACCTTCGGGAACGTGATTTTCTCAACGAACAAGACCTAGGAGACTTGGACCCTACGTCAAGACACAAAAGAGGAGGCCACGAGGTAGGGGGCGCGCCTACCCCCCCCCCCCCCCCCAGGCGCGCCCTCCACCCTCATGGGCCCCCTGTTGCTCCAACGACGTACTCCTTCCTTCTATATATACCTACGTACCCCCAAACGATTAGATACGGAGCCAAAACCCTAATTCCACCGCCGTAACTTTCTGTAGTCATGAGATCCCATCTTGGGGCCTGTTTCGGAGCTTCGCCGGAGGGGGCATCGATCACGGAGGGCTTCTACATCATCACCATAGCGCCTTCGATGAAGTGTGAGTAGTTCACCTCAGACCTACGGGTCCATAGTTATTAGCTAGATGGCTTCTTCTCTCTTTTTGGATCTCAATACAATGTTCTCCTCCTCTCTTGTGGAGATCTATTCGATGTAATCTTCTTTTTGCGGTGTGTTTGTTGAGACCAATGAATTGTGGGTTTATGGTCAAGTCTAACTATGAATAATATTTGAATCTTCTCTGAAGTCTTTTATGTATGATTGGTTATCTTTGCAAGTCTCTTTGAATTATCAGTTTGGTTTGGCCTACTAGATTGATCTTTCTTGCAATGGGAGAAGTGCTTAGCTTTGGGTTCAATCTTGCTGTGTCCTTTCCCAGTGACAGTAGGGGCAGCAAGGCACGTATTGTATTGTTGTCATCGAGGATAATAAGATGGGGTTTTCATCATATTGCATGAGTTTATCCCTCTACATCATGTCATCTTGCTTAAGGCATTACTCTGTTTTCATTAACTTAATACTCTAGATGCATGCTGGATAGCGGTCGATGAGTGGAGTAATAGTAGTAGATGCAGGCAGGAGTCGGTCTACTTGTCTCGGACGTGATGCCTATATACATGATCATACCTAGATATTCTTATAAGTATGCTCAATTCTGTCAATTGCTCAACAGTAATTCGTTCACCCACCGTAGAATACTTATGCTCTTGAGAGAAGCCACTAGTGAAACCTATGGCCCCCGGGTCTATCTTCATCATATTAATCTTCCAATACTTAGCTATTTCCCTTGCTTTTTTACTTTGCTTTTATTTTACTTTGCATCTTTATCATAAAAATACCAAAAAATATTATCTTATCATATCTATCAGATCTCACTCTCGTAAGTGGCAGTATAGGGATTGACAACCCCTTACCGCGTTGGTTGCGAGGATTTATTTGTTTTATGCAGGTACGAGGGACTCACGCGTAGCCTCCTACTCGATTGATATCTTGGTTCTCAAAAACTGAGGGAAATACTTACACTACTTTGCTGCATCATCCCTTCCTCTTCGGGGGAAAACCAACGCAGTGCTCAGGAGGTAGCAATCTACGCCGGCCATCACCGCCCTGTCCCCGAGTTCAGCGCACCCCTCCGTCGATTGAGCAACAGGCTGTCGCTGCATCGTCCGTCGGGCCGCAGCGCCGCCGCCCAATGGTTCTCCACGTGGCTGCACCGATCCGCGCCGCCGCTGCGTCGCCCCATCGGGCCGTAGTGCCGCGGCACGTGATCTCCGCCGCCGCCCTGAGGCCATTCCCATGGTTGCACTACCTCGCACGCTGCCGCTGTGTCGCCCCTTCGGGCCGTATTGCCGCGGCCCGTGGTCAACCGCCGCACCGAGGCCGTCCACTCTAGGCCGTCCCCGAGGCTGCACCGACCCTCGTGCTGCCGCTGCGTCGCCCTGTCGGGCCGTAGCGAGCGTGGCACACGGTCCCTGCAACCGCCCTGAGGTCTTCCCCGCTGCCGTCCTGACCCGTGCACCGCCGTTGTGTCGCCCCTTTGGGCCGTAGAGTCACGGCACACGGTCCACTCCGCCGTCCTCGCGCGTCGACTTCTATATGGTATGCATCGCGCCGCCTTCCTAGACACGAGAACACCACCGTCCGCGCTGGTCTTTGTCGCGCTGTCAGGTTCATTATAGCCTACTTCGAGCACCGCCGCTGCGCTCCTTCTCTAGCCGCCGCCGCCTCCTTAGGTCGCCGTCGCCGCTACTCTTCTTCTGCAGCTCCACGGCGACTACCTCGACACCGGTGACCCCCGACTCGACACCGATCACGGCGTTCTTCGCACGGCTACCTCGACTATGGCTACACCACCCATGCTCTCGGCTACATCGACAAACGGCACAAAGGGCTACCGCCTTGCTTGAGCAACCTCGTCGGTTTCCACTTCAGCCAAGACTCCGCGATGCATCGACCGTTACGACTGTAGGAGGGATGTCCGTCGGCTTCCCTTCGGATGCTTCTCCAGTCTCGCAGTCTGCGTCGCTATCATTGTGACTGCGGGGGATGTTGAGTATTATGTTTAGTTAGGAAATACGAGATAGACTAGGATATGTTCCGGCTTGTCTTGTACTTCAAGTTAGTCATTGTACTCCTATATATATGCTCACGAGGCTCAAGCAATACATCAACTATTCCACCAATCCTCTCTCCCTTCTAACACACACCAGCACATGACAACTGAATCTTGCCGTGGACTATCTTCTTCAGAGTTACGAAAAATTTAGGTCCCCCGTCAAGTGACACCTGCGTCGAAGAAATTGAGTGTTCTCATATATTAGACCAATTTTCGACCGACAAGACTTGAGCAAGTGAAGAGAGGCAGGGTTAGTACTCCCTCCATTCCAAAATATAATGCGCCCGCGCTTTCCGAGGTTGAACTTTGACCATAAATTTAACAAACGAGACCGACTGCGGCGGGAGAAAAAATTACATAATTAAAACCTTCTTTCGAATACGAATTCACTGATATAACTTTTGCCCCCACCGCAACCGGTCTTGATAGTTAAACTTACGGTCAAAGTTGAAGCACGTGAATAGAGGAAGCACTGCATTATGGAATGGAGGGAGTTCTTACAACGGTCAAGTCTTCAGCCTCTATTCTCGACCCAGAGGTGACAACTTGGTCCAAGCTCCAGTGTGAACACCTCAGATAGCCAGTCATGTTGCCACCAATCAACTAAATCTGGTTAAGAAACAAACAAGAAAGCTTGACAATGTAAGTAGCATAATTACATAAGAGGAAAAACCATAAACCAGACCGATCGACATGAAAGTTATTGTCAACCACGTTCTCAAAGATCCAACCACTACACTAACCCTCATTCCTGCAGATTTAAAGCAACACTAATAGAACGAATTCACCCGAAATCCAATTTGGCTCCCAGGTGCACGTGCTCCTGCATGTAAATTTTTTTTTTGAAATGCCAGAAAAATCCCAACAGAAACTCTATGTGTTCATAGTCACATTCAAATGCTGCCTAGAATTTTTTAGGGAAAAAGGTTAAACATTTTGGCATGTGGGAAAAATAATAATAATTGAACACCAGATGTCACCCCGAATTTATTATTTTCATAGATGAAATGCGGCTGCTCCAATTCGCATGAAAATTGTCAAGGATGCTTGCGGCACTAACATGAACATCCACAAAAATATCAGAATTTTTTAAAACATTTACAATTTTTCTTGATTACTGTTTACGTGGGAGCAAATGCTCCTGAGAGCTAAAACACCTCTCCCCCCGAATTCACCGCATAAATTAGCAATATTACCATATTTGTTTATGTTTTTCACTACATCCATTAGCAACATTATGATATCTGTGTCACTGAATACGCATGTGGTAATCTTCAATACTACTCCCTCCGTTCCAAATTACTTCTCGTGGTTTTCGGAGGGAGTAGTACTGAAAAATAGAGAAAAGTACTAGTAGTACTGAAGAAGCGCAACGTTTGTTCACTGATAAACAGCAAAGAAAGCTTCGGTAAGTAGGATAAGAGAAAAACTATAAACCATATGTAGGGTGGATCGACGTGTCGATGTACGGGTCGTGTACTTTGACGTTGTATCATCTTCTATTCATTTTCTATCAGAAAATGAATCTGCTTCTTACATAAAATCAAACATGCATGATGAGACAAATATCTGGTTCATAAGTGTAATTAGATTTTTTTACTCTTGTTTTCACCACATGTTTAACCTGGTGATGTGTTTGTGATGTGCATGCTTCCACTATCACAAAGTTTCTTTGTAGCTCAGGCTACATGGAACCTCTTATCCTCAACCCTCCAGCCTTGCTTTGAGATCCGTACTCTCCAACTAACTAACAACAAGAAGATTTCTCTTTTTTGTTTCTTGAAAATGAAACAACATATAAACTTCAAACTTTGCAGACCGAACAAACATTAGAACATCAATGTGTGAAAAAACTTTCAGATTTTTTGGTCTGATATAAATATACAAAATGAGATTTTCTTTGAATAAAAATATTATTTCAAGTATTTAAAATGCATGAAAAAATCTGAAAGTTTTTTCCTATATTGTAGTTAGAATGTATTGTTGTTCTGCAAAATTTGAAGTTCATATGTTGTGTCGTTTGAGAGAAACAAAAAAGACAAATGTGTTTGTACGGATCTTGATGCATAAATGGATGGCAAAGAAGAGGTACCGTGTAGTCTGAGCTACAGGAAACCATGCCTGGCTAGCTTTTTAGTCGAGAGGGGGGACGCTTTTTAGTCGAGAGGGGGGACGGGCACTGCACTGCACCTTGCTAGCTTTCGCCTGCGCCACGCCCTTCTTATTCCGGCTGGCTGCGGCAACAGTAGCCTGCAGAAGGCAACGCCTCACCGGCTCACCCTCACCCCTCCCTCCTCCGTCACATCCTCCTCTCTGACGCCTTTTCCTGCAACCGGATCGCTTCTCCTGTCCTCCTAGCGCTCCTCCCCCTCGTCGTATTCACCCCACTAGCAGTAGTCCAGTACCACCACCGTCTTCTGCCATCACACGCAGTCTGCGCAGAAGCTGAGCTAGCAGTATCTCATCAGTGGTAGCCTCGAGACCACGTATCCAATCCACCTAGAAAGAGGGGGAGAAGGGGAGACGAAAGAGAAAGAGACCAGAGAGAGAGAGTGAACATGATGCTCTGTGATCTCTCTTCTGACCGCGAGGCCACCGGATCCAGCTCCCATGGTGGAGTTGGAGACTTCGGCTTCAGCAGCCATGTCCTGCTCAGCCCTCTCTTCGCGCCGGCGGCGACGCCGACGCCGACGCTGCTACCCAGGCCTCCGCTGCCGATGCTGCTGGAGGAGCCCGCCAGAGCCAAGAGGAAGAGGAGCCAGCCCGGCAACCCAGGTATGAAAAGTTACCCTAGACCTAGATCATCAGCTGCTAGGTCCCTGAAATCCTGAAGCTGCAGGTGGTAATCTCTCTCATCAAGCAAGCTGGTTAGGGAATTAATTTGTTCTTGTGGTTTCTCTTCTCTGTTGGAACGCACGTACGGCAGACCCTGGCGCGGAGGTGATCGCGCTGTCGCCGCGGACGCTGGTGGCGACGAACCGCTTCGTGTGCGAGATCTGCAACAAGGGCTTCCAGCGGGACCAGAACCTGCAGCTGCACCGCCGCGGCCACAACCTGCCGTGGAAGCTCCGGCAGCGCACCGTGCTGCTGCCCAGGCCCGGCGGGGACGGCTCCGGCTCCGGCGCGCCGCGCAAGCGCGTGTACGTCTGCCCCGAGCCCACCTGCGTCCACCACGACCCGGCCAGGGCGCTGGGCGACCTCACGGGCATCAAGAAGCACTTCTCCCGGAAGCACGGCGAGAAGCGGTGGAAGTGCGAGCGGTGCGCCAAGCGCTACGCCGTGCACTCGGACTGGAAGGCGCACGTCAAGAACTGCGGCACCCGCGAGTACCGCTGCGACTGCGGCATCCTCTTCTCCAGGTACGTGCGCATGTATCTCAAGCTGCTGGATCCTCTCGTCACAGCTGCCCTTTGCATCTCTGTTCGTTCGTTCGTTAGGATCTCTGAACTTTTATCTGAATTCTCATGGTACTATGTACCTGGCCGGCAACCGACAGTACGATAGTCGGTGATTTCATCAGGATAGATGATACGAGGGGATTCACAGCATGCGGTAGACACGTATACATTTGGAATTAATTCAAAATAATTTCATAATCAATTAGTTCATCGATCGCTGCATGTCACGTAGACGTAGGGCTTCCCTTTTCAATTGATGTGTTAATACTCATACTACATGATTACATGCTGAACCTGGAATTTTCGAATTCCCATTTCTCTTGAAAACACCGATCGAATATGTCCTGGTCAAAAATATCACCATCCTGCAGCAAGCACTTAATTTTGGCTGTGCAAAGCACGAGGCCCTGTCCAAAGCTTGCCTATATATGCATGGTATGCATGTACTAGTAACCAAGAGGCATTGATGAAACACTTGGTAGGTAGCCAGTCCCTGCAGTAGGATCGTTTTCATGCTTCCACTTCTTGGCACACACTCCCTGCATTAGCAAGGGGGGTTGAAGGTGCAGATTCAAGCAAGCACTGTACGTAAATGGTACATGCATGGTGGGGACCTGTTAGAAAAACTGTCGAAGAAGATGCACAAATACTGTATGAACACACAAACCTGCAGGCTGGCTGCAGGAATCATCATGGAATTTACATCTCCAGCTATCACCTGCATGCGAATGCGAATCCTTGACTTCCATCATAACTCTCCCTCTCTCTCATGGCAGGAACTTTTCTTCAACAAAGTTAAATACGAGTGTGTTACCAAAGAAATAATTGAATACACCTTTAATTTTACATGCATGCATATATACGAGTGTTAGCCAACAAATTGAACTACTCGCTGATTATTTCATGTCAACCTAGAGCCAACCTATATGTGATAACGTGCGCCCCCATGCATGCATGCAGGAAGGACAGCCTGCTGACCCACAGGGCCTTCTGCGACGCCCTAGCCGAGGAGAGTGCAAGGCTCATCGCAGCTGCAAACAACATCATCCCCACTACCACCACCTGCAACAACAACGGCAACAACAACAGCGGCAGCAGCAGCAACGACATCAACAATATGCTCATGCCAAGCAACAGCTCACCACTCTTTCTCCCTTTCTCAAGCCCCCCTCACGCTCAAAACCCTAACCCCCTCATGTTTCTCTCCCAAGAGCCTCACCACCAACACCACCAGGTGCTCCCTCCGTTCCAGCCCCTGACATACCTTGATGACCTGCCTATGACTACCGGCAGCAGTTCGACCGTCAGCACCGACACGGTCAGCTTCAGACTTACTCCAGAAGGCTCGGTGACTATGCACGCCGGTGGCCGACACCTCACCAGGGACTTCCTAGGCGTCGACAACGCCGGGGAGGTCGAGGAGCTGCAGATGTCGGTGCCACTGTGCGCCGCCGCGTACCAGGGACGCTCCATCGGCCCCACCGCCGCCTGCTGCGCCACCGACCTGACCAGGCAGTACCTCGGCCGGCTGCCGCCGGTGAACGAGCCGTGGAGCCACAACTTCTAGGGACTCGCCAGCATCTCATCAACAAGATGACCACCGAAGACTTGAAAGCCAAAAACTAGCTTTGTGTGTGCTCGCTACCTTAGCTCTTGTCCATGATTGTTTTTTCAAGAACACAAGTTATGTGCGTCTTTTGCATTGAGAATTAGAAATGGAACATGCAAAGTACTGTTACGGCAGATCACATGTGATCGCCCGGTTCCACCGGTTTCTGACACACACAAAAAAGCAGGCGAATCGAAGGGTGTGGTAATTGACACCTCGCCAGCTTATCTATCGTCCACAGCCTGTTCTTCTGGGATAGCCACACGAACACCTTTTTTATGTCCATGGTTGTTTCATGCTTGAATTTATGTTAATTAGATGCTTAATTTCCCTGTCATTGTTGGTAATTAGGGTACGTCGATCCTATCTGGACTATGCGTTGATCGATCCAACCTATGTTTTCATACTTTTTTTTCTCGGTGAGAGATGCCTGGCCAAATGTCGATGGATGACACCTTCATGTATGACCCGTACGTTGTGCTAATTTCTTCATGTTGGATGCATGTACTAGCTAGCTACGTTTAGCACGCATATGTTGGAGGTTTTTATCCAACATGGATGACAGCATAATTTTCGGATAGATACACCACCTCCTTCAATGTTGGCATAATTTTCGGATAGATACACCACCTCCTTCAATGTTGGCATAATTTTCGGATAGATACACCACCTCCTTCAGTTTCTCAGCATTTCAGTTTTCAGGCCGTTGGTATTTCATTGTGTGTATCTTATCTATGTAGAGGCCTTGTGCCGATCATCATTCTTTGTATCCGCTTGATGCTACATTATTATAAAGTAATAAACACATCCTTTTATCGAAAAATGACAAAGATGGTCATAATTTTTTGATGTTATTTTGCATGTTAGGAATTTATTCACCAGTAACTTTTTGGGTATCCAACACGCATGAGACAACAATAATTTAGTATGCAGTTTGATGGAAGATTCCATTTCGTGTATTTATTACAACAGAGTTTCAAATTCCAGTCCATTTGAACGATCCCTTGAAACCCCCTCCCCATTCCTAGCCGCCACCCACATGCGACGGGAAGGGATTCCTAGCCGCCGATGTCGAACCCTCCTCCTCCCTCGCAGTTGCCAGAAGGCGCGGCCGGGCGAATCCGTGTCGGCGCCGATGTTGGCGGGGCACTTGCTTCTCCTCCCTTAGGTGTATCGGCACGGGTCAGTCCTTCCTAGCCAGTATGTTTATGATGGCCCAGGGCGCGGCGGCGTGTTGGCATCGGTGCCGGCACAGATTAGTGTATGTATAATTTTAAAACATGTTAGTGTAATTTTTAAAAATATTTTAGTATCATTTAGACAATCATGTAAATAAAATAATTCTTTAATTATAAAAATGTATGTATGATTTTAAAACTGTTCATTTGAGGATCTATAATCCTGGGGGCGCACTAGGCTACTAATTATTTTTCCACACATATTCTTAAGGTTATCTTTATTCAAAAATATATCTTTTGACAAACACATAAACTTTATTGAAACATGCGAACATTTCTTGAAACTAGAAATACATTTCCTAATAGCATGAACACGTTTCAATACTAGAAATACATTTCCTAATAGCAGGAACACATTTTAAAACTAGAAATACATTTCCTAGTAGCATGAACACTTTATATAATACTTGAATATTTTTGTAATTTCTAATAAAGAAAAAACTAACTTGTGGAAAATGGGCCACACAGATTGCAGCTCATTTAATTCCACTAGCGCTTTTAGGGTTGATAAAGAACAACAATGCTTGCTGGGCGTGTATGGCGAGCTTGTCTGGTTCCTGGTGGCGGCCCGTCTGGCCGTGTCTCCGATGGGGACCTCACCCTTCCTTACCTTGTACCTGCCGTGGTGGAGCGGTACTTCATCTCACACATTGATGGCGGCGGAGATCGGCAGCATTGGCGCTGTGGAGGCTCGGCGTCCGATGCGCGGAGATGGACTCGCGCAGGAGGAGGTAGCTGTCTGGCGTCATGGTGACGTCGATGGCAGAGTGGCCAGACAAGATAGAAGCCTCAATATAATCTGAAGACGGACCTGTGAAAGATGGCTGCGACGACACACAAGTGCGTCTGACCGGATTGTGCCCCAGACCCGGTATGTGGCTCGGCTGGGGCTTTCGGCTTTTGATGTTAGGTTTAGGTGAGTGGTTTGGGTAGTGGCCCAGCTAGCATCCCTTTATCATATGGATAGGAGTAGCGGCATATGTTGCCAAGATGGTGGATTCAGGTATATTCTTTGTAATACTTTGTAAGGTCCTCGAGCATAATCAATAAAGTGGCCGTATGCATCTCCCAGATGCAGAGGCCGGGGGTCATCCTCCTTTTCTAAAGAACAATTGAGCAACAAATTTACCTTGTCGGTGTGGTTAGTGTAGTACGTTTGGTACGGGAGATCGCTGGTTCGATTTCCAGCTGTGCCCCTCCGTAAAGAAATATAAGAGCGTTTAGTCACTACTGTTGAAATATACTGCCCATCTTCTTTCATCAGTTTGGACTTTTGGATGAGTTGGCTGGAGCATGAATTCAATAACTACTTCAGTCATCTAAGCACTCTTATATTTTTTACAGAGGAATATATACTATGTCTGAATTACAAGTGTCATATTCCGACACCAAATCCAATTGTAGTTCTAGTGTTTCTAGACACGTTGGACACATAGCCAACAAGGGAGGGGAGAGGACGGGTCCGGGTGGGAGCACTCTGGTTAGATGTGATAAGAAGAGTGCATGCATGTATTCGCCGCATCTACATCTGCTTGCATGCATGCATGCACAATGATGATCATCATGCATCTGAAATCTGATAGTGTCATGCTAGCTCATGCATATGGGAGTCCGAGCCTGATCCCTGGGACCATGGCTGGCTGGCCGGCGATATGCATGTGCGTGCAATCCCTAGAATTGATCGAGCGCGTAGTTTGAGAAAGATGAGGAAGAGGGAAAAGGGCCCGGGGAGCTTCTTTGCTGCCGTGCGTTGACAAGCATCATCTCCATGTGTCCCACACTGGCCCTGTCGCCCTCATCGCATCTTCTCTTTTTTAATCCCAATGCAATTAGTAGACAATGTCAAAGTCCGGGAAAAGTATTTCTTGATAAGAGGCAGATGTTTTTCTCTCTTGATCAGTCCGCATGCAATGTAATAATCAAGTGGGGGGGGGGGGGGGGGGGAATCTGGATCCTTTCTTTTCTATCTTGATTTATGAAGAAAAAATCATCATCAACCTGCAGGTGTCTTTAATCTCACACATCGGTATAGGATGTTTACCGGGTGTTTAGACCTTTACAACTAGCTATATTTACATACGTATGGTTGACATACTAGTAACTAGAGAGCCTGCAGCCAACGTTTGGAATGGATCCCAACCAAATGCTTTTGGCAAAAGAGGTGGCAGTAGGCATGCAAAAGATGAAAAGCCTAATGGTGGAATATTCTCGGTGAGTTGTGGTGGATAAAGGATATAAAGTTGGACTTGCTTGGGAATAAACCTAGGGATTATATCCCACGGCAAGCATGCACGCAAAGGGACTCTGCATATACCTAGCCAGGCTTTCCATGAAAAGCCCTATGGGAATTAGCAGGAGCAAACCCCAGTATACATGCCAATTGCCCTCTCAAAAGATCACTGCATGGCTTTTCTCCTCTTTTGCTTTCCATTCTTTCTTTATTCCCCTCCCTGGCTTTTGCAATCCAGGCAGCATTAACAAAAGGCTTTTGCTTCCCTGACACTTGCTTTCTGCTGCTGATTCTGATAAGCTGGTCTGGCCAGGATACAATCAAAGTTTGTCATCAACATACCTGAACTGGCCTGTAGTCTTATTATATAATGAATTCTTTATAGAATGTGCCTTGCAGCAAAGAAAAAGAATCTGGATGAAGTACATCTACCTACCTCAGAAGAGTCCAAGAGTTAGCTCCTGGCAACAATGATGATATGATACTACATAAACAACAGCTTTCCTCAGCATGTACGTGGTACTATACCATGTTTCAGAGCCATTGCATTGCAGATTCATAGTTTGATCAGAGAACAGCATAAACACAGCCAACCAAATAATCATTAAATAATCATGGACTGGTTGATTATTGCATGAATGGCGCACGCCTTGCTTTCAACTGCATCAAGGTTTTGGTCCAGGGATTTCAGCAGCAACATCAGGATTTGGGGAGGTGGTCCAGGAATCCAGAGGCTCCCTCCCACATGTGGGAGGAGGGCACACATCCCCAGTGCATCATCGCCGGCCCGGACGCCGAGCACGATCCCCGATGATGCTCGAAGTCCGTGTGCATGAGCAACTGCAAGCCTCGAGATCCATTAGCAATTAGTCAGCTACCCCCAAGGTTCCTCCTGAAAGGGACACCATGGGCGCCGGTGCAGCCCTACTTGTCCATTGCAATTTGTCGTTCTACGTTGCTTGCATGCCTGTAAAGTTCAGTGGTTGCAGATCAGCACAGGTTAACCTGTAAAAGATATCGTGGCAGATATGAATTAGAAACCTGGGGATATATATCAACAGATGAACAGTAAATGAAAAGTAACAAAGTTGCAACAGATGAACAGTGAATGAAAAGTAACGAAGTAGCAACAGATGAACAGTGAATGAAAAGTAACGAGGTAGCACAAGTTGTGCGGCAACATGGGGTGCATGGTAAAAAGTAGAAACCTGAGGAGCCTAAAGTAGCACATGCAGTAAAATGCTTTTTTTAAGTGGCACTAGTGAGGTTGAATATACCTATCCTAGCTACTTTGGTGTAACTACACGAACTTGTATGTGGGCTCTATCAGTAAACTCATTCAGACATTCAGTCATGCGTGGAACTGTTACAGCAGTACCATCTTTCAATGAATGATACCCAGCAAACATAATTTCACTCCTCATATGACGCAGGAATAAAATGTGCAGCAGAAAAGAGTTTAACTAGAAGTCGACTCTTTTTTTTCATGTGTACCAATTGATACATCAGAAAGTTCCCCACAGAAAACCAATGGCATTGCTTCCCTATTCTTGAGTATGGACGAGCTTGTTTCTTTCACATTTCCCCCCTTGAATGTATGTAACCAGAAAGCTTGAAACAAATACAGCATAACGCGGTAAGCTGATGTGCTTAGCAAGCTAACCCTAAGCTATGGTTTAGGTGTATATATGTCTACATACATGTACAGTTTCGAGCTATTGACATCGCAAGCTTCGTCAGCTAGCGCCGCCAGTTGAGATGCTCTTGGATTTGCAAGTGATGATGTAAAATGGCTACTTTTTAGGTAGAGTGTTCGCAATCCTCCAAGAATAAGGCTCCAGGATTCCCATGACCCTCAACCCAGCCACCTCGCCAGCAGGGACAACAGCTGAGATTTCTATCACATCTTCCTTACTCAACTTTACCTTTACAGCCTCGACGTTATCATGAAGGTTCTTCACTTTTGTTGTTCATAGATTCAGAGAACAGTTGGGCACTTACACTAAATAGACATGGCATTAGATGGCATGTCTTCTACATGAGAGCAATAGTGTGTGTTTTTTCATACATAGAACACAAGCGTTTAAGGCTATGTTTGGTTACAGGGATCAAATCCCCTAATGGCAATTGCGGAGCTTGGGCCAAAATATTGGAGGCCCAGTGGGTTGGGGGGATGGAGTACAAGGTTTGGGCCAATTTCAATGCTTATATGGGCCAACTGCTAAGTGTTTTTTTAGACAAGGCCAACTGCTAAGTGACTATCAGAGAAAATCTTCTGGGCTGCGGGGGCGGTGGCCGAGGTTGGCTCTCACTAAGCTCCGCCACTGCCTAGTGGATCTAATCCCTACAAGGTTTGGGTAAACCCCTTGTCTCCTCCCCACCCCACATGGAATCATTCGACTAGGGGGGTTGATCCCTCCCCACTTAAACTCTATTTGGTTGCTCCTCCCACTAGCAGCACTTCTCAACATGTCAACCATTAACAGTAATTTATTAAAACTAACCGGCTCAACACAACAGTAGTTAAAAATGATATGTATTGTTTCATTAAGCGAACACACAAAACTGAATTAAAAGATTCATCAATCACACATCAGACTTGGTTGCTCAACAAAAAAGGCAGTGCTTCAATTACTGATTGGTACACTTGCGAGAACTATCGCAACGACATCACTAGACATGCTATTGCAATTTCTCATGGCATCATAAAATCTTACGTTGCAGATGAACGAGCGATGTCAAGTTAAAGCATGAATCAACTGAAGATCATATATGAAAAGAATCAGAACAAAATATGCAAGCTAGCTTAAGTGAGTATTTCCCTTTTTCTCACAAGCTTATCAGCATAGAGATATCTATCTGGCATAATCGTGCCATGAACACCAAAAATCATGGTCTTTCTTATTTGATCATAAAGTGTACTAGAATATGTAGTATCAGCTACCGTTCAACCTATATTGCGGATGCGGAAGTGAGAGTCACTTGCAACGGCGCCAACAACCTAATTTGATCATCACGGGAAGTGAAACGACAAGTTCTGAATAGCACAAGGAGACCATGTATAAAAGAAACACAAATGTGCCGATACACCCACAAATTAATATCAGATTATATGAATCTCGTTAAATGATAAAAACAATGATTTGTGCCAAAGGTTTGCAACAATCAACTACATCAGCTTTGATTGATAAAATTTTACACAAAACGTTCATAATATTGTACAATGTCTCCCACACAGGTTTCCTACTCGGTCTTGAGGCAACTGGCCGGCTCAACACAACAACAGTTAAAAATGCCAGCAGATCCCATAGTAACTCATAACGATGATATGTATCGTTTAATCAAGTGAACACGAGCTGAATTTTAAAATTCATAAATTACACACCAAACTTGGTTGATGAACAAAAAAGTCATCCTCAATTATTCATCGGCGCATGCACTTGCAAGAACTGTCCCAACAACAGCAAAAGACATGCTATTGCAATTGCTCATGCCATCATCAGATCTTACATCGCAGATGACCAAGCGATGTCGGGTTAGAGCATGAATCAACCAAAGAGCATGTATGAAAATAAAAAACAGAACACGATATCCATGCTAGCTTAAGTGAATATTTTCCTTTTTCTCACAAGCTTGTCAACATGGAGATATATATCTAGCCCAATAGTGCCATGAACAAAGAAAAACACGGTCTTTCTTATTTGATCATAAAGTGTGCTGGAATCTGTAGTATCAGCTACCATTCAATATATATTACTCATGCGAAAGTGAGAGTCATTTGCAACGGCACCAACACCATGATTTGATCATCACCGGAATTGAAACGACAAGTTCTGAACAACGAAAGGAGACTCCATATACAATAAGTGCACATGTGTCGATACACACAAATTTATATCAGATTATATGAATCGCATGTAGGGATGGCAATGGGTATCCATTATGCATGTACCCTGTGGGTAAAACCGTATTAGGATAAGGGTATGAGACAAAATATTACATAACCCGTACCCCCATACCTATGTGCCTTTATAAAATCTAACAAATATGGACAAATTATCTCTACACTTTGTCGTGAGTTTGTCAACTTAAATTTTATGATTCTATGCTATTATTTAAGTTGATATTTTGATGTATCGTTGTTTACAAGAAAGTGTCGATTTTACAAAATGTTTTCTTGTTATAAGTATGTATATTGATGTTATTATGTGTTGTTGTTTATAAAATATGATTGTATGTTGTTGTTTATAATTAGGTGATGCTCAAATTAATGTTATTTAAACACAGATATTTTTACCCGCGGGTACCCATTTACCCTGTTGGGTGATGGGTATGAAAAAAATTTGTACCGGCTAGCGGGTAAGCTCAAATTGGATGGGTAAGGATACGAGGGAAATTTATGTGATACAGGAAAAAAGAAAATTGAAAATGTGGCGGCTGGGATTCGAGCCCAGGTCTCCACGGCCACAACGTGGAATTCTCACCACTAAACTACAGCCACTTTATTGATAAAATTTTACACAATCGTTTGTAATACAGTACAATGTCTCCCACACAGCTGACCTACTCGGTCTCCAAACTACAAAGGGGGTTCTATCAGGGAAAATCTTCTGGGTTGGGGGCAGTGGCCCAGGTTGGCCTCACTAATCTCCCCACTGCCTAGTGGATCAAAACCCGGCTTGCCTTCATCCTACCCCACATGGAAGCATTCGACTAGGGGGGTTGATTCATCCCCACTTAAAGTATGTTCACTTGCTCCACTAGCAACACTTCTCAACATGTCAAAAATTATCAATAATTTATTACAACTAACTGGCTCAACACAACATCGGTTAAAAATAGCATCAAATCACATAGCAACTCATCACGATAATATGTATTGTTTCATCAATCAAACACAAGCTGAATTTTAAGATTTATCAATCACACACCATACATGGTTGATGAAGAAAAAGGTCATGCCTGAACTACTCGTCGGCGCACTTGCGAGAATTGTCCCGACGACGTCAGAAGCCATGCTATTGCAATTGCTCGTGGCATCATCAGATCTTAGGTTGCAGATGGTCGAGCGATGTCAAGTTA
This sequence comes from Triticum aestivum, assembly GCF_018294505.1. Classification (NCBI taxonomy): domain Eukaryota; kingdom Viridiplantae; phylum Streptophyta; class Magnoliopsida; order Poales; family Poaceae; genus Triticum; species Triticum aestivum. The sequence goes on from NC_057809.1 coordinate 102,336,143, forward strand.
GAGCACGAATCAACTGAAGAGCATGTATGGAAGAAGAAAAATAAACAAAATATGTAAGCTAGTGTCGGCGTTCTGGGAACAGGGGTACCAAGACTTGCCTGCCTGCGGCCCAGTGCATGGCTCCACCAGCGGCCTGGTATGGCCCATCTTCATCAGCAAACACTCAAGACCCTCGCGAGGGGCCAAGCCTCGCGAGGCGAACGACACAAGACCTCCTCAGGGGCGGCCTCACTAGGCTGGCTCGCGAGGAGCGGAGAGATCAAGGCGAGGGGCACCTCGTGACGTTTCTGTGATGTGAGCCATGATGACCAAGGCCAGGCGGGCGCAGAGTACCAGTTGCCTCTTTGGTGCTAAAGAGGCAAGCACAGGCGAGGAGTCCCGAGGCATCAGGCAAAGATTTCCATATCTATGCAACGATACCAAGACTAGCAGGACGGCAGGACGGAGGTCATCACAGAGCCCACAACGGCGTCATCACCAAAGCCTTTGGCAGGCGAAGACCACCTTTTGTCAGGATAACTTGTACTAGTTGTCCTCCTTCGAACTGGCCGTTGTGGGATCCCTTCCCGCCTAATATTTGGGAAGAGGACCCGAGCCTCTATAATTAGGACCAGCCACCACCATGGAGGGGGGATCTGGAGAGGAACCAGACCATCCACACACGCACAAGCTCATCGAGCTCAATAACACATCTCCTCAGGAGGCTGTTATTCCCTTGTACTTTTTCATCCCCAGCCTACAAGGCAAACCACCACACCATAATGGAGTAGGGTATTACACCACAACGGTGGCCCAAACCAGTATAAACTCTTGTTTCCCTTGTTCCTCGGGTTCGGCGAGCTAGGCTTTGAGATCGTTGCGAGAGTGTGAGCTAGGGGGAGAGAGGTCTTCATGCACACCCCAGTGTTCGAACCTCAAGGGTTTTGCCGGAACCCGTAATCCGCCATTTGGCGCGCCAGGTAGGACTGCGCTGAAGCTTTTCTTTCGTCGATCCGCTTTCCACTGTGTTGGGGAACATAGTAATTTCAAAAAAAATCCTACGCACACGCAGGATCATGGTGATGCATAGCAACGAGAGGGGAGAGTGTGTCCACGTACCCTCGTAGACCGAAAGCGAAAGCGTTAGCACAACGCGGTTGATGTAGTTGTACGTCTTCACGATCCGACCGATCCAAGTACCGAACACACGGCACCTCCGAGTTCTGCACACGTTCAACTCGATGACGTCCCGCGAGCTCCGATCCAGCAAAGCTTCACGGGAGAGTTTCGTCAGCACGACGGCATGGTGATGGTGATGATGTTGCTACCGACGCAGGGCTTCGCCTAAGCACCGCTACGATATAACCAAGGTGGAATATGGTGGAGGGGGCACCGCACACGGCTGGAATAGATCAATAGATCAACTTGTGTGTCCTAGGGTGCCCCCTGCCCCCGTATATAAAGGAGCAAGGGGGGAGGCGGCCGGCCAGGAGGTGGGCGCACCAGGGAGGGAGTCCTACTCCCACCGGGAGTAGGACTCCTCCTTTTTCTTGTTGGAGTAGGAGAGGGAAGGAAGGGAGAGAGGAGGAGAAGGAAAAGGGGGGCGCCGCCCCCCTCCTTGTCCAATTCGAACTAGAGGGGGAGGGGGTGCACGACTGCCCTGGCCGCCCCTCCTATTCTCCCACTAAGGCCCAGGAGGCCCAATTAACTCCCCGGGGGGTTCCGGTAACCCCCCGGTACTCCGGTTTTTATCCGAAACCACTTGGAACACTTCCGGTGTCCGAATATAGTCGTCCAATATATCGATCTTTACGTCTCGACCATTTCGAGACTCCTCGTCATGTCTGTGATCATATCCAGGACTCCAAACTACCTTCGGTACATCAAAACACAAAAACTCATAATACTGATCATCACCGAACTTTAAGCGTGAGGACCCTACGGGTTCGAGAACTATGTAGACATGACCGAGACACGTCTCCGGTCAATAACCAATAGCGGAACCTGGATGCTCATATTGGCTCATGCATATTCTACGAAGATCTTTATCGGTCAAACCGCATAACAACATACGTTGTTCCCTTTGTCATCGGTATGTTACTTGCCCGAGATTCGATCGTCGATATCTCAATACCTAGTTCAATCTCGTTATCGGCAAGTCTCTTTACTCGTTCCTTAATACATCATCCCGCAACTAACTCATTAGTTACAATGCTTGCAAGGCTTATAGTGATGTGCATTACCGAGTGGGCCCAGAGATACCTCTCCAACAATCGGAGTGACAAATCCTAATCTTGAAATACACCAACTCAACCTGTAGAGCACCTTTATAATCACCCAGTTACACCGTGACGTTTGGTAGCACACAAAGTGTTCCTCCGGTAAACGGGAGTTGCATAATCTCATAGTCATAGGAACATGTATAAGTCATGAAGAAAGCAATAGCAACATACTAAACGATCAAGTGCTAAGCTAACGGATGGGTCAAGTCAATCACATCATTCTCCTAATGATGTGATCCCGTTAATCAAATGACAACTCATGTCTATGGCTAGGAAACATAACCATCTTTGATCAACGAGCTAGTCAAGTAGAGGCATACTAGTGACACTTTGTTTGTCTATGTATTCACACATGTATTATGTTTCCGGTTAATACAATTCTAGCATGAATAATAAACATTTATCATGATATAAGGAAATAAATAATAACTTTATTATTGCCTCTAGGGCATATTTCATTCAGTCTCCCACTTGCACTAGAGTCAATAATCTAGATTACATAGTAATGATTCTAACACCCATGGAGCCTTGGTGCTGATCATGTTTTGCTTGTGGAAGAGGCTTAGTCAACGGCTCTGCAACATTCAGATCCATATGTATCTTGCAAATCTCTATGTCTCCCACTTGGACTTGGTCCCAGATGGAATTGAAACGTCTCTTGATGTGCTTGGTCCTCTTGTGAAATCTGGATTCCTTTGCCAAGGCAATTGCACCAGTATTGTCACATAAGATTTTCATTGGACCCGATGCACTAGGTATGACACCTAGATCGGATATGAACTCCTTCATCCAGACTCCTTCATTTGCTGCTTCCGAAGCAGCTATGTACTCCGCTTCACATGTAGATCCCTCTATGACTCTTTGTTTAGAATTGCACCAACTGACAACTCCATCATTCAATATAAACACGTATCTGGTTTGCGATTTAGAATCGTCCGGATGAGTGTCAAAGCTTGCATCGACGTAACCATTTACGACGAGCTCTTTGTCACCTCCATAAATGATAAACATATCCTTAGTCCTTTTCAGGTATTTCAGGATGTTCTTGACCACTGTCCAGTGATCCACTCCTGGATTACTTTGGTACCTCCCTGCTAAACTAATAGCAAGGCACACATCAGGTCTGGTACACAACATTGCATACATGATAGAGCCTATGGCTGAAGCATAGGGAACATCTTTCATTTTCTCTCTATCTTCTATAGTGGACGGGCATTGAGTCTTACTCAACTTCACACCTTGTAACACAGGCAAGAACCCTTTCTTTGCTTGATCCATTTTGAACTTCTTCAAAACTTTGTCAAGGTATGTGCTTTGTGAAAGTCCAATTAAGCGTCTTGATCTATCTCTATAGATCTTGATGCCCAATATATAAGCAACTTCACCGAGGTCCTTCATTGAAAAACTCTTATTCAAATATCCTTTTATGCTATCAAGAAATTCTATATCATTTCCAATCAACAATATGTCATCCACATATAATATTAGAAATGCTATAGAGCTCCCACTCACTTTCTTGTAAATACAGGCTTCTCCAAAAGTCTGTATAAAACCATATGCTTTGATCACACTATCAAAACGTTTAATCCAACTCCGAGAGGCTTGCACCAGTCCATAAATGGATCGCTGGAGCTTGCACACTTTGTTAGCACCTTTTTGATCGATAAAATCTTCAGGTTGCATCATATACAACTCTTCTTCCAGAAATCCATTCAGGAATGCAGTCTTCACATCCATTTGCCAAATTTCATAATCATAAAATGCGGTAATAGATAACATGATTCGGACAGACTTAAGCATCGCTACGGGTGAGAAGGTCTCATCGTAGTCAACTCCTTGAACTTGTCAAAAACCTTTCGCAACAAGTCGAGCTTTGTAGACAGTAACATTACCATCAGCGTCTGTCTTCTTCTTGAAGATTCATTTATTCTCGATGGCTTGCCGATCATCGGGCAAGTCAAGCAAAGTCCACACTTTGTTCTCATACATGGATCCCATCTCAGATTTCATGGCCTCAAGCCATTTTGCGGAATCTGGGCTCATCATCGCTTCCTCATAGTTCGTAGGTTCATCATGGTCTAGCAACATGACTTCTAGAACAGGATTACCGTACCACTCTGGTGCGGATCTTACCCTGTTTGAGCTACGAGGTTCAGTGGTAACTTGATCTGAAGTTTCATGATCATCATCATTAGCTTCCTCACTAATTGGTGTAGATGTCACAGGAACCGGTTTCTGTGATGAACTACTTTCCAGTAAGGGAGCAGGTACAGTTTACCTCATCAAGTTCTACTTTCCTCCCACTCACTTCTTTCGAGAGAAACTCCTTCTCTAGAAAGTATCCATTCTTAGCAACAAAATTCTTGCCTTCAGATCTGTGATAGAAGGTGTACCCAACAGTTTCCTTTGGGTATCCTATGAAGACACATTTCTCCGATTTGGTTTCGAGCTTATCAGGTTGAAGCTTTTTCACATAAGCATCGCAGCCCCAAACTTTAAGAAACGACAACTTTGGTTTCTTGCCAAACCATAGTTCATAAGGTGTCGTCTCAACGGATTTTGATGGTGCCCTATTTAACGTGAATGCAGCCGTCTCTAAAGCATAACCCCAAAACAATAGCAGTAAATCAGTAAGAGACATCATAGATCGCACCATATCTAGTAAAGTATGATTACGATGTTCGGACACACCATTACATTGTGGTGTTCCAGGTGGCGTGAGTTGCGAAACTATTCCGCATTGTTTCAAATGTAGACCAAACTCGTAACTCAAATATTCTCCTCCAGGATCAGATTGTAGAAACTTTATTTTCTTGTTACGATGATTTTCCACTTCACTCTGAAATTCTTTGAACTTTTCAAATGTTTCAGACTTATGTTTCATTAGGTAGATATACCCATATCTGCTCAAATCATCTGTGAAGGTGAGAAAATAAGGATACCCGCCGCGAGCCTCAATATTCGTTGGACCACATACATCAGTATGTATGATCTCCAACAAATCTGTTGCTCGCTCCATTTTTCCGGAGAATGGCGTTTTAGTCATCTTTCCCATGAGGCATGGTTCGCAAGTACCAAGTGATTCATAATCAAGTGATTCCAAAAGTCCATCAGTATGGAGTTTCTTCATGCGCTTTACACCAATATGACCCAAACGACAGTGCCACAAATAAGTTGCACTATCATTATCAACTCTTCATCTTTTGGCTTCAACATTATGAATATGTGTATCACTACTATCGAGATTCAACAAAAATAGACCACTCTTCAAGGGTGCATGACCATAAAAGATATTACTCATATAAATAGAACAACCATTATTCTCAGATTTAAATGAATAACCGTCTCACATCAAACAAGATCCAGATATAATGTTCATGCTCAACGCTAGCACCAAATAACAATTATTTAGGTCTAAAACTAATCCCGAAGGTAGATGTAGAGGTAGCGTGCCGACGGCGATCACATCGACTTTGGAACCATTTCCTATGCGCATCATCACCTCGTCCTTAGCCAGTCTTCGCTTAATCCGTAGTCCCTGTTTCGAGTTGCAAATATTAGCAACAAAACCAGTATCAAATACCCAGGTGCTACTGCGAGCTCTGGTAAGGTAGACATCAAACGGGTTGTCGGCCCCCGACCTCCGCACGGCGATGAACGCGCCGCACTGAGCCGGCACGCCCGCGGCCTGGGTGCCGAGCTTGGAGAAGAAGAACTCCCCCCCAGAGCTCCATGGTGGGGAGAACGCCGATGAAGCCCTCGCACAGGGTGACGAAGGCGGACATCAACACCACCATGTTGCGGGTGAGGTGGTGTGGCTGGAGTCCGTAGAACTCAAGGAAGGAGCGGAAGAAGTTGCTCGCCGGCAGGCCCAGGCCGCGCAGGCAATGCGAGCGGAAGACGACCCGCTCGCCCTCCTGCAGCACCGGCAAGATCTCTCCCCTCCGCGCGAGGCGGACCCTCACGAGGTCCTCGCCAGGCAGTCGACGCGTCTTGCGGAGGAAGTCAATGTGATCCTCGTGGACCTCCGAACCATCCCAGGTGCCGGAGTGCGCCATCGGGGGCGTAACGTCGGAGGAAGAGCTCATCGTGAGCGGACCGCCGCGACGTTCGACAAGGCTCGAGGAGCGGAGAGGGAGAAGAAGGAGAAGAAGCAGTGGGGAGGTAGGACGCGCGTGCTCTGCCGCTTCCCCTCCTCCCCCTACTTATAGCCCATTGGGCTGCGAAGCCGAGGGAGCAGTTGTGGGATTTACTGTGCCCACTAACCCACGCCCCCACGTTTATTGTGCAAAGTTACTATGCGCAGTAACTCCGTGGGAACCTCAACCGCCCCCCACGGCCGCAGCGGATCCGCTTGCGTGCCGAGGCGTGGTAGTGGCAGGCCCCGCCTGCAGACATGTCCCATCTCGCCGATGGGTAGGCGGGCTCGCCCGGCCACTGGTTACCATGTGGTGGGCACGGAGTGGGTGGCGGTCAGGAAGCTTAGCTCATACGCTACTGAGTTCCCGCCAGGGGATTCGATGGCAGTTTCGGACAAGTCAAAGTCAGGCGACTCCGACTCCTACCAGCCGGCCCGGCGGAGTCACCACGAATACTCGGAGAATGAAGCTACTGAGGCTCCTCGGCTGATTAATCGCGGTGCCTCATCAGCTTCGGGGACTACTATCGGAGTAATGGGTCATGGGTAGGCTAACCCGAGGCCCATAGCCTTTCAAGACTTCGGGGCTGACTGCGCCCCTCAAGACATGGACGGAGAGCCGGCTTCGGGAGGGCGGCTGAAGGAACGGCCGGCTGCCCATAAGCGTCCGAGTCCTGCGGATGAGATCAAGACCGGCTGACTCTGACTGGCGGCTTCCGAAGTCGCCGGCCGCGGGAAGTCGGCCCACGATGTCAACGAAGCCCATGCCCTCATCAGGGGGGATGGGACAGGGAGTGGCGATAGTGAAGCCCACTCCCTCCCCCTTTTCCGGGGGATGGCTAGAGCACAGTGCGCCGTACCAGTGGAGATCTCCGTCCGGCACAGCACTGTGCCATGCCATCCCTGACGCCAGCAACAGTGGGCGGAGTCCTGTACCCACGACGTCTGACAGTACGATCCATGAAAGACGGGCCCCACCAGTCAGTGAGAGTCCAGAAGACGGCGAGAGCGCCCCAAGTCGGACCAGTAGGGAACCGGCCTCCGGGAGTCGGCCTGCCCCTCCTACTGGTTTCCCGCGCCATTAACGAGACGAGACGGGGAGTGGCTACAGTAATCATCTGCCAGGCGGCAGGACTGTAGCCACGACCCCATCACCAAGCCTGCATCAGTAGAGACACGGCTACAGTAATCAGCAGCCGGCAGGACCCGCCAGCGGCGGGTGTGGCCTCTCGGCTCCGTACCCGGCCAGTCAGCTGGGCCCAGCAATCGGCGGGCCCTAGCAGTCGGCAGGTGGGCCCGCAGGCGAAGAGATTGACAATTGGGCCCTGTGTCCCTACAGTTTACCATTGTACCCCTGGGGGTAGGCTTATATAAACCCCCCAGGGCACCCATGCAAAGGGTCCCGATTCATTAGAACTAGACCAGACCTTAGAGAAGAGGGAGAGCCAGCCTAGCCTCATCCTGTCCACATATACAGCTCGAGGAGCACCTTTGTACTCACTTTGCCTTAGTGATCATGCGGAGACCCCGCAGAGCAGGACTAGGGGTGTTATCTCCTAGGAGAGCCCCGAACCTGGGTAAAGTACGCCGGCGTTCTTGTCTACGCCTCATCCCGCTTCCAGGCACCGGCGACGTTCTACTCGCCCCCACCATGATAAGCCATCCATTGGCATATATCGCACCCAACCCCCGACACTACCCAAGATCCGCCGATTTTGACACCGACAGAAGTTATCAAGGAAGGCCTCTTCCAAGTCCTCCCAGCCGCCAATAGAATTTGCAGGCAGACTGTTGAGCCAGTGCCGAGCTGGCCCCTTGAGTTTTAAAGGGAGGTATTTGATGGCGTGGAGGTCATCGCCGCGGGCCATATGAATGTGGAGAATGAAGTCTTCGATCCACACCACGGGGTCCGTGGTTCCATCGTATGATTCTATATTCACGGGTTTGAACCCTTCTGGGAATTCATGATCCAGGACCTCATCAGTGAAGCAATGAGGGTGTGCGGCACCTCTATATCGGGACATATCGCGACGTAGCTCTGATGGAGTCCGTCTGCGGTTTTCAGCCCGTGCATGACTAAGTTTGTCACGTACGAACATGTGGTCGTCCTCGCGTGTCGAGGCATGTCCTCGCGATCCGTAGATTGATCTAGTATGTCCTGCTTTATTGTTCAGGTTTTGCCAGAGGTCATATGTATGACCGTGGGCTAATTTACCTCTACCTGTGTGATGAGGCGGGGCTGGCTGGTGTTCGGCGTGAGTTGCCGTTTTGTCCCGACCACGTGGTGGTTGGTGAGCCGCGTTGTACGATGGAGGTATGTATTCCAGCGCCTCCTCATCAAACTGAGGTAGCAATTTGCACTTTGTGTAGCTTTTGGTTGGGCACTTGAGGCCGTATTCTTTGGCTGCTAGGACATCGGTCCATTTATCATTGAGCAGATCTTGGTCAGCTTGAAGCCGCTGCTGCTTCTTTTTAGGCTCCTTATAGTGGCGATTAGCTGGCGCTTGAAGCACTCCTGCTCAAGAGGTTCCTCGGGCACGATGAAATCTTCGGTGCCAAGGCTCACCTCATCCTCGGAGAGCGGAAGATAACTTCCGTCCTCTGAGTCTTCGTGTGTGGCCTGCTTACCAGGGCTAGCCTGCCCATCTTTTCGTTCATCTTGTTCATTAGCTGTTTCAACGGGGTCTTCGTTGTCTTCGACACCTTCCGGAGTGTTATCTTCTCATGTGCCAGTGTTGCTGTCTTTACTGCGGCGTGACTTAGAGCGGCGTTGCTGACGTTGGCGCTTGGATTGTATTTCGAAAGGTTTATCCTCAGCTGGATCTTCCTTGTCATCGCCGCTGTTCTCCTTTGGTTCATCCACCATGTATACATCATACAAGGAAGTAGCCGTCCAACGTCTAGTGAACGGCGGGTTCTGGGCCTCTTCTTCTCTGGCATCATCATCCATACCGTTGATGTCCTCAGAGTCATAATCAAGTGTGTCAGTCAAATCCTCGCCCGTGGCTATGAAGTGGGTGGCGGGTGGGAAGCAAAATTCTCCACCATCAGCCCCCAGTTCGAACTGGATATAGTTCGGATGCGAGTCCTCTGCCAAGGACAAGTTTTTTAACGAGTTTAGCACATCACCCAAAGGCGACTGCTAGAAGATATCTGCGACGCTAAACTCGAAGATCGATAAACGATCAAGTTCACCGTCCGCGGGCTCACGTGGTTCGGAACTTATGGCCGGAGACGAGTCCGGACTTCCGGTGACAAAGACATTGTGAGAGGTTAAGTCTATGTGTGGCTCCAACGCCGTGGAATCTGTGGCCTCTGTGGTGGGGTTGATCCTCCTGTCCTCGGATGGCGCAGTCTGCTCCAGTTCTAAGGCCAGAGCAGTTACAGGGGCGATCTCCTGGATGCGGTCTGATGACAGATTTAGGTCATGATCATCGGGGTGACCGGGGGTGGCAGCCGCGGTCTTGAATCCGGTGAAGATCAAGTCTCCACAGATGTCTGCAACGTAATTCAAGCTCCCAAATCTGACCTGATGGCCAGGGGCGTAGCTATCGATCTGCTCCAGGTGGCCACACGAGTTGGCCCGCAGTGCGAAGCCACCGAACACAAAGATCTGTCCAGGGAGGAAAGTTTCTCCTTGGACAGCGTCACTATCAATGATTGAAGGGGCCATCAAACCTTTTGGTGACAACACGGTGGAACTCTCAATGAAAGAACCAATGTCAGTGTCAAAACCGGCGGATCTCGGGTAGGGGGTCTCGAACTGTGCATCTAAGGTCGATGGTAACAGGAGACAAGGGACACGATGTTTACCCAGGTTCGGGCCCTCTCTATGGAGGTAATACCCTACGTCCTGCTTGGTTGATATTGATGAATACGAGTATTACATGAGTTTATCTACCTCGAGATCGTAATGGCTAAACCCTAGAGGTCTAGCTTGTATGGCTATGATAATGAATTATCTCCCTCTCCGGACTAAGTCCTCCGATTTATATAAGCACCGGGAGGATCTAGGGTTACACAAGGTCGGTTACAAAGAAGGGAATCTACATATCCGGTCGCCAAGATTGCCTTCCACGCCAAGGAGAGTCTCATCCGGACACGGGCACAATCTTCAGTCTTTGTATCTTCACAGCCCATCAGTCCGGCCCATGGCTAACAGGCTGGACGCCCGAGGACCCCTTAGTCCAAGACTCCCTCAGTCATGCGCCCTTGAAGAGTGGTCTATTTTTAATGAATCTCGATAGTAGTGATATACATATTCATAATGTTGAAGCCAAAAGATGCAGAGTTGATAACGATAGTGCAACTTCTTTGTGGCACTGCCGTTTAGGTCATATTGGTGTAAAGCGCATGAAGAAACTCCATTCTGATGGACTTTTGGAATCACTTGGTACTTGCGAACCATGCCTCATGGGCAAGATGACTAAAGCGCCGTTCTTCGGAACTATGGAGCGAGCAACAGATTTGTTGGAAATTGTACATACTGATCTATGTGGTCCGATGAATATTGAGGCTCGCGGCGGGTATCGTTATTTTCTCACCTTCACAGATGATTTGAGCAGATATGGGTATATCTACTTGATGAAACATAAGTCTAAAACATTTAAGAAGTTCAAAGAATTTCAGAGTGAAGTGGAAAATCATCGTAACAAGAAAATAAAGTTTCTACGATCTGATCGTGGAGGAGAATATTTGAGTTACGAGTTTGGTCTTCATTTGAAACAGTGCGGAATAGTTTCGCAACTCACGCCACCCGAAACACCACAGGCTAATGGTGTGTCCGAATGTCGTAATCGTACTTTACTAGATATGGTGCGATCTATGACGTCTCTTACTGATTTACCGCTATTGTTTTGGGGTTATGCTTTAGAGACAGCTGCATTCACGTTAAATAGGGCACCATCTAAATCCGTTGAGATGACACCTTACGAACTATGGTTTGGCAAGAAACCAAAGTTTTCGTTTCTTAAAGTTTGGGGCTGCGATGCTTATGTGAAAAAGCTTCAACCTAATAAGCTCGAACCTAAATCGGAGAAATGTATCTTCATAGGATTCCCAAAGGAGACTGTTGGGTACACCTTCTATCACAGATCCGAAGGCAAGACATTTGTTGCTAAGAATGGATCCTTTCTAGAGAGGGAGTTTCTCTCGAAAGAAGTGAGTGGGAGGAAAGTAGAACATGATGAGGTAACTGTACCTGCTCCCTTAGTGGAAAGTAGTCCATCACAGAAACCGGTTCCTGTGACACCTACACCAATTAGTGAGGAAGCCAATGATGATGATCATGAAACTTCAGATCAAGTTACTACCGAACCTCGTAGGTCAACCAGAGTAAGATCCGCACCATAGTGGTACGGTAATCCTGTTTTGGAGGTCATGTTACTTGACCATGACGAACCTACGAACTATGAGGAAGCGATGATGAGCCCAGCTTCCGCAAAATGGCTTGAGGCCATGAAATCTGAGATGGGATCCATGTATGAGAACAAAGTGTGGACTTTGGTTGACTTGCCCGATGATCGGCAAGCCATCGAGAATAAATGGATCTTCAAGAAGAATACTAACGCTGACGGTAATGTTACTATCTACAAAGCTTGACTTGTTGCGAAAGGTTTTCGACAAGTTCAAGGAGTTAACTACGATGAGACCTTCTCACCTGTAGCGACGCTTAAGTCCGTTAGAATCATGTTAGCAATTGCCGCATTTTATGATTATGAAATTTTGCAAATGGATGTGAAGACTGCATTCCTGAATGGATTTATGGAAGAAGAGTTGTATATGATGCAACCTGAAGGTTTTGTCAATCCAAAGGGTACTAACAAAGTGTGCAAACTCTAGCGATCCATTTATGGACTGGTGCAAGCCTCTCAGAGTTGGAATAAACATTTTGATAGTGTGATCAAGGCATATGGTTTTATACAGACTTTTGGAGAAGCCTGTATTTATAAGAAAGTGAGTGGGAGCTCTGTAGCATTTACAATATTATATGTGGATGGCATATTGTTGATTGGAAATGATATAGAATTTCTGGATAGCATAAAAGGATACTTGAATAAGAGTTTTTCAATGAAAGACCTCAGTGAAGCTACTTATATATTGGGCATCAAGATCTATAGAGATATATCAAGACGCTTAATTGGACTTTCACAAAGCACATACCTTGATAAAGTTTTCAAGAAGTTCAAAATGGACCAAGCTAAGAAAGGGTTCTTGCCTGTGTTACAAGGTGTGAAGTTGAGTAAGACTCAATGCCCGACCACTTCAGAAGATAGAGAGAAAATGAAAAGTGTTCCCTATGCTTCATCCATAGGCTCTATCATATATGCAATGCTGTGTACCAGACATGATGTGTGCCTTGCAATTAGTTTAGCAGGGAGGTACCAAAGTAATCTAGGAGTGGATCACTGGACAGCGGTCAAGAACATCCTGAAATACCTGAAAAGGACTAAGGATATGTTTCTCGTTTATGGAGGTGACAAAGAGCTCATCGTAAAAGGTTACATCGATGCAAGCTTTGACACTGATCTAGATGATTCTAAATCGCAAACCGGATACATGTTTATATTGAATGGTGGAGCTGTCAGTTGGAGCAATTCTAAACAAAGCGTCGTGGTGGGATCTACATGTGAAGAGGAGTGCATAGTTGCTTCGGAAGCTGAAGGAGTCTGGATGAAGGAGTTCATATCCGATCTAGGTGTCATACCTAGTGCATCGGGTCCAATGAAAATCTTTTGTGACAATACTGGTGCAATTGCCTTGGCAAAGGAATCCAGATTTCACAAGAGAACCAAACACATCAAGAGACACTTCAAATCCATCTGGGATAAAGTCCAGGTGGGAGACATAGAGATTTGCAAGATACATACAGATCTGAATGTTGCAGACCCGTTGACTAAGCCTATCTCACTAGCAAAACATGATCAGCACAAAGGCTTCATGGGTGTTCGAATCATTACTGTGTAATCTAGATTATTAACTCTAGTGCAAGTGGGAGACTGAAGGAAATATGCCCTAGAGGCAATAATAATGTTATTATTTATTTCCTTATTTCATTATAAATGTTTATTATTCATGCTAAGAATTGTATTAACCGGAAACATAATACATGTGTGAATACATAGACAAACAGAGTGTCACTAGTATGTCTCTACTTAACTAGCTTGTTGGTCAAAGATGGTTATGTTTCCTAACCATAGACATGAGTTGTCATTTGATAAACGGGATCACATCATTAGGAGAATGACATGATGGACTTGACCCATTCCGTTAGCTTAGCACTTGATCATTTTAGTTTACTGCTATTGCTTTCTTCATGACTTATACATGTTCCTATGACTATGAGATTATGCAACTCCCGATTACCGGAGGAAGACTTTGTGTGCTACCAAACATCACAACGTAACTGGGTGATTATAAAGGTGCTCTACAGGTGTCTCCGATGGTACTTGTTGAGTTGGCATAGATCGAGATTAGGATTTGTCACTCCGATTGTCGGAGAGGTATCTCTGGGCCCTCTCGGTAATGCACATCACTATAAGCCTTGCAAGAATTGCAACTAACGAGTTAGTTGCGGGATGATGCATTACAGAGCGAGTAAAGAGACTTGCCGGTAATGAGATTGAGCTAGGTATTTAGATACCGACGATCGAATCTCGGGCAAGTAACATACCGATGACAAAGGGAACAACGTACGTTATTATGCAGTTTGACCTATAAAGATCTTCGTGGAATATGTAGGAGCCAATATGAGCATCCAGGTTCCGCTATTGGTTATTGACTGGAGACATGTCTCGGTCATGTCTACATAGTTCTCAAACCCGTAGGGTCCGCACGCTTAACATTCGGTGACGATCGGTATTATGAGTTTATGTGATTTGATGTACTAAAGGTAGTTCAGAGTCCCGGATGTGATCATAGACATGACGAGGAGTCTTGAAATGGTCGAGACATAAAGATTAATATATTGGACGACTATATTCGGATACCGAAAGTGTTCTGGGTGATTTCGGAGAAAACCGGAGTGCCGAAGGGTTACCGAACCCCCCGGAGAAGTAATGGGACACATGGCCCTTAGTGGAGAGAGAGAGAGAGGGCCGGCCAGGGAAGGCCGTGTGCCCCTCCCCCTCTGGTCTGAATTGGACTAGGGATGGGGGGCGGCGCCCCCCTTTCCTTCTCCCTCTCCTCCTTTCTTTCCCCCTCCTAGTAGGAGTAGGAAAGGGGAGTTCTACTCCTACTAGGAGGAGGACTCCTCCTGGCGCGCCCTGCAAGGGCCGGTAGGCCTCCCCTCTTGCTCCTTTATATACGGGGGCAGGGGGCACCCTAGGACACACAAGTTTATTGTTCCATGCCATGTGCGGCCCTCCACCATAATCCACCTCGATCATATCTTAGCGGTGCTTAGGCGAAGCCCTGCGTCGGTAGCAACATCATCACCGTCGTGCTGACGGAACTCTCCTGTGAAGCTCTGCTGGATCGGAGTCCGTGGGACGTCGTCGAGCTGAATGTGTGCTGAACTCGGAGGTGCCATATGTCCGATACTTGGATCAGTCGGATTGTGAAGACGTACGACTACATCAACCACGTTCTCATAACGCTTCCGCTTACGGTCTACGAGGGTACGTGGACGATACTCTCCTCTCTCGTTGCTATGCATCACCATGATCTTGCATGTGCATAGGAGTTTTTTTTGAAATTACTACGTTCCCCAATAGTATTGCTATGGTTAAAGATCTCTTGGAAGAAGATATGGATGGGCATGTTGTTTACTTCTGTGAAGAAGCTGCTAGAATTGCCAAACCTGATAAGATAGATAATCATAGACCTGTTGTTGGCATGCCTATCATCTTTGTTAAAATAGGAGATCACTGCTATCATGGTTTATGTGACATAGGTGCTAGTGTGAGTGCTATTCCCTGTACCATATATGAAGAAGTTATAAAGGACATAACACCCGTAGAGATAGAAGAAATAGATGTTACTATTAAACTTGCTAATAGAGACACTATATCACCAATTGGGATTGTTAGAGATGTTGAAGTCTTGTGTGGGAAAATAAAATACCCTACTTATTTTCTTGTTCTTGGTTCCCCACAAGATGACTTTTGTCCCATTATCTTTGGTAGACCTTTCTTGAACACCGTCAATGCTAAGATAGATGGTGAGAAACAAACTATCAGTGTTAGTTTTGGTAATGAGTCTCATGAGTTTAATTTTTCCAAGTTTAGTAGAAGTCTTCATGAAAAAGAATTGCCTAGTAGGGATGAATTAATTGGTCTTGCTTCTATTGCTGTACCACCTATTGATCCTTTAGAACAATATTTTCTAGACCATGAGAATGATTTTCATATGCATGAAAGAAATGAAATAGATAAAATAGATAAATTTTTTTTTTGAACAACGTCCTTTGCTTAAACACAATTTGCCTATTGAAACTCTAGGAGGTCCTCCTCCACCTAAAGGTGATCCTGTGTTTGAATAAAACAATTGCCAGACACTTTGAAATATGCTTATCTTGATGAAAATAAGATATATCCTGTTATTATTGGTGCTAACCTTTCAGAACATGAATAAGAAAGATTATTGAAAGTACTGAGGAAGCACCGAGCTGCTATTCGATATACTCTTGATGATTTAAAGGGCATTAGTCCCACTCTATGTCAGCACCAAATTAATATGGAACCTGATGCTAAACCCATTGTTGATCACCAATGTCGGTTAAATTCGAAGATGAAAGAAGTGGTAAGAACGAAAATATTAAAACCTCTGGAAGCAGGTATAATCTATCCCATAGCTGATAGTAGATGGGTAAGTCTTGTTCATTGTGTTCCTAAGAAAGGAGGTATTACTATTGTTCCTAACGATGAGAATGAACTTGTTCCACAAAGAATTGTTACAGGCTATAGAATGGTAATTGATTTTAGAAAATTAAAGAAAGAAACTAGAAAAGATCATTACCCTTTGCCTTTTATTGATCAAATGCTTGAAAGATTATCTAAGCACACACACTTTTGCTTCCTTGATGGATATTCTGGCTTTTCACAAATACCTGTTTCTCAACCTGATCAAGAAAAGACCACTTTTACTTGTCCGTTTGGAACCTATGCTTATATACGTATGCCTTTTGGTTTATGTAATGCACCTTCTACCTTTCAAAGATGTATGACTGCTATATTCTCTGACTTTTGTGAAAAGATTGTTGAGGTTTTCATGGATGACTTTTCTGTTTATGGAAAGTCTTTTGATGATTGTTTAAGCAATCTTGATTGAGTTTTGCAGAGATGTGAACAAACAAATCTTGTCTTGAATTGGGAGAAGTGCCACTTTATGGTTAATGAAGGCAATGTCTTGGGTCATAAAATTTCTGAAAGAGGTATTGAAGTGGACAAAGCTAAGGTTTATGCAATTGAGAAAATGCCATGTCCTAAAGATATAAAAGGTATTCGTAGTTTCTTAGGTCATGCTGGTTTCTATAGGAGATTTATCAAAGACTTTTCAAAAATTTCTAGGCCTCTCACTAGTCTCTTACAGAAGGATATTCCTTTTGTTTCTGATGATTGTTTAGAAGCCTTTGAAACACTTAAGAAAGCTTTAATTTCTTCACCTATTGTTCAACCACCTGATTGGAACTTGCCTTCTGAAATTATGTGTGATGCTAGTGATTATGCTGTTGGTGCTGTTCTAGGAAAAAGAGTTGATAAGAAACTTAATGTTATTCATTATGCTAGTAAAACTCTAGACAATGCTCAAAGAAATTGTGCTACTACTGAAAAAGAATTCTTAGCAGTTGTGTTTGCTTGTGATAAATTTAGACCTTATATTGTTGATTCCAAAGTATTTGTTCACACAGACCATGATGCTATTAAATATCTTATGGAAAAGAAAGATGCTAAACCTAGACTTATTCAATGGGTTCTCTTGTTACAAGAATTTGATTTACATATCCGTGATAGAAAAGGAGCTGAGAACCCAGTTGCTGATAGTTTGTTTAGGCTTGAAAATGTGCTTGATGACCCACTACCTATTGATGATAGTTTTCCTGATGAGCAGTTAGCTGCAATAAATGTTTCTCATGGTACTCCTTCGTATGCTGATTATGCTAATTACATTGTTGCTAAATATTTACCACCTAGCTTTAGATACCAACAAAACAAAAAAAAATCTTCTATGATTTAAGACATTACTTTTGGATTGACCCACATCTTTATAAAGAAGGAATAGATGGTATTATTAGACGTTGTGTACCTGAGCATGAACAGGGACAAATCCTACGGAACTGTCACTCTGTGGCTTATGGAGGGCATCGTGCTGGAGATAGAACTGCTCACAAGGTATTGCAATCTGGATTTTATTGGCCTACTCTCTTCAAGGATGCCCGTAAGTTCGTCTTATCTTGTGATGAATGTCAAAGAATACGTAATATCGGTAAGCATCAAGGAATTCCTATGAATTATTCACTTGATGTTGAACCATTTGATGTTTGGGGATTTGATTACATGGGACCTTTTCCTTCCTCTAATGGGTATACTCATATTTTGGTTGCTATTGATTATGTCACTAAATGGGTAGAAGCTATTCCAACTAGTAGTGCTGATCACAACACCTCTATTAAAATGCTTAAGGAAGTTATTTTCCCAAGGTTTGGAGTCCCTAGATATTTAATGACTGATGGTGGTTCACAATTTATTCATGATGCTTTCCGTAAAATGCTTGCCAAGTATGAAGCCAACCATAGAATTACATCACCGTATCATCCTCAGTCTAGTGGTCAAGTTTAACTTAGCAATAGAGAAATAAAATTAATTTTGCAAAAGACTATCAATAGGTCCAGGAAGAATTGGTCTAAGAAATTAGATGATGCACTTTGGGCTTATAGAACAGCATATAAAAATCCTATGGGTATGTCTCCTTATAAAATGGTTTATGGAAAAGCATGTACTTTGCCTCTTGAGTTATAACATAAAGCATATTGGGCCATCAAAGAGCTCAACTATGATTTCAAACTTGCTGGTGAAAAGAGGTTATTTGATATTAGTTCTCTAGATGAATGGAGAACCCAGGCTTATGAAAATGCAAAATTATTCAAAGAAAATGGTAAAATATGGCATGACAAAAGAATCCAAAAGCATGAGTTTAAAGTCGGAGAATATGTTCTTTTGTACAACTCTAGTTTCAGATTCTTTGCAGGAAAACTCCTCTCAAAATGGGAAGGCCCATATGTCATCGAGGAGGTTTACCGGTCTGGAGCCATCAAAATAAATAATTCCGAAGGTACTAACCCGAAGGTTGTCAATGGGCAACGATTAAAGCATTATATCTCATGTACGCCTATTAATGTTGAAAGTAATATTATGCAAACTTTGACACCGGAAGAACACATAAAAGAATCCTTCCGGAACACTCCAAAATCATGAAAATAAGGAGGTACGTGATACGGTAAGTAAACGGACTCCAAAAAATTTGCAAAATACTTTTTTTATCAGTTTTGGAATATTTAAGAATTTTAGGAATAAAGAAACTTCCAAGAAGCGTCCCCTGGTGGGCACAAGACACCAGGGCACGCCAGGCTTGGCTAGTGCGCCCAGGTGGGTTGTGCCCACCTGGGACACCTTTTGTACTCCGTTTTTCTACCATATGCTTGTCCTCCAAGATAAAAAATCTATATATACTTCCCGAACCTGTTGATCACCATATCGTGAAGAAATCTCATGTTCTCTTTTTCCTTGTTGTTTTCTGTCAGATCCCATTTACCATGGCCTCTTCAAGCTCCTCCAAGGACAAGTTCTTTAAGAACGTCATCAACCCATATCCGCGGGAAGTGGGGCAGCACCCTCAGGTCATCGAGATGCATGAGGGGGGCTTCACCTCCGTGATGTGCCATGTCCCAAGGGGACGGGAACCGTGGAGGCCAGGCTTGAATCTATGGAGCAAGATATCTTCCGGTACAAGGGGATGGTGGAGTGTGGGATCAATGCCAATCACCTTATGATCACGGACCTTTCCCGTGATCTCAAGGTGGATGGCAAGCCCACGAAGGACATCATGTTCACCCTTAACGAGCAAATCAACTTTCTCCAAAGCCAGATATATGATCTTCAAAACCAATCCTTTGAATATGAGGCGAGGTTTAAAGGTATGAGTTTGGCTGCTTGTTGCAGGACTCATGAGACTCACTCCTCCTCTGATGATGGTGGACCACTGCCATGGAAATCCGAGGACAAGATCTCATCTTCTTCACCACCAAAGGAGAATTGAGTATTGAGTATGGGCACTCCCCTTGGCTTCCGCCAAGCTTGGGGGAGGTGCCCCGGTATCGTATCATCCCACTATCTTTTTGCTTTTACTTATTTTAGTTCAATCCTTTTGCTTTAGATGAATAAAAGTTTAGTTTGACCCTTTCTTCTTTGAGAGTTCGCTTAGTGATCTATCCTTGTAATCGTGTGCAAGTTATATAAGAAAGTTTAGTATGAGTTTTTGCTTTCTTTACTTTCATGTTTCAAATAAAAGAAAAGAAATAAGAAATGAAACAAATAAAAGAAAGGAAATAAATAAATAAAATATTATATACTAATCCTATGGTAGGTGATGGCACCACATAAGGAAAAGTATAAGTAGAAAATTTTATTAGAGATGGACAAACATAACATTAGTCAATGATGCAACTCATGAAAGATTTAATAAGGGAAGAGAAGATTCACATATAAATATACTATCCTAGAAATCTTTTGTGATTGTGATCCCTCATCAAAATATTATATGCCAAAATTGTTGACGTTGGACAAGGAAGACAACTTAATGATTTATGTTTGTCCATATTCACATAGAAGTCATATTGTCATAGATCCTTTAACATGTGGTGCTTGCCCCTATCGTTGCTAGCCAAAAATTCGGCACTAAGTAGAGATACTACTTGTGCATCCAAAAACCCTTAAAACCAAATCTTATTTTCAAGTGTCCACCATACCTACCTAGGGATTGAGCAAGATCCCTCAAGTAAGTTTTCATCGGTGCAAAAAGGCAATAAAAATTGCTTCTAAAAGTGTGAGATCATTTAGTGTAAGAGAAAATTGAGCGTTGCACGAACTTGTGATGGTGAAGAATAAAAGCGACAGACTGCATAATAAAGGTCTCTATCATAAGGGGCAATGTAACGTGACATTCTTTTGCACTAAGGGATTGAGCATACAAACAAATAAGCGCATGGCAACCTCTACTTCCCTCTGTGAAGGGCCTATCTTTTACTTTTATGTATTTACTTTTATGCAAGAGTCAAACTTTTTCTCTCTATTCCTTTTATTTTTCTCCTTTGGTAAGCATCATGTGGTGAGGAAAGATCTAGGCACATATGTCCAGTTGAATATGGGTGGCATGAGTTATTATTGTTAACATCACCCTTAAGGTGAGTAGTTGGGAGGCGAAACCATAAGCCCCTATCTTTCTATGTGTCTAGTTGAAACGTTTTGCTCATGAGTATGTAGTGAGTGTTAGCAATCATAGAAGACTATATGATGGTTGAGTATGTGGACTTGCCTAAAGGCTCCGACACGCGACCCTTCCTAAAAAGATGATGAATTGTAGTTGCAAAGTTGACTGAGAACATAGTTTGTTGGTTTCTAGTAGAGTTTTTGCTTTATACTTCAACTGTGTCATGAACAATTACTTATTCATGAGAAGTATATGATAAAAGTTCTATGATAAAAGTCCTATGTTTAATTTTGTTGCTGTTATAATAATCAACATGATCCTTCTATGTCCCTATTTTGTTTTTATCAACACCTCTCTCTCTCAAAGCATGTGGACATGTTTTTCGATTTCGGTTTTCGCTTGAGGACAAGCGAGGTCTAAGCTTGGGGGAGTTGATATGTCCATTTTGCGTCATGTTTTCTTACTATTATTTACAATGTTTTTATCCATAATAATGCTTTTTGTAGTAGTTCTAATGCATTTTCTCTCATAATTTGCAAGGTACACACCAAGAGGGAGAATTCTGGCAGCTGGAAATCTGGACCTGGAAAAGCTACGCTGGGCCACCTATTTTGCATAACTCCAAACAAGCTGAAACTTCACGAAGATTTTTTAATGGATTATTTTAGAATTATTGGAGCAAATAACTACCGGAGGGGGCCCACTAGGTGGGCACAACCCAACTGGGCGCCAAGGAGCCCAGGCGCGCCCTGGTGGGTTGTGCCCTCCTCGACCCACCTCCACTGCCCATCTTTTGGTATATAAGTCATTTTGACCTAGAAAAAATAAGGGGAGGACTTTCGGGACGGAACACCGCAGTCTTGAAGCAGAACTTCGGTAGGAGCACTTTTGCCCTCCGGCAGAGCGATTCCACCGGGGAAACTTCCCTCCCGGAGGGGGAAATCATCGTCATCATCATCACCAAAAACTCTCCCATCTTGGGGAGGGCAATCTCCATCAACATCTTCAATGACACCATCTCCTCTCAAACCCTAGTTCATCTCTTGTGTTCAATCTTGTTACCGGAACTATAGATTGGTACTTGTGGGTGACTAGTAGTGTTGATTACATCAGTTGATTACTATATGGTTTATTTGGTGGAAGATTATATGTTCATATCCAATATTCTATTTAATACCCCTCTGATCATGAGCATGTTTATCATTTGTGAGTAGTTACCTTTGTTCTTGAGGTCACGGGAGAAATCATGTTGCAAGTAATCATGTGAATTTGATATGTGTTTGAGATTTTCATAGTATGTATGTTGTGATTCCCTTAGTAGTGTCATGTGAACGTCGACTACATGACACTTCACCATATTTGGGCCTAAGGGAATGCACTGTGGAGTAGCAATTAGATGATGGGTTGCGAGAGTGATGGAAGCTTAAACCCCAGTTTATGGGCTATTCCATAAGGTACGGATTGGATCCAAAAGTTCAATGCTATGGTTAGAATTTATTCTTAATACTTTCCTCGTAGTTGCGGATGCTTGCGGGAGGGTTAATCATAAGTAGGAGGTTTATTAAAGTAAGAACATCACCTAAGCACCGGTCCACCCACATATCAAATTTTCAAAGTAGCGAACACAAATTAAACCAACATGATGAAAGTGAATAGATGAAATTCCCGTGTACCCTCAAGAACGCTTTGGTTATCATAAGAGACCGTTTTGGCCTGTCCTTTGCCTCAAAAGGATTGGGCTACCTTGCTGCACTTTTTTTACTACTATCATCACTTGCTCGTTACAAATTATCTTTCTATAAAACTACCCTACTACTTACAATTTCAGCACTTGCAGACACTACCTACTGAAAACTACTTGTCATTTCCTTCTGCTCCTCGTTGGGTTCGACACTCTTACTTATCAAAAAGAGCTACAATTAATCCCCTATACTTGTGGGTCATCAACTACATGACACTTAACCATATTTGGGCCGAAGGGAATGCATTATGGAGTAGCAATTAGATGATGGGTTGCGAGAGTGACAGAAGCTTAAACCCCAGTTTATGCGCTATTCCATAAGGGACCGATTGGATCCCAAAATTTGATGCTATGGTTAGAATTTATTGTTAATGATTTTCTCGTAGTTGTGGATGCTTGCGGGAGGGTTAATCATAAGTAGGAGGTTTGCTCAAGTAAGGACATCACCTAAGCACCGGTCCACCCACATATCAAATTATCAAAGAACCGAACACGAATTAAACCAACATGATGAAAGTGACTAGATGTAAATCCCGTGTACCCTGAAGAACCTTTGTTTATCATAAGAGGCAGTTTTGGCCTGTCCTTTGCCTCAAAAGGATTGGGCTACCTTGTTGCACTTTTGTTACTACTATCGTTACTTGCTCATTACAAATTATCTTGCTATCAAACTACACTGCTGCTTACAATTTCAGCACTTGCAGACACTACCTTGCTGAAAACCACTTGTCATTTCCTTCTTGTCCTTGTTGGGTTCAACACTCTTACTTATCGAAAAGAGCTACAATTGATCCCCTATACGTGTGGTTCATCAGTGGCCTTCTTCGATGGAGTGGACAAGGAGCTGCCGCCTCCGCCACTGGCGGACCCGAGGGCTGCCGCGGTAGACAAGGCAGCCGCAACAACCATTGACAGGCCACTCTGCTTTGCTGAGAACGCGGACGCCGGCGGAAACAACGAGGAAGACATCAACATGGGCCCGTCCCTCTCCCTCGCTCGGCACACCCCTAGGGCGGCCACCACGCACTCCCTGCAGCTCAGTGCGAGGACCTCCCAGGTGTGTCACCTGCGGATTGCTGATGCTGGCGGGGATGGCGCCCCAGACTAGTTGTTCGCCAGCGCCACGCCGTCGGTGTTAGGGAAGGCCCCCACTTGTGCCAAGACCGCGAAGTGCACCAGGCCTGCCAAGGCCCCGACTCGCCAGAGAGCTCCCCAGGCGAGCAACCCGTCCAACGTTCCGGTCAGCCAGCGGGCAATGCTACGCATCTTGCTTGGCCTTGGCATCCTGGGGCCCAAGGAGACCATGACAGCCAAGGCGGCAGAGACGCTGATCCGCCGCTTCGATGAGCAGCTGTCAGACGCTGACATCAAGGCCATCGCCAAGCTCACCAACCTTGACATAGCGACGGGCATGCACGGACCCAACAAAGAGGCCTCACAGGCCACCCCCTCCCCATGTTAGACCCCCAGCGATTGGCTGGGTAGGTTATGATCTTCAGTGTGTTCTAACAATCTAGGCAATTCTTGCAGTAGATACATAGATGATCAACGATGGAATTTGGGGCCTATTGGAGGCCGCCGCCGACCCCCCGGATCGATGGTGGTGTACTTGTGTTTCCCTTCTACTAGGATTAGTTGCCGGAGCTATCACTTGTTTCCCCATGATTGACAGAAACTGCCCAGTGATGAGTTGGAACATACGAGGGCTCAACTGGCCAGCCCAGGGAGCAGTAGTGAATGAGATAGCGGAAACACACAAATGCTCTCTTCTCTGCCTCCAAGAGACAAAGATCGACGAATGGAGCCGATCACTAGTTAGGGAAGTAGGCGGAGCTAGGCTAGCTGACTGCGTAGTTCTTCCGGCCATGGGCACTAGGGGAGGCACGACAATCTTCTCGGACATAAACCGCGTAGATGTGCAATCACATGCAATCGACCGCTTGTCCATCACAGCCAAGGTCATGACTGCAGCAACAACGACCTCGTTCTGGATGACGACAGTGTACGGGCCTGTCGATGACGGGAGGAAGGATGAGTTCCTTGTTGAGATCGTGCGAGTAGCACCGACCCCAAATGACCCTTGGCTCATCAACGGCGATTTCAACCTAATCTACGAAGCGAGAGACATGAACAATAGCAACATAAACCGTAGGATCATGGGCAAGTTTCGGACTGCGATCGACATGGCGGGGCTCAAGGAGATCAAATGCAAGAATAGACGGTTCACATGGAGCAACGAGCGCATGTCTCCAACCCTAGTTAGCATAGACAAGTTCTTTTGCAATGTAGCTTGGAACTCTATGTTCCCGTCCTTCCTCCTCCATGTAGCATCCACGTCGTGCTCTGACCACTGCCCCTTCCTGCTATCGGAGGCAGCCGTGCACCACCACACGGCCCGTTTCTGCTTCGATTCCTTCTGGCCGGGGTTCCCTCGCTTCCACATCACGGTCCAGCACGCGTGGGATTGCACGGCTGCCTCCATCTGTGCATTCAAGCGACTCAACATAAAACTTAGTAGAGTAGCCAGAGATCATTTGGGAAAAATGGTTCTTCAGCGAGACAAGACTCCAGATGCACATTGCGAAGGAGATCATCCTGAGACTCGACATCGCCCATGAAAGCAGACAACTGTCAAACGGTAAGTTCCAGCTGCGGAAACAACTGAAGTTGCGTGTCCTCGGCCTCACCGCGATCGAGAGGGCACGGAAGCGGCATGCATCATGCGTCACCTGGCCCCGCACGAGCGACGCAAAGACGGCATTCTTCCAGGCAAATATCAACTCTAGGTGACAAAAGAACTTAATTCATGCCCTCCATTCCCGAGACTCCATTGCCACCTCCCACAATGACAAGGAGCGGACCATACATGAGCATTTCAGCTCCATGATGGGGACGACGCCGTCTCATGGCTGCACCATAGACTGGGATTCCATCCACCTGTCGTTTCTGCATGCGGCCGGCCTCGACAACCCGTTCACCGAGGAGGAGGTCTGGGTGGCGATCTGCAAATCTCTGCAGGAGAAATCTCCAGGACCAGACGGCTTCAATGACACCTTGTTCCGTTTGTGCTGTCCCATCATCAAAGAGGACGTCATGGAGGCTTTTCACCAGTTCTAACACCTTACGGGAGGCGACATGTCGGTGATCAACAACACAGCGATCATCCTACTGCCAAAAAAAGTACAGGGTGATAGAGGTCACAGATTACAAGACCATCAGCTTAATCCACTCGATCGCAAAACTCATCTCCAAGGTCCTATCCATGAGACTAGCGTCCATCATCAGCTCCATCATTTCACCAGCGCAAACGGCATTTTTGAAGACAAAATGCATCCACGACAGTTTCCTCTTCATGCAGAACTCCGTCCGTGCCCTTCATCACCGTAAGACACTGTGCCTCCTAATGAAACTTGATATCGTGAAAGCATTCGAGACCGTGTCTTGGGAATACCTCCTCGAACTGCTCCAGAAGCCGGGGTTCAGCGCGCAGTGGCGCGACTGGGTGGCCCGCCTTCTCGCCACGACATCCTCATCGGTCTCCCTCAATGGCACGATGGGCCCTAGCATCCTCCATCACCGTGGGCTGTGATACGTCTCCAATGTATATATAATTTTTAATTGTTCCATGTTGTTTTTATTATCAATCTTGGATGTTTTATAATCATTTTACAATCATTTTATATCAATTTTTGGTACTAACCTATTGACATAGTGCCCAGTGCCAGTTCCTGTTTTTTCTATGTTTTTTTACATCGCAGGAAATCAATATCAAAGGAGTCCAAATGGCACGAAACTTTACGATGATTTTTTATGCTTTGAGTTCTGGCACCTCTACAAATCCCTACTTCCCTCTGTGAAGGGATTTTCGTTTACTTTATGCAATTTTTAATTTTTAAATTTGAGTCTCCATCTTCTCTTATAAAAAGCACCAACTAGGAGGCAATATGATCATGCTCAAGCATTGGGTGTAGTTAATAATCGAGTGTGTTTCAGGAATGGATCAATGTTTGAGCATGATGGGCTAGGAATAACTTATTTTAGCATTGATATTTTGAAGACATGGTTGCCTGTTGATATACGTGAGTATCTAAATTATTATGTCAAAACTAGACTATTGCTTTGAATCACATAAAAGTCCAAATGTCCATCCTATAAAGAAAAGAATATGATATGACTTGATGAACAACACTCCACATCAAAAATTCTGTTTTTATCACTTACCTACTCAAGGACGAGTAGGAGTTAAGCTTGGGGATGCTGATACGTCTCCAACGTATCTATAATTTTTTTATTGTTCCATGCTGTTTTATTATCAATCTTGGATGTTTTATAATCATTTTATATCATTTTTTGGTACTAACCTATTGACATAATGCCCAGTGCCAGTTCCTATTTTTTCTATGTTTTTTACATCGCAGGAAATCAATATCAAACAGAGTCCAAATGGCACGAAACTTTACGTTGATTTTTTATGGGACAAAAGGAAGCAGATGGGCCCTGGTTGCACCTGGGGGTACCCTGAGGGGGGCACAACCCACCAGGGCGCGCCAGGAGGCCCTGGCGTGCCCAGGTGGCTTGTGCCCACCTCGGGTGCCCCCCAGAGCGCCTCTTTGCTCTATAAATACCCAAATATTCCCAAAACCCTAGGAGAGTCGACAAAATATTCATCCAGCCAGCGCAGAGTCTAGAAACACAATATCCAATCTAAACACCATCACGAAGGGGTTCACCATTTCCATTGGTGCCTCTCCGATGATGCGTGAGTAGTTCTTTGTAGACCTTCGGGTCCGTAGTTAGTAGCTAGATGGATTCATCTCTCTCTCTCTTGATCCTCAATACAATGGTCTCTTGGAGATCCATATGATGTAACTCTTTTGCGATGTGTTTGTTGGGATCGATGAACTTCGAGTTTATGATCAGATCTATGTTTTTATATCCATAAAACTATTCGAGTTTATGATCAGATCTATGCTTTTATGAATGATCTCTTATAGCCTCGTATTTCTTCTCTGATATTCGGGTTTTGTCTAGCCAACTCGATCTATTTATCTTGCAATGGGAAGAGGTGACTAGTAGTGGGTTCGATCTTACGGTGCTTGATCCCAGTGATAGAAAGGGAACCAACACGTATCTATCGTTGCTACTAAGGATAAAAAGACGAGATCTATATCTACCACCATATAGATAAACGGATCTTGTCTACATCATGTCATCGTTCTTATTGCATTACTCTATTTTTCCATGAACTTAATACACTAGATGCATGCTGGATAGCGGTCGATGTGTGGAGTAATAGTAGTAGATGTAGGCAGGAGTCGGTCTACTAATCTTGGACGTGATGCCAATCTAATGATCATTGCCTGGATATCGTCACAATTATTTGATGTTATATCAATTGCCCAACAGTAATTTGTTTACCCACCATTTGCTATTTTTCTCAAGAGAAGCCACTAGTGAAACCTACGGCCCCCGGGTCTTATTTCTCATATATTTGCCTTTGCGATATACTTTTTCCTTTCTTTTATTTTCAGATCTATTAAAACAAAAATCCAAAAATACTTTGCTGCACTTTATTTTATTTGTGATCTATTATTTCAATCTATTATAACTTTCGCCCACCACATGCCAATTTCTGGCGCCGTTACCCAAGAGGGATTGACAACCCCTTTAACTCGTCGGGTTGCGAGGTGTTGTTATTTGTGTGCAGGGGCTTTACGTTGTGTTGCTTGGTTCTCCTACTAGTTTGATACCTTGGTTTCGTAACTGAGGGAAATACTCTACCGTCTCTGTGCTACATCATCCCTCCCTCTCCGGGGAAATACCGACGTAGTTCCAGCTGTCATCAAGGAGAATTTCTAGCGCCATTTCCATAGAGGAACTTCATCATAACCAGGTTCCTAATCACAAATCTCATCTCCTTGCAATTTACATTATTTGCCATTTGCCTCTCGTTTTCCTCTCCCCGACTTCACAAAAATTTGTTGTTTTATTCGCCTCTCTTTTTCCGGTCACCATTTTCTTGCCGGATCTGTTTTTGTGCACTCTTGTTTGCTACCTTTGCTTGTGTTACCATGTGCCTTCTATTTTCTTGCATCTTTGCTTGCTAAAAATCTATTTATATGAATCCTCATCCACTTGCTAATCTTTTCAAAATATCTGATTATGTTGAACCAATTGCTAGTGAGTTGAGTGCACTTGATTATCTTTATGAAATTTTGCTTGAGAATCGTGAATCTGAAAATTTTCATGAAGAAATTTATGAAGTGATTCATGATAGCTCCTTCAGTGAAAAGCATGATTGCAATAATTTTACTATAAATTCTATTAATGTCAATTGTGCTAATAATATGCAAAACGCCAAGCTTGGGGATGCTTGTTTTGTCATGTCCACTACTTATTGCAATGATTATGATTGGGGTGATAATGTTTCTTATGATCTTATAAGTTTATTTAAGCCTCATGATGAATATGTTTGCAATAATAATATTGAAAGTGGGTTTAGAAGAGCATCAATTTTAGGTAATAATAATCCCACATATTTGGAGAGTGTTCGATCTTATGAAATTTTTGATAAAAGTGGGTTTGGAGAGGTCATGACTTTATTTGATGATGATTCCACTATTTTGGACGAGTGTCAACTTTGCATGCATGTGGATCATGAAGAGAATATTTTATGTGAAAGTTATATTGTTGAATTTAATTATGACCGTACATATAACTATTATGAGAGGGGAAAATATGCTTTTAGAAATTTTCATGTTACTAAATTACCTCTCTTCATGTTGAGATTGCTATTGTTTTCTTCCATGCATATTCTAGATCTTGCTTGTCTTGCTAATATATTTTACTATAAAATTCCTATGCATAGGAAGTATGTTAGACTTAAATGTGTTCGTCACATGTTTTATCATGCTCTCTTTGCGTTCCAATTATTCTCATCCTTGCGAGCATCAATTAAAATTATGCCTAGCTAAGGGCGTAAAACTATAGCGCTTGTTGGGAGGCAACCCAATGAATAAAAATTATTTTTGATTTTTGCTTTCTGTTCTTGAGTGTTAGCACAATTAAGATACTATTATTATTGTGTTTTTTGTGTTTTAATTAGTGTTTGTTCCAAGTAAAGCCTTTAGGATCTTCTTGGGCAATAGTTGTTTGATCTTGCTAAAAAACAACAGAAAGTTTGCTCTCACAAAATTAATTTTCATCTTTTACCAGGGAGCAATAAAATACCCATTCCACTTGTAGCAGATCAACATACAAATTTCTCAAGTCATCCTAAATTTTTAGAGTTTTTGGAGTTACAGAAGTATTCGAAATAGTCAGATTGCTATAGACTGTTTTGTTTTGATAGATTCTGTTTTCTTTGCGTTGTATGTTTATTTTGATGGCTCTATGGTTTTATTTAATGAGTTTTTGCCATGGAAAAGTTGGAATACAGTAGATATAATGCAAAAAAAATATGAATTGGTTTTATACAACAATTATAGTAGTGGTTTATTATTTTTATACTAACGGATCTCACGAAGTCTTTGTTGACTTTTGTGTGATTGAAGTTTTCAAGTTTTGGGTTATCTTACGATGGATGAAGGAAGGAGGTAAAGAGCCTAAGCTTGGGACGCCCTAGCATCCCAAGTTATTATCCAAGAATGAGCAACCGACTAAGCTTGGGGATGCCCCCGAGTGGCATCCCCGCTTTCTTCCAACAACTATTATTTTACTCGAGACTATATTTTTATTTGTCACATGATATGTGTTTTGCTTGGAGCGTCTTGTATGATATGTGTCTTTGCTTGTTTTATTTTATGTTTTAAGTTATCAATCCTTGCTGGACACACCTATTTGAGAGAGCCAAAATTATGTCATGACTTGTTAGAATTGCTCTCTATGCTTCACTTAAATCTTTTACGAGCTAGGACTTGCTCTAGTGCTTCACTTATATCTTTTTGAGCACGGTGTGCTTAGTATTTTTGAAGAAATGATCTCTTGCTTCACTTAGATTTATTTGAGAGATAGTAAAATTTTGAAGAAATTCTCTCTTGCTTCACTTAAATTATTTTGAGAGAAAGAAAATTTGTTATGCTCATGATCTTCACTTATATTTGATTGAGCTTATGAAAAGCAACACATGAAAATTAGTCCAAAAGTGATAGATATCCAAGAAGGATAAAGTAAAAGAAAATGTCATGAAGATCATTGGACAAAATAAACTTGATTCTTAGTAATAATTTTGAGATATGATGGTGTGATATATGAGTTATGTTGATGAGTAATTGTGCTCTAGTAAGAATATTGGTGCTAATGTTTGTGATTCCCTATGCAAGTACGAAAGTCAATAGTCATGCAATGAAAATTATATCCTACTTGTGGTGCATTATTCGGTGTTAATTATGCTTAATGCTTGCTTATGAGATTATTCGTTTCTTTGTTGGTCTCTTCCCAATCTTTTGCTAGCCTTCATTTTGCACTAAGTATGACATCTACTTGTGCATCCAACATCCTTTAAACCATTTTTTGCCACATGAGTCCACTATATCTACCTATATGCGGTATTCTTTTGCCGTTCTAAGCAAATTTGCATGTGCCATCTCTAATTTTCAAAATAAACTTCTCTTTTGTGTGTTTGTTTCGCTCGCGGAGCGGTGAGGTGTGGCTAATATTTTCCATGTTAGATGTGTTATTATCAAGATGAGTGTTTATTCACTTGTTATTGCACGAGAGTAAGGCAAAGGTATTAGGGGTGCCCAGTCCCAAAATGCAAAAACAAAAATGAATTTACTTTATATTGTCAAATAATAAATTCCTGTGGAAGTGTTGGTATGGAGGGCAACCGTGGATACGGCTAGCCATGGAAAGTCAAAGTTATGGTGGAAAAAGGAATAAACTTTATTTTCTGTTTGGGAACCGCCTATGGCATATCTAGCATGGAAAGTGTTTGGAACTCTAAGTGGTTTTCGTTGGTGGGACAGATGCACCTCCCAAAATGTTTTTATCTCAAAAATTTCTCTTTGAGCTCTGGCACCTCTACAAATCCCTACTTCCCTCTATGAAGGGACTTTGGTTTACTTTATGCAATTTTTATTTTTGAAATTGGAGTCTTCATCTTCTCTTATAAAAAGCACCAACTAGGAGGCAATATGATCGTGCTCAAGCATTGGGTGTAGTCAATATTCAAGTGTGTTTCATGAATGGGTCAATGTTTGAGCATGATGGGCTAGGGATAACTTATTTTAGCATTGATATTTTGAAAGACATGGTCGCCTGTTGATATGCTTGAGTATCTAAATTATTATGTCAAAACTAGACTATTGCTTTGAATCACATAAAAGTCCAAATGTCCATGCTATAAAGAAAAGAATATGATATGACTTGATGAACAACACTCCACACCAAAAAATTTGTTTTTATCACTTACCTACTCGAGGACGAGTGGGAGTTAAGCTTGGGGATGCTGATACGTCTCCAACGTATCTATAATTTTTTATTGTTCCATGCTGTTTTATTATCAATCTTGGATGTTTTATAATCATTTTATAGTCATTTTGTATCATTTTTTGGTACTTGCAGCGGTGCGCAGCTCGGACATCGCTGGGATAGTGAGATTGCAGCAGCCTACACCATGTGGGGACGATGGAGGAGAGGGATTGCGGCTGCGCGCCGAGGTATGAACCGACGCCGGATGCCATCACTGGAGCAGCCACACAGGCCTCCCCTGCCATCTCTCCTTCTCCTCTTTGCCTCCGCCCTCTTCTCTCTCCTACACCACACTGCTGATACGTCTCCGACGTATCTATAATTTATGAAGTATTCATGCCATGTTTACAACAATTTTATATGGTTTTGGTATGATTTGATTAGAACTAACCCGTTCTGACACTATTTTCAGCAGAACTACCGTGGTGTCCTTTTTTGTGCAAAAATAGAAGTTCTTGGAATGGGCTAGAAATTTACGGTGATTTTTTATGGACCAAAAGAGAACCCCAAAGTACAAGAGTTGGACCAGAAGCTTCACGAGGAATCAGCAAGGGTGCCGCCTCGTGGACTCCCTTGACGTGAGACCGATGCCAAATATTCCTATAAATTCCAAAACCCCCAGAAATAAACCTAGATCGAAAGTTTCGCCGCCGCAAGCCTCTGTAGCCACGAAAAATCAATCTAGGACCTCTCCAGCAACCTACCAGAGGGGGCCATCATCACCAGAGGCCATGGAGGAGGAAGCCGAAGGGGGGCATCATCACCATGGAGGCCAAGGACCAGAGGGAGAACCTCTCCCCATCTAGGGGGGAGGCCATGGAGGAGGAAGCACAACAGGGAGACCCTCTCCCCCTCTCTCTCAGTGGCGCCGGAGTGCCGTCGGGGGAACCATCGCCACGGTGATCGTCTTCATCAACATCACCATATTCCTCACCTTCCTCATCTCTTTCTGGTGGTCCACTCTCCCGCACCCCGCTGTAATCCCCTACTTGAACATGGTGCTTTATGCCACATATTATGATTCAATGATGTGTTGCCATCCTATGATGTTTTGAGTAGATTTCTTTTGTCTTTTGGGTTGATTGATGATCTAGATTGATTTGAGTTGTATGTTTTATTTTGGTGTTGTCCTATGGTGCCTTCCGTGCAGCGCACACGTGAAGGATTCCCGTTGTAGGATGTTGCAATACGTTCATGATTCGCTTATAGTGGGTTGCTAGAGTGACAGAAGCTTAAACCCGAGTAAGGGGGTTGTTGAGTATGGGATAAAGGGGACTTGATGCTTTAATGCTATGGTTGGGTTTTACCTTAATGAACTTAGTAGTTGTGGATGCTTGCTAGAGTTCCAATCATAAGTGCATATGATCCAAGAAGAGAGAATATGTTATCTTATGCCTCCCCCTCATATAAAATTGCAATAACGACCACTGATCTTGTTAACACTGCCTAGGATAATTCCGCACACCGATCTATCATTATTCCACACTCGCTATTTATAATTTATAGTAATATATTCTAACTTTATGTTAACAACACCTATTTTTATATTTTAGTTCTCCGATATC
This sequence comes from Triticum aestivum, assembly GCF_018294505.1. Taxonomy (NCBI): domain Eukaryota; kingdom Viridiplantae; phylum Streptophyta; class Magnoliopsida; order Poales; family Poaceae; genus Triticum; species Triticum aestivum. The sequence goes on from NC_057809.1 coordinate 102,369,743, forward strand.
ATGCAAAGTTATCCTATTCATACCCACAACGTAGTTTTATTTCTCGTTTCTAGATGGAAGCAAACGTTCGGTGTATGTAGAGTCGTATCAGTGGCAGATAGGACTTGAGAGAATATTGAACTTAACTTTAGCTCCTTGTGGGTTCGACACTCCATACTTATCACTTCCACCTTTGGAAATTCCTATCATGATTCCTTGCACTTGGGGATTATCAACTGCCCTTGCTCCTCCTTTTCTCCTTCCTTCCCCTCTCTCTCCCCTGCATCTCACTTCCTCTCAGTCCATCTCTCTCGCTCGTCACTACTCTACAGGATCTCGCCGCCGCCATCGGATCCCGTCCCACTTCTTGCCCCGCCGTTTGCCGAAGATCATGTTGTCGCCGCCGCCCGGTTCCCCCCACCCCATGCACCACAGGGTGGGAGGGACGGGGCGTGGCGGTTGAGGGAACCCTACGTTCTCGTGTGGGGCTACAGTTTCAACATTGGGCGACTCTGCGTACGAAACACTTTTTTTAATACGGTCGGGCTAATGTGGACTGTGGGCTGAATACCTAAAACATCAGGGCCTTTTCTGCAAAATTGCTGACAACCTACGACCAGAAGCGGTCGATGCTTTATTATTAGGTAACGATAATGATATCTTGCTATATAAGGGATGTGAATGGGCTTGGTATTTTTAAAAGATCTTTCTATGTATGGGATCTAAGAGATTTGATTCCGATTATTATGGGATTTTTAAAGATTTTCCTATCACGGGACGTGAGCAGGTGTGAATCGTTTTTTAAAGAGCTTCCTATGTACGAGACTTGACTGGGTGTGGGGTGCATTATTAAAATTCATTGGCTGAGATCTAATTAATGATAATGGCCGACTAGATTCGATGGTTAGATGATTCTGGTTATTATGGGATTTTCTAGTTTATTTCTTTTTTAATAGCTTCCTATGTACGGGACTTGACTGGGCGTGAGGTGCGTCCAAGTCTAAGGAACCCATCATCATCGATATCTCCGATGACGAGGAGTACCTTGTCTTTTTAGCTCATTATGGGGACCTATGTCCAGCTAGCTAGCTACGCCGGTTAAGCATGTTCGGTTCACCTATTGCATGTGCTTCTCCTGCCTTTCCTTTATAAATTCTAGTGAATTGTCCTGTGTACTATTACTATGCAATTTGATCCTCTACTATATATGTTCGATATATTATGCAATGTGGTGCTTAATTAACTATTTGGTTATTTTGTTGTCATGTTTAGTTAACTGTTTGGTTCAATCCTACAATGTGATGCTCAATTCTTGTGGGTGCAATTTTGTATTCTCTTGCATTTGAGAAATAAATTGAATTTGGATGTTCAAAATACATGAGAAGCAAATACAATTGCTATATTTCAAATTTGTTAAGCATACTAGGTACGGTTAACTGTCTAATATTCTAGTATGTTCTATTGTGCAATGTGATGCTGAGTTAACTGTTTGTTTCATTTGTTGTGCTGTCTAGTTAATTGTTTGGTTCAATTCTGCAATGCAATGTTCAATTGTTGTGGGTACGATTTTGTATTGTTATGCATGCAAGAAATAAATCGAATTTGGCTGCACTAAATACATGAGAAACAAATACAATTGCTATATTTCCAAGTTGTTAAGCATACTAGGTATGGTTAACTGTGTGATCTTCTAGTATGTTTTATTATGCAATGTGGTTCTCAGTTAACTTTTTGGTTATTTTGTTGTCATGTACAGTTAACTATTCGGTTCAATCCTACAATGTGATGCTCAATTCTTGTGGGTGCAATTTTATATTCTCTTGCATGTGAGAAATAAATTGAATTTGGTTGTACAAAATACATGAGAAACAAATACAATTGCTATATTTCGAAGTTGTTAAGCATACTAGGTATGGTTAACTATTTGATCTTCTAGTATCTTCTATTGTGCAATGTGATGTTGAGTAAACTGTTTGTTTCATTTGTTGTGGTGCTTAGTTAACTATTTGGTTCAATTATGCAATGTGATGTTCAATTGTTGTTGGTACAATTTTGTATTGTTATGCATGCGAGAAATAAATCGAATTTGGTTGTACTAAATACATGAGAAACATATACAATTGCTATATTTCCTAGTTCTTAAGCAAGCTTTGTTTGGATAAATGGCTTTTTCATATGGCTCGAATTAATCTGTTGAATCTTCAATGTGTTTATTTTCATCAACATACTTTACTGATAGTATGCCAACCCTCACTTAACCTGATAAATAACTAATATGTGTTGCAGGGAAATAATGGGAGGCACTGAGGTTTATCATCAATGTTTACACATGCATGGTCCTTTGTCTAATAGCACATTATTGTTGTAACGCCCAAGATGCGACTATATCTCCCACGTGTAGAGGCATGACTTAGAGGCATAACCGCATTTTGGTTTTGTCGCAAGAAGGGTCATCTTCACACAACCCCATGTAATTAACAAGGATAGAGATATATAGTTGGCTTACAATCGCCACGTCACACAATGATCAAATAATTCATACATCATTCAGAGTACACACATAGTCCGACTACGGACGAATCCAAAAGAAAAGAAGACAACCCCAAATGCTAACTTCCAATCGTCCCAACTGGGCACCACTACTGATCATCAAGAAATGAAACATAGTAACAACCAAGGTCCTCGTTGAACTCCCACTTGAGCTTGGTTGCATCACCTGCATCGGTATCATCGGCACCTGCAACTGTTTTGGTAGTATCTGTGAGTCACGAGGACTCAGCAATCTCAAAACCCACGAGATCAAGACTATTTAATCTTATGGGTAGGATATGGTTATGAGGTGGAGCTGCAGCAAGCACTAAGCAAATATGGTGGCTAACTTATGAGTACAAGAGTAAGATGAGAAACTACGCAACGGTCGTAAGCTAGAAGTAATCAAGAAATGATCCTGAACTACTTACGATCAAACATAACCCCACCATGTTCTCTTCCCGAACCTCGTCGAAAAGAGACCATCACGGTTACACACGCAGTTGGTGTCTTTTAATTAATTCAAGTGTCAAGTTCTCTACAACCGGATGTTAGCAAATTCCCATCTGCCACATAACCGCGGGCATGACTCTCAAAAGTTTATACCCTACAGGGGTGTCACAAATTAGCCCATCACAACCTGTCACAATCGACGAAGGATATTCCTTCTCCCGAAACAACCCGATCAGACTCGGAATCCCGGTTACAAGACATTTCGACAATGGTAAAACAAGTCCAGCAAGACCTCCCGATGCACCTACTTAGCCTGATAGGAGGTGCGCGGTCTCATTCTCAGGGTACACCGGATGAGCGAAGCATACAGGTATATACCAAATACCCCAAGTTGCCAAGGGGTGGCCCCGCACAGTGCTCTAGTTTGGACCAACACTCATGAGGAGCACTGGCCCGAGGGTTGATTAAGTCCACTGGGACCGGAAAGTCCCGATGCAAGTTTTTAGTTGTCATTAGGCAAATGGTAAGACCAAGGTTGGGCCTTGCTGGAGGAGTTTTATTCAAAGCAAATTGTTAAGGGGTCCCATAACCCCAACCACGTAAGGAACGCAAAATCAAGGAACATAACACCGGTATGACGGAAACTAGGGCGACAAGAGTGGAACAAAACACCGAGCAAAAGTCCAAGCCTTCCACCCTTTACCAAATATATAGATGCATTAATTAAATAACATATATTGTGATATCCCAACATATCCATGTTCCAACATGGCACTACTAGGGAAAAGGCTAGCAGCAGTGCGGGTTCTAGGTATATCAGTAGCACGAGGACCGGTGCTACTAATAAGGCGCTACAGCTAACCCGTAGCAGTAGCACGTGCACACCCGTGCTACTGCTATAAAAGTGTAGCAGCAGCGCGCTTCGTGAAAGCTCGCTACTGATAATAGCTCTAGCGCGCTTCACCTGGACGCGCTACTGCTACTGTGGCGCTGCTGCTAACTTTTATCCACTCGCTACTGCTAATTTTAGTAGTTTTTGTTTTTTCTGCATATTTGTTTTGTATTTGAATAGGCTTTATACAATAATCTTTAGCATATGATACACATACAAATGTGTATCATAGCATATACATACAAATAGTCTCATCAAATCATGTCATCATCATAATCATCATCCAACACAAAGTGGTCTCTCGTCATCATCTCGAAAATAGTGATACAAATCTTGATTACTTGCAACTACATCATCATCCATCTAAAAATGATATACGCGAGAAGAGCTATCACTTTGCATGAACCTAAACTAACTACTGGCTGTCGCTCGGAAACCGGTACACCTGGGACTGACATTCCAGCCACTCGTCGTATACTCCTGGCGTAGCACTTCTTTGCCATTGATGATCTATACACCTGCATCATCACATGAGTCGATGATATGCAACATATATAGTTGAGCAACACAAAGAGACAGACTTAGCAAAAATAGAAGCAACATATCATACGCATAAATAACAAAGTTCATCATACCCAAAATGCCCTAACTAGAGTGATCTTCGCTAGTCGAGGAGGATGGTTTAATTACTACACAAATAAAGTTTCGTCGTGCATAATTCAAAGTTTTGTCATACAGATAGTATGGACTAAACGGACACATTATCATATATCGACAATCACTCCATGTCGTGCCATCCATCCAAGTCAGGGAGATAGTCCCCGAGCTTAGTGAAAGGCTTCAGGTCGAGACGCTGAGCAGCTACGCGTGTTCGGACGTCTTCCCGTGACATTTGTCCTTCTTCATTGAACATCCCCGTTTTTCTGACGACCTCCTTCATGATGATTTGGGCAAGTTCGCACTAGATGTGATAGAACTCTGCTCGAAGTCGATGATCCTCGATATCTCCTAAGTTCTTTACCCATTGCAGAATATGAGCATCGCCGGATGTAGGTGACATGCGAAGGTTCTGGTGATCCCGTCTGTACTCCAGCATCTGGTGTAGGACATAGAATCCATCATTAAGAGAATCACTCGATTGCTGGATGCAGCAGAAGTCGGTCTTATGGCCGAAGGCGGGCCTGCCGTCCTTTTTCTTCTTGTCCTTGACCTCTCCACCCCGTGCGCCGTAGTAAAACATAGCACTGTCGAGAACAGACTTGATGTGGGCGTAATACTTTTTGTTAATGTTCTTCGACGAGTCCAAGTAAAGAGTGTGGGAGTACCGAGGGTAGAGGATGATGAGGACGGCGCGCCCGCCGCTGCGCAAAATAAGTACACCTAAAATTAATTAGCCTCCACCATGCAAATGAATGATTGAAATCAAAGGAAGGATATCCGCGCGGATGACTTACATGGGATGATAAGGAACGAGAATCGCCACCTTGTCCTTATTGGCGAGCATGAAATTGACGATGTATTCCCTCGCGTATTCACGGTGCTTTGCACAGACTCCCAAGAAGGCCTCGTGCATGAAGTACGGGTCAGCGACACAGATATGAGGTATCTGCTCAACCCCAATGAGGTAATTCATGTGCAAAGCATAAAGGCGGACAAACACAAAATCCAGCTTCTTCAAGTGAAACATGTCGAAGATGTAATCGAATCGAAGGAAGAACTTCTCCGCGGGGAATGTGTCAACGTACGACAATCCCCGCGGCACGTTTACCACGTATAGTGGGTATCCTGGATTTTTTTAGGCGATGTGGCCTTTCTCTATCCGCAACACATCATCATGAAGTCTCCTTAAATCACCGAATCTGGCCCCTAGCGCTGCTTCAGGTAGGATTGGTTGACCGGGGATATGCCATTTTGCCGCACCGGGGATATCTATACGGTCTTGAACCTGAGGCTGCCGTGGCAGCTGGATCATAGAAGCAGCTTTTTTGCCTTTCCTCGGTCTCTTCCTAAACTTCTTTACTACTGGAAGGTTATCCATAATACGTTCAGACTCCGGAGGCGGCAATTCAGGCACCAACTCATGAGGCTCAAACCCTAAGTAGGCGCCAGTATTGACATACCGTTGAGTGTCATCGTCATCCTCATCCTCATCTATGGCGATGTCACCAACGACTAATGGAGTAGGCGAGGTGTTGATGTTCATACCTAACTGCGTCCTCGTGGGTGTGCTCCCGACCGCCTCCAAACGAAGGAGACTCTTTGGCCACAATAGGACCCACCCATTGCAACAATCACCAAGCCGCCGCGGGGTCTCGTCGTCATCCCCCACTAGTACCGGAGGAGCCAAATTCTAATGGCCCGGTTTGACACTGGCCATGGAAACCTTAAAGACTTTCGGGGGGATCGGCCGGCCGTGGAACAATGGTTCCTTCGGCTCCATTATCGTCGCCTTCCCCACATCCACCTTCTGGTCGCCGACGGTGTACAATATGGTGCACGGGGTTTCGTCGGTCTGCAAAGAAAAGTCTGCGATGTGAGACATCCGAACGACAACGAAAATGGGAGATTATACATTTATTGAAGGGGCCCGGTGTGGCAGATACCGTGAGGGCGTCGAGCTCAGCCAAAGATGAAGCACTACCGAGCACGTCCGGTGCCGAAGCCAGTGCAGGAGCAGGTGCGAAAGCCGGTGCAGGAGCAGGTGCAGGAGCCGAGGCGGGACCAGGTGCAGCTGCAGGTGCTGGTGCAATGCTAGTCGAGCTGGTCCTGAGGAAGTCAGCTAGGGGAAAGTCCGCTGCATTTTTTCTGGATTTTGCCTGCTCCAGTTGAAAACGGCCAGAACCAAGGTAGTAGACATATCTACAACCACCTATTTTGCGGCAGCTACCGCTATTGCGACTGTCTCATATGATTTCTTTTCAACCGCAATCTCAACCTTCTTGTCGATCTTTTCTTTAGTTAACCTCCGTCTTTCCTTTCTCTCCTCCGTGGTCTCACAGTAGTACTTCTTCCACGTGGCGCCGTCTCCGACACCGTGCATGCGTCCATACGATGGTCGAGTCTCCACAGGGAGTCTTTTCAATATGTTCAACGCCCGGTTGAATGGAGTGTCCCACTTGGGCCTCGTCAACGCCTCAGACGGCGAGTCGCTTTCGGCTGCAATCCTGTGCTGCTCTCTCTGCAAAAGGCACAAGGATCGTTTACAAATTAATATGACTAACGTGTAGTCGAGTTGATCAGAAACTAAAATTACTAGCAGTCTCATGAACTCCATCGTGACCGTGTTCTTCTCGAAAACCTTCTTCACTTGGTCCCAACAGTGCCGGGCCCTGAGGACGCCACGCTCCTGTGGGACGGTGAACTCCGCCAAGGGGTCTGGGATGCCCAGACTCATAGCTTCTGCGTCCTCCTTGGCCCATATGGACCTCTTCCCGCCGTAACCATGGCTTCCGAGGTGGTGGCACCCAATGTTATTCTGTTGAAGACCCTTCATGTACTATGACTTTTTTATGGCAGCTTCGGCCTTGCAAACCGCCTTGAATATTTCAAAGTGCTTTGCCGTGATTGTCGGATTATCCTTTACAATCTTGGAGTAGGGTTCCTTTTTGTTGATGGTCCGATATTTCAGCCTTGCTTTCCAGGCGGACAACGCGTCGCTAAACTTGCTCATGGCGTGTTTGTTTATCTTCTTCATTGCTGAGTCCTTATCAGGATCTTTATAATCCTTTTCATTCCGGCCCAGGAACAAGAATATCTGGTGCAGCTTCTTTAGGAGGGAAGGCCTCATATTATCTATCTTCTTTAGTTTCTCATCGTTGATGCTGGCGGTTGTCCGTATGATGTAGCCTATTTGATTGTCGTAGCACGCGCGTGCTTCCTCGGGCGCGTTTGGCTCAAAATTACCATCGTCCACCTCCGTGACCACCAGTCTAGTAGTCCTGAGCTTGTTAAGAAGCCGTCTCCTCTTTGCTTTCCCTTGTATACTGGCTCCGCTCCCCAAGGCAGCGGCGGTCTCAGTCTCAGCGCCGGTCTCAATGCCGGTCTGAGTCTGAGCGCCGGTCTGAGTCTCAGCGCCGGTCTTAGTCTCATCACTGGTTTGCGTGTCGGTCTCAGTCCCCGATGCGACCGGTGGGCCCAGCAAAAACATCGGTTGATCGCCGGCAAGGCTCAAAAATTCATCTGCCGCCAGGTAGACGTCGTTGCAATCACCAGAACCCTGTTTTTCATCGTTTCTAGCTATGTTTCCTACGATTAAATCTAGTCAATTAATTGTAGACCTAATAAAATGAATAATGACATAAAAAGGCCTATGTTTTGCAGGAGCGTTGACTCCTTCCCGGTGCGGCAAATCCCGGGCACTCGATATGTCCTAGTTTGTAGCACAAGTCATGCCGAAATTCATGGAAAATGTCAGCATGACCTTTGCTAAAAAGTGGACAAATCGAGAACCTAAAATTTGCCGGAACAGAAATGAATCAACATTCCAGCAAAACATAGGCCACTTAGCTTCATTCGCTGGAAACAATGTTCAAATATCCATCTTCGACACCGCAACACATGTCCAAATATACACGAGCAACCACATGTCCAAATTTCACAAGCTAATTCAAAAAACAAAGTGTAGAAGAAAATTCATTTAACTACTAATAGAACAAAATTCAGTTAACTTTAGTGCTCTATAATGATGGAAGGAAAAAAATTTAGTTAACTACTAATTTCATTCTTTTAGGTTATTCATTTAACTTCACCTAATTAACCTACTGTACCACTACTACTAGCAGCACTACTAACCTAATTAACCTAGCAGAACTCTACTGCCCTAACTAAAAAACATCTAATTAACATCTACTAGTACCACTACTGCCCTAACCTAATTAACATCTACTAGTATCACTATATACTACAAGCAGCATCTACCCTAATTAAACCCTACTGCCCTAACTAACTTTTGCTGTAAACCAAATTATTTGCTCTAAACTAATTTTTGCTCTAACATCTACTACTTAACATCTTTTGCTCTAAACTAATTTTTTTCTATAAACTAACTTTTGCTCTACTAAATTTTTCTCTAAAATGCAGAGAGAGAGAGAGGAGTGGGGGGGAGGGGTGGGGGACTTACAGAGAGGGGAGAGACGGTGGCTGGGAGGTGCTCGACGACGGAGGCAGGGGCGGAGAGGGCGGGCTCGGGCACGGGCAGCAGCGGTCCTGGGCGGGCTCGGGCAGCGGTGAGGTCGAGGGCGGCGACGGTGAGGTCGAGGGCAGCCTCGGGCGGCGACGGTGAGGCTGAGGGCAGCCTCGGGCGGCGGCGGTGAGGATGACGACGGCCTCGACGAGAGATGGTGAGGTTGCGGGCGTCCACGCCGGCAGGAGATGGCGACAAAGTGGGGCGATGGCGAATTTGGGAGGCAGCGGTGAGGGCGAGGGATTTGGGGGAGAAGTGGCGGTCGGGGGGAGGGAAACCGCTGTTTAAGTGAAATGTAATGGTAGCGCGTTCCTGAAAATGCGCTATAGCTAAGTTAGCTACAACGCATTTCCTGAAACGCACTACTGCTATTCCTTTCTGCCTTTCCCCCTTTTTTCATTTATTTTTCTTTACATTTTATTTTTTTCCTTTCTCCTTTTTCTATTTCTTTCATTTTCATTTACTTTTCTACTTGTTTTTCATTTCATTTTATTTTCGTTAGTAGTAGCGCCTTACACATAAATGCGCTGCTACAACAAAATTAGCGGCAGCGCTGTTTCTAAAAGAGCGCTACTACTATGTGTAGCCGATCGGCTTAGTGGTGGGATTTTTGTAGTAGCGCTTTTACAACAAGACGCCCTACTGCTATATATGTATCTGCAGCGCGGTTATGTAGCGTGCGCTACTGCTGTCTAGCAGTAGCGCCCTTTTTTAACATGCGCTACTGCTAAAGTTCTATGTATAGGCTTTTCCCTAGTAGTGTGGAACAACCTGCAAGGCACCTGCAACTAACAACGCTATAAGAGGGGCTGAGCAAAAGCGGTAACATAGTCAAACAACAGTTTGCTAGGAAGGTGGATTAGAGGCTTGACATGGCAATATGGGAGGCATGATAAACAAGTGGTAGGTAGCGCGACATAGCGATAGAACAAACAACTAGCAAGCAAAGATAGAAGTGATATCGGGGGTAATGATCATCTTGCCTCCAAAGTTCTCAGAGTTGTCGAAAGCTTGCTCCTCGTAAACGTACTCAACAGGATCCTGTTCATGAACTCGTCTCCTGGCTCTACCCAACGCAAGAACACAAGCAATGGAACAAAAATCAATCACGGTGCAATGCACAAGCAACATGATGCAAGACATGGCATGGAATGCAAGGTATGATGCACAATGCATAGGGGTACTCTGGAAGGGAAAGGATGATCAAGGCATCAACTTGGCAACCCAAGCATGACGCTGGAAAGAGTGAGTGATTTTGGTCGAAATTGATATAAGGATCACAAGAAACGGATGCACGATTTGTAAATGACAAGCAAAACAAGAATGATGCAAAACTGTGCTTAACAACATCGTAGCACTTAAAATGCATCAAGAAACTATGCTACAGCACTCCAACATAGCAACAAAGCACATGGCAGTGAAGTACATGTGAAGCTCTACAAATCGTGAATACTGAGCTACTGGTAGGAACCCCTACAACAGGTCTAAAACAGCATGGCAAAAATGCAAAAGTTAACAGCTATCAGACTTAGCAGAAATTCATGCATCAAGACAGAAACAACGTCAAGTAGCAAAGTTTATGCATAGCAAACTATATGCTATGGGGACATATCACATTACACAAGATCATGGCATAATAGTACTAAATGCAATTGATAAATCTCCCTTACCGAACTTGGTCTAGAAACCCATAGAAAGGTTGGTAACATCAAGGCAAGCATGGCAAATGAGGGCATCTCCAGCCGCGCCCCCAACAGGTCCTCCCCAGGCGGTTTTGCCGCGCCGGTGCCAAAAACGGCCCAGTCGCGCCCCCAGAAGCCCGTTTTTCGCCGGCTCGGGCCAAAACTGGTGCCGGCGGACCCAGGCCGAACCCGGCGCCCTGGGGGGTGCTTGGGGAGCCGGCACAAGCGAAAAAGGCGCATGGGTCCGCCCTGGCAGCGACCCGAGGGCCTTTTCCCGCCGTTTCTTGACGCTTTTCCCTCGCATCTCTCCCGCTTGCTCGCCTTCCTCCCGCCATTCCCTCCCTTTCTCCCGCCAAACCCCCTCCCGCTCGCCTTCCAGTCGCCGCCATGCCGCCGAAGAAGTACGCCATGCCGCGCGCGGCGGCAACCGCGAATGGCACCGTGACCCAGCCGACGCAGAGGAAGCCGTGGGCGCTGCCATCAAAGCCACCGGGCCTGTCGAACACCGAGTGGAGGGTGGAAGTTCAGCGGCGTGACGCAGTCACCGCCGACCGGCAGAACAGGGCCATTGCCAAGAAGGCCTGCGACAACGCGGCGCGCGTGGCGGCATCTTCCTCATCGGTCGACCAGGCGGGGATGATGAATCCACCCATCGTCAGCCACGCCTAGTACGCGCCCTGGGGACAGCAAGGCGTCAGATCTCCATGGGGTTCGTCATCGCCCGGCTACGCCGACGGCGACGCGCATGGTGGGTTCAACCCAAACGTGACCTTCCCCCATGGCCACCCCGCGACGCGCACACCCTCGTCCGCCTTCGTCGGCGTGCAGTACCCTCCATACAACTACTCGCCGCCCGCCGCCTACGCGTCCACACCGACGCCCCATCTCCGCCTTGGACCGCTGCCCTTCTCGCACCTCGGCGACACCGATGACACAGGAGCCGACATGGACGACATCATCATGACAGGATCGACTGTGGCCTCCGCGTCTCCCGGGTTCGCCACCCAGGACGAGGTAGTGGATCTCAGCGGTGACATGGAGGCCGAGCACGGCTACATCTATGGCGAGGACGCACATGAAGCACAGGAACCTGAGGAGGAGGAGGAGGACGAGGAGGAGGAGGAGGAGGAGGAGCCGGCTCCTGTTCCGACGAAGGGGCGCCAGAAGAAGAAGCGGGCGGCTAGGTCAGGTGAACCGCGCATCAAGTGGACGTCCAAGGAGGAGGAATGCCTCGCCGAAGCATGGAAAGTCGTCTGCCTCGACCCGACCATAGGCGCGAACCAGAGCTTGGAGACGTACTGGGACCGCATCAAGGCCGAGTTCGACGAGCGGAAGCTCGTTGACCCGTACTTCAAAGGCGTCTACATGCAGCGCGGCTTCAAGGCGATGGCGAACCATTGGGGGCGTATCCAGTTGGCGTGCAACAAATGTCATGGAATCGTCGAGGAGGCCGCGGCTCGCCCGGAGAGCGGCGCCAGCGTTGAGGATCAGGTACGCACGCCGTTCGCCCGCATCTCTTCGTCGTCTACGCCCGCCGCCCGCCAACTGTTTGTTCCTCCGCGTAGCTGCTACGTATGTTCACCATGTATCGGCGCGACAACCAAGACGCCGACTTCAAACACCTCCACGTCTACACGTGCATTGACAAGTGCGAGAAGTGGGCGGAAGTCCGACGTGCCCTCAACAAGGCCAAGGAGACATACAAACCGGACGCGACGACTCCGGGCGTGTCAGAGGGGCGGCCGGACGGCCAAAAATTGGCAAAGAAGGGGAAAAACGCCGATGCGGCAACCGCGCGAGTGCAGGAGTCCATCGATGATTGCCTCGCTAACACCCAAGCCCGGGCCATCCTACGTGAAGAGAAGACCGAGGCGCGGTGGTCGTCGCTGATGAAGAACAGCGCCATCAAGCTCGACCTGCTCCGAACGAACGTCGCCGCGAAGAAGAGGAACACCGACATGGCTTTTCTGATGGGCGGGGCGGACATGCTCCAGAGCAACGACGAGCAGCTCAGGGCGTGGTACATGGCGGAGCACGGCCTCATCCTGAACCAGATGCAGACGGCAACACCGACGATGCCGACGACGCAAGCTCCCGCGCCCACGACCACACGGACGCCAAGCCCAAACGACGCCTCTACATCGCCGCCCAGCAGTGCCGAAGCCGCACCGACACAGCCCAGCACCGAAGCAGCTCCGACACCGCCGAGCCCGCGCACGCCGACTCCGCCAACGCCTGGAGCCGACCCCGCCGAGTGAATCATTGCGCACGCGAACTTGCGGTGTGCTTGTTTTTTGTAACGCCAGACTACGTCCGATCGCCGGATTTGTGGCGTCTTTTGAGAGCGGGAATGACCAAGTTTAAATTTCCCGCATCCTGGGGCCGGCGCTTGGGGGCGTGACTGGGTGCTAGGTCGCCCCCAGGGGCCGAACTAGCGCCGGCACGCCCCCAGGCCGCTCTATTTAGGCGCCCTGGGGGGCCGAACGGCTGGAGATGCCCTGAGATGGCTGTTAATAGACTTAGAAGAATTCATGTCATGGCAATATACAGATTCATGATAGCATCTTTGCAAGCTTGTGACACTCATCACGGTGCCCTAAATGACATGAAATAAAATCTAGCATGAAGTAGGCATGAAAATGAAGCTATCCATGTACAAAACAACCTCATAGCATGCTTGAATTAAATCACACAAAAATGCCAAAACAGTAACATGATGTAAAATGACATGCTCATGAACTTTGTCAAATGCAAAATCTAATGACACCACTGGATTGTTTGGATTTTTCTACCCCAAAAACATATACAATATGTGGGGGTTACTATAAAAAACACCACAAATGATATAAGTTGAAACCTGCCAAAAATGGCTATTGACAGAATTGGCATTTTCCCTAAAGGGAAATGTCCGGAAATGGACTAGACCGAAATGGAAAGATTCCTATGCCAGAAACGGAATATTCCTAGAATTAAAACAAAAGAGAAAGAAAAGAAAGGAGAGAGGGGATGACAGGTGGGTCCTGGTCCCCTGAAAGGCTGACGGGTGGGTCCCGTAGGGCCCACATGGCGGGCTCGAGCAGGGGAAACAGAGGATGGGCTCGCCGGGGTGCAGAGATGGCGGCGAGCTCGTCGGAGCCTCTCCGGCAACCAAAAGGCGCTGCAGCGGGGCTTAACGGGATCACCTTAGGATCCCGCACCCGCGGATGCCACTACACGCTCTAGACGACGACGGAGACATCGTCGGCAACGACTAACTGAGGCGGCGGCGAAGGAGACAAACGCGGCGACGCGAGGGGCTAGGCGAGGAGTTACGTGCACTGCTGGAAGCTACACAGCACGGCGAACATAGTGGACATGAGTGGTGGAGCTAGTGAGGCCGGAGCACTCGTCGGTGACGAGGTCCGACGGTGGCGGGGTCGGGCACGGACGGCGACGCGCTTAGAACATGCAAAAGACGAAGGGGAGGTCGGGGAGGTTCGCATGCTGACCACAAGCACGGTGGTGTGCTTGGTTACTCGAGAGGAGGTCTGAGATGGCGACGATCAAACACGTGCGGTGGCCGGAGTCGAAGACGACGCAGTGGCGGGTTCCGGCTCCACGTAGTCGACGCCGTGGAAGACGACGAACACGGTAGGCGGGGCGGAGGTCGACGGGGAGCACGCCGGCGACGACGACACGCTCCTGGATGCGCTCGAGCACGACGGAGACGGCGGATCTGGGGGTTAGACTCACCAGGTGGCGGTGGTGGATGGGAGAGGGAAACCCTAGAGAGATGAGGGACAAGGATATGGGGTTTAAAAGGGGCTAGGACGACGGGACGAAGCTCGCACGCTCTCGGCACGGGGTCACCGTGGAGCTGGTGAGAGCTGGAGGAAAAGGTGGGTGTGGGCGACTGTAGCTGGGCAACTGGCAGGTGGGACCCGAGGGGCGACATGGCAGGTGGCTAGCAGGGGTACGCGCAAGTGCGAGTGAGAAAAGGCAGGGAGAGAGCGCGGGTGGGTGAGCTGGGCTCTGAGGCGCGGGGTGCTAGCTGGGCCGCCTTGGGAGGCCGAGGCCTAGGCAGGTGCTGCTGCTGCTGCTTCCTTTATTTTCCCTTTTCTTCAGGTAGAAAAATAAAAGGAAAAGAGCAGGGGAAAAGGAGAGGAGTTTGAGAAATATAACAATATTCCCATGATCCTAGATTTATGCCCTATTTAACAAAATTGGTTTGGGCATTTTTAAAGGTAGAAAAATAAAACAAGTTTGAATTGAGTTCAAACTTGGGTCATTTTTGAACCTGATCAAAACAATTTCAAATACGGTGAAAAATTGCATAGGGGTTTAGGCCATGGTGCGAGATTTATAGGGAGAAGATGAACATTTATGGAGTAGGGAAAATGACACTTGCAAAAGTGAAGGAAAAGAGAAGGAGAGGTGGTGATGAGGGGGAAAAAGATGAAACTTGGATCCCAAGGAACATGCCACAATGCAACATGCTACAAGATGAAGATGCACATGATGATGGGGATATGCAAAATGACACCAAGCACAATGCAAACACATGATGAGGCCATGATGCAACAAGATGATGGCATATCAATGCAATAAACAAATAAAACAAAGGCAAACAAAAAGAAGCCAACCATGATATACCCAAGGAATTGGATGAAGACCAAAATGGATATATTGCCAAATTGGGAAAAGTTACATATGGGGTGTTACAACTCTACTCCACTGCAAGAGGATCTCGTACCGAGATCTAGGACTGAAAGAAATCCGGATATTCGAAACGGAGGTGATCCTCACGCTCCCAGGTGGCTTCATGGTTGGAATGGTGAGACCACTTAACTTTCAGGAATTTGATCGACATGTTGCGAGTTTTGCGCTTGGTTTCTTCAAGAATGGCAATGGGATGCTCATGATAAGACAAGTCTTCTTGGAGGTCAATCTCTTCCAAGTTGATAGTGCGCTCAGGCGTCTTGAAACACTTGTGAAGTTTGTGACACGTGAAACACATCGTGCACATTTGTGAAGTTGGACGGAATCTCGAGTTGATAGGCGAGGTTGCCTCTTTTGCCAATGATCTTGAAAGGACCCACATATCTTGGGGCAAGCTTCCCTTTGATACCGAAGCGTCGAGTGCCTTTCATAGGAGAGATGCGGAGGTAGACATGGTCTCCGATCTCGAAAGCCAAGTCAAGGTGCTTGCTATCATAGTAACTCTTCTGGCGCGATTGCGCGGCTTTGAGATTTTCACGGATGACTTTACACATTTCTTCATCTTCTGTGATCAAGTCGTTCCAAGAAGTTGGCGTTCACCAGTCTCAGACCAACTGAGAAGAGTACGACACTTTCTGCCATAAAGAATTTCGAATGGGGCCTTGCCCGAACTTGCTTGGAAGCTGTTGTTGTAGGAGAACTCGGCATATGGGAGGCAATCTTCCCACTTCATACCGAAAGAGATGACACAAGCTTTGAGCATGTCTTCAAGGATTTGATTGACTCGCTCGACTTGGCCACTTGTTTGAGGATGGAAAGCCATGCCGAAGCGAATGTTGGTGCCCATGGCCTTCTGGAAGGAGTCCCAGAACTTAGAAGTGAAAATGCTTCCACGGTCTCAAGAGATTAATTTCGAAATACCGTGCAACGAGACAATTCTGGAGGTGTATAGCTTTGCCAACTGATCTGCCGTGATAGATTCTTTGATTGGAAGGAAATGAGCCACTTTTGTAAGCTTGTCGATGATAATGAAGATAGCATCATTCCCACGCTTGGACTTGGGAAATCCAGTGACAAAGTCCATTTCGATATGATCAAACTTCCATTCTGGAATAGCAAGAGGTTGGATGAGACTTGCTGGTCGTTGATGTTCTGCTTTCACCCTTCGATAGACATCACATTCATTCATGAATTGAGCAATCTCTCGCTTCATTCGAGTCCACCAATATGACTGCTTGAGGTCATGGTACATCTTCGAACTGCCTGGATGAATGGATAGAAGAGAATTGTGCGCTTCATTCATTATGACCTTCCTTAGATCACCTTTAGAAACCACAATCCGGTCCTTGAAGAATAAGGTGTCCATGTCATCAATGTGATATCACTTGTATTTGGATAAGCCCTTGGCAATACTGTGTTTCACCTTCTTCACCATGGTATCAAGGAGTTGTGCCTCACGAATTTGATCTTCCAAAGCTGGAGTGACTTTAAGGTTGGCAAGAAAACCTTAAGGAACAACTTGGAGGTTGAGCTTGCGGAAAGCTTCACAAAGATCCAGTTGGAATGACTTGAGAATTAAGCTGTTGCAATAAGCCTTTCTGCTCAAAGCATCTGCAATCACATTGGCCTTGCCTGGAGTATATTCAATACTTGGGTTGTACTCTTGAATCATTTCGACCCAACGAGTTTTCCTGAGGTTGAGGTTGGGTTGAGCAAAAATATATTTGAGGCTCTTGTGATCGGTGAAAATGTCCACTTGCCTTCCCAACAAGAGATGTCTCCATGTTATTAATGCATGGACAACTGCCGCCAACTCAAGATCATGAGTGGGGTAGTTCCTTTCATTGGGCTTCAACTGACGAGAAGTATATGCAACAACTTTCTTCTCTTGCATTAACACGACACCGAGACCTTGCAAAGAGGCATCACAAAAAACTTCGAAGGGCTTGGACTCATCGGGAGGAGTTAGGACAGGACCTGAGACGAGCTTCTATTTGAGAGTGTTGAAAGCAACGTCACACTCAAGAGTCCAAACATACTTGACATGCTTCTGTAGGAGGTTGGTAAGAGGATTTGCAATCTTTGAGAAATTCTCAACGAATCTTCGGCAATAGCTTGAAAGCCCAAGGAAACTGCAGAGCTGCTTGACATTTTAAGTAGGTTCCCGATTCACAATTGCAGAAACCTTCTCCGCATTAACAACAATGCCTTTGGCAGAGATGATGTGACCAAGGTAAAGAACTTCATCAAGCCAAAACTCACATTTGGAAAACTTTGCATAGAATTGATACTCTCTGAGTTTGTCGAGGACCAATCGCAAATGTTTGGCATGATCCTTCTTGTTCTTGGAGAAAACCAAGATATCATCGAGATACACCAGGACGAATTCATTTGTGTAGGGGTTGAAGATGAAGTTCATCATGCGAGAGAAAGTTGGAGGGGCATTGTCAGTATATTCATAAGAACCAGAACTTGTTCTGAATGCTGTCTTGGGGATATCTTCTTCATGAATGCGAATCGGATGATAACCCATACGGAGGTCAAGCTTGGAAAACACCTTTGCACCTTTAAGTTGCTCGAATAACTCATTGATGTTGGGAAGTGGATACTTGTTCTTGATTGTCTTCTTGTTCAATGGACGGTAATCAACGCAAAGTCAGTCTGTGTCATCCTTCTTATGGACAAAAAGAACACGACAACCCCATGGAGATGAACTCGGTCTGATCAGACCCAGACCTCTTGCTCATGGAGTTGTTTCTTCAATTCCTTCAGCTCCTTTGGTCCAAGATTGTATGGACACTTGCAAACGGGTTCAGTACTAGGCTCAAGATCGATAACAAACTCAACTGGCCGGTGAGGAGGCATAACCGGAAGCTCTTCTAGAAAGACATCTTGGTACTCACGAACAACTGGAATCTAAGAAATTGTATCTAACTCGCCCTTCTCATTGAGAGAGAACAACCCAATGGTTTCATCACGAGCGGCATAGATGATCGTATCCTCAAAAGAGTGTGTCAATTTAATTTCCCTAGCAACACAATCAAGGGAAGCCTTGTGCTGAGAAAGCCAGTCCATGCCAAGAATAAGATCAATATCAGAGTCGCCTAGAACCATTGGATAAGCCAGAAATTTATAGTTGCCCATCTAGATGGTGACATTAGGAACTATCGAGTTGGCTCTCATTGACAACCCCGAAGAAACAACACCCAAAGGTTTATCCAGATAAGACCAAGTGAAATCATGCTTTGCAAAGAACGGTCTTGACATGAAACAATGTGATGCACCCGTATCGAATAAAACTTTAGTAGGAATAGAGTTAACCGAGAGGTTACCCATGATCACATCTGAAGAAACCTCTGCTTGAGCTGCATTCAACATGTTCACCTTTGCATGCTTTGGATTGTGCTTGACCACTGCATTGCTTGAAGACCTCACAGGAGGAGGAGGCAGAATGCGCCTCTGAGTGCACTTGTTTGCATAGTGACCTTTCAGACAGCACTTGTTGCAAGTAACCTCTGAGAGTGGACGATGATAAGGAGTAGGAGCACTTGACCTTGGAGCTTGAGTCTGAGACTTGTTCTGATAGCCTGGGTTGGGTGGGTGGGAAGTTCCATGGCCACCTTTGTTCTTCTACTGGTAGGGCTGACGAAACGGAGGAGGCGGAGGAAGCCAGAACTTCTGTTGCTTAGCTGCCACTTGAGAGGAAGAAGACGATTGAACTGCATCCCTGATTCTCTTCTTTGAAGCCTCACACTTGAGCTGAGAACCTTCTTGCTTGAGGGCCATGTTATAGAACTGATCAAACTTAGTAGGCTCAACAAGAACGAGAGCTAACTGCAGATCCTCTCTAAGGCCACCCCTGAAGTGATAGATCATGCTCTTTTCATCAGGAACGTCTTGTTTAGCGAAGCGAGCAAGTTTCTGAAACTAGATGTTGTATTGATACATGGACATGCGTCCTTGCTTGAGATTGCAAAATCCCTCACAGTTGCTCTCAACAACACTTGTTGGAATGTGATGAGCTCGAAAGTCCCGGCAGAAGTCATCCCAGGTAATCACTCGACCTCCTCTAGAATCTTTGTATTGCTGATACCAATCAGCTGCTTGGTCCTTAAGCTGAAAATAAGCGAACTTGACGTAGTCCTCAGGTCTGACATTGCTACATTCAAAATGTGTGTTGATGTCCATGAGTCAATCATCGACATCCGTGTCCTCGGCACAAAAGCAGAAAGAGTTTGGCTGATTTGCAAGGAACTGGTTGAGGGTAGCAAACTGCGGCTGATTGTTGAATTTCCCTTGACCTTGAATTCCTTGGTTGCCTTGACCTTGGTTGCGCTCTTGAAAGAGTTGCAAAAGCATCTGGGTTCTTGCCATGCCTCCGGAGGCGGAGGTGGTGGCGGAGGTGGAGGGTTTGCCTGACTCCCATCATTGCGGTCCGGGTTCAGACGCGTTGGAGGAGCCATCCTGAAGAGGGTGACATCCGTTAGAACCATGATAGACAGGCTGAAACAACGGATAGAAATTGCAACATATAGTCTTCACAGTAAACATTCAAACAGAGATTGATCGAATGAATTCCAAAGTTAACAATACATGACCATGAAGGTGAGAATACAATTTAAAAGAGAATTATTAATGAAACAACAAGGTACGACTGGAACAAATAAGTGGTAAGGATCACCCAATCACATACCAAATATCTGTGGGAAGAATAACTAGAGCTACTTGAATTACCACCTATAAACTCCCGAAACTTTCTAATTATGCAATATGGTGTTGGGGATACATGGAGGCACAATATATATCACACAACTAACAAGCCCTATGCTCCAACTGTATCCATCCGTCAACACATAACCAAGAAAACTCCGGAAATCGTGTACCTCAACCTTCGAAAAGCATCTGTTATATGAGCTACGGAAATACTCTCGAATTCCCTCCCCAGTACTGGGTGGCGTCGAGGTTATCTCACCACTAACTGCATAAAAGAGATTTTCGATGTCGGCGAACTCAGCTATTCAAGAACTGCAACGATAAAATTGTGACAACAACACCTTAGAGCTCAACTCCCCGGGACACTGCCACAACCCCTAAATGTCAGGAGGCACCAAGAACAATGTTCTTGTCACAAGAATATCAGAACAATCCCAAGATACCCGCGTGTTCCTAATTTTTTTAGTGAAATTGAGGAGAGAAAAGTCAAAACATCTACGTCAGGAGACCTCACCATAGTGACGAAGGGGCTAAGGAGTAAAAAAGAATCCTACTCTCTGATATGTATAATCCTAAGACTCAAAACATTTTGTTCTAGACTCAACAACGTCAGCGATTCGATCAAGCAGGGGGCTCCTAAGTCGGGGATGGCTCTGATTACCAACTTCTAACGCCCAAGATGCGGCTATATCTCCCATGTGTCGAGGCATGACTTAGAGGCATAACCGAATTTTGGTTTTGTCGCAAGAAGGGTCATCTTCACACAACCCCATGTAATTAACAAGGATAGAGAAAAATAGTTGGCTTACAATCGCCACATCACACAATGATCAAATAATTCATACATCATTCAGAGTACACACATAGTCCGACTATGGACGAATCCAAAAGAAAAGAAGACAACCCCAAATGCTAACTCCCGATCGTCCCAACTGGGCACCACTACTGATCACCAGGAAACAAAACATAGTAACGACCAAGGTCCTCGTCAAACTCCCACTTGAGCTCGGTTGCATCATCTGCGTCGGTATCATCGGCACCTGCAACTGTTTCTATAGTATCTGTGAGTCATGAGGACTCAGCAATCTCAAAAGCCACGAGATCAAGACTATTTAATCTTATGGGTAGGATATGGTTATGAGGTGGAGCTACAGCAAGCACTAAGCAAATATGGTGGCTAACTTACGAGTACAAGAGTAAGATGAGAAACTACGCAACGGTCGTAAGCTAGAAGTGATCAAGAAATGATCCTGAACTACTTACGTTCAAACATAACACCAGCGTGTTCTCTTCCCGAACCTCATCGAGAAGATACCATCATGGTTACACACGTGGTTCGTGTCTTCTAATTAAGTTAAGTGTCAAGTTCTCTACATCCGGATATTAGCAAATTCCCATCTGCCACATAACCGCAGGCACGACTCTCGAAAGTTTATACCCTGCAGGGGTGTCGCAACTTAGCCCATCACAAGCTCTCACAATCAACGAAGGATATTCCTTCTCCAGGAACAACCCGATCAGACTCGGAATCCCGGTTACAAGACATTTTGACAATGGTAAAACAAGTCCAGCAAGACCTCCCGATGCATCGACCTAGCCTAATAGGAGGTGCGCGGTCTCGTTCTCAGGGTACATTGGATGAGCGAAGCGTACAAGTATATACCAAATACCCCAAGTTGCCAAGGGGCAGCCCCGCACGATGGTCTAGTTTGGTGCAACACTCATGAGGAGCATTGGCCCAGGGGTTGATTAAGTCCACGGGGTCCGGAAAGTCCCTATGCAAGTTTTTAGTTGTTATTAGGTTAATGGTAAAACCAAGGTTGGGCCTTGATGGAGGAGTTTTATTCAAAGCGAACTGTCAAGGGGTCCCATAACCCCAACCGCGTAAGGAACGCAAAATCAAGGAACATAACACCGGTATGACGGAAACTAGGGCGGCAAGGGTGGAACAAATGGATAAGCAAAAGGCCAAGCCTTCCACCCTTTACCAAGTATATATATGAATTAATTAAATAAGAGATATTGTGATATCGCAACATATCCAAGTTCCAACATGGAACAACCTGCAAGGCACCTGCAACTAGCAACGCTATAAGAGGGGCTGAGCAAAAGCGGTAACATAGCCAAACAACGGTTTGCTAGGAAGGTGGGTTAGAGGATTGCCATGGAAATATGGGAGGCATGATAAACAAGTGGTAGGTAGCACGACATAGCGATAGAACGAACAACTAGGAAGCAAAGATAGAAGTGATATTGGGGATAATGATCATCTTGCCTGCAAAGTTCTCAGAGTTGTCGAAAGCTTGCTGCTCGTAAACGTACTCAACAGGAACTCATCTCCCGGCTCTACCCAAAGAAAGAACACAAGCAACAGAACAACAATCAATCACGGTGCAATGCAAAAGTAACATGATGCAAGACATGGCATGTGTCGGATTTCGGGTTCCGGCAGACCCTTGAGGTTCGGACACTGGGGTGCGCGTGGAGATCTCTCCCCTACGGATCTACGTCCAATCTCCTCGCGTGATCTAAGCTAGAAACAACGAACAACACAAGGGACACGAGATTTATAATGGTTCGGGCCACCGTTGTTGTGATAGCCTGCCTTATTAGGGATGATAGACTACTCATATCAATAAGGAATTCCATCTTTTCCGGGAGCTCATTCGGACAGAACTCCAAAGTTAAGCGTGCTTAGCTTGGAGTAGTGTCAGGATGGGTGACCGACCGGGAAGTTGCTCCCGGGTGCACACGAGTAAGGACAAAGTGCGCAGAAAAGACTAGTATTGATCTATGGGGCCAGTCTAGATCCCGCCAGGAGTAACGACCACCATCGGGTGTGTCCGGGGCGTTACAAGCTGGTATCAGAGCTGACCCTCACGGTTACACGGATGTTTGCGGACAGGTGCGTGGTCATGTTGTTCATGACGTTTGTGACCCGTCGTGGCACATGGCATGGCACATGTACCAGACTGGATGCATAGACGTTTGTGCCAAGAGGGAACATTCCTGTGGCCCGACGAGGACGTCGGTTCCTCTGAGTGGGGGTGTATGTGATAGCCTGGCTTATTAGGGATGATAGACTACTCACATCAATAAGGAATTGCTTCTTTTCTCGGAGCTCATTCGGACAGAACTCCAAAGTTAAGCGTGCTCAGCTTGGAGTAGTGTCAGGATGGGCGACCGACCGAGAAGTTGCTCCCGGGTGCGCATGACTGAGGACAAAGTGCGCATAAAAGACTAGTATTGATCTATGGGGCCAGTCTAGATCCCGCCAGGAGTAACGACCACCGGCGGGTGTGTCCGGGGCGTTACAGTTGTGGTGTAATACCCTACTCCAATGTGTGGTGTGGTGGATTGCCTCGGGGGCTGATGATGAACAGTAAAAGGGAAGAACAACCTCGCGAGAGGTGTACTTGAGCTGGTGCGATGAACTGCTTGGGTGAGTTCAGTCGCCTCTCTCTCTCTGCTAGGGTTCTACGAGATCTCTCGCTGTCTCTCTTTCATTCCCCCTGGGTGTCTCTTTCCTTCTGTGGTGGCTAGCTCTATTTATAGGGGCCCTGGGACTCTCCCCAAATAATGAGCGGGAAGGGAGCCAACAATTGGACATTTTGAAGGGGAACATCTAGTACAAGTTATCCTGACCAAAGGTGGTCTTCGGCTGCCAAAAGCTCTGGTGATGACGCCGTCTTGGGCTCCACGGTGACCTCCGTCCTGCCACTCCGCTGGTCTTGGTCTCGTTACACTAGAATGGTAACCTTTGTCCGATGCCTTGGCCTGTGCTTGCCCCCTTTGCACCAAAGGGGAAACAAGGACACTGCACAGGCCGGCGCCCGCCTGGTCTCGATCATCATGGCTTGCGTCACGGGCTCCTCGCGAGGTACCCCTGCCTTGATCTCTCCGCCTCCTCGCGAGCCTGCCTGATGAGGCTGCCTCTGAGGAAGCTTTCTGTCGTCCGCCCCGCGAGGCTTGGCCCCTCGCGAGGGTCTTGAGCTTGAGTTCATGAAGATGGGCCACGCTGGGCCCCCACTTGAGCCACGCTGCAGGCCACAGGCAGGCAAGTCTGGGGACCCCCGTTCCCAGAACGCCAACAGTAGCCCCTGGGCCCAAGGCGCGCCCAGGCTTGGCCTAGCAGGGAAGCGAAGAGGCAAGCACGAAGCGCCCGGGCCCTAACAGCCTACGGCCTTGGGCGCTGCGTGGCGATTGATTGGACGTGGGCATATGCGCTTCCCCATGATGCCTCGGAAACCGCACGACTTGACAAGCCCCTGCATGCAGATAAATCGGTCATGATTACCTGCGATCGTGGCGCTCGGCGGTTGGCCTCCTCCCGCTATAAGTATGGGGCTGCGCGAGCCCCTTCAGTCCATCCCTTCCTGCTGCTCCTTTCCTTCTCCTTCCTTGTTCTTGCTCCTCCTTACGCCAATGGCATCAATCCACCAGTTCTCTACAGAAGAGAACGGAAAGGCCCCCAGAGAGGGTCCTGACCCACTTTCGCCGAAGAAGCGGCTGGTCCTTTGCCACCAAGCTGAGGGTGCTCAGCAGGAGGCACCGAGGCACTGGTACGAGAGGCTGCCGCCTGGGTTTGCGCTACCCTTGCACGCCTGCGTCGTGAGTCCTGGGGGAGAAGGCATCGAGCAACATCGACGATGCCGCTGTCGACGCCGGTGAGTCACGGTGGTGCGCGTCGTTCCTCCTGGAGTCCACGCCGAGCGCTCCTCTCGCAAGCTCGTGCTCCACGCCGCCATGCCTCCAAGCTCTTGGATTCGCCTTCCTCCTTCCTTCGCCTTCGAGATGCTGCCGAGCAGGGCTCTGGAGCTGTGGCTGCAGCACGCTGACTGCAGTACCCTTGCGACCGGAGCGGAGGTCGCGGTCGTCGCTCCGGGCAAGGTCTTCATGACCCGGGGCTGGGGCGAAATCGCCCGGATCTGCCAGACGGTAGGTGCCCTCGTGATTCATCTTGAATATGACGGCGCATCCCTGATGTTCTTCAAGGTCTTCGATGCTGAAGGGCACCGGCTGGAATGCTGCCCCAGGGAGAGCGGCAGGGGCGACGAACTGGCAAGGACTTGGCCTGCCCATCGGCCCTCCAGCAGCTCCTCAGGCAGCAGCGGAGGAGCTGGGGAATTCAGTGTCTCCCCCGAGCTCCTCGCGACTCCGGAGACGAGCAACGACAGCTACGAGCTCCCGAGCTCGTGGCATGCTCGGAGCGGGGCAGCTGCGTCCATCCGCCGACACCACTGATCTGGATGGGGTTGGCGTCGACGTTGGGCAGCCCACTATTGATGATGGCATCCCTTGCGGTGGTGCGGGCGATTAGAGTTCCTTAGGATTAGTACTCTTGTTCCCTGCGAGGAATCGAAGCAACACCCCGTGGGGGTTTGTAAGGCGTCTGCCATGTCTTTTATGAATATTATATCCTTAATATGAATCAATGCGAGGTGCTTGTACTGTCTCGGCTCGGCTCCCCCTTTCTATCTGCACGAGGACTTGGCGCTCTACACTGACAGGTCCCAGTCCCCAGGCAGGCTTCAGCCATCGCTGGTATGCCAGGTCGCGATGCCGTGGTCAAGGCCAGGAGGTGAGCGGCCCGAGGTCCGGTAAGAGCCCCCGAGTCGCGATGCTCGGGAGGTTCCCTTTAGCGCTCAAGCAGCCCTCGCTGGGCGAGAAAGAAAGGCACATCACCGTGACAGAGCCGCACTGGGCGAGGGTTTTTGCACTGCGTTGGTTCAACTCCTGTAAGGGCGTGACTTATCTCTTGAGTCTGGTGTAGTTCCTCGACGAAGTGCCTGGCCCGAGCGATGGCAACTGAGGCGCTGCTGGGTTAGGTCCTCGCGAGCTTCTTCCCACTCCCCCGCACTTTCCTTAATGCTCTACGTCCTCAGGTCCCGGCGCTCGAGCGAGCTCAGCTGCCACTGGTATGACAGGTCGCGATGCCGTGGGTCAAGGCCATGGTGTGAGGGCTGGAGAGCCAGTAGGAGCCCATGAGTCGCGATGCTTAGGCGCCCCCATTTTAACGTGCAAGCGGTCCGTGCCGGAGAGAGGGAGAGACATCTCGCGATGTCCCTAGCGTTGCTCCTGGAGTAGGTCCTGCACACCAATCATGAAGAGAAACAAGACGTGTCGTTACGGTTGCCAGCCAACCTTTGTCGCTCCGGGGAAGTGATTGGGGCACTGAGGGCCTGGTGAGGTGGCGCCTTGCGGGGCTGTCGCGGCCAGAGCTTGACCACTCAAATTTATTAGTGTTGCAGGGACGGACCCGTGCGCAGATGCCGTGCCAGAGCGAGCGGCTCCATAGGTAGGCGTCAATCGAGCAGGCGATTAGGTCAGGTATGTTAATCACGCAGGAGGAAATTCATTTTAAGTAGACGCCGGAAAAGCAAACGCTGTAGGGCCAGGCCTTAGAAGCTCGGGGATGATGCAGCCCGAGGGGCGCCCCCAACAAGGTAAGTAAAGAGTGTAAGCAAAACGTATACATGCCGCAGAGACGGATCCATGCGACCTGGGAATGATGCGGTCCCGTGGGCGCTCCCAGCTAAAAACGGAACTTAGAAAGATGTCACCTGGTGTCGTTGAAGTTGAAGTGATGCTGAAGAAGCGGTCGATGCACGATGAAGACGTTGATCCTTACGAGCCCCTAGGCCCAGGAGCCTCGGGAGGCTTCGGGGGCACTGGTGTGTTCCCGAGGGCCTTCTCCATCTCCGCCAGGACCGCACCATGCCTGACCTCCTGAGCCTCCAGAATGCTCCTCAGCAGGCACTGATGAGCGGCGACCGTGTTCGGCAGGCCGAAAGGCATACGAACGTAGCTGTGAGGTGGACCCTCGCAACGCCCCGCGCGCGAAGGCCAGAGGCGCTCTAGAGACGCGGCTCGGTTGAGCCCTGGCACATCAATGCAGACGTGCAGCCCACCATCCTCGCCTGGATGTGGGGTTACGGTGGGCAGGCGGCGGCTGCCGCGCATGACTCTCGATTCCTGTAGCTCCTGGGTGTTTCTTGCGATGAACTCCTGAGGGTTTGGTTTTCCTTGACTTGTACCTTCCTGAGGGAAATGTGCCTGGAAGTACCCCTCCAAGTGGTGCCCGAGCGCCTCCCTCGTGACCTCGGCAAGGTCGGTGGCTCTTCAAGAAAGAGCCCCCGAGCCCTGCATGAGGAGGGCGCCGGGCGCGCCTTCCTATGCGAGAGAGGGTGGCGCTCCCTGATTGGGCGTAGATCCTGACGCAACACCTCCGGGGGCGCCTGCCTCCTTATGGCTTGGGCCAGGCAAAACCTTCTTCTTCTTAAGGGTCGCCTCAGGAAGTCTTCCGTTTCTGTGGTCCGGGTCTTCGATTGCTGCGGCTTGGAATGCGCGCTCAAGTGAACACACTGTGTCCCTTTCTTCATAGGGTACGGTGATGACTCCGTCGCTTCCTGGTATCTTGAGGACATTGTACCCATGGTGAGTCACTGCCATGAACTTGGCCAGGGCTGGGTACCCGAGAATGGCATTGTATGGCAGACGGATGTGGGCGACGTCGAAGTCGATGAGCTCGGTGCGATAGTTGTTGTGCTGCCCGAAGGTGACTGGAAGGCGAACCTGCCCTATTGGAACAGTGGAACCATCAGTGACTCCTGAGAAGGGCTTGGTTGGCTGAAGCTGATTGTACGGCACTTGGAGATTGTCGAACGTCTCGACGGACAGGCCGTTGAGTCCTTCTCCGCCGTAAATGAGGGTCCTGGTGACCTGCACGTTGCTGATGACTGGGGAGCAAAGCATCGGGAGGACTCCGGCCGTTGCCGCGCACTTGAGATGATCCGCTGAGCTGAACGTGATAGCGCACGCAGACCACCTGGGAGGGCGCGTGGCCTCAAGCTTGGGGAGGACTGCATTCACCTCGCGAGCAAATTGCTTGAAGATGCGCTGTGAGGCTCGGGCCTGCGCGCCACCCAAGATGCAAGCGATTACGCGCGGCTCCTGGAAGCCCCCGGCCCCCTCGTCTTGATGTTGGTCTTCGTTCCTCCTTTGCGGTGGTGGCAGAGGAGGAAGGCCTGCATTGTCGTGCGGGCGATCCTCACGAGGCTGATCTCTCCAGCCTCCCTCGCGAGGCTGGTCCTGCCAGCGATCCTCGCGAGGTCGGTCTCGCCACCCTTGGCGAGGGCCATGGTCTTCCCATTGTCCACCACCCCTTCCTCCTCCTCAGCCATAGCCCCTATCGTTGCGCTTGGGGCGTCAGCCGACACGTCCATCTCTCACGGCCCTGAGCTCTTGACATTCGTTGGTGTTGTGGGTGTGGAGGTCGTGGTACACGCAGCACCGGCTGCCCTTGGATGACTCAGGCTGATCCATGCCTCGCTTGGTGTCTGGTTCCGCTGCAAGCACGGCAGCCCCCTTGCGCTTCACGTCCTTGGCCTTGGGCTTCTTCTCTTCTGGGTCGGCAGCCGGGAGTTCGAGGAGGGAAAGGCACCCTTCCTCAGCCCTGGCGCACTTGGTCACCAAGTTGAACAGCTCCAGGGATGTGCACAGGTCTTCATGGATTGCTAGATCCTCCTTCATCTTGATGTCGCGTACGCCATCGGAGAAGGTCGAGATGATGGCTTCTTCAGTCACCTTGGGGATCTTGAGGAGAGCGATGTTGAAGAGCTGGATGTATTTCTTCAGGGTTTCCCCTTGCTGCTGCTTGATGCGGCGTAGATCGCTCACGGCCGGGGGCCGGTCGCGAGTGCCCTGGAAGTTGGCGATGAAGCGAGTGCGCATCTCGTCCCAGGAGGAGATTGTGCCAGGAGCCAGGTTCAGGAGCCAGGTGTGGGCCCCGTCCTTGAGCGCCATGGGGAACTAGTTCGCCGTGACCCTTTCGTCTCCGTTGGCAGCTTCGATGCATAGCTCATAGAGCTGCAGGAACTCCGCAGGGTCCGCTATGCCATCGTAGCGAGGGGGCAGGTCAGGCTTGAACTTGCCTGGCCATGTGACGCCGCGTAGCTCGGGGGTGAGGGCACGGCAGCCTGCTGTGGCCACCGGTGCCTTTTGCTAGTACTGGGCTTGCTCCTGGGGATTACCGCGCGCCGCCGCTTGGAGCAGCACGGGGTCTTGGTGTGGAGGTGCAGGGACGCGATCTTGGCACGTCGGCGTAGGGAGCACGCGAGCACCTTCTTGGGGATGAGGGATCTCTTGGCAGCTCCTTTCTTGCTGCGCAGGCGCCGGGCGCGGAGGGTCTTGCCTTGGGGCTGCACGCCTTGGAGCTAAGGAGCCTTCTTAGGGAGGAGGTGATGGAGGCACCTCCTGATCCTCGCCTCCTGCACGGAATGGAGGGCGAGGTAGCGAGAAGGACGGCAAGGGGGGAGCCTCCTGCGGCGCTGACGAACTCGGTGATGCAGGCGAGCCAGTCTTCGTAGAGGTCGTCGACGGGGCGGTAGTGCAAGAGCTCTCTTGCCAGGAGCAGCGTGGCGTGCGCGTCCGTGGGGGCGCAACGGGCGTGAGACGACGAAGCGGCTGGAGTCAGTGACGGTGTGGCGGTACGGCCCTCCTGCCGTACCGAAGGATGCTGGGACGAGGCCTGCTGCTCGTTCCCTGCCGGGCCGGTGGCGGCGTTGGCGGCAGGCGACGGGGAACGACGAGTGCATCCGCCGACGGGCGCCGTCTGGGCGACGTGGGTGGCGAGAACAGCCCGGCGCTTGGCACGAGCCCGACGAGCATCAACCATGGACACGACGGAAGATCACACACAAATAGCGGAAGAAAGATTCTGGTGCACCCCTACCTGGCGCGCCAAATGTCGGATTTCGGGTTCCGGCAGACCCTTGAGGTTCGAACACAGGAGTGCGCGTGGAGATCTCTCCCCTACCGATCTACGTCCAATCTCCTCGCATGATCTAAGCTGGAAACAACAAACAACACAAGGGACACGAGATTTATACTGGTCCGGGCCACCATTGTGGTGTAATGCCCTACTCCAGTGTCTGGTGTGGTGGATTGCCTCGGGGGCTGATGATGAACAGTACAAGGGAAGAACAGCCTCGCGAGAGGTGTTCTTGAGCTGGTGCGATGAACTGCTTGGGTGAGTGCAGTCGCCTCTCTCTCTCTCTCTCTGCTAGGGTTCTACCAGATCTCTCGCTGTCTCTCTTTCATTCCCCCTGGGTGTCTCTTTCCTTCTGTGTTGGCTAGCTCTATTTATAGGGGCCCTGGGCCTCTCCCCAAATATTGAGCGGGAAGGGCGCCAACAATTGGCCATTCTGAAGGGGAACATCTAGTACAAGTTATCCTGACCAAAGGTGGTCTTCGGCTACCAAAAGCTCTGGTGCTGACGCCTTCTTGGGCTCCACGGTGACCTCCGTCCTGCCGCTCTGCTGGTCTTGCTCTCGTTGCACCGGAATGGTAACCTTTGCCCGATGCCTTGGCCTGTGCTTGCCCCCTTTGCACCAAAGGGGAAACAAGGACATTGCACAGGCCGGCGCCCGCCTGGTCTCCATCGTCATGGCTTGCGTCACGGGCTCCTCACGAGGTACCCTTGCCTTGATCTCTCCGCCTCCTCGCGAACCTGCGTGATGAGGCTGCCTCTGAGGAAGCTTTCTGTCATCCGCCCTGTGAGGCTTGGCCCCTTGCAAGGGTCTTGAGCTTGAGCTGATGAAGATGGCCCGTGCTGGGCCCCCACTTGAGCCATGCCGCAGGCCGCAGGCACGCAAGTCTGGGGACCCCCGTTCCCAGAACGCCGACATCATGGAATGCGAGGTATGATGTGCAATGCATATGGGCACTCCGGAAGGGAAAGGATGATCAAGGCATCAACTTGGCAACCCAAGCATGCCGCTGGAAAGATTGAGTGATTTTGGTCCAAATCGATATAAGGATCGCCGGAAATGGATGCACGGTTTGCAAATGACAAGCAAAACAAGAATGATGCAAAACTGCGCTTAACAACATCATAGCACTTCAAATGCATCAAGAAACTATGCTACAACACTCCAACATAGCAACAAAGCACATGGCAGTGAAGCACATGTGAAGCTCTACAAATCATGAACACTGAGCTACAGCTAGAAACCCCTAGAACAGGTCTAAAACAGCATGGCAAAAATGCAAAAGTTAACAGCTATCAGACTTAGCAGAAATTCATGCATCAAGACCGAAACAACATCAGGTAGCAAAGTTTATGCATAGCAAACTATATGCTACAGGGACATATTACATTACACAAGATCATGTCATGATATTACTAAATGCACTTGACAAATCTCCCTTTTTGAACTTGTTCTAGAAACCCATAGAAAGGTTGGTAGCATCAAGGCAAGCATGGCAAATGAGATGGCTATTAACAGACTTAGAGAATCCAAGTCATGGAAATATGCAGATTCATGATAGCATATTTGCAAGCTTGTGGCACTCATCATAGTGCCCTAAATGACATGAAATGAAATCTAGCATGAAGTAGGCATGAAAAAGAAGCTATCCATGTACAAAACAACCTCATAGCATGCTTGAATTAAATCACACAAAAATGCCAAAATAGTAACATGATGTAAAATGACATGTTCATGAACTTTCTCAAATGCAAAAACCAATGCCATCACTGGATTGGAGGGATTTTTCTACCCCAAAAACATATATAATATGTGGGGGTTAGTGTATAAAAAACACCACAAATGATATAAGTTAAAACCTGCCAAAAATGGCTATTGATAGAATTGGCATTTTCCGTAAAGGGAAATGTCCAGAAATGGACTAGCCCGAAATGGAAAGATTCCTATGCAAGAAACGGAATATTCCTGGAATTAAAACAAAAGAAAAATAAAAGAAAAGAGAGAGGGGATGACAGGTGGGTCCTGGTCCCCTGAGAAGCTGATGGGTGGGTCCCGCGGGGCCCACATGGCGGGCTCGAGCAGGGGAAACAGAGGAGGGGCTCGCCAGGGTGCAGAGACGGCGACGAGCTCGTCAGAGCCTCTCCGGCGACCAAAAGGCGTGGTAGCGGGGCGCAATGGGATCACCCTAGGATCCCGCACCCGCGGGTGCCACTACACGCACTGGACGACGATAGAGATGTCGCCGGCGACGACTAACAGAGGCGGCGGCAATGGAGACAAACGCGGCGACACGAGGGGCTAGGCGAGGAGTTACGTGCACTATTGGAAGCTACACGGCATGGCGAACACATTGGACATGAGTGGTGGGGCTAGTGAGGCCGGAGCACTCATCGGCGACGAGGTCCGACGGCGGCGGGGTCCGGTACGGACGGCGGCACGCTTAGAGCATGCAAAAGACAGGGGGTCGGGGAGGTTCTTATGCTCATCACAAGCACGGTGGTGTGCTTGGTTACTCGAGAGGAGGTCTGAGATGGCGACAACGACGATCGAACACGTGCGGTGGCCGGAGTCAAAGACGAGGAAGAAGACTACGCAGTGGCGGGTTCCAGCTCCACGTAGTCGACATCGTGGACGTAGTCGACGACGGGGAAGACGACAAACACGGTAGGCGGGGCAGAGGTCGACGGGGAGCACGTCGCCTATGCACTCGGGCACGACAAAGACGGCGGATCTGGAGGTTAAACTCACCAGGCGGCGGTGGATGGGTGAGGGAAACCCTAGAGAGATGAGGGACAAGGAGATGGGGTTTAAAAGGGGCTAGGATGACGGGACGAAGCTCGCACGCTCTCGGCACGGGGTCGCCATGGCACTGGTAAGAGTTGGACGAAAAGGTTGGTGCGGGCGACTGTAGCTAGGCAGCTGGCAGGTGGGACCCAAGGGCGACGTGGCAGGTAGCTAGCGGGGGTACGCGTAGGTGTGGTTTAAAAAGGCAGGGAGAGAGAGCACGGGTTGGTGAGCTAGGCTGCGAGGCGCGGGGTGCTAGCTAGGCCGGCCTGGGAGGCCGAGGCCCAGGTAGGTGCTGTTGCTGCTTCCTTTATTTTCCTTTTTCTTCAGGCAAAAAAATAAATGGAAAAGAGCAGGGGAAAAGGAGAGGAGTTTGAGAAATATAACAATATTCCCATGATCCTGGATTTATGCCCTATTTAATAAAATTGGTTCGGGCATTTTTAAAGGTAGAAAAATAAAACAAATTTGAATTGAGTTCAAACTTTGGTCATTTTTGAACCTGACCAAAACAATTTCAAATAAGGTGAAAACTTGCATAGGGGTTTAGGCCATGGTGCAAGATTTATAGGAGAGAAGATGAACATTTATGGAGTAGGGAAAATGACACTTGCAAAAGTGAAGGAAAAGAGAAGGAGAGGTGGTGATGAGGGGGAAAAAGATGAAAGTTGGATCCCAAGGAACATGCCACAATGCAACATGCTACAAGATGAAGATGCACATGATGATGGGGATATGCAAAATGACACCAAGCACAATGCAAACACATGATGAGGCCATGATGCAACAAGATGATGGCATGGCAATGCAATAAACAAATAACACAAAGGCAAACAAAAAGTAGCCAACCATGATAGAACCAAGGAATTGGATGAAGACCAAAATGGATATATTGCCAAATTGGGAAAAGTTACATATGGCTGTTACAATTGTGCAATTGCAGGAACCATTCTAATATTTAGATTTTTAACAATTTTGTCTTGCACATGTAGGTCCTGCTGTCAGAGGTTTTGACCCACTGTTAGACCCATTTTGCATACGGGGAAATGAGATGTCCATGAATATTAGTCAAATCAAGAAACTCAGAAAGATTGTTAGCATTAAGAAACTAGAGACGAAAACAACAAGATATTTGTCTACACAATGAAGAAGACATATCTATGCATATCTTTGTTTTCAGGCCTTTCCAAAGCAGTTCACTGATAATTACCTCTGAAACCACCTGTATGGTCAAGAGGTGAGGAAGGTGTTCATACAACACCCAAGCTACAATGTCGAAATCATCCTCAAGAGGACGAAGGATTGGCGGTCAATCATCCACAAGCACTGCCCTAAAGTTGCAAGGACCATCAACATCATTGAAGGCTCCATATTCGCCTTCCGTTTCAGCAGTTTTCCAGATGAGATTCATCTATCTATGTATCGTCTACGATGCTTATTTCCAAAGGTTTTAGATCTTGCATGTGAAACTTGGTGATGTTGTGTAATGGGGTAGCTAGCTATATGCCTATATGGTGTAACCGAGTGCCGAAGCTATACGATGTTGTACTCTCTGATGTATTTCAATTATGAAATCCTTATGAAAATGAAATATATCGTGTGTTTAATATGAAATGTCAATTTGGTTACTAAATGGACTAAATATAATAGACTAATTAGCGTGCTTACTTGGTTTTCCTGCAAACGGTTATTGGGACAACACCGTGGGCGATGACATCAGACAACCCACACAGTTTCTAGGAAGCAAATGTGTTGGATCAATGAACAATCACACATGACTTCCTCTGGAAAATTGTTTCTATTAGGCCACGTTGCACAAATGTTTTCCACATAAAAAGTGTATGTAATGGACACCTATGCTACACCGTTTCTTCTAGGCACCGTGCGTGATGCATTCAATAACACAAATGATAAAGTTATTAATATCGTCTGCAATGGTAAGGCTACCATATATGATGTGATGGGAAAAATTGTGTGTGATTTATGTATGAACAGAAACATTTGTCTGGGATTCACTATTTGCGATGTACACACGAACAGAAACGTTTCGCTGGTATTCACTGTGTGGTATGTACGTACGAACAGAATGATTGGGCGTGTATAATTGTATGTGATGGCTCGACCAATCACACATGAGCTCTTTTTGCCCCACGTGTGTGACCAGAGGACCTATCCCAGATGGTTTATGTGATGGCTCGACCAATCACACATGCAAGGCGGCGGTTTAAAATGCTGTCACGGAAAGGGGTTAAAAACCGTTTGTATAGCAGATCGCTGCACTAGTGTTAAGAGATGATCTCTCAGCACAATATGTCTCACCATGTTTTTAGGAATAGATAGTTATTGAAGATAATGCTAAGAGATAACCCACTACAGGCATGCTTTTATCGCCATCTCTAAAACAAATGCAAGGCTTAAGATAAGACTATCTTATCAACCACTATTATGTGCTTAATACCTGCCTGTGTCAATTACAAGGTTAATGCCGCTTATTTCTCTACATACGTTGGCTCAGAAAAGGAAAATGTTTCACACCATGAGAATAGGAAGGAAAAGAAATCATAATTAATGATAAGTGTCGCTTATGAATCAGGATGGAGCGAGTATATAGGATCACACAATATATATGCTAAATATGAGAACCTAATAATATCTTTCCCATTAATTTTCAATTAATATTTTCTTAATTTTCCATTAGACAACATCATCCATGGCTATAAGAGATGGCATAGACTATTTGGATGTGCATCAGTTTTGTGGTCACTTACCTTTCTTCGTGTCTTGATAATCATTGAGACATGGGAGTCCTCAAGGTTCGAAGCCTACTATGCTTGCTATTTATCATGCTAATCCTCTTGGTTCCTGGTAAGTTTTGTATCAAAGTATCATTTAAAGAACAAGGAACTTCCTCAATGCATCATCTATACATTTGCTAGTCATATATGAAATTCATACTCTGTGCATCATAAATCATCTTATATCTTTGTGAAACACTATAGGATATGTTTTTTCATACTTCGTATTGTGTTGTTTGTTTTGTAGGCTCTGATGCCAAGACTTGCAAGGAGGCTAGCGAGAGATATACCAAAGATTGCAGTGATTATCCATGTGTTTCGGCCTGCCACAAGGAGGGATTTGTTGATGGGAAGTGTGAGATGCTCTGGGCAAGACCCGTTATTCTCAGATGTTTCTGCATATCGAATTCTTGCTGAATAAAAACATGGTGAAACTACCGCATGATGTTCAATGCAAAAAGTAATAAGATTCATTTTAAAAAATTACTGGAGATGAGTAATTGAAAAAATGTGGCTCTGCAAGTTATTCCTTATTTTTGGTAGAAATTAAATTTCAAGGAGAAAATTGCTCTTTATACACAAATATCTAACTCATGTCCATATGCTACAAACTCATGTCACCTTGATCTCATGTACGAGTTGTTCTCACACATAGGAGTACTACCCAATTCGCATGTTCTGGAGTCCTATTCGAGCGATTCTCAATAGAAGAAAAACTCTAGTCTAGTTGGCTCATTGCTCATTACTCATTGCTCTGACAATGACACCCGATTTCTTTTGTGATCCACGCTACTTCTTAAAAACTTGTAAAAGAACCTGAAGTGCTCTGTGTCCACACGCGACTATTGATACCTCACGTGAGATTTTTTTATACAATGATATTAAACTTATCTTGTCATCATCTGACTAGTTATTCAGTTGTTGCTTGTTCGCTTTATGTTTTCTGTGTGGCTAGGTCTCAGTCGACTGGGACTTAGCCACGTCTCACTCAAGTGATATAGTATAGAAAAAGGAAATGGAAAAAATAAAAATAGAAATATTGGACGAATCTCCATGCAAGGTTAAATGAATATAGTATCGCATGAGACATGAGCAAGTCTCAGTCGACTGAGACTTAGCAAAACTGTTATGTTTTATGTTGTGGTGTATGTATAATATTGGTACAATTGTTGAAATCTTTCATAAAAACACATGTTATTTTGACACTATATACAAGTTTTGTATGCAATGATAAAAAGGGCCTTGTGTTGATTTTGGCTAATTTGTCGGTTGTTACGTTGGCTCGCTCGTTTATTTACATAAATAAAGAGGATTTATTTTTAGTTTTTGTGTTTATTCAGAGTTCTTCAAGTTCATGAAGTTTAATTGTACGTTTTCGTCATGATGTGTTTGTTTTCACCATCATATATAGTTTCATGTTCTTGGGTTGAAGTCTTCTTTTGTTTCATTTTGCTCGGTTTGATTCTTACGGTTTCGTAATTCCATGTGAGACGACATTGGATGTAGACACTCTAGTTGATGCAAAAAGGGTTCTACGTTATCATTGCCCTTACAGATGCTAGCCTTCCAGCATAACCTGTTTTGCATTATTTCCCTTCACTATGTGATGTGAAACATTTATATATTAATCAGAGTGAAGAACTCGTCCCGTGATGACTTTGAACCTTCATGTGCTTGGGTTGAACTATTCTTTTGTTTCATTTTGCTCGGTTTGATTCTTACGGTTTCATAATACCATGTGAGACGACCTTGGATGTAGACATTCTAGTTGATGCAAAAGGGTTCTACATTATCATTGCCCTTACGAATGCTAGCCTGCCAGCATAACCTATTTTGCATTATTGCCCTTCAGTATGTGATGTGAAACATTTAGATATTTGTAGAAGTGAAGAACTCGTCCCATGATCACTATGAACCTTCAGTGCTATGAGAAGAAACTGGAGATAACTTTCGTCCATAGGTTTTAGTATATGAAGGCAACATTATCCCAAGGAGTGTCATATCAATTAATAGGATACAATTCAATATATGGGATGAATAGTGTGCATGAACATGTCTCTAAATCAGTAATTTATTATCATATAGACTTTGGTTGTCCATCGAGATACATGTCTCTATATAGAATCCAAAGCAGGAACTCTCTGCATAAACATCCCTCTTCTGATTTCTTTCTTCAAATATTAGTTATTTCTAGGCTTGTATGTATGTCGTGGAATTGTCACGGCAGATGTCCTAGCGAAAGGACTTAGTCATGGAGCCATCGTAACTAGGTTAGCTTAAAGAGGTTAAACGGGACAAAGGACACATGAGTTTATACTGGTTCGGCCCCCTGCTATGAAGGTAAAAGCCTAATCCAGTTGAGGTGGTATTGCTTGGGTTTCGATTACCTAGGAGCTAATACGCTTAACCTAGCTTTCGACCTCTCTTGTTTCTTATCATAAACCGCCGTCAGGTCGTCCCTTTATATACACAGATTGACGCCCAGTGGCTCTTGGAGTCCTGGCCGGCTTATACAACGTGTCCGGCTCGGTGACTAATTATACATGCCTTACAATACAAATCACACATATATGGCGGTTTACTCCTCCGGGCCTTAAGTCGCCTTTGGGCTTCCGGACCTTCAGTAAGCCTGCTTCATGAACCACCATCTTCAACATCTTCATGGGCTTCGTTAATGGTGAACCACCAGTGGTATGACCCGGCCCCTCCTGGGCAGGTCATGCCCAGTAGTTATATCCCCAACATTAGGCCCCAGTTTGATGTGAACTTGTTCATATCAATCTGCCAATACTTAGAAAAAGTCCTTCATTTGCTCTAAGGATTATGGTAACCCACCATGATGTCATCTCCTAGGACTGTGGTAATCCGTCGTGACGTCACCTCTCACTAATATTATACAAGCACCAAATCTGTAATATATCTTCTGTTTTAATGAACTTCTGAAAATCGAGGCGTCTGCATTGTCACATATCCATTTCTTGGCCTCCTCGATTCCCGCGCATGCCACTTATCCTTTCGACGTTATAAATAGGGCCAGGGGTCCCTTTCATTTTTTTCCTTGCCTCTTCGTCTCTGTCTTCCACCTCGCATCGCCTCAACACCCAAGCTCCACCGCCACCGTCGACCTTCGCCACTGCCTCAACAAGGTCCACTGCATCAACCTGATTTGATTAGAATTCATCCACGCACCTCTGCTATTCAACAACTTTGGTGAGTTCTCCTCCTTCCTTTTCCTATAAATCCCATTAGGGTTTCCTACAAGTACGTCGAAGTTCATCTTCGTTCTTTCCTGTAACTTGCTCTTTTTGATTCGAACTTGGTACCTCTCTTGTGTGGTGGTAGTTGTAGCACTCGTTTTCGCTACTAGGACATCTTCTTTTGCATAAAAAATCCAATCTGGACATATGAACTGCTCAAGCACCGTAATTTAGGTCTAGATATTTTTCCATTATCTGAAGTGCCATAGATCCAAAATCATAGTATCAATCTGCGAAACCTGTTTTTTCAAAAAATAGCAATTTTCCCTTTCTCAGATCTGTACTTCAATAATTGTACGGGCGGCTTAACTTTAGAAAGCATAACCCGCCAGGTATCATTAGTCCCCTCTTAAGCCGCCAATAGCTCATGTTTATAACTTCAATGTTGTCCTCCGGCTTAATCACTTACGCATGCTTCATTATTTTTCACCAGCTAACTCGTTAGGCCGGCTTAACCATATAATCATGAACCGACACAATCTTTCTTTCAGCTCATCAAAAATGGCCAAGACATACACTGCTTGCAACTAGGTCCCATCCCGGGTTACTGAGGAATACTTGGACAACTACGTTGCAATTGGCGCTTTAGCCAAAAAAGAAGTCATTCACTGGAGGGTCCCTGGTGAAGAATTTCCTCCTAAACCCAAGGACGGAGAAGTGATTGTTTTTACTGGTCACCTGAGTCGGGGGTTCGGCCCACCCGGCTCAAAGTTCTTCCGTGATGTGCTTCATTTTCTCCAACTTCACCCTCAAGATATCGGACCCAACTCCGTGTCCAATATTTGCAATTTCCAAGTGTTCTACGAAGCTTATCTTCAAGATGAGCCCACGATTGACTTATTCAGAGAGTCCTACTATTTAAACCACCAGACCGAGTTTGTTGATGGGCCCAACACCGAACTTGGTGGGGTTTCAATTCAAAAGAGGAAAGACGTTAGCTTTCCCTATGCTAAGCCGCTCAGTCACCCCAAAGACTGGAACCAGACTTGGTTCTACTATCAAGACACATCTCCAGCCGACGAAAATCCCTTACCGGGTTACCGCGATCACCGGCTTAGCAGTACACATCCACTCCCCTCGCTGCTCAGTGCAAAGGATCGGGCCAAATATGCCCCATCACTTTCAAAGCTCAGAGCCATATCTTGCCATTAAATTGTCGCCCCGGCTTAATATGTGAATATACTGGTAGTGTGAAAGATCCGCAGCTCCACTGTGACATCCAACTGTCCGATGCAGAAATTGATGAAGCCACCAAGAAATTGCTGAACGAACTTTTAAAAGAATGCAGCAAAATAGGACTTAGTCCTTTTAGCACCTTCAACAAGCCGCCAGCCGTAAGTTTGCATATCTTCCACTCAATCTATATTTTCAATAATTATGCCCACTCATGATCTTTTGACTTTAACAGGCTGATTCTGCATTTTGGAAGAAGAAACCGCAAGATAAGCCGACCAAGCCGGCTCGTACCAAAACCAAGGTGACCAAAAAACCTGCCAAGAAGAAGACCACCAAACCCGTCGGTGTATACATTGATGATGAAGATGATGATGACGAGTCAGAGGTAGAACTTGACTCCCTTGGCTCTTTTTTATACATCTCATTGACAACGATTATTATCAGGACGACGCTGAAGCCAGCCGTGCAGGTGACACAGAGGTAATTACTATTTCTTCCGGCTCAGAACCTCTGCCAACACAGAAAAACCGAGAAGCAAGCCGGAAAGTAAGCTTTTGTCACCCTCTAGCTCACTTGGATCCCAACTTTCTTTTGAAGAAACAGCAACACGAAGCTCGCCGCACCACCCTACATAGCGGTGGTGTGATTAATTTTTCCGGCTTACCCAACACACCGGTTCGCAAACGCCGCCCAGAGGTCTTATATATTTCTGATATACTTTATCCCAAGGCAGGTCATTTCTGTCTGATTCAAACTATCCGGGGACTTCTCATTCCTCCTCTGGCGAGTCAACGGGAACTCTAATCCCAGCTTTCAAGACTGTACCTGGGTAAGAACACTTTCAACTATTCAAACCATATACCTGATCATTACACTGACCTCTCTATGCTTCTTATTTTCAGGGGCGAGGCCAAACCCAGTAAGAAAGCAAAGTTGAATAAGCCGGCCGACTACGTCATCCCGTCTGAGCCAGAACAACAACAACCAGCTACTAAAGATATTATTGATGACCCACCACCTCAATACCATGAAGCCTCCATAGATCATATGGATGTTGAACCAGATATTTCTAAGCCGCCAAGCTCGACTAAGCCTGCTGAGGAGAAGGCTGATGATGTTATTGTTACTGGGGTTGGATTCACAGCTCCGGGTCAACCTACTTCCTTATCTAAACACAGTGCCAAAGAAGAAATTTCTACTAAAGATAAAGGCAAGTGGAAGGTGGAATTGGATAGCTATGCCCATTTCAGCGCCCAAGACATCCACTCTGGGTACTTGAACCGTCTATACACCAGCCGAGACTTTGAAGCCGGTTTGATCAATTTGATGAAGGAACGCTATGAAGTAACTTACTCACCATTCGCTTTTCATATGAATATACTTCCCTTAGTCGCCAAGTTTATTGGACATGATAGAATAGAATGTGCTGTAAACTTCAATAGTTGCATAGATCAAATCCAGTAGCCCCCAAGGTCCGGCTTAATAAATATATTAAGCCAGGACTTTAAGTAGCAAGAAATGAACTTTGCTCTGTAGCCCCCAAGTGCCAGCTTAATCAGTCATGAATAAGCCAGGACTAATCATCTTGTTTGAAATCAACAATCCAAGTTGTAATCTTTGTAAAACAGATTACATCATTTGTCCGGGTCAGCCAATGATTCTGTCTTAACAAAAGAGCAACATACATTAGCCCCCAAGGGCCAAGTATAATATTTATATTGTGCCTGGGACTTCAAAAATTGTTCTTAAGAGAAAATATGCATTAGCCCCCAAGTGCCAAGTATAATATTTGTATTGTGCTTGGGACTTTCAAAAAAAAATCTTTAAGAGCAAATATGCATTAGCCCCCAAGTGCCAAGTATCATACTTGTATTGTGCTTGGGACTTCAGCAATACTCAAAATATTCGGTCTATGTTTATATCACAAGCTGAACTTTCTGAGAAGGACTCACAGCTCAATGATCTGAAGGCCAACATAAAACTCAACAATCTGAAACATCCAAGGCCCAATCAAAATTGAGGGTTTCTTTGGAAAACATTGAGCAGCTCAAAAAGACCTTCACTGCTGACATAGATAGCTGGGAAACTGAAAAGGAGGCTCTATGATGGTAGCTGGAACTACGTCGGTATTTCCCCAGAGAGGGAGGGATGATGTAGCACAACGACGGTAGAGTATTTCCCTCAGTTATAAAACCAATGTATCGAACCAGTAGGAGAACCAAGAAACACAACGTAAACAACCCCTACACACAAATAGCAACACCTCGCAACCCGACGAGTTAAAGGGGTTGTCAATCCCTTTCGGGTAACGTCGCCAGAAATTGGCGTGTGATGGGAGAAAGTTGTGATAGATTGAAATAATAGATCGCAAATAAAATAAAGTGCAGCAAAATATTTTTGGATTTTTGGTTTCATAGATCTGAAAATAAAAGCAAGGAAAAAGTAGATCGCAAAGGCAAATATATGAGAAATAAGACCCGGGGGCCATAGGTTTCACTACTGGCTTCTCTCGAGAAAATTAGCAAACAGTGGGTAAACAAATTACTGTTGGTCAATTGATAGCACATCAAATAATTATGATGATATCCAGGCAATGATCATTACATAGGCATCACGTCCAAGATTAGGAGACCGACTCCTTCCTGCATCTACTACTATTACTCCACACATCGACCTCTATCCAACATGCATCTAGTGTATTAAGTTCATGGAAAAACGGAGTAATGCAATAAGAATGATGACATGATGTAGACAAGATCCGTTTATCTATATGGCGGTAGATATAGATCTCGTCTTTTTATCCCTAGTGGCAACGATACATACGTGGCGGTTCCCTTTCTGTCACTGGGATCAAGCACCGTAAGATCGAACCCACTACTGGGCACCTCTTCCCATTGCAAGATAAATAGATCGAGTTGGCCAGACAAAAAACAAATATCTGAGTAGAAATATGGGGCTATAAGAGATCATGCATAAAAGAGGTCAAAGAAACTCAAATACTTTCATGGATATAAAAACATAGATCTGATCATAAACTCGAAGTTCATCGATCCCAACAAACACACCGCAGAAGAGTTACATCATATGGATCTCCAAGAGACCATTGTATTGAGGATCAAGACAGAGAGATGAAGCCATCTAGCTACTAACTACGGACCTGAAGGTCTACAAAGAACTACTGATGCATCATCGGAGAGGCACCAATGGAAGTGGTGAACCCCTCCGTGATGGTGTTTAGATTGGATCTGGTGTTTCTAGACTCTGTGATGGCTGGATGAATATTTCGTGGACTCCCCTAGGGTTTTGGGAACATTTGGGTATTTATAGAGCAAAGAGGCTGTCTGGGGGGTACCCGAGGTGGGCACAACCCACTTGGGCACGCCAGGGCCTCCTGGCGTGCCTTGGTGGGTTGTGCCCCCCTCGGGGCACCCCCCAGGTGCAACCAGGGCCCATCTGCTTCCTTTTGGCCCATAAAAAATCATCGTAAAGTTTCGTGCCATTTGGACTCCGTTTGATATTGATTTCCTGTGATGTAAAAAACATTGAAAAAACAGGAACTGGCACTAGGCACTATGTCAATAGGTTAGTACCAAAAATGATATAAAATGACTATAACATGATTATAAAACATCCAAGATTGATAATAAAATAGCATGGAACAATTAAAAATTATAGATATGTTGGAGACGTATCAGCATGCCCAAGCTTAACTCCTACTCGTCCTCGAGTAGGTAAGTAATAAAAACAGAATTTTTGATGTGGAGTGTTGTTCATCAAGTCATATCATATTCTTTTCTTTATAGCATGGACATTTGTACTCTTATGTGATTCAAAGCAATAGTCTAGTTTTGACATAATAATTTAGATACACAAGCATATCAACAAGCAACCATGTATTTCAAAATATCAATGCTAAAATAAGTTATCCCTAGCCCATCATGCTCAAACATTGACCCATTCATGAAACACACTCGAATATTAACTACTCCCAATACTTGAGTATGATCATATTGCCTCCTGGTTGGTGCTTTTTTAAGAGAAGATGGAGATTGAAATTTCAATAAAAATTGCATAATAGTAGAAGAAAGTCCCTTCATAGAGGGAATTAGGGATTTGTAGAAGTGCCAGAGCTCAAAGCAAAAAATTAAGATAAAGACAATTTGGGAGGTGTATCCATCCCACCAACGAAAACGACTTAGAGTTCTAAACACTTTACATGCTAGATATGCCATAGGCGGTTCCCAAACATAAAATAAAGTTTATTCCTTTTTCCACCATAACTTTCACTTTCCATGGCTAACCGTATCCACGGGTGCCCTCCATACCAACACTTTCCAAGGAATTTATTATTTGGCAACATAAAGTAAATTCATTTTTGTTTTTGCATTTCGGGACTGGGCATCCCTAATACCTTTGCCTTACTCTCATGCAATCACAAGTGAATAAACACTCATCTTGAGAATAACACATCTTGCATGGAAAATATTAGCCACCCCTCACCGCTCCGTGAGTGAAACAAACACACAAAAGAGAAGTTTTATTTTGAAAATTAGAGATGGCACATGCAAATTTGCTTAGAACGGCAAAAGAATACCGCATATAGGTAGATATAGTGGACTCATATGGCAAAAATGGTTTAAACGATTTTG
This sequence comes from Triticum aestivum, assembly GCF_018294505.1. Lineage (NCBI taxonomy): Eukaryota > Viridiplantae > Streptophyta > Magnoliopsida > Poales > Poaceae > Triticum > Triticum aestivum. The sequence continues at coordinate 102,414,302 of NC_057809.1, forward strand.
GATGCACAAGTAGAGGTCATACTTAGTGCAAAATGAAGGCTAGCAAAAGATTGGGAAGCGACCAACCAAGAAACAAATAATCTCATAAGCAAGCATTAAGCATAATTCACACCGAGTAATGCACCACAAATAGGGTATAATTTTCATTGCATGACTATTGACTTTCGTACTTGCATAGGGAATCACAAACCTTAACACCAATATTCTTACTAGAGCACAATTACTCATCAACATAACTTACATATCACATCATCATATCTCAAAACTATTACTAAGAATCAAGTTTATTTTGTCCAATGATCTTCATGACATTTTCTTTTACTTTATCCTTCTTGGATATCTATCACTTTTGGACTAACTTTCATGTGTTGCTTTTCATAAGCTCAAACAAATATAAGTGAAGATCATGAGCATAACAAATTTTCTTTCTCTCAAAATATTTTAAGTGAAGCAAGAGAGAATTTCTTCAAAATTTTACTATCTCTCAAATAAATCTAAGTGAAGCAATAGAGAATTTCTTCAAAAATACTAAGCACACTGTGCTTAAAAAGATATAAGTGAAGCACTAGAGCAAGTCCTAGCTTATAAAAGAGTTAAGTGAAGCATAGAGAGCAATTCTAACAAGTCATGACATAATTTTGGCTGTCTCAAATAGGTGTCTCCAGCAAGGATTGAAAACTTAAAACAAAAAATAAAACAAGCAAAGACACATTTCATACAAGACGCGCCAAGCAAAACACATATCATGTGACGAATAAAAATATAGTCTCGAGTAAAATACCGATAGTTGTAGGAAGAAAGCGGGGATGCCCCGAGGGCATCCCCAAGCTTAGTTGGTTGCTCATTCTTGGATAATAGCTTGGGATGCCAGGGCATCCCCAAGCTCAGGCTCTTTACATCCTTCCTTCATCCATCGTAAGATAACCCAAAACTTGAAAACTTCAATCACACAAAACTCAACAAAGCCTTTGTGAGATCCGTTAGTATAAAAATAATAAACCACTACTATAACTGCTGTATCAAACCAATTCATATTTTGTTTTCATATAATATCTACTGTATTCCAAATTTTCTATGGCAAAAACTCATAAAAGAAAACCATAGAGCCATCAAAATAAGCATAAAATACAAAGAAAACAGAGTCTGTCAAAACAGAACAGTCCATAGCAATCTGACTATTTCGAATACTTCTGTAACTCCAAAAACTCTGAAAAATTAGGACGACCTGAGAAATTTGTATATTGATCTACAGCAAGTGGAATGGGTATTTTATAGCTCCCTGGTAAAAGATGAAAATTAATTTCGTGAGTGCAAATTTTCTGTTTTTTTCATCAAGATCAAACAACTATTGCCCAAGAAGATCCTAAAGGCTTTACTTGGCACAAACACTAATTAAAACATAATAAACACAATCATAAAAGTAGCATAATTTTGTAAGCACACAAGAACAGGAAGCAAAAAGCAAAAATAAATTTTATTCATTGGGTTGCCTCCCAACAAGCGCTATAGTTTTACACCCTTAGCTAGGCATAAAGCAAGGATCTAAGTTTTGTCATCTTTGGTTCGAGATCCATAAGATGCCCTCATGATTGATTCATAGGGTGGCTTAATTATAGTTCTAGGAAAGTGTTCCATACCTTTCCTCAAAGGAAATTGGAGCTTAATATTGCCTTCTTTCATATCAATCACGACATCGATAGTGCGTAAAACGGTCTACCAAGAATAATGGGACAAGACGGATTGCAATCAATATCAAGAACAATAAAATATATGGGCACATAATTCCTATTTGCAAGAATAAGAACATCATTAATCCTTCCCATAGGCTTTTGATAGTGGAATCCGGCAAGTGCAAATTCAAGGAACATTCTTCAAGATTGGTAAGACCAAGCACATCACATAAAGATTTCGGAATTGTGGAAACACTAGCACCCAAGTCACACAAAGAAAACACTCATGATTTTTATCTTGACTTTGATAGTAGGTTCCCACTCATCATACAATTTTCTAGGAATTGAAACTTCTAATTCCAATTTTTCTTCAAGAGCTTTCATCATAGCATCAACAATATGTTTAGTAAAAGCTTTGTTTTGTTCATACGCATGGGGTGAATTTATCATGGATTGCAACAAAGAAATACAATCAATCAAAGAGAAACTGTCATAATTGAAGTCTTTGTAATCCAAAATAGTGGGTGCATCACTAGCTAAAGTTTTGACATTTCCAAACCCACTTTCATCAATTTTCTCAACAAGATTTTCACCCTCCGAATATTGGGACACCTTCTACCTAAAGTTGACTCTTCTCCAGTCCCTTTTCATCATTCTTAAATTTACTAAACAAGGAATCAATAGAAGAAACACCAATCATTTTAAGATCTTCATCACTTTTATCATCTAATGAGATTGGTTTAGCTGCCATTTTATTTACTAAGGTAGCTTGTGCATCGGATATTTTTCCTAACAAACTTTCGGAAAAAGCATACTTAAATTGGAGATTGCAAACTTCTCCACTAATATCATCAAGTTGTTTTGTAATAGCATCTAGCACAACGGAGTGCTCCTTAAGTTCTTCAGTAAAATACTTATTATGGTCAAATTGTGTAGTCATATATTCCTTATTACTTTTCTCAATTTCAAGCAAAATATTTGGGTAAGGGACATCATAATATTTTCTTTGAGACATCAAGACCGCACAAACAAGAACGCACAAAAAAATAGATCCGGCAAGAGAACGGCGAACGAAAAAAAGAGGCGAATAAAACGACAAATTTTTGTGAAGTGGGGGAGAGGAAAACAAGAGGTAAATGGCAAATAATGTAAATTGCGAGGAGATGAGATTTGTGATTAGGAACCTGGTCATGATGAAGATCCTCCTCGGCAACGGTGCCAAAAATTCTCCTTGATGGCAGCTGGGACTACGTCGGTATTTCAACGAAGAGGCAGGGATGATGTAGCATAGCGAAGGTAGAGTATTTCCCTCAGTTATGAAACCAAGGTATTGAACCAGTAGGAGAACGAAGCAACACAATGTAAACATCCCATGCTCACAAATAACAACACCTTGCAACCCGACGAGTTAAAGGGGTTGTCAATCCCTTTCAGGTAACGGTGCCACAAATTGGCGTGTGACGGGAGAAAGTTGTGATATTTTGAAATAATAGATCGCAAATAAAATAAAGTGCAGTAAAGTATTTTTGGATTTTTGGTTTAATAGATCTGAAAATAAAAGCAAGGAAAAAGTAGATCGCAAAGGCAAATATATGAGAAATAAGACCCGGGGGCCGTACGTTTCACTAGTGGCTTCCCTTGAGAAAAATAGCAAACGGTGGCTTCCCCGAACTGTGTGTCTAGGATCGATGGTAACAGGAGACAGGGGACATGATGTTTTACCAAGCTTCGGGCCCTCTCTATGGAGGTAATACCCTACTTCCTGCTTGATTGATCTTGATGAATATGGGTATTACAAGAGTTGATCTACCACGAGATCGTAATGGCTAAACCCTAGAAGCCTAGCCTGTATGACTATGGTAATCAATATCTCCTTTCCGGACTAACCCCACGGGGGTATATATGGTTCACATAGAGTCAGTTACATAAGAAGGAATCTTCATCATCGGTCGCCCAGCTTGCCTTCCACGCCAAGGAGAGTCCAATCCAGACACGGGTACAGTCTTCGGCCTTCACGTCTTCACAGCCCATCAGTTCGGCCCATGGATAATAGGCCGGACGCCCGAGGACCCCTTAGTCCAGGACTCCCTCTGTAGCCCCTGAACCTGGCTTCAATGATGAGTCCGGCACACAGATTGTCTTCGGCATTGCAAGGCGGGTTCCCCCTTCCGAACTCCTAGTTGATCTTCAGATGTCATGATTGTATCCGGACTTGTATGCACAACCACAGAGGACATAATATTTCACGAGTTCAACCCACCGACCACTTTTTGGTAACATGACACCACACCTGCCCGACCACCACTTGCGAACTGTTTTAGCAGGCCCGTGGCCCCACGTCCCAAGACGTGGTCTTATTGGCGCGTCTTATCCAAGCGGAGATCGTGCCTCCCTTTTTTAAGGGATTCCTGTCAACCCGGACGTGGGTAGCCCAACCGTCGCTTTGGCACAACTCCTTGGAAACACGCAAGTTTTTGAGGCCCAAGAGGAGACGTTTGATATTTGCAGCCTTTATATAGGGGTATAGACCCGTCTTATTCTTCCACGCTTGCCTCTTTCTCAACCCCTGCTACCCCGAGCTCCAACACTCGGGTTTCGGTCGCCACGAACCCCAATCATGTCCGGATCCAGCCGTCAAGGTCGGTGGGTAGCTTCTTCTATTTTAGAGGAAGACATTGCAAAGCTTCGGGCGGCGAGGTACCTGGCCGCTAAAATCCATCATCGGCTTCCTGCCGAGGGGCAGGTTATTCCCACCCCTAGATCCGGTTGGGGTTTGCACTTAACCCCTTCGTCCGAGGGCTCATGTTCTATTACGGGCTAGACTTTCATGATTTGGCCCCGGACTCTATTCTTCTTATCTCTGCGTTTATTGTCATGTGCGAAGCCTTCCTCCGAACTCCTCCGCACTTCGGCTTGTGGCTCAAGACCTTCAATGTGAAGCCGCAAGTGGTAGAGGGGGAGCAGGCCGAGTGCGGCGGCGCTACAGTGAGCAAGCTTGCTAGCGTCGTTTGGCTGAAAGGATCCTTCGCCAAATCTTCCGATCTGTGGCAGCAGGGGTGGTTCTATATCACCGAGCCCCGCGGCTCCAAGTGGGCAACTACGCCCGCATTCCAATCCAGCCCCCCAATTCAGCTTGCATCGTGGATTAACAAGGGGCTGGATTGGGGATCAACGAATGATGTGCGAACTCTGCAAAGTTGCATCCGAAGCCTCATTGAGAGGGACATCGACATAGCCAACATCGTTCAAGTAATGCTAGTTCGTCAAACCCTGTCGTGCCAGTGATGGCCTCTCTGCCTATGGGAGTTCTATCCAGAAGGGCCGTGGACTCTTCAGCACTTCTTCGGCACAACGCACGAAGGAATGTGGAGATTATTCTTCGGGAAACGAAGGCAATGGCCGGACACCACCGAAGATGTCGGCCTATACTGTAACCATCCGGATACCCCGGTAAGTACCCATTTACCGAATACCTTATAGTCAGATACCTGGTGGCAAGATACCAACAGTATCATCCTTTTTTAGGGCTGGATAAAGAAGGTGGAATGGATTAGGTGTCCGGCTCCCCTTCCCGAAAACTCAACTACTCCTGTGTTAACAAGGATGCTGGCCTCGGCGCCATACCAGGCACTAGCAGGGGAGGGGAGAAGACCCAAGATGACCTTGGTTCCGGAGGTAAGTCAGATGCTGATTCCAGAGAAATTGACCTTTCCTCACTCGAAGACGGAGGCGGAAAAGGACCCAATATCCCTTCTCCAAACAGGAGGAAAAGGGCCGCATCCGAAGATTGGGAGGGGCGGTCTTCCAAGAAGGGCAAGATGCCATCGTCGATCGGCTTGGGTTTGGAAAGCGACGCCGTTGAGCAGCTCCAACAGGGGGACAAACCCTCGGCCGAACCATAAGAGAACCCAGAGTACTTTGATAGCGTCCCGCTCCGTTATTGTTACCGAAGATACACGTAACGCATTTATGCATTTTTACAGGTCGGCACAGAATTTTTCCGGGCGATCCTTTTCTTCAGGGAGCCTCCTCCCAGAGATGATGGAGAGCGAGACGCCTCCTCCGACCTCCTCGCCCAATAAGGCGGATGACTCTAAAATGTCATCGTGGAGGGTCCCTTTAGACCAGGGGACAAAAGAGGTAGTACCCTCTGACCATCCGGGATTCCGGGGCTGATGATAACAAAGGCCCCGGACTGTCTGGTTCATAGCCGACAGTGATTTTGGAGATGGGTGAGCAGATTCCTTCAAAGGATGACTGTGCTTTTGGAGCAGCTTCCGGAGACCCGGGGACTCCGGATATGTTGCGGGACATGTTGCGGAAAGCATCTGTCTCGGGGGAACAGCGTACCTTGATGGGTACAGTGATTGAAAAGATTTCGTCCACGAAGAGCGGATTAAATGAAGCCTTCATGAGCCTACTGAAGGGCTTCGAGGTTTGTGACATAATGTTTTCAGTTATGTTTCATTTGCAAAGATGCGCATGTGTATAGGTAGTAGCCCCTGATACTCGGGTTGGCTTCCGCTGGGAAGCAAAATGGAGGATCAAAAAGGATTGTTTGAGGACTAACCTGATCAATTTTGAACACAAGCTGCTTCCCCCTTGGCCGCTTCCCGGACTATGGAAATTTCCGAGTTGCATCAGAAGCTTGATGTGGCAGGGGATGATCTTGCTTTAATCAATATGCGTCTTGACAAGTCGCAAGGTATGTATTCGGGGCAGTCCTCATACATTTTTGTGGTATAAGCATGATGCTGAGATTTAGATGCTGGAATATGCATGGCTATAGATGGTGCTGCCGCCGTTGAAGTTCTTCGAGCGGAGCTGGCCCGGGCCAAGGAGCAGGCCGAAAAGGCATCGGCTGAATTAAAAGCCGAACAAGCTGCACGGCGCCAAGATGAGTAGAAGATATCCACTATGACACTCGAACTGGAGAATGCTACGGGCCGCTGTGAATTTCTAGAGAAGGAGAGTAAAGCCTTAACAGCTGATCTGGACAAGGCCTAACAAGAGGCTAGAGTAGCGTGGTCGGAATCCAGAGCAGCCTGTGAGGAGGTTCGACGGGCGAGGGAGATTGTGGCGGGGAAGCCCTTTCTACTGCAAACTAAGTTCGGTGACCCGAACTATGCCCAACTTAACCAAGTGTGGAGTTCTCTGGACGAGTTCTTGGACTTGCCGAAGAGTTCTACCGATGCGGCGCAGTATTACCAAGCGCGAGATGGATATGCAACGGAGAAGCTTTTTTGGTTGCAGTTTGGCGCATCAAAGCGCCCTCTGTTGCTCAATGAACAGATGTCCCAATGGGCCGAACTTCATAGGATATCCGGCACTGCCATGAAGGATGTCGTAATCTGGTTATGGCCAACCGAGCCTGTTCCGAATAGCTATTTCTGTTTGGTACAGAGGCTTATTGATGCAGTGTCGCGTATCGATGTTGTGAAGCGATCATCGTGCATTGAGGGTGCGTGGATGGCTTTTGCCCGAGTCAAAACAGTCTGGGGGAAGATGAAGGCCATCGATGTTGCGACGAAGAGTCCACCCAAAGGCAAGGACCGCCCGGAACCGGAGCATTGTTTTGAAGACGTCCTAGAGGCCGCCCGCTTTATAGAGGGTCAGTGCTCGAAAGACATAATGTTCGAATGAGGTGTATGAAAATTTTAAAATACAATTTTATAGTTAATCTATTTATGTTTTGCTTGAAAGCTTGAATTCCTCCTGTGCGTCCGTTTTGATATAATCTGAAAGTTTTCCAGTCGTCGGCTTCAACCCCCTCGTAGGAAGAACGGGGGTGTTCGGAAAGGCATTTAATCACTCTTTATCCAACGTCTTGTTCCATGAAGGAGGTGATAATGCGGCGAACCTGGAAATCGGACTATAGGGCGTTAATGCTTTCACTTAGCCATAGGAGTTTTATTGTGGGGCTACGACATAGCCCCTGGAATGTATGTGGCGTATGGTGCCTTACATATTTGATCTAAGAAGATCCCTCGTGTGACATGAAGAATCGCTAAAGATTTCAAGAAGTTGTCAAGTGGTTGACCAGCTCACGCCGCATCATGACAGTCAGTTTTCGGCTTTCTCTACTAAGGTGCTCGTCCGGTTTAGACCGGGGCACAATCGTAGTAGTTGTCCCTTTACTACCCTAGCTGATAGAGTGGAACGTAGGGTAGGGTAATGTTGGGGTGAACCAAAAAAGTTTGGGTAGAGCCGGATCTAAGTGTTGGCTAGGTAAACGCCCCGTAGTAAGAGGGGTAGTTATGAACCTTGTGGACCAACCCCATGGGGCGGTGAAGGGAAAGCTCCCATTGGTAGAAAAAAACCACAACCCCTTGGGGTTATCCTGCGCTTGGAAGAAGAACTAGGAAAAGGAAAAAAATATAGCGATAGTTTTATTCTTCGTCGCCGTAAGTAAATACGCAACTAGGAATATGCAAGCAGAGGAGCCGGGCAACCCAACTATTGACCCAAGACAATGATTCGGAGCTGATGCATATAAGGCCAAACTTGTGATGCCGAAGTATGCTATAGAGTCGGACTTTTACTGGCAACTCATTTGTTCCCACACCAAGCCCCTGGCAGGTTATGCCAAGGTATTTCTGTGAAATAACCGTAGGAGATTTGTTGGGAAAACAATGCGGATGATTAGTTCAGATATTGTTTAATGGGAACTGAGCGATATGCCAATGATTACTTATGATATATATATATATAAGCCATCCTCCCGGCTATTTGACATGCTCGGGGTTGGAGGCGGAGGAACAGGCATAGTACAGGCTCGAGAAATAGAGAGTGTGGTCTAAAAAAGTTATTTTGGACCTCCTGTCGCACGTCTGCACCGCCAGTCCCTGGTGGGTGGAATCCTTGATGGAAATAGCCCCTTAGGTGAGTGTATGGATCCGGACTCCGATAGAGCCAGTTTCCGATGTTTATCCTGTTCGTGACCAGTTTTTAAAGGATAGCAAAGGAAGAAATAAAAAGAAAATAAATAATGATAAAAAAGTTACTGGAATGCTTGCAGGCTTGTCTGTATTGTGCTTTCGCTAATACCCATGGTATCTTGAGTGTGTAATGATGTATGCGTGGTACAAACTTTGTAGGTGTACGGAGTGGGTGGCGGAAGCCGGGTTGCTATTTCCGTTCTAGGAGTAGTTGATCCTCGGGTGGAGACTGCTTCTGACCCCCGGTGTTTCGCTGGTGAACCTTTCCATCATCCCTGTCGTTTGGCGGCCTCCTCCCCCTGTGTTCGGCGTTGAGCTTGCCGGCCTGTTTGAAGACCCAGCAGTTTTTGTTGGTATGATTAGCTGGTTTATCGGGATGGCCATGAATCTGGCAGGGTCAGTCCAATATCCTGTCAAGGTTGGATGGTTCGTCTCGATTCGCCTTGAATGGCTTGTTCCGCTGATCGGGCTTGGGGTTGCTGAATCCGGCGTTGACCGTTGTGTTGCCTGATCTTTCATTGTCATTGCGACTGTTGTTTTTGCTTCCTCATGGCTTGCCGTTGCCGTCTCAGATTTCAGAGGTGCCCTGGTTGCTGGTGCTATTGCTTCTATGAGCGAGCCAGCTGTCTTCTCCCGCGCAAAAGCAGGTCATCAGAGCAGTGAGGGCTGTCATGGATTTAGGTCCTTCTTGGCCGAGGTGGCGTGCAAGACATTCGTCTCGGACGCTGTATCTGAAAGCCGCAAGGGCTTCCGTGTCCGGACAACCGATGATTTGGTTCTTTTTGACTAAGAAACGAGTCCAGAGCTCCCTGGCTGATTCTCTAGGCTGTTGGACAATGTGACTTAGGTCATCGACGTCCGGTGGCCGGACATGTGTTCCTCGGAAGTTATCGAGGAAGGCCTCTTCCAAGTCCTCCCAGCTGCCTATGGAATTTTTAGGAAGGCTGTTTAACCAGTACCGAGCTGGCCATTTTAGTTTTAGTGGGAGTTATTTAATGGCGTGGAGGTCGTCCCCACGGGCCATATGGATGTGGAAGATGAAATCTTCTATCCATACCGAGGGATCGGTTGTCCCGTCATATGATTCAATATTGACGGTTTTGAATCCTTGGGAAATTCATGATCCATTACTTCATCAGTGAAACAAAGCGGGTGTGCGGTGTCTCTATGTTGGGCCACACTGCGACCTAACTCCGAAGGAGTCCCTTTGCGGTTTTCGGCTCGGGCGTGGCGAGGTTTGACACGTCCGAATAGGTAGCCATCGTCGCATGTTGAAGGATGCTTTCACGATCCGTAGACCGGTCTTGCGTGTCCTGCTCTATTGTCCAAGTCCTTCTGCAGGTTGTCTGGGTAATCGTGACTTGCGTTGTTCTTGCCTTTACAGCAAGGTGGGGCGGTCTAGTGTCCGGCTTGAGTTGCCTCTTTATCCAGACAGAGTTGTCGGTGACCTGCCGCATTGTGTGACAATGGTATGGGCTCCAACGCCCCGTCATCGGACTGGTATAGCAATCTGTACTTTGGGTAGCTTTTGGCTAGGCCACTAAGGTCGTATTCTTCGGCGACCAGGACTTCGGTCCATCTGTAGTTGAGTAGGTCTTGGTCAGCTTGAAGCTGCTGCTGCTTCTTTTTCAGGCTCCTTGCCATAGCTATCAGCCCGTGCTAGAAGCGGTCCTGCTCGAGGGGTTCTTCGGGTACGATGAAGTCTTTGTCACCGAGGCTTACCTCATCTTTGGAGAGCGGAAGGTAGTTGTCATCCTTCGAACCGTCGCTGGGCGGGGCCTGTTCGTCGGGGCTAGCTTGCCCGTTTTCCTATTCCTCCTGCTCGGATATTGCCCCCACAGGGTCTTCATTGCTTTTGGCGCCGTCCAGAGTACTCTTTTCTCCAGTGCCATCATTGCTGCGGCGTGACTTGGGCGGCGTTTGGGGCGCCGGAACTTAGACTGTGTCTCAGGAGTTTTAACTGGATCTCCCTTGTCCTTGCCGCGAGGCTTTTTAAGTGTATCGATCGTGTACACGTCATATGAAGGGGTGGCCGTCCCACGCCTGATGACTGGCGGGTCTTGGCCTTGCTCCTTATCGGCATCTTCATCTATACCGTCAATGTCTTCGGAGCCAGAAGCGGGCATGTCGGTTAAGTCCTCGATAGTGGCTATGAAGTGGGTGGCTTGTGGGAAGCGAAATTCTCCATTGTCGGCCTCTAGCTCGAACCGGACATAGTTCATCCGTGAGTCCCCCATCGGGGACAGGTTTTTCAACGAATTCAGCAAATTGCCAAAGGGCGAGTCTTGGAAGACATCTGCGGCGCTGAACTCGATGATTGATAACCGATCCAGCTCGGTGTCCGGGAGTGCGCACGGTTCGGAACTTATAGCCGGAAATGAGTCCGAAATTCCGTTGACGCTGATATTGCCTAGTGTTGAGTTTGTGTGCGGGTCCAATGCCGTGGACTCTGTGGCTTCGGATGGTGCAAACTACTCTGGATCTAAGGTCGTATCAGTTATAGGAACCATCTCCAGAACCTGGTCCGATGACAGATTTAGGTCATGTTCATCGGAGCGAGGGGGAGCGATCGCCGCGGTCTCAAATCCATTGAAGATCGAGTCTCCACGGATATCCGTGACATAGTTCAAGCTTCCAAATCTAACCTGATGGCCAGGGGCATAGCTATCGACCTGCTCCAGATGGCCAAGCGAGTTGGCCCGCAGTACGAAGCCGCCAAATACGAAAATCTATCCGGGGAGGAAAGTACCGCCTTGGACATCGTTACTATAGACAATTGAAGGGGCCATCGAAACTTTTGTCGATGGCATAGCGGAACTATCAATGAAAGCACCAATGTCGGTGTCAAAACCGGCGGATCTCGGGTAGCGGGTCTCGAACTGTGCGTCTAGGATCGATGGTAACAGGAGACAGGGGACACGATGTTTTACCCAGGTTCGGGCCCTCTCTATGGAGGTAATACCCTACTTCCTGCTTGATTGATCTTGATGAATATGAGTATTACAAGAGTTGATCTACCACAAGATCGTAATGGCTAAACCCTAGAAGCCTAGCCTGTATGACTATGGTAATGCATATCTCCTTTCCGGACTAACCCCTCCGGTTTATATAGACATCGGGGGATCTAGGGTTGACATAGAGTCGGTTACATAAGAAGGAATCTTCATCATCGGTCGCCCAGCTTGCCTTCCATGCCAAGGAGAGTCCAATCCGGACACGGGTACAGTCTTCGGCCTTCACGTCTTCACAGCCCATCAGTCCGGCCCATGGATAACAGGCCGGACGCTCGAGGACCCCTTAGTCCAGGACTCCCTTAGTGGGTAAACAAATTGCTATTGGGCAATTGATAGAACATCAAATAATTATGAACATATCCATGCAATGATCATTACATAGGCATCACGTCCAAGATTAGTAGACCGACTCCTGCCTGCATCTACTACTATTACTCCACACATCGGCCGCTATCCAGCATGCATCTAGTGTATCAAGTTCATGGAAAATGGATTAATGCAATAAGAATGATGACATGATGTAGACAAGATCCATTTATCTATATGGAGGTAGATATAGATCTCGTCTTTTTATCCTTAGTGGCAACGATACATATGTGTCGGTTCCCTTTCTGTCACTGGGATCAAGCACCGTAAGATCGAACCCACTACCGGGCACCTCTTCCCATTGCAAGATAAATAGATCGAGTTGGCTAGACAAAACCCAAATATCGGAGAAGAAATACGAGGCTATAAGAGATAATTCATAAAAGAGATCAAAGAAACTCAAATACTTTCATGGATATAAAAACATAGATATGATCATAAACCCGAAGTTCATCGATCCCAACAAACACAGGCAAAAGAGTTACATCATATGGATCTCCAAGAGACCATTGTATTGAGGATCAAGACAGAGAGATGAAGCCATCTAGCTACTAACTACGGACCCGAAGGTCTACAAAGAACTACTCACGCATCATCGGAGAGGCACAAATGGAAGTGGTGAACCCCTCCGTGATGGTGTTTAGATTGGATCTGGTGTTTCTAGACTCTACGGTGGCTAGATGAATATTTCGTCGACTCCCCTAGGGTTTTGGGAATGTTTGGGTATTTATAGAGCAAAGAGGCAGTCCGGGGGGTACCCGAGGTGGGCACAACCCACCTGGGTGCGCTAGGGCCTCCTGTGCGCCCTGGTGGGTTGTGCCCCCCACGGGGCACCCCCAGGGGAAACCAAGGCCCATCTGCTTCCTTTTGGCCCATAAAAAATCATCATAAAGTTTCATGCCATTTGGACTCTGTTTGTTAAAGATTTCCTACGATGTAAAAAACATGGAAAAAACAGGAACTGGCACTGGGCACTATGTCAATAGGTCAGTACCAAAAAATGATATAAAATGACTATAAAATGATTATAAAACATCCAAGATTGATAATAAAAGAGCATGGAACAATGAAAAATTATAGATACGTTGGAGACGTATCACTCTACTGAAAAGAGCAGAAGAAGCTGAAGCCGCTCTTAAGCCGGTGACTGATGGACTGTCCGGCTTAAGACATCAAACCAACAACATGTCACTAGCTATCTTCGGTAAGCACTAACCTTGATCCCATAAATCTTCTATAAACCGTGCCGACTTATTAATAAATGAACTGATACAGGCTCTTGAAGCGTCAATTTGGGCTCAGACAGGCGCGTCCGGTTGAAGGCTGTCTACACTCTGGTAGAACAATTATATGCTGGTGCTCAACGGACCATTGCGGGTGCTCTGCACAAAAATCGATCACGTACTCTTATCAAAGAGACATTGGAAAGGTTGTCAGTAGTGCCCGAGAGGATTGTAGAGCTGAAACGAGCCTCTGCCAGAGCCGACGCTTTAACTGCCCTAAGCCGGGCTAATGCATGGCAAGCAGGACTTGACCCAGAAGATCTGGCCAACGGTTTCCCAAGTGTAAAAGAGGATGGGACACCCTTCAATGCAGATGATTTTGCAGAGATAGTAAGATCAACGCGTCCACTGGCAACCCAGCTGGTTGAAGAGACCAAGCTATCACAGTATCAGGCGGCTTATGATGCTAATAATCAGAATGTGAAGGCGCCGATTCATCAGGAGGCAAATCTCATCCCGCCAATTCGTAAGCATACCTTCGCTCCCGACATAGATCCATCAAACCTTATTGATGACGAAGTTGTGTTTAGAGCATTGACTGGTATCAACTGGGATACGCCTGACTTCCAGCTAATGGATAAGCAAGGAGCTGAGGATGAAGAAGAAGCACAGGATGACCCGGAGGCTTCAACCCACGAACAGTCATGAGCCGGCTTATCAAGCGAAATACTTTATTGTGTTGACATCTCCAAAACACTTATTCTTACTCGGCCACCAGATGCCTTGTAATAGGCTAGTGAAACTCTTGATCTGCCATGCCATTGTGCATGTTTTATTTTGCATGATACTGCTAATCTGCCAGTTGAGGATATGCAACTTTATGTTTATGATATCATCAGGTAGATCAATTGTTTATCCCTTGTTTCCTGCACACAAACAAATCATAAGTGCCCTGGCGGTTTACTGTAGGGCGGGTCATGATGCCCAGTATAATTCCACTGGTGATCATAGAAGTCCATAACCAGGGTAGGGGTAATAAATATGAGACATAATCAGGGTTGCTTGGCCCGACTTGTAAAAACCATATAGTAAGAAAAAGAGGTTATACAAATCCAAAAAAACCCAAAAAACACAAGGCTTTCATAGGCCGCTGAGCCAAAATATCTTCTTCAATGAAACTAGCATGATAGCCGCTGGAGTATCCGCGCTTTTTGTGAGCCGACTCTCACATGACCCAATCGACATTTTAACCTGGATAAGTTCAGGGTCTTTAAAAGATTGACTTATCGAGAGTATGCGGTGTTGGAGTAGCATCGTGCAAAACAGGCCGGTTTAACCAAGTTTCAAGGAAGCCGGCTTAACAGCCTGAGCTTCTCCTTGCTTTCCATTAGTCGGCTCTTTCAGGACCCAATCAATGTTTGAACCTTGACAAGTTTAGGGTCTCATTTAAGAGATTGACTTATTAAGAACAGAGCGGGTCATCCAGGATTACCTGGTTGAAGAGAATCTTGCATATAGGCCGGATAACCCAGATTTTTGGTGAATACACCTGGCCTCCGGGCCAATCAAAAGGGTGAATATAGCTATGTTCATTGAACAGGAAGCCCCCAAGTGATATGTTTGTGAGCTGTGCTCAACGTGTACCTATGTTTGAGATGTGTTGTGCATCAAACTCTCTATGGTCCCTGTAACTTGGGCATCAAACCTCTCAAGTTGATCATATGAGATGACAATAAAACTTAATTTCGAAGAAATGAAACGATAGAGGCCCTGAATTATCAGGGATGACGGTTTTATTATATTCATCATGATATATACATCATCATATTATGTACATCATAAGAGCTGGTGGCTCAAGCATACTAAGGCCGAAGATGAGCGATATTCCACGGTTGACAGGTCTCCTCCTCCGATGTGCGTGAGTCCTTGTGGTCTTGAACATCAATAAGATAGTATGACCCATTGTTCAGATTCTTGCTGACCACAAAAGGCCCTTCCCAAGGTGGGGATAGTTTATGCATATCAGTTTGATCCTAGATAAGCTGGTGCACCATGTCGTCGTCTTGAAAGGTTCTGGTTTAACCCGGCGGCTGTGATAACGGTGCAGATCTTGCTGGTAAATTGCCGAACGAACCGCCACAAGGTCACGCTCCTCATCCAACAGGTCAAGTGCATCCTGACGTGCTTTTTCGTTATCAACTTCCTCATAGGCCGCCACACGGGGCGAATCGTGACAGATGTCACTAGGCAGAACTGCCTCTGCTCCGTAAACCATGAAGAAAGGTGTGTAACCCATAGATCTGTTGGGGGTAGTATTGATACTCCATAACACTGAGGGTAACTCCTCCACCCAACAACCCGGCGTCCTTTACAAAGGGACCATAAGCCGGAGCTTGATGCCTTGCAGAATCTCTTGATTGGCTCTTTTAGCTTGACCATTGGACTGGGGGTGAGCCACTGATGATACGTCAAGTCGAATATGTTCTCGCTGACAAAACTCTTTCATAACACCCTTGGACAGATTAGTGCTGTTGGGAATATGACTACCAGGTATGACCCGCCCGGGAGGGGTCGGGTCAATCTTCATGGCGGGTTGTTAAAAGAAGCCTAGCGAATATACAAGGCGATAGTTTATTATAAGACTTGTAGTAGGCCCAAGGCCAGAGACGGCTTAAGGCCATAATTGTAAACCGCCATGTATAAGTAAGACTTGTAAAGAAAGGCATGTAAGAGAAGTCACCGAGACGGACACATTGTATGAGCCGGTCGGGACTCTGTAGGCCGCCAGGCATCCACCCGTGTATATAAGGGGATGACCTGGCGGTGGCTTAGGGAAAGAGACAACAGATCGAGAAGCCAAGCTAGCTTATTTCGCTCCTTGGTCATCGAAACCTAGCAATACCACATCAACTGGACTAGGCTTTACCTTCACCGCAAGGGGCCGAACCAGTATAAACCTCTCGTGTCCTTTGTCCCGATTAACCCCTTTAAGCTTCCTAGTTGCGATGGCTCCACGACTAAGTCCTTTCACTAGGACATCTGCTGTGACAATTCCACGACAGTTGGCGCCCACAATGGGTCCAGTGCACGGTGGATTTGAGTTCTTGAAGGGAAGCTTCGAAGGGCTCAAGGGATACGGTGTGGGCCGGATGACCCAGAGTCATCGCGGCAAGCTCTACATCGGCGACGCAGGCTAGGGTCCCGAGGCCGGCTTAATCGAGTATGGGTACCGGGTCCCCTTCGGCGGAATCCACGTCGTCATCGGCCGGATCGGCGAGCTTGCCCTGAGTTGGACATCTGCGCCGACCTCATCGAGACGTCTCAGCGGGCGAAACCCGCCCAAGCTCGACCCGCCGTGAGGCATGCATTCACGGGTTGCATCCATGGAGGGGAGATTTCTGAAGGATCGGTGGATGGTGGTGAGACAGCTATTCACTCCGACGATGAGTCGTCCACAGGCGAGATAGGTTCTTTGTATCAACCACAAGATGGCGGGCTTGGGGGTTGTTCCGATGGTAGCAGTATTCCAGACCCCTTTGAGCCGCCGAATCGAACCAGAATCTTCATGGCTGGCACCCAACCCGGGCAGAATTCTATGGCTGCGGCTGCAATAACCACATGGTCGACGGCGGCCGGGTCAGGAGACTCCGTGCGCCCGCCGGCTCAGGTGCTGATAGATCTCATGGACAGGATGACGACCTTGTTGACCGTCGTGGTTGAGCCGATAGATAAGGCTCAACACGATGTAGAGGTGGCACGGTTGCATGGGGAGGTAACACAAGCTAAGGACAATTTAGCAGCGGAGGAGGTAAGGATGGCTACAGAGCGGGCAGCTCTAGATGCTCGCGCTCAGCAGCTTCAAGCAGAGACTTGCCGGCTCTCGGTGGATCTAAACGCATCAAATGAGGTTATGAGGAGAAGGCACCAAAAGGCTCAATCATGTCTGCCTCTGACTTATGATCCTAGGAACCTCTTCCACACCTGGAGCTGGTCCCAGTAACCTGTCAGAGGCAAACCGGATCATAACACCCGGGACCGAAGCGCCGGTTCAACCGCGGGCCATGGAAGCCCCCCATGTGAATACCGCTCCGCCTCATTACGTACCAATACCACCGGGTCACTTTTCTAACCCTTTGGAGAATCTTATCGCTGCATCGGCTCATTTGGCAGCTCTCCTGATGGAGGGCGACTCTCGACAACGATCGAAACACGATGGGTCAGAGAACTTCTTCAGGCGGCTCTGGCACAACAAGATGCATATTCTTATAGTCGAGATAGAATCCATTCAACCCCTCGCCCAAGCCGGAGCCCAAGCTATAGCAAGCATATGGACTCAGCGGCCATCTCAAGCAACGCCCAACACCGTAACCAACCACGCGGGCGCGACCCGGCCCCGGGCGGAGCCCTTTACTTGGTGGACCAGGAGAGGATCCGTCAAGAGGCTGAACGGGCAATTCAGCAGGCGGTTGAGCAGGCGGCTCACCAAGCTTTTCCAGTTTATCCAGCAACCTCTGTTGAAGTAGGGGTGGCCACAAGGATAGTAGGTGTCCCTTGTCTTGTGCCGGCTCTGCGTAATGAGTGTTTGCCAAAGGACTTTAAGGGGCCTCGTAAGGTGCCCAATTACACAGCCGACCTGCAGCGTGGAGCATGGATTGAGAGTTACGAGATGGCCATGGAGTTATTAGAGGTCAGTGACGCAGCAATGGCCAAATACTTCACCATGATGTTGGATGGAACATCTCGTACTTGGTTAAAGGGGTTGCCTCCCAACTCCATCGGCTCATGGGTGGAGTTAAAGGCCCGGTTCATTCAGAACTTCAAAGATACATGTAAACAGCCCATGTCGATCGTGGATTTGACTAACTGCAAGAAAGAGGAAGGCGAATCCACAACCCATTGGGTGCACCGGGTCAAGGAAATAATACATTCATCTGATAAGATGGATGCCGGCTCTGCGGTCTTAATGTTGGAGAAAAATTGCCATGTTGAACCTCTGAAACAGAAGCTGGGGCAGCTTAAGCGTGACTGTAATGACATGGGCCAGCTGATGGCGGCTCTTGTCAAGTACACCGATTCTGACAGTACCAAGGACCCCGCGTCTAACCAAGAGAAGACAGGGAAGGGAAAGAAGAATGGCAATGGAAAAAGTCACCAGCACAACCCGACGAATCAAGGAGGTAATAAACGTAAGGCTGACGGTAGTCTGGAGTTTGTGGCTAACGCCAATGCACATGGCAACAATCAACGACGCAAGGGTAGGCCACCTCCTCGGTCTGGCGGGTCAGGTCCCACACTTGAGCAGCTGCTAAATGAACCCTGTCCAAGACACGGCACCCGGGAGATGCCAGCTACCCATCTGTGGAAAGATTGCATGATCATGAAGGCTTTTAAGAATTCTAACATGTTCAATGGTAACCACGGACCTGGTGGCGGCTCAGGCGGTGGCGGCTTTCATGGCCCGGGCGCCGGCTCAAGTGGTGGAGGTTTTCATGGCTAGGGCCATCAAGGTAGTCAAGGCGACTATAATCAGCAATCCGGCCAGGGCAGTCAGCAGCAGTCCGATTATCAGAGTAACCCAAAGCAGTTGAGCGGTGGGCAGTATCACGTGTTCACCACCAGTTTGTGCAAGAGGGACCAGAAACTTCATAAGAGGGCTGTAAATGCTGTTGAGCCGGCGGTTCCATGTTATTTGAGATGGTCTGAGCAGCCTATTGTATGGAGTAGGGAAGACCATCCTCCCCGGGTCGATAATCTAGGTCATCTGGCTTTGGTGGTGGCGCCTCAGGTTGGTGGATATAAATTCACTAAAGTGCTCATGGACGGAGGCAGTAGCATCAACATCCTCTATTATGAGACGTTCCGTCGCATGGGGTTGACTAATAAGAGTCTTAAAACATCCAACACTGTTTTTCATGGGGTAGTGCCTGGTAAGTCGGTGTACCCGGTTGGTAAGATTGAGCTAGAGGTGGCCTTTGGGGATGAGTGTGATTCTAGGGCTGAGAAGTTAACTTTTGAAGTGGTTAAGATCAAAAGCCCATATCACGCTCTGTTTGGTCAGCCGGCTTATGCTAACTTCATGGCTCGGCCGTGTTATGTTTATCTGCAGCTCAAAATGCCGGGTTATAAAGGCACCATCACAATACATGGAAGACGGAAGATAGCCCTAGAATGTGAAGAAGGTGATGTGGCTTATGCCGAATCTGTTTGTGCAACGGAGGAATTGAAGTTTTATAAGGATAACGTTGACCCGGCGGATATGACATCTTTGAAGAAGCCAACTACGGAGCATGAGCCGGCGCTAAAATTTAAGTCAGCTGATGATACTAAGATGATTGATTTTGTGCCTGGCGACTCATCCAAACAGTTCATTATCAGTGCCAATTGGGATCCAAAATAGGAAGGCGCGCTCATCGAGTTCATCCGTGAGAATCGGGACATCTTTGCATGGAAGCCTTCTGACATGCCGGATGTACCGAGGGAACTCGCTGAGCACACTCTCAACATTGATCCAAAGTTTAAACCGGTCAGGCAGTTTCTTCGGCGGTTTAATGAGGAAAGGCGTAAGGCTATTGGAGAAGAGGTAGCCCGGCTCTTGGCGTCCAGGTTTATTGTTGAAGTTTTTCACCCAGAGTGGTTGGCTAACCCGGTGCCTGTACTCAAAAAGAACGGCACCTGGCATATGTGTGTGGATTACACATATTTCAATAAGGCTTGTCTGGCTGATCCTTTTGCTCTCCCTCGTATTGATCAAATCATTGATGCTACGGCGGGATGTGATCATTTGAGTTTTTTGGATGCTTATTCTGTTATCATCAGATCAAGATGGCAGTTAAGGACCAGGAGAAGATGGATTTCATCACTCCGTTTGGAGCCTTCTGCTATGTGTCTATGCCTTTTGGGCTTAAGAGCGCCTAGGCGACTTATCAGCGATGTGTGCAGAACTGTCTTCATGACCAGATTGGACGTAATGTTCATGCTTATGTGGATGATATAGTGGTTAAATCCAGAGCAAAGGAAACTCTGGTAGATGATCTGAAGGAGACTTTTGATAACCTCCGGGTCTACAAGATGATGCTTAACCCGGCAAAATGTGTGTTTGGAGTCCCAGCTGGCAAGCTTTTGGGCTTTTTGGTGTCTAACAGAGGCACTGAGGCTAACCCAGAGAAAATTAAGGCAATAACATCTTTGGCTAAGCCGGCGTGCATCAATGATGTTCAAAGGCTGGCGGGTGGGGTTGCAGCTTTAAGCCGATTCATAAGCCGGTTAGGTGAGAAGGCTATGTCGTTGTATCAGATGATGAAAAAGATGGATGGTTTTGTCTGGAGTGACGCTGCCAACTCCGCCTTTGAAGGTATGAAAAGACAGCTTGCTGAGCTGCTGGTTCTTGCTGCCCCTGTTGAGAAGTAGCCGCTATTATTTATATGTGGCTGCTAACTCACGAGCCGTCAGCATGGCCATTGTTGTGGAGCGCAAGGAGGCTGGCAAGGAACATCCGGTTCAACGGCCGGTTTACTACATCAGTGAGGTGCTCATTGAATCCAAGCAAAGGTACCCACATTGGCAAAAGCTTGTTTATGGGGTGTTCATGGCGAGCCGGAAGCTTAAGCATTACTTCCAGGGTCATCCTATCACTGTGGTTAGCTCTGCTCCTTTAGGAGATATTATTCAGAATAGAGAGGCCACAGGACGAGTCGCCAAGTGGGCCGTCGAGCTTGGGTCTCATAATTTAAAGTATGTGCCACGTACGGCCATTAAGTCTCAAGCACCGGTGGACTTAATTAATGATTGGACGGAGTCACAGATACCCGAAGAGAAGCCAGACAACACATATTGTACGATTCATTTTGATGGGTCCAGACAGTTGGAAGGCTCGGGGGCTGGAGTTGTTTTAACTTCTCCTCGAGGTGACTAGTTTTGTTATGTGTTGCGATTGATGTTTCCTTGTACTAACAACGCAGAAGAATATGAGGCCTTGCTCCATGGTCTTCGAATGGCTAAAGAGATGAGTTTAAGCCGGGTACAATGCCTTGGCGACTCAGATTTGGTGGCTCAGCAGGTGTCAGGCAAGTGGGATTCCAAGGACCCTCTCATGGCGGCTTATCGCCGGGAAGTTGATGCTGTTGCTGGACATTTCAAAGGTTATCGGGTGGAGCACATTCACCGCAGAAAAAACAAAGTGGTTGATGCTTGAAGCCGGTTGGGATCTCAGCGTAAGCCGGTGCCACCTAACACTTTTCTAGATGTTCTGCATAACCCTTCTGTCAAATTGCCTACAGAGGAAGATTTGGCCGTTCCAGACCCGGAGGCACAGTTAGTGGCGACTCTTCATGTTATTCCAGATTGGACATTACCGTATTTGGCTTATATGACCCGGGGTGAGTTGCCAGAGGATGAGACCTTGGCTTGATAGATAACCCGACAGTCTAAGTCGATGATAATTTCCAACGGTGAGTTGTATCATCGCAGCGTCACTGGAGCATTTCAATATTGTGTCTCTCCTAAAGAAGGTCATGAAATTCTTCATGAGATCCATGAAGGGGATTGTGGTCATCACGCCGGTTCAAAGTCTCTTGTGGCTAAAGCTTTTCGTCATGGTTTTTACTGGCTAACGGCTCACGCTGATGCAGATGATCTGGTCAGTAGGTGTGATGGGTGTCCAAAATTTGCACGACGAGCGCATGTGCCGGCTCAAGAATTGCGGATGATTCCAATCACTTGGCCGTTTGCAATCTAGGGGCTTGACATGGTTGGACCTTTTAAAAGATCTAAGGATAAAAAGACACATCTTTTGGTGGCAGTTGACAAATTTACAAAATGGGTTGAGGCAGAGCCGGTTAGTAAGTGTGATGCAGCCACGGCGGTTCAGTTCATGAAAAAGGTGATCTTTCATTTTGGCTTTCCACATAGCATTATAACTGACAATGGTACTAATCTTTCCAAAGGCGATATGGAGGAGTTTTGTCAACGTGAGCATATCCGGCTTGATGTTTCGTCAGTAGCTCACCCCCAATCCAATGGTCAACCTGAGAGAGAGCAAATCAAGAAATCTTAAAAGGTCTCAAGCCCCAGCTTATGGTTCCTTTACAACGGATGCCAGCTTGTTGGGTAGAGGAGTTACCCTTAGTGCTCTGGAACATCAATACCACTCCTAACAGGTCTAAGGGCTATACGCCTTTCTTCATGGTTTATGGAGCAGAAGCAGTCCCGCCTAGTGATATTCGTCATGACTCGCCCCGTGTGGCGGCTTACATTGAAGCTGATAATGAACAAGCCCGACATGATGCACTTGACTTGTTAGACAAGCACCGAGATTTGGCAGCAGCCCGGTCAGCAATTTATCAACAGGACTTGCGCCGTTATCACAGCCATCGGGTTAGGTCCAGAACCTTTCAAGAAGGTGACCTGGTGCTCCGGCTCATCCAGGATCTGTCTGATGCACACAAGCTCTCCCCGCCATGGTAAAGACCCTTTGTGGTCAGCAAGAACCTAAAAAACGGGTCATATTACCTTATCAACGTTCGAGATCACAAAGACTCACGTAAGTCGAAGGAGGAGACCCGCCGGCCGTGGAATATTGCTCAGCTTCGCCCATACTATACTTGAGCCACCGGCTCTCATTATGTACATACTTTGACATTGTATATATTATAATAAGTAATAAAGCAGGACCCCTGTCCTTTTCCTCCTCAATGATCATATGTCTTTATCATTCTCATTATTTAAACGACCATTAGGGGGCTGATCATATCCGAATCTAGCTTAACCCTTTTGGTCCAGCTCATGATCGTATTCGAATCTAGCCGTGAACCTCATGGTCACTTGGGGGCTTCCTGTTCAAACATAGGTCGTATTTGAACCAAAGAGAACATAGCTGTTGTAACCCTCTTGATCGGCTCAAAGCCAAACTCACTAGGGGGCTTCTTGATCGTATCTGAATCATAGCTTCACCCCTTTTGGGTCCGACTTGGATCGTATTCGAATGAGGGTCGTTAAAAACCGCTCAAGGTCATTTGGGGGCTTCCTGTTCAAACATAGGTCGTATTCAAACCAAAGAGAACATAGCTGTCGGTACCCTCTTGATCGGCGCAACGCCAAAACCACTGGGGGCTACATGGTCGTATTCGAATCCTAGCTTAACCCCTTTGGTCCGATTTACTAATCATATTTGAATCAGAAGCCTCCAAATTACTCTTAATGCTTGATTTACATCATTTTGAAACATCCTATTTTGTTTTCCTGGTTTTTGTTGTCTCAAAGCTAACCGCACGTATGGTTTCAATTTGAACCGGCTCGGTTATCTGACAATGAGTGGCCAAGGGATAACAATCATCAGGTATATCAAGGTGTTGGCTTCTAAAAACATTAGGGTCGTCAACCTTATTGTCCGGGTCATCTAAGCCGGCAATTCAGAATCAAAGAATGTATGTATGACATTGTTGTTCATAAACAGGCTTATATGTATCTTTTCGTTAATCAAAGGTTTTTTCAGCCTTGTTTATCTTACATCTGGCCCTGTTTTTTACACCATGATGATTTCATAGTTATGTATGGGGTGTTTTGTTTTGACCCGAACAACGCTTAGCTGCCAGGACAGTTCTTTATCTTTTGTGTATAGGAACAGATTCAAACACTACAGATGCGATCGCAGATATAATGCATATATTGACATCACGAGTAAAAGGTCATATGCAACATCCTATGCACGATGGCATAGGCAACATATGCAGTTTTCAAACTAACCTATTACAAGGCATTGAGAGCCCAAAAGGTTAGTCTGTTTTTCTCTTAAAGAGGTATCAAGCTAAAGGCTGGATTATTCAGATGGTTATGACTCCTCCCATGTCGGCTCACCTCCCTCCACTGGCTGGAAGCTGGGATTGGACCAGTCAAAGCCGTTCAGAGCAATGAATTCAGTCTCATCATCAATTAGGCCGGCCGGGTCAATTTCTGGGGCAAAAGTGTGTTGGAGAACCAGAGGGATAAGATCTGTCACTCTATAAGAGGGAGTCGCCATCTTTTTATTCTCCATATCAAAACGCGGCTAATATTTGTCGATGTTGGTCTCCTCGCCAAGAATGGTAGCATGAGGACGAACTCCCCTCACGCAGGCAATAAAGTCATCTTGCTCAAACGGAGTCCCGTCTTCCTTCATGGTAGGGTACCCCTTAGCCACGTCCACCGGGTCTAAATCTGGCACCCAGGATTTGGAGCGGCTCAGGGCAGTCATGGCTCCGGCTCTTGCACAAGATTGTTTGACCTCTTGAAATCTGGCGGGTAAGATGGATAGCTTCTTCAAAACATCACTCAAACGGTTGGGTCCTTGGTTGGTAGGGGAAATCATAGCAAGTACCGTTGAGCCCCAGCGTACAGTTGCTCCACCAAGGTATAAACCGCCTTCAGTTTTGTCGCACTGTTTTGACTCAAATTGTTACTCCATGGACCTGTGAGTGTTTTAACAAAGGTTCAGCAGGCGGTTTATATTCCTGGTCAAAATAAGAGTATAAGTGATTAATGCAAATGACTCACCAAAGATTGCGGAGGCCATTTGCGACACACAGTTTTTTAAGCCGGTGAGCTCAGTGGTTACTTCCTTAAGAGTTGTTTCTGCTGTCTCAGCATGTTGTACTAGCAAGGCCTTCTCATCAGCCCAGGATTTCTTCTTCGCATCCAAACTGGTCTTCAGTTTTTCAGCTTCAGAGAGGCTCAACTGAAGTTTGGAGTCAGCAGTCTTTATCTCCGCTTCTTGATCCACCAGCCGGGTCTTTGCATCCATCAATTGAGAGCTCAATTCAGTTAGGGCAGTCTACAAACATGCACAGGTGTGTCAAAATTTAAGTAAATATTATAATGATTAAAGTCCCAAGTGCTTTGCAGCGCAACACCACTTGGCACTTGGGGGCTAATGTCTACCAAAGAAGTTCCTTTTTCAAGTATGTTACAAGTAACAATAATTAGCACTTGGGGGATAATGCATGATCTTTTGAAAGTTTTTTCATATTGAGCCGGATCACACTATTTATTTCGACTGATTCAAGACAGTTATGAAGTTAAGTACCAGCTCATTTGTGATAAACTGAGCCGGCCCTTGGGGTCTACAGGTGAAAGTTAAAGCTGGATTTAAGAAATATCTAAGACAGGGTATCAAACTGTATCACAAGTCTACAGATCATTCAGATTCATCATAATCCGGAGACTTGGGGGCTGGCAGAGCATATATAAGATGGTGAAAGTCAGCGAACATACCTCATATTTTAGCTGAAGTTGCTTGACCATCTCAATTCCCGAGTCACAGCTAGAATGTGCATGACTGAGGTAGCCAGATAACACGTCGCTAACGTTCAGATGAGCATAATGAGAGACATCAAATCGCACCTTCTGCCTCTCTAAAGCTTCTTCTTTAGCAGAGGGTCGGGCCAGTACAGTGGGGTTATCAAGACATCGTCAGAAGTCATCAGCGGGTTAGCTGAGCTAGATGGTTCAGTGGTAGCCGGATTGAGAATGATCTCATCAGCTGACGGCTCAGGAGGGTCTGATTGAACGTGGGCAGCCGGGTCTTCTGGCGCTTCAGATTGATCAGGAGGAGTTGGTACTGCCGGCTCAGGTGCAGGATCTTTTGGGTTTTCTGCCACTTAGTCACCTTAGCTCTCTTGGACTTTGCTTGATCGCTAAGAAAGATTTTATGAGACAGTTAGTATAATAATGCAGTTTTTAAAGATGCAGAAGAAAGATGATTGTCCTTACCCAGGGGCAGTCTTGAAAGCCGGAAATTGAGTTTCTGACGAGTCGCCAGAAGAGCGAGAAACTTCCTGCAAAGGTAAAATAAAGTTAAGAAAATAAGGAAATAGATTCATGGATAAAAACAAAGGACAAAGGTGAAAGAAACCTCATTCTGGCATTTTTGAGGAGTGTTTTGTAAGTCAGAAGGTGGTTCATCATCGTCATTAGTCTGGGCCTGATGGCGGCTCTCATGTTGCTGCTTTTTCAAAAGAAAATGAGGGTCCAAATAAGAGCAAGGGTGCGAAAACCTTACTTTCCGGGTTACCAGTTGAAGTTTCTGTCTTGGCAAAGGGGCTGAGTCGGAGGAAATAGTTACCTCTTCTTCCACGGCCTGGCTGGCCCCCGTGTCGTCCTGGCAATAGTCAGTGTCAATAAGATAGTTCAAAAATTGGCCAAGGGAGTCAAGGGCTACCTCCGACTCAGAAACATCATCCAGTTGGAATAGGTCAGATGCCGTCTTCTTTTTCTTGGGCTTCCGGGTCGTTCTCCTGGCGGCTATGGCAGCGGCTCTAGCCTTCTTGGCAGCTTCATGATCATACTTGGCCTTCCAGAAATCAGATTTGGCCTATAAGCAAATAAACGGATTAAAAAGTCATGCAAGTATTTAAACTACTGAGGAAGAGACAAAAAGAGAAGGAGGTCAAGAGTTTTTACCTCTGGTGTCGGGTTACGTTTACAAAAGGGGTTTAATCCAACCTTACTGTAGTCCTCGTATTTGTCGTTCATGAGGATGGTTGACATTGCAATGATGTCTTATTCAGTTAATTGTACAGAGCTATAACATAGAGAGCATCCGGGCCTCCGCCATATTCATACATTAACTTGGATCGGCGGCTTAGAGGGATGACCCGCCATGCGACCCAGCAACGGATCAGGTCAACTCCAGTTAAGCCATTCCCCAATAAAGCTTGAATCCTTTTGATAGATGGAATAAGCTTCTTACGTTCAACAGTAGTAAGCTTGTCAGGGAGCACGAACTTAGAATCAAGACGCTCCGTGCGATAACCTAGCAGTGGTTTTTCATCAGCTGGTGATATATCTTGGCAGTAGAACCAAGTTTGGTTCCAATCTTTAGGATGGCTTGGTAAGACCACTAAAGGAAAGACGGCACCCTGTCGGCGTTGAATCGAGATTTCGCCAAGTTCCAAGCTAGGACCATTGGTGCACTCATTCTGGCGGTTCAAATAAAAGTACTCTTTGAAGAGCTCCACGGTCAGTTCTTCTTGAAGATATACCTCACAAAGAACTTGAAAATTCCGGATATTGGATATAGAGTTGGGTCCAATATCTTGTGGACGAAGCTTGAAAAAATGCAGAACGTCTCGGAAGAACTTTGAGCCAGGTGGTGAGAATCCCTGGTTCATGTGATCAGTGAAAACGATAACTTTACCATCTTTGGGCTGAGGCCGTTCTTCGTCCGGGTCAGGAGCATGATAAGACATAATGTTTTTCTTTGGGAAAAATCCTATGGTGACAAATTCCTTCAAGGTATCCTCAGTAACTACGGAAGGGACCCAGTTGCAGACTGTTGGCGCTTTTGAAGGCATGATGAAAAAAGGGCAAGCTGAAAAGAAAGTAATTTGCCGGTTCAATTTATTGATGAAGTTATAGGTTCATGATTATAGTACAGATGAGTAATGGCGGCTTAAATAAGGGCTAATGATATATAAAGGAAAAATGAGCCAGAGTCATAAGACACCATGATTAGAAATACTCAAAGGTTGCCTGAGTGAGAATTGGCTAAGTACTGAGATAAACAGGTTTCACAAGTGGTTGATATTATTTTGGATCAAGATGCCTCAAAAAAGGGAAATAAATCTAGATCTAAAAACCAGCAAAGAGGAGTTCATCAGTTCTAAGGAGACCTTTGTACAAGAAGAAAGGGATCTGTTAGCCTCTGAAATGGATGTAAAACAACTACCACATAGATTCTATATTTCTTTTAGATCAAAGGAGGATGCAGTGGAGAATAACAACGAAGAACATAAGAAAGAAACCTCCCGAACCCTAATGCAGATCTATGGGGGTGAGAAAGCGAGAGCTTACGGGTGCAGAGCTGCTACGGAGGATTGCCGCCGTTCTCTGGACAGACTCAGGGTGTTCAGCGACCGGAGTTGAGGATGACGGTGCGCTGCGGCGGCGGCGGAGCTCGAGCGGCAGAGAAGTTGCGAGAGGAGGAAGAAGAAGAAAGAGGAAGGACCGGCCGTGCCTCTTTATAATGGAATAAGTGAATGGGCAGGCGCAAAAATCAAGGAAAACCAAAGTAATGATTATCCAGCTAAATGGATGCCTCGATTTTCGGAAAACACTTAAGATAAGGATCAGTTGAAGATGATGTCGTGGCATTTTTCCAAATTTTCGGAAGATGACGTCACGGCGGGTTACAGAGCTTTTACAAACAGCAGAAGATGGATTTCGACTAAGTGTTGGAGGTTGACAAGAACAAAGTTCAAATCAACCTGGGGCCTAATGTTGGGAATATGACTACCAGGTATGACCCGCCCGGGAGGGGC
Source organism: Triticum aestivum (assembly GCF_018294505.1). Lineage (NCBI taxonomy): Eukaryota > Viridiplantae > Streptophyta > Magnoliopsida > Poales > Poaceae > Triticum > Triticum aestivum. The sequence continues at coordinate 102,442,803 of NC_057809.1, forward strand.
CGGGTCAATCTTCATAGCGGGTTATTAAAAGAAGCCCAGCGAATATACAAGGTGATAGTTTATTATAAGACTTGTAGTAGGACCAAGCCCAGAGGCGGCTTAAGGCCCATAATTGTAAACCGCCATGTATAAGTAAGACTTGTAAAGAAAGGCATGTAAGAGAAGTCACCGAGCCGGACACGTTGTATGAGCCGGCCGGGACTCTGTAGGCCGCCAGGCATCCACCCGTGTATATAAGAGGACGACCCAGTGGTGGCTTAGGGCAAGAGACAACAGATCGAGAAGCCAAGCTAGCGTATTTCACTCCTTGGTCATCGAAACCTAGCAATACCACATCAAACTGGACTAGGCTTTATCTTCACCGCAAGGGGCCGAACCAGTATAAACCTCTCGCATCCTTTGTCCCGATTAACCCCTTTAAGCTTCCTAGTTGCGATGGCTCCAGGACTAAGTCCTTTCACTAGGACATCTGCCGTGACAATTCCACGACAAGTACCATTATTGGTTATGATGCTATGGGGAAAAACAAACCGGAAGATCACCTTTTGGATGAATTGAACCGTCGTCGCTGCGTCACACTTACTAACCGGCTCTGCTTCAACCCACTTTGTAAACTTATCAACCGCCACCAGGAGGTGGGTCTTTTTTTCCTTGGACCTTTTGAAAGGCCCAACCATATCAAGCCCCCAGACTGCAAATGGCCAAGCAATTGGAATCATCCTCAATTCTTGAGCCGACACATTAGCTCGCCGCGCAAATTTCTGACAACCGTCACATTTACTGACTAAATCCTCAGCATCAGCATGAGCCATCAGCCAATAAAACCCATGACAGAAAGCCTTGGCTACGATAGACTTAGAACCGGCATGATGACCACAATCTCCTTCATGAATCTCTCACAGAATCTCACAGCCTTCTTCAGGAGAAACACAATGTTGAAATGCCTCTGTGACACTGCGATGATGCAACTCTCCATTGACAATAGTCATTGACTTAGACCGCCGGGTAATCTGCCTCGCCAAAGTTTCATCCTTAAGTAACTTGCCCTGGGTCATATAAGCCAAGTATGGAACTATACAATCAGGAATAACATGAAGAGCCGCAACCAGTTGCGCTTCTTGGTCAGGAATAGATAAATCCTCCTCTGTAGGTAATTTGACTGAAGGGTTATGCAGAATATCCAGGAAAGTGTTACGTGGCACCGGCTTACGCTGGGACCCTAACTGGCTCAAAGCACCAGCCGCCTCATTTTTCCTGCGATCAACATGTTCCACTTGATAACCTTTGAAATAGCCAGTGATAGCATCAACCTCTCGATGATAAGCCACCATGAGTGGATCCTTATAATCCCAAGTACCGGAAACTTGCTGAGCCACCAAATCTGAGTCGCCAAAACACCTCACCCAGCTTAAGTTAATCTCTTTGGCCATCCGAAGACCGTGAAGCAAGGCCTCATACTCAGCTGCATTGTTAGTACAACGGAACATCAACTGGAGAACATAAGAAAATTTATCACCTCAGGGGGAAGTCAAGACAACTTCAGCCCCAAGCTCTCCAACTGCCTAGATCCATCAAAGTGAATAGTACAATATGTGCTATCCGGCTTCTCCTCAGGCATCTGCAACTCTGTCCAATCATTGATAAAATCCACAAATGCTTGAGACTTGATGTTTGTGTGAGGCATATACTTCAAACCATGGGGTCCAAGTTCAATAGCCCACTTGGCTAACTGACCTATGGATTCTCTGTTTTGAATAATATCCCCTATAGGAGCAGAACTAACCACAGTGATGGGATGACACAGAAAGTACTGCTTGAGCTTCCGGCTAGCCATGAACACCCCAAATACAAGCCTCTGCCAATGTGGATACCTCTGCTTGGACTCGATAAGCACTGATGTCTACTACACAACCTTATTCTTGTAGACGTTGTTGGGCCTCCAAGTGCAGAGGTTCTTAGGATAGTAGCAAATTTCCCTCAAGTGGATGACCTAAGGTTTATCAATCCATGGGAGGCGTAGGATGAAGATGGTCTCTCTCAAGCAACCCTGCAACCAAATAACAAAGTGTCTCTTGTGTCCCCAACACACCCAATACAACGGGTGCACTAGTTCGGTGAAGAGATGTGATACAAGTGCAATATGGATGGTAGATATAGGTTTTTGTAATTTCAAAATATAAAAACAGCAAGGTAACTAATGATAAAAGTGAGCACAAACGGTATTGCAATGCGTTGAAACAAGGCCTAGGGTTCATACTTTCACTAGTGCAAGTTCTCTCAACAATAATAACATAATTATATAATGTAACTATCCATCAACATGCAAGAAAGAGTCACTCCAAAGTCACTAATAGCGGGGAACAAACGATGAGATTATTGTAGGGTACGAAACCACCTCAAAGTTATCCTTTCTGATCGATCTATTCAAGAGTCCATAGTAAAATAACATGAAGCTATTCTCTCCGTTCGATCTATCATAGAGTTCGTACTAGAATTGTCTTGTGGCTATGATAGATCTATTCAAGAGTCCGTAGTAAAATAACATGAAGCTATTCTTTCCGTTTGATCTATCATAGGCAAAAGAAGTCGGTCAAGGGAGCCACGACGGTGGGGGGCGCGCCTCCCTGCCTTGTGGCTTCCTCGAAGCTTCCCCGATGTCTACTCAAAGTCTCCTGGATTGCTTCCGTTCCAAAAATAACTCTCCCGAAGGTTTCACTCCGTTTGGACTCCGTTTGATATTCCTTTCCTTCGAAACACTGAAATAGGCAAGAAAACAACAATTTGTGTTGGGCCTCTGGTTAATAGGTTAGTCCCCAAAATAATATAAAAGTGTTTAGTAAAGCCCATAAACATCCAAAACAGATAATATAATAGCATGAATACTTCATAAATTATACATACGTTGGAGACGTATCAGCATCCCCAAGCTTAATTCCTACTCGTCCTCGAGTAGGTAAATGATAGAAGAAAGAATTTATGAAGTGTGAATGCTAGCAGGTGCACAAGTTTGATCAATGGTAATTTCAATCACCTTTTCTAGCATCATTATATATCATAACAATATCTCAAATCATAGGACTTCTCATGATCAAGTAACAAGCTATTCACATGTTAAAGTATAGATCATAAACTTTCTTGAAAACTAACAAACCATGTTATTAGTCATCAAACAATTACAATTCATCTTATTTTTAGGAAGGGTCTATGTCAGAGCTTTGATTCAGCAAACTTCGCATACTCAACTATCATTTAGTATTTCACAATTGCTAACACACTCACATGATATTTATGGGTTCAAAGTTTTAATCAGACACGGACAAAGTTCGGGGCTTATAGATTCACCTCCCAACCTTTTACCTCAAGGGTAATGTCAACAATAATAGTTCGTGATGCCTTACATCCAATTGGATATATATATATATATATATATATATATATATATATATATATATATATATATATATATATATATATATATATATATATATATCAGGATCTTTTCAACACAATGTGCTTGCCAAAGGATAAAATGTAAAAAGGAAAGGTGAAGATCACCATGACTCTTGCATAAGGTATAAGACAAGAATAAAAGATAGGCCCTTCGCAGAGGGAAGCAGAGGTTGTCATGCGCTTTTATAGTTGGATGCACAAAATATTAATGCGAAAGAACATCACTTTATATTGCCACTTGTGATAGGGACCTTTATTATGCAGTCTGTCGCTTCTATGGCTTCCTCATCACAAGATCGTATAAAGCTTATTTTTTCCACACTAATAGATCATACATATTTAGAGAGCAATTTTTATTGCATGCACTGATGACAACTTACTTGAAGGATCTTACTCAATCCATAGGTAGGTATGGTGGACTCTCATGTCAATACTAGTTTAAGGGATGTTTGGAAGCACAAGTAGTATCTCTACTTGGTGCAAAGAATTTGGCTAGCATGAGGGGGAAAGGCAAGCTCAGCATGTTCAATGATCCATGACAATATACTTTATTTCAGATATAAGAAAACATAACCCATTACATTTTCTTCCTTGTCCAACATCAACCTTTTAACATGTCATATTTTAATGAGTGCTCACAATTACAAAAGATGTCCAAGATAGTATATTTATATGTGAAATCTCTCTTCCCTCAATATTCTTTCATGAATTGTTCAAGTGACCAATACAATGTTTGCTAACCTTCAGTAAATTTACCACCTCTACTTCTTATATGTGAAGTCATTACTCCTCATGGGATAAGCATATGACACATATATAATTTAAGATGTATTATATTCAATTCATTCAACCATTTATGCATAGGATATATGTGAAGCACGTGAATGAATAAAAAACTGCTCCAAAAGATATAAGTGAAGATCAATGAGTAGTTAAATAATTATTTAGCTATGTGAAGACTCTCCCATTTAATAATTTCATATCTTGATACTTTATTCAAACAGCAAGCAAAATAAAATAAAATGACATCTACGAATAGCAAACATCATGTGAAGAAGCAAAAACTTAGGATCAACCGATACTAACCGGTAGTTGTTGAAGAAGAAAGGTGGGATGCCAACCGGGGTATCCCCAAGCTTAGATGCTTGAGACTTCTTGAAATATTATCTTGGGATGCCTTGGGAATACCCAATCTTTAGCTTTTGTGTCTCCTTAATTCCTCTCATATCATGGTATCCCTAAATCTCAAAAGCTTCATCCACACAAAACTCAACAAGGACTCGTGAGATAAGTTAGTATAAACCAATGCAAAAACCTTATCATACTCTTCTATAGAAAATCACTAAAATTATTAATCAACATTGCATACTAAATGCCTCCGCATATTTAATAGTCCTATCCCCAAATGGAATCATTAAACAAGCAAACATATGCAAACAATGCAAACATAACAGCAATCTGCCTAAACAGGACAGTCTGTGACGAATGCAGCAAGATCCATACTTCCCTAGCTCCAAAAATTATGAAAGAAAATCCCCACTGTATTAAATTTATCAGAGATTAATATTCAAAAGGTTTCAACATTTTATCACATTCTTACTTTTCTAGGGAATTTTTTCAACTGTGGTAAACTTTCTGTTTTCAAACAGCAACATGAAGACTTGTAAAATAGGCATAGTAAAGGCTATCAATGCCACTTTTATAGAAATAAAAGATGCAAAACATTGTTCTAAATAACATCAAGCAAATCCTAACAAAACAAATTGACGCTCCAAGCAAAACACATATCATGTGGTTAATAAAAATGTAGCTCCAAATAAAGTTACCGATGAACGTAGACGAAAGAGGGGATGCCTTCCGGGGCATCCCCAAGCTTAGGCTCTTGGTTGTCCTTGAATATTACCTTGGGGTGCCTTGGGTATCCCCAAGCTTATAATCTTGGCACTCCTTATTCCATAGTCCATCGAATCTTTACCCAAAACTTGAAAACTTCACAACACAAAACTTAACAGAAAACTCGTGAGCTCCGTTAGTAAAAGAAAACAAACCACCACTTCAAGGTACTGTAATGAACTCATTCTTTATTTATATTCGTGTTAAACCTACTGTATTCCAACTTTTCTATGGTTCATAAACTCTATTACTAGCCATAGATTCATCAAAATAAGCAAACAACACATGGAAAATAGAATCTGTCAAAAAAAGAATAGTCTGTAGTAATCTATAGGTTTAGAATACTTCTAGAACCCAAAAAATTCTAAAATAAATTTCTGAACGTGACGAATTTATGTATTAATCATCTGCAAAAATAATTAACTAAGTAGCACTCTCCATTAAAAAATGGCAGCAAATCTCTTGAGCGCTAAAGTTTCTGTTTTTTACAGCAAGATCGCAAAGACTTTCCCCAAGTCTTCCCAAAGGTTCTACTTGGCACAAACACTAACTAAAAGCATAAAACCACATCTAAACAGAGGCTAGATGAATTATTTATTACTAAACAGGAGCAAAAAGCAAAGAACAAAAATAAAATTGGGTTGCCTCCCAACAAGCGCTATCGTTTAACGCCCTAGCTAGGCATGATGATTTCAATGATGCTCACATAAAAGATAAGAATTGAAACATAAAGAGAGCATCATGAAGAATATGACTAGCACATTTAAGTCTAACCCACTTCCTATGCATAGGGATTTTGTGAGCAAACAACTTATGGGAACAACAATCAACTAGCATAGGAAAGTAAAACAAGCATAACTTCAAGATTTTAAGCACATAGAGAGGAAACTTGATATTATTGCAATTCCTACAAGCATATGTTCCTCCCTCATAATAATTTTCAGTATAATCATGAATGAATTCAACAATATAACCATCACATAAAGCATTCTTTTCATGATCAACAAGCATATAATTTTTATTACTCTCCACATAAGCAAATTTCTTCTCATGAATAGTAGTGGGAGCAAGCTCAACAAAATAACTATCATGTGAGGCATAATCCAATTGAAACTTAAAATCATGATGACAAGTTTCATGGATATCATTATTCTTTATAGAATACAAGTCATCACAATAATCATCATAGATAGGAACTTTGTTCTCATAATCAATTGGAACCTCTTCCGAAATAGTGGATTCATCACTAAATAAAGTCACGACCTCTCCAAATCCACTTTCATAATTATCACAATAAGATTCAACATCCTCCAAAATAGTAGGATCATCACTTCCTATAGTTGACACTCTTCCAAACCCACTTTCATCAATATAATCATCATAAATAGGAGGCATGCTATCATCATAATAAATTTGCTCATCAAAACTTGGGAGACAAAAAATATCATCTTCATCAAACATAGCATCCCCAAGCTTGTGGCTTTGCATATCCTTAGCTTCATGGATATTCAAGGAATTCATACTAACAACATTGCAATCATGCTCATCATTCAAATATTTAGTGCCAAACATTTTAATACATTTTCCTTCTAATATTTTGGCACGATTATCAGAATCCTTATTTTCATGAAAGACATTAAAAAGATGAAGCATATGAGGTACCCTCAATTCCATGTTTTTGTTTTCTTTTATAGACTAAACTAGTGATAAAACAAGAAACTAAAAGATTCAATTGCAAGATCTAAAGATATACCTTCAAGCGCTAACCTCCCCGGAAACAGCGCCAGAAAAGAGCTTGATGTCTACTACACAACCTTGTTCCTATAGACGTTGTTGGGCCTCCAAGTGCAGAGGTTTGTAGGACAGTAGCAAATTTCCCTCAAGTGGATGACCTAAGGTTTATCAATCCGTGGGAGGCGTAGGATGAAGATGGTCTCTCTCAAGCAACCCTGCAACCAAATAACAAAGAGTCTCTTGTGTCCCCAACACACCCAATACAACGGTAAATTGTATAGGTGCACTAGTTCGGCGAAGAGATGGTGATACAAGTGCAATATGGATGGTAGATATAGGTTTTTGTAATATGAAAATATAAAAACAGCAAGGTAACTAATGATAAAAGTGAGCACAAACGGTATTGCAATGCATTCAAACAAGGCCTAGGGTTCATACTTTCACTAGTGCAAGTTCTTGCAACAATAATAACATAATTAGATAATATAACTATCCCGCAACATGCAACAAAGAGTCACTCCAAAGTCACTAATAGCGGAGAACAAACGAATAGATTATGGTAGGGTACGAAACCACCTCAACGTTATCCTTTCTGATCGATCTATTCAAGAGTCCATCGTAAAATAACATGAAGCTATTCTTTCTGTTCGATCTATCATAGAGTTCGTACTAGAATAACACCTTAAGACACAAATCAACCAAAACCCTAATGCCACCTCAAGTATCCGTGGGTATGATTATACGATATGCATCACGCAATCTCAGATTCATCTATTCAACCAACACAAAGAACTTCAAAGAGTGATGTCGTGGGTTTGTCACGGCAGATGTCCTTGTGAAAGGACTTAGTCATGGAGCCATCGCAATGGGTTAGCTTAAAGGGGTTAAACCGGACAAGGGGACATGGGGAGTTTATACTAGTTCGGCCCCTTCGATGAAGCTAAAGCCTACGTCTAGTTGTGATTGGTATTGTTGGGGTTTCGATGACCAGGGAGCGAATCCGCTTTGACTGGCCCTCGAGATGTTGGTTTTCTCTCTCAAATAGTGGTCGGGTCGTCCCTTTATATACACAGGTTGATGCCCGCCGGTTTATAGAGTCCTGAGACCAGATCATAGAGGTGCCCGGCTCGGTCTCTATTCCTCTAACTTACAATACAAGTTTACATGATAAAGTCGGTTCACACCTACAGGCTTTAATCCGTCTTTGGGCCTTGGGCCTTCTTAAAGCCCCAGTATCTTCTCATCTTCATGGGCTTCAATCTTCATGGAGCTAATCCGGCCATTCCTAGCCGGTTTACCTCCTGTAACTATATCCCCAACATTAGGCCCTAGATTGATTTGAACCTGTACATGTCAATCTACAATACTTAGAAAAATTCTTGCTCTGGCACCTTTGTATAAATCTGGAAAATTGCCGTGACGTCATCCTTCAAATCCGCAGCCAATCGTTATGATGTCATCTACCCGTTGAAGCCAAAGATGCTCTTCATTAATGAACGTTTCAACCCTCGAGGCGTCATCCTTATTAACTATCCATTTCCAGCTCCTTGATTTATGCACCTGTCACTTATCGGCTCACCTTATAAATAAAACCACTGGCCCTTCTCTTTATCCCCTTCATCTCTGCTTCCTTCTTCTTCCTCCTTGCGACATCTCTGTCTCTGAGCGCCGCCGCTACCGAGCTTCGCCACCGTTCCTCCACCGGCCGCAGCATCAACCTGGTTGTACCAAAAAACTGCAGTGCTCCTTTGTTGCTTCATCCTCTGTGAGTCTTTCCCTTTCCCCCTTTGTAGATCTGTTGAAGGTTCATTCGTTCTTCGCAGTTTATCAAAGTTCATCGGGGCTCCAGTATGGCTCTGTTCCTCCTCACCTATGGATTTAAAAACTTCATGCTTGATATATTGCGTGTAAATAGCTTACTTTCCGCTACCAAAACAAACCTTTTGTACGCAAAAACCGATCTGAAGCATTACGAACTGCTGTGGGTCCAACCCTTGTTAGGTCAAAATATTTTTACTTTCCTGTCTTCAGTAGATCCAAAATTTCCACGTCCTCTTGCAGAATCTGTTTCTCCTTACTTAGTCATTTTACCTTGGGTCTGTATCCTCTTTACCATGTAGGCGGTTTACCCTTGTAAAAACAATCTATCTCATACCGTTAGTCCCCTGGTAAACCGGCAAACCCCCTTTACATTCATTGTAACAATCCGGTTTAACAACACATGTATACCCTTGATATGACCTTGTCATTCATTATTGTATCAGTCTCCGTTTTATGAAATTTCACATATCTGTATATCTTTATTCCATTGCATCTTGTGTACCACCATGAATGATTTGTAACCAGCATTTATTTTTTAGCTTTTTGTTTCACAATGGCCAAACAGTTTTACGCTTGCAACTGGGCTTCTTCCCGGGTCACCCAAGAACAGTTGAACAGAATGGTCAATATCGGTAGCTTGCCTAAGAAAACTAAAATTCGATGGCGAGTTCCAGGAACAGAGAATCCTCCTACCCCGAGGCAGGGTGAGGTAGTGGTCTTTGTCGACCACATTGGCTGTTGTTTCAAACCGCCTGGGTCGAAGTTTTTCTGAGATGTTCTTTCCAGTTTCCAACTCCATCCTCAAGATATCAGACCCAACTCGGTGTCCAATCTATGCAATTTCCAAGTCTTCTGTGAAGTGTACTTACAAGAAGAACCAACTGCTGAGCTGTTCTGGGACTTTTTTCATCTGAACCGGCATACCGAATTTGTAAATGGTCCCAACACTGAACTTGGTGGTGTCTTTGGTAAAAAGCGGAAAGAAGTTGAATTCCCTCATGCCATACTGCACAGTCACCCTAAGGAATGGAACCAGACTTGGTTCTACTGCATAGATACCTCTCCTGAGGATGAGAACCCTCTTCCAGGCTATCGTGATCACCGGCTTTCCAACACTCATCCATTGCCGCAACATGTAAGTTCTGCAGAACGGGCCAAATATGCCCCTCAACTCACCAAGCTCCGGGCCTTTATGGCCAACGGTTTATCAGGTGTTGATTTTGTGGATTGCTGGATATCTTGGAGCATCTTGCCACTAAGCCGCCGCCCCGGTTTAATGTGTGAGTACATCAGTGAATTAGAAGAACCCCAACGCCACATCAACATTCAGTTAACCGATGAAGAGGTCACTGAAGGTGTTAAGAAAATTTTGAATGAATCGGAATCAGCCTGTCGCCAAACCGGCTTGAACCCCTTCTACACTCAAAATAAACCGCCTCCTATAAGCACTACGCTTCCTTTTTATCTTTGATATCTTTAAATTATTCAACTTGTAAACTTTTTTCTGTTTGTGTATAAACAGGGTGATGATCCCTTCTGGAAGCGGAAATCCGTAGATAAAGCGGCAAAGCCATCCCGTCCCAAAACCAAAGCCGTCAAGTGAACCTCAAAACGGAAAACAGCCGAACGTATCAACGTGGAACTGGATGAAGATGTAGAGGAACCGGAAGTTGAGGTAGAACTTGACTCCCTTGGCTCCCTTTTCATGCATCTCATTAAGACTGATCTTTATCAGGAGGACGTAGAAGGCAGCCATGCTGATGATGTAGAGGTAATTACCCTTTCCTCCGGTTCAGACTCTATGCCAACACAAAAAACCCGTCAAGTGGTCCGGAAAGTAAGCTTTTCTCATCCTCTTGCTTACTTGGATCCAACATTTATTTTGAAGACGCAGCAGCATGAAGCTCACCGGACAACCCGGCACAGCGGCCAACAGGTCACTTCGGCCGATTTACCTGATACCCCGATTCGGAAGCGCCGATCTAAGGTCTCCCCCACTTGTGACAATTCTTATCCCAAGGCAGGTTATTTCAGACAACCTATTAATCCGTCCGATTCAAATTCTCAGGTGACACCTCCCTCATCCTCTGGCGAGTCAGCAGCAACCCAACTCCCTCCTCTCAAAACTGTAGCTGGGTAAGTACTCCAACCCTTTCTTTGAATGTTTTACATATTCTGAGTAATATGCTAAATTTTCACCTCTTTTATTTTCACCTTCTGGGTGAACAATCCGTCTGAAGACCAGGTGGTTCTTGAACAGGAGCAAACAGATGAACCAGACCAAACTCGTGAACCGGAAGGTCCCCATCCTGACGCTACCTTTGATGAGCCACACCCTCAAGACCGGAATATTAATGAACAAACTGAAGCTAATACTGCTATTCCTGATACTGAACGAGCAGCTCCAATCCAGGCTAGTCCCGTGAGAGTTACTAGTACTCCACCATCACCCACAAAAACTTCTGGAGGCCCAGGAGATGATGTTATCATTTCTGGAATGGGCCACAACTCTCCTGGCTATCGTGTAATCCTGGCCAAACATAGCGCCAAAGAAGAGCATGCTGCCATGGAGAAGGGTAAATGGAGCACTGATTTGTCAAGTTATGCTCATCTCAGCGCTGAAGAACTCCATTCCGGTTTTTTAAACCGTCTGCACTCAAACCGAGATTATGAGGCCGGTTTGGTGAACTTGATGAAGGAACGCTATGAGGTATTTTCATCTCCCTTTATTTCTTGATTCCAAAGTTGAAACACTAGCCCAAGTAGCCCCCAAGGGCCGTTTTATGATGTTAATCTTAAACCAGGACTTTGTAATACTTTAATCCTCTCCTGTTGACCCTCAAAATGGAAGGTCCTCAGTGAAAACAAAACTGATACTTTACCAATGTAATTACGTAGCTTTTCTCAGTGTAGCCCCCAAAGGCCGGTTTAGCTTTGCGAGGTAATCCAGGTCTTGAATCCATGCGTCCGTTTTGAACAGATGTACATTAGCCCCCAAGTGTCAAGGATAATTCTTGCATTGTTCTGGAGACTTATAAAAGCTGTATTGATAATAGAGCAAATAGGCATTAGCCCCCAAGTATGAAGTGCATAACTTGTTATACGCTTAGTACTTAGAAAATACATATCCTGTTGTTGACATATCTTCGCTGTTACAGGCCGAGCTAAGCAATAGAGATGCCCGAACCGCTGACTTGCAAGAGAACGTGAAGTCCCAACAAGCAGAGGCTATGAAAGCCAAGGAGGAACTGACCAATGCCCTGACAGCTATGGAAAAGCTAAAGGAGACTGTTAACAAGGAGCGTGCTGACTGGGAAACTGAAAAGGCCGGTTTAACCAAAAGAGCTGAGGATTCCGAAGCAGCCCTGAAGCCAGTTGTAGATGAACTAACTGGCCTGAAGCGGCAAATCAACGCCATGACGTCCGCTGTATTTGGTAAGTATCTCCTTATGCTGTTTGTCCAATTCATGAGATCTTATTGTTTACCAGTTTGGCTGATATTAAACCATGACAGGCACTCACATTACCCATTTGGGCGCTGATATGCGGATGGAGCTTAAAGCGGCTTACACCTTAATAGAACAACTTTACTCTGGATCCCAGCGTGCTATATGCACTGTAGCCTACAATAAACCGGCACCAACACTGATAAAAGAAACTCTTGAGAAGATGGCCATGCTACCAACCCGGATTACTGAACTGAAGAAGGCAGCCGCAAGAGCAGGAGCGCTGACCGCACTAATCCGGGCCAAGACATGGATTCCAGATCTTGAAGCGGATGACATCATTAAAGGGTATCCAAGTGTGAAGGAGGAAGGTTCAAACTTCAACAATGATGATCTCCAAAGGCTGACAAAGGAGATGCGGCCAATAGCCAGCAAACTAGGAGAAGATACAGACTTATCTCATTTCCAGCCGGCTTACGATACTGAAGGGAAGAGACAGCCTGCCGAAATCCATGAAGTCGAAGAACTTGTGCCTCCAATCCGTAAGCATACTTACGCTCCTGATATTAACCCCTCCAGCCTTATCCATGAAGAAGCCGTGTTTCAAGCTTTAACTGGAATCGATTGGTCAATGGTTGATTTCCAGTGTCTGGGGAGGGATGAAGAAGAAGTGATTGCACCAAATGATGCTCAACCGTCAAGCCATCCAGACGAAGCATCTTAAACCGGCAGCCGGTTTACCAGCTACTGTGTGCAACTGCTTTGAAACAATTATTCAATTGGAGCCGTTTTGAAGCTTCTTGTAATAGGATAGCAAAACCCCCATTATCTGTCATGCCCTCGAGCATGTTTATGTTGCTTTGACATGTGGAAAACTTGTTCCACTTTTTGGGATCTATTTATGCATAGCCCATGATGATTTGTGTTCCTGGATACAAGAACTTGAAAGTGTCCTAGTGGTTTCCCACTGGACGGGTCATGATGTCCAAAACTATACAATACTTGGATGGATAATCAAAGTTTGTATTAAAATAACATCTGCAACATACCTCGTTGGCTGACCAACTACTTGTATGGTAAAGGTGAAAATACCAATCCGGAGCATTGATAACTCATGGCCCTCTTACCGTTGCATGTAGAAATCATATTGGGCTAAAAAGCCATTGAGTTGTTTGTATAAGAATGGTGACATCTAGTCAAAACTAGACCGGAGCAGTTTGCTACCGGTTTAGAATCTGATCATGTACTGACAACTAAGCGTTGAAAGTCAAGCCGGGTTGTAATGAACACTGGTTTTTCAGAAAAATGTTTATAAATCCCTTATCATAAAAATAGCAAAAATACAAGAAATATGCAAGGCTTTTCATGGGCTGCCAGGCCCTAAATCGAGGCTTTTCATGGGCTGCCAGGCCACTGAGTTAAACCATTTTACAAAGCCTTTTTAAGATGGACCTCAATCTTTAACCAATCACCGATTTAAATGTGACAAGTTCAGGGTCCATGGGATTGACTTGTCAAACGTTCGATGGGTCATACCAGGTTTACCTGGACGGAGTGACTTACTTAAAGAGGCAGGATAACCTAGGGTTTTAGGTGAATACACCTGGCTTCCAAGCCTGGCTTGATAGCCTATTACAAGGGTTCAAAACTCATTGTTCTTTGAGAAGCAAAGAGCCCCCAGGTAATATGCGAGCTGTGCTCGGTGGTTACCTATGTTTGAGTTGTGCTTAATGCAACAGACTCTCTTTGGCTCCACATAATTTCCTTTTGGCTTAACGCCTATCAAGAGGTGTAGCTATGGTGTGGCAACAACCAAGCCCCCTAGTGATATCCCTTTGTGGTGTTAAACCGATCAAGAGGTGTAGCTATGGTTCAGATACGACCAAGCCCCCTAGTGATTTTCTTTATATCCATGCGGCCGCAGAGGCCGGTTTAACAAAACTCTGCTTTGTCAGTAGAAACTCTTGTAAGCTCACACATGATGTAAAAAGAACAGAGACCCCGTTTTATCCGAGGCTCCGGTTTATTATATAATATATACATTGTCATAAATATGTACATACGAAGAGCCTGTGGCTCAAGTACAGTAAGGCTAAAGAAGAGCTATATTCCACGGCCGCTTGGTATCCTCCTCCGATTTACGTGAGTCTTTGTGCTCTCGAACATCAATGAGGTAGTATGACCCGTTGTGCAAATTCTTGCTGACCACAAAAGGTCCTTCCCATGGTGGGGATAATTTGTGCATATCAGTATGATCCTGGATGAGGAGGAGCACTAGATCGCCCTCTTGAAAAGTTCTGGTCTTAACCCGACGGCTGTGATAACGTCGGAGATCTTGTTGATAAATCGCCGAACGTGCTGCTGCAAGATCACGCTCCTCATCTAACAGGTCCAGTGAATCCTGACATGCCTTCTCATTATCAGCTTCAACATAAGCTGCCACACGGGGCGAGTCATGACGGATGTCACTAGGAAGAACCGCCTCTGCTCCATAAACCATGAAGAAAGGTGTGTAACCCGTAGATTTGTTAGGTGTGGTGTTGATGCTCCATAACACAGAAGGTAATTCCTCCACCCAGCAACCCAGTGTCCGCTTCAAAGGAACCATAAGCCGGGGTTTAATACCTCGCAAAATTTCTTGATTTTCCCTCTCCGCTTGACCATTAGATTGGGGGTGAGCCACCGATGCTATATCAAGCCGGATGTGTTCACGTTGGCAAAATTCCTCCATCTCTCCCTTTGACAGATTAGTACCATTATCAGTTATAATACTGTGTGGAAAGCCAAACCGGAATATCACCTTTTTGATGAACTGAATGGCCGCATCACACTTATTGACTGGCTTTGCTTCCACCCATTTGGTGAACTTGTCAACTGCCACTAATAAGTGGGTCTTTTTGTCCTTGGATCGCTTGAAGGGTCCAACCATATCAAGCCCCCAAGTCGCAAACAGACAAGTTATTGGAATCATCCTCAACTCCTGAGCCGGAATATGAGCACGGCGTGTGAATTTTTGACAACCGTCACATCTTTTGACTAAATCCTTCGCATCAGCGTGAGCTGTTAACCAATAAAAACCGTGGCGAAAAGCTTTAGCTACCAAAGACTTTGAACCTGCATGGTGACCACAATCCCCTTCATGGATTTCTCGCAAAATCCCACAACCCTCTTGAGGAGAGACACAACGCTGAATTGCCCCTGAGACGCTGTAACGATGTAACTCTCCGTTGATTATGGTCATCGACTTGGAACGTCGGATTATCTGCCGGGCCGAGGTTTCATCCTCCAGTAACTCGCCCCGGTTCATGTAATCCAGGTATGGGATTGTCCAATCCGGTATGACATGCAAAGCTGCCACCAATTGAGCCTCCTAATCAGGAATAGCCAACTCCTCCTCTGTTGGTACCTTGACCGACAGATTATGCAGCATGTCAAGGAAGACATTTGGTGGGACCGGTTTACGCTAAGAACAAAGGCGGCTTAAAGCGTCCGCCACTTCATTCTTTCGCTGGTCTATATGGTCAAATTGATAACCCTTGAAATGGCCAGCCACCATGTCTACCTCTCGTGGGTATGCCTCCATGAGTGGGTCTTTTGAATCCCAAGGGCCGGACACCTGTTGAGTCACCAGATCCGAGTCACGAAAGCACTTAACCCAGCTTAAGTTCATCTCCTTTGCCATCCGAAGACCATGGAGCAAGGCCTCGTATCCAGCTGCATTGTTAGTACAAGGGAACATTAAACGGAGGACATAACAAAACTTGTCACCTCGTGGGGAAGTTAGTATGACTCCAGCGCTGAGCCTTCCAACTGTCTGGATCCATCAAAGTGAATAGTCTAATACGTGTTATCTGGCTTTTCCTCTGGTGCTTGCAACTCTGTCCAATCACTGATGAAATCCATGAGCGCTTGGTATTTAATTGTTGTGCAAGGTGTGTATTTGAGCCCGTGAGGTCCAAGCTTAATAGCCCACTTAGCAATCCTGCCAGTTGCTTCTCTGTTTTGAATGATATCTCCCAGAGGGGCTGAACTGACCACTGTGATAGGATGACCCTGAAAATAATGTTTGAGCTTCTGGCATGCCATAAACACTCCATACACCAGCTTCTGCCAATGTGGATACCTCTGCTTTGATTCAATGAGCACCTCACTGATATAATAAACCAACCGTTGAACCGGATACTCCTTTCCAGCTTCCTTGCACTCCACTACAATAGCCACGCTAACAGCTCGGGCATTAGCAGCCACATACAGCAATAACAACTCTTTATCGATCGGGGCTGCTAGCACAGGCGGTTCAGCTAACTGCCTCTTCAGATCCTCAAATGCTTTATCATCTGTTTTCTTTAGCATCTGATATAAAGGGATAGCCTTCTCCCCAAGACGGCTGATAAACCGGCTCAAAGCCGCAATCCGGCCGGCCAACGTTGAAAGTCATTGATACACGCTGGTTTAGCCAAAGATGTAATTGCTGAGATTTTTTCCGGATTAGCCTCAATGCCTCTGTTTGACACCAGAAAACCCAAGAGTTTGCCTGCCGGGACACCAAAGACACACTTTTCCAGATTGAGCATCATCTTTTAAACCTGGAGGTTGTCAAAGGTTTCTCTCAAATCATCTATCAATGTTTCCTCCTTCCTGGACTTTATCACAATATCATCCACATATGCATGAACATTGCGCCCAATCTGCTTATGAAGACAATTCTGAACACATCGTTGATAAGTCGCCTGGGCACTCTTGAGCCCAAAGGGCATGGAGACATAATAGAAGGCTCCAAAAGGAGTTATAAAAGTTGTCTTCTCCTGGTCCTTAACTGCCATTTTGATCTGATGATAACTAGAATAAGCGTCCACAAAACACAAACGGTCACAACCCGCTGTAGCATCAATAATCTGATCAATACGAGGGAGGGCAAAGGGATCTGCAGGGCAAGCCTTATTCAAGTCTGTGTAATCTACACACATACACCAAGTGCCATTTTTCTTAAGAACCAGCACCGGATTAGCCAACCACTCCGGGTGAAAAACCTCCACGATAAACCCTGCGACGAACAACCGGGCTACCTCTTCACCAGTGGCCTTGTGCCTTTCTTCATTGAAGCGGCGGAGAAACTGCCGGACCGGTTTAAACTTAGGATCAATGTTAAGTGTGTGCTCAGCGAGTTCCCTCGGTACACCTGGCATGTCAGAAGGTTACCATGCAAAGATGTCCCGGTTCTCACGGATGAACTCGATGAGCGCGCTTTCCTATTTGGGATCCAGGTTAGCGCTGATGCTGAACTGCTTAGATGAATCGCCAGGAACAAAATCAACCATCTTAGTATCTGTGTTCGATTTAAATTTCAATGCCGGATCATGTTCCGTAGTTGGATTTTTCAAAGAAGTCATATCTGCCGGATCAACTTTGTCTTTATAAAACTTTAGCTCCTCCGTGGCATAAACCGACTCAGCATAAGCCGCATCACCTTCCTCACATTCCAAAGCGATCTTCCTGCTCCCATGTACTATGATGGTCCCCTTATGACCTGGCATTTTAAGCTGTAGATAAACATAACACGGCCTCGCCATGAACTTAGCATAAGCCGGTCGCCCAAACAAAACGTGATACGGACTTTTGATTTTTACCACCTCAAAAGTCAATGTTTCTGATCTTGAATCATGATCATCTCCAAAAGCCACCTCTAAGGCTATCTTGCCCACTGGATATGCAGACTTACCAGGCATCACACCTTGGAAAACGGTGTTTGACGGTTTAAGATTCTTATCTGTCAACCCCATACGACGGAAGGTATCATAATATAGAATGTTGATACTACTTCCCCCATCCATGAGTACCTTAGTGAACTTATATCCCCCAACTTGAGGGGCCACCACTAAGGCCAGATGACCCGGATTGTCAACCCGGGGCGGGTGATCCTCTATACTCCATAAAATGGGTTGCTCAGACCAGCGCAGATACTGTGGCACCACCGGTTCAACAGAGTTCACCGCCCTCTTGTGAAGCTTCTGATCATGCTTACACAAGCTAGTAGTGAGGACATGATATTGCCCAGTATTTAACTGCTTGGGATTGCTCTGATAACCCGACTGCTGCTGCTGCTGGTGGTTCCCTTGATGGTTGTAACCTCCATGGTTTCCATGGTTCCCTTGATTGCTGTGTCGGGTTTGATTGCCCTGAAATCCTGAACCAGAGCTGCCGCCTCCGTAACCCGGCCCGTGGAAACCACCTCCCGAACCGCCGGGCGGGCCATTATCGTATTGAAACATATTGGAGTTCTTGAAATCTCGCATGATATAACAATCCTTCCAAAGATGCGATGCTGGCTTCTCCTTTGATCCATGCTTTGGACAGGGTTGATTTAACAGGCGCTCCAAATTGGAGCCTGAACCTCCGCCCCTCTGGGGCTGCTTGCCCTTACGGTGCTGACCATTCTCATGAGCATTGGTGTTAGGCACAAAGTCCAAACTATTATCGGCCTTGCGCTTACCATTATTCCCATGGCCTGCCGGATTATGCTGCTGACCCTCGGTGTTGTCGTTCTTTTTCCCTTTCCCCGGTTTGTCCTCCTCCGAGTCAGGGTCTTTGGTATTATCTGAATCGGCATATTTAACCAAAGCGGCCATAAGCGTTGACATATCATTGTAGTGACGCTTGAGCCTTCCTAACTTCTGTTTGAGCGGTAGAAAATGGCAATTGCCCACCAACGTTAGTACTGCGGTATCTGCATTAATACGATCCGATGAATGCAAAATAGCTGAGACCCGCCTTACCCAATGGGTCGTAGACTCCCCATCCTCTTGGACACAAGCGGCCAGTTCCACAATTGACATGGGCTGCTTACAAGTATCTTTGAAGTTCTGGATAAACCGGTGCTTCAATTCGGCCCATGATTCGACAGAATTAGTTGGTAAGCTCTTCAACCAAGTACGAGTTGTTCCTTCCAACATCATGGTGAAGTATTTAGCACATACTGCTTAATCCACATCTAACATCCCCATTGCCATCTCGTAGCTTTCAACCCATGCCTCTGGTTGCAGATCGGCGGTGTAATTGGGTACCTTACGAGGTCCTTTGAAATCCTTGGGCAGTCGCACATTACGCAAAGCGGGGGTGAGACACGACACCCCTAAGGAACTGAATACCACACCTGGCTTTGCTGAAGCATCATGGTGAACCGAAGTAGGTTGACGGGCTCCGTGCAGAGCGACTAACTCGGCCTCTCGGCGTGCACGACCATGATCCACCACATCCTGCGCATTAGCACCTCCCCCTACCGGGTTGTGCCCTCGCGGCGAGTTACTGCGACGTGCACTACTTGACAGGGCCGGTTCATCCTCAACGTGCCTGCTATAGCTCCAGCTTGGACGAGGGGTGGAATGAATCCTCTCACGACTGTGCGAATATGCCTGCTGCTGGTTTAGAGCTGTT
Organism: Triticum aestivum; assembly: GCF_018294505.1. Lineage (NCBI taxonomy): Eukaryota > Viridiplantae > Streptophyta > Magnoliopsida > Poales > Poaceae > Triticum > Triticum aestivum. The sequence continues at coordinate 102,462,578 of NC_057809.1, forward strand.
TGAAGGAGATCTCTGGCCCGTCGTGCCTCAATCACAACTGGTGATTCGCCGTCGGTTGGGAGGGCTGCCAACCGTGAAGTGGCGGCCACAATGTTGTCCATCGGGTTGGAGTAATGCCCAAGGGGGTGTTGGAACATACTGTGGCACAATGTTGTTCTGACGAGGCGGGTGCATCGTGCACGGCTGAACCGGCGCTCCTATTCCTGGTGCCTCCGTCTGGTTTAATATTGGCTGGTTACTAGTTCCTGCTCCTGGCGTATTGAAGAGATTTCTTGGCTCATAAATCGGCGGGAGATGCGATTGGTATCTTCTTCTCGTGACTTCTTCTGAAGCACTCTAAACCAGCCTAAGCCGGTAGGCCTGAGCTTCCAACTCGGCCCATTCTGTAGCCATCCTAGCGTTCTCTGCCGCTAGGTCCACTTTAGCCTGAGTTATCTGATCTTTCACCTTTGCGATCTCCGCGTTGTGCTGATCCCGGGCTGCTGCGTCCACCTCCGCGGCCATTAGTGTTGCCATAGCGCCGAACAAGTCAGACAGAACTTGAGCCGGAGGTGGCGCACAACTCCCTGCCCCCGTTGGCGTGGCTGTTGCTGAACCGGAGAGCATTGCTGCGGCGGTTGATGAGTGGGGCGCTGATTGTGTACCGGCCATGAAGATAGTGGCCCGGTTTGGCAGATCAGGGGAGTCCGGAATACTGTTGCCCTCGGAACCTCCACTAATTCGGCCATCCTGCAATTGATAGAGCGATTCGGTCTCTCTAGAAGACTCGTCGTCGGAGCAGACAACGGTTTCTCCATCGGATGCCGGTCCGTCCTCATATTCTGCTCCATGGATGACACCTACGAAAACATGCTTTGCCATGGGCCGAACCAGGGAAGGGCTTGCACGCTGAGCTGTCTCGATGATGTCGGTGCAGGTGTCCAGCTCAGGGCCCGGTTCGCAAATCTTGCCGATGAAGACGTGAATCCCGCCAAAGGGGACCCGGTTCTCGTATTCGATTGAATCGGCCACAGGGCCCCATCCCGCATTGTCGATGTAGAGCTTGCCACGACGACTCTTCGTCATCCGGCCCATAGCGTATCACTTGAGTCCATCAAAGCTGCCCTTTAAGAACTCGAAACCATCGTGCGATAGCCCCATGGTGGGCGCCAACTGTCGTGGGTTTTTCACGGCAGATGTCCTTGTGAAAGGACTTAATCGTGGAGCCATCGCAACGCGTTAGCTTAAAGGGGTTAAACCAGACAAGGGGACACGGGGTACTAGTTCGCCCCCTTCGATGAAGGTAAAGCCTACGTCTAGTTGTGATTGGTATTGCTGGGGTTTCGATGACCAGGGAGCGAATCCGCTTTGAGTGGCCCTCGAGTTGTTGTTTTTCTTTCTCAAACCGTGGTCGGGTCGTCCCTTTATATACACAGGTTGACGCCCGCCGGTTTACAGAGTCCCGAGGCCGGATCATAGAGGTGTCCGGCTCGGTCTCTATTCCTCTAACTTACAATACAAGTTTACATGATAAAGTCGGTTCATATCTACATGCTTTAATCCGTCTTTGTGCCTTGGGCCTTCTTAAAGCACCAGTATCTTCTCATCTTCATGGGCTTCAATCTTCATGGAGCTAATCCGGCCATGCCTAGCTGGTTTACCTCCAGTAACTATATCCCCAACAAGTGCCCCAAAGTTTCTACCGGAGAGTCAAGACGAAAATGTGTGCCAACCCCTATGCATAAGTTCATGAGGGCACGGAACTCACAAGTTGATCACCAAAACATACATCAAGTGTATCACATGACATCCCATTGTCACCACAGATAAGCACGTGCAAGACATACATCAAGTGTTCTCAAATCCTTAAAGACTCGATCCGATAAGACAACTTCAAAGGGAAAACTCAATTCATCACAAGAGAGTAGAGAGGGAGAAACATCATAAGATCCAACTATAATAGCAAATCTCGCGATACATCAAGATCATGCCACCTGAAGAACACGAGAGAGAGAGAGAGAGAGAGAGAGAGAGAGAGATCAAACACATAGCTACTAATACATACCCTCAGCCCAGAGGGTAACTACTCCCTCCTCGTCATGGAGAGTGCCGGGATGATGAAGATAGCCACCGGTGAGGGATTCCCCCTCCGGCAGGGTGCCGGAACAGGGTCCCGATTGGTTTTTGGTGGCTACAGAGGCTTGCGGCGGCGGAACTCCCGATCAATTGTGTTCTCTGATGTTTTTAGGGTATATTGATATATATATATGCGAAAGAAGTCGGTCAGGGGAGCCACAAGGGGCCCACAAGGGTGGGGGCGCGCCTCCCTGCCTCGTGGCTTCCTCGAAGCTTCCCTGACGTCTACTCCAAGTCTCCTGGATTGCTTCCGTTCCAAAAATAATTCTCCCGAGGGTTTCATTCCGTTTGGACTCCGTTTGATATTCCTTTCCTTCGAAACACTGAAATAGGCAAGAAAACAACAATTTGGGTTGGCCTCCGGTTAATAGGTTAGTCCCAAAAATAATATAGAAGTGTTTAGTAAAGCCCATAAACATCCAAAACTGATAATATAATAGCATGAATACTTCATAAATTATAGATACGTTGCAGACGTATCAAGCACCTCACTGATGTAGTAAACCGACCGTTGAACCGGATGCTCCTTGCCTGATTCCTTCCTTTCCACCACAATGGCTACACTAATTTACATTGGTTCGGGCCACCGTTGTGGTGTAATACCCTACTCCAGTGTGGTGGTGGTGGATTGCCTCTTGCGCTGAGGACGAACAGTACAAGTGGAAGAACAGCCTCCTAAGGATGAGGTGTTCTTGTGCTTGGTGAACTTGTGCGTGTGAGGATCCGTTCCAAGTTCTGTTCTCCACCCCCACTATGGTGGTGGCTAGTCCTATTTATAGAGCCCTGGTCCTCTCCCCAAATATTGAGCGGGAAGGGAGCCAACAACGGCCAATTTGAAACGGGACAGCTAGTACAAGCTATCCTTACGAAAGCTGCCTTCGCCTACCAAAGGCTCTGGTGGTGACGTCGTATTGGGCTCCACAGTGATCTCCATCTTGCCGTCCTTCTAGTCTTGGTCTTGTTGCACCAATATGGAAACCTTTGCTTGATGCATCGGTACTCCGGCCTGCGCTTGCCCCCTTAGCACCAAAGAGGAAACAAGGACGCTGCGTGGGCTGGCGCCTGCCTGGTCTCGATCGTCATGGCTTACGTCACGAGGACCTCGCGAGGTTTGCCCGGCCTTGAACTCTCCGCCCCTCACGAGCCAGCCTGGTGAGGCCGCTCCTGAGGAGGTCTTGTGTCATCCGCCTCGCGAGGCTTGGCCCCTCGCGAGGGTCTTGATTCCTTGTTGATGAAGACGGGCCATACAGGCCTGCTAGCAAAGCCACTCCATGGGCCGCAAGCAGGCATGTCTGGGGGGCCCCCATTCCCAGAACACCAACAGTAGCCCCCGGGCCCGACGCGCGCTCGGGCTTGGCTTCGAGGCGAAGCCAAAGGTCAAGTGCGGAGTGCCGCGGGCCCCAATAGCCTGTGGCCTTGGTTGACGTGTGGCGGTTGATTGGACGTGGGCGTCTCCGCTTCCCCATGCTGCATCGGCAACTGCCCGACTTGGCAAGTCCCTGCGACATGCAAGGAAAACCATCATTACTTGTGATCGTGGGGGGCGCTGGTTGGCCTTCTCCTGGTATAAATGGGAGGGGGCGGAGGCCTCCGTCGCCCATCCTTCCTCTGCCTCTTCCACTTATTATCCTTCCTTGCTTCTCTCCTGCTACCAATGGTGCCGTCGAGGAGGTTCACCGCCGCGGAGAAAGGGAAGGCCCCTCGCGAGGGGCCCGGCTCTCCGGTGCCCAAGCATGGACTCAGCCGTCCCTGCAAGCTCACCGCAACTCTCGCCGCGGCTCCACGTGGCCGTGGTGGTGCCACTTCACAGGGCAGGGGTCGCTCTGGTTGTGGCGGCCCCGTTGATGAAGGGAGACGTGCCGTGGTCGCGCGGCCTCCCGTCCACACTTCCACTCGGTGGAGACGCTGCCGGAGTTTGTCGTCTGGTCGGAGAACCCGGCCGGCAACTGGCTTCAGCTCTCGTGCTTCTTCGCTGACGAGCTACTAGACCTTAGGTCCTGGCGGGCTTTGGCTACAAGTAGACGGCTGCTGCAGCAGGGCTTCCTGGGTTACGGTCACGATCTCCGCCGCAGGCAATGTAGCTCTCGCCCAGATGTTCGCCCGCGTGCGCGGCCTGGGCAGGCGGTGCACCCTTCACTTCAAGTACGACGGCGACGCGACCCTCTATATGAGGGTGTTTGGGGAAGATGGTCGCCGCGTCAGGTGCTGCCCCGAGGTGAACGACAACGAGGAGGTGCTCGGCCTTGGTGACGGCTACGAGGAGGATGAGGGCGAACCCGCCCTTGGTGCCGACCGTGTCTTGTCCGGCTATGGCAGCTCTTCCCCAGCGACAGCTCCAGCAGTGGCGGCTACGACCAGCCGCCACGCCGCCGTGCCCACTTCGAGGACGATGGCGGGTCCTCTCATCGCCGCGCCTCCATGAAGCGCGAGGAGGGGTTCGGCTGAGCTCAGGAGGGTGCTGGGGCCTACGCCCGTGGACCGCTGTAGGCGCCACTTCTATTTTGTTCTTCTTTTCCTTCCTGCATCAGAAAGAAACCAGGATGGGCCCCGGAGGGGCGTGTATCGAACTATGATCTCAATCGTTATGTTATGTTTGTCGTTCCTGTGCTGTGTCGCAACATCGTCGTTTTATGTAGGGATAACTTAGCTCGACTTGTTTTGAGTGGCCTCCTCCTCACGAGGCGCTTGCTTCCTCGTGCCTGTCGAGGCCTCCTTGACCTGATATGCGCTTGGGAACTGCAAAAAATTCGTCAAGAGGTTTATCGCTCACCCAGGGCTTGGTCATAGGCGCCGTTGGCCTTGAATCAGTGCTTCGCGTCGCGATACCCGTGGGGCACGGATTAGGAGAGGTGTGCCAGCTTGTGGGCTCGAATGAGGGTGCCTCATGAAAAGAAAGAAGGAGGCAGCTCACAAAGGTACCTGTTCAGCCCCCTCACGAGGGACGCGAGGGAGAGTACAGGTCGAGCAAAGAGGCGACGGGAGAAGCAAAGGAAGAAAGCGATAAAACGGGACCAACAAGAGACACCAGAAAGAAAATGTCAATTAAAAGAGGGGCGAGCCAACTTCGGAAAGCAAATGAAAAGCCGTGTCCGGCACCTAGTCTACTCTTCGACGTCTTCTCACCAGCGCGGAGCTAAGTGCTGCCACTCGGCGTGGGAGGGATCCCCCGAGGCCCAAGGGTGTCTCTCCTGAGGCTCCGGGGTGTGTACAACCCCACTCATTATTACGTGAGAGTGTCACAGGCGGCGATTCTTCACAGGCATGGGGCCTTGCTTCACATGCACTAGGCCTTTCTTCACAGGACCAAGCCTTGCTTCACAGGCACTGGGCCTTGCTTCACAGGCACTGGTCCTTTCTTCACAAGCACCGGGCCTTCTTCACAGGCACTGGGCCTTTTTTCTTTATGGGTATAACTTCCAGAGGTGTTGGATGTTCCAGGTGTTCTGGACGGGTACCCCGTCCTCTATCTCCAGGCGCGTGGCGCCAGGCCTGGAGACATGGAAGACCTTGAACGGGCCCTCCCACATGGGCGGGAGCTTATGCAACCCCTCCCTGGAGAGAACCCGCCTCAGGACGAGGTCACCCACCTCAAGAGTCCTAGAGCGGACACTGTGGCAGTGGTACCGCCGCAGCGCCTGCTGGTATCTTGCCGCCCGTAGTGCAGCTTCGTGGTGTCGTTCCTCCCCCAGCACGAGGTCCATCCCCCGCATGGTGTCCTCCTTTGTCTCATCAAACGCCAGGACCCATGCGGAGCGATGCTCGACCTCGTGAGGGAGGACTGCTTCTGCTCCATAGACGAGGAAGAACGGGGTTTCGACCGTTGGCTTGGAGGCGGTGGTGCGGATCGACGACAACACAGACTGGAGCTTGTCGTGCCAGCCCCTGCCGCAGGCTTCGAGCTTCTTCTTGAAGGTCCTGGTCTTGAGGCCCTTCAGGACCTCCGCGTTGGCGCGTTCGGCTTGGCCATTGCTCCTGGGGTGTGCTACTGAGGCGTAGCAGATCTGCATTCCAAGGTTAGCACAATATGACTCGAAGAGATTACTAGTGAACTGCGAGCTGTTATTGGTGATGATGCGGTTTGGGACCCTGTCGGCGTTCTGGGAACGGGGGACCCAGACTTGCCTGCCTGCGGCCCGTGGTGTGGCTGTGCTGGCAGGTCTGTACGACCCATTGATATCTACTACACAACCTTCTTCTTGTAGACGTTGTTGGGCCTCCAAGTGCAGAGGTTTGTAGGACAGTAGCAAATTTCCCTCAAGTAGATGACCTAAGGTTTATCAATCCGTAGGAGGCGTAGGATGAAGATGGTCTCTCTCAAGCAACCCTACAACCAAATAACGAAGAGTCTCTTGTGTCCCCAACACACCCAATACAATGGTAAATTGTATAGGTGCACTAGTTCGGCGAAGAGATGGTGATACAAGTGGTATATGGATGGTAGATAAAGGTTTTTGTAATTTGAAAATATAAAAACAGCAAGGTAACTAATTACAAAAGTGAACACAAATGGTATTGCAGTGTGTTGAAACAAGGCCTAGGGTTCATACTTTCACTAGTGCAAGTTCTCTCAACAATAATAACATAATTGGATCATATAACTATCCCTCAACATGCAACAAATGTCACTCCAAAGTCACTAATAGCGGAGAACAAATGAAGAGATTATGGTAGGGTACAAAACCACCTCAAAGTTGTCCTTTTTGATCGATCTATTCAAGAGTCCGTAGTAAACTAACATGAAGCTATTCTTTCCATTCAATCTATCATAGAGTTCATACTAGAATAACACCTTAAGACACAAATCAACCAAAACCCTAATGTCACCTAGATACTCCAATTCACCTCAAGTATCCGTGTGTATGATTATACGATATGCATCACACAATCTCGGATTCATCTATTCAAACCAACACAAAGTACTTCAAAGAGTGCCCCAAAGTTTCTACCGAAGAGTCAAGATGAAAATGTGTCCCAACCCCTATCCATAGGTTCATGGGCGGAACCCGCAAGTGGATCACCAAAACATACATCAAGTGGATCAATAGAATACCCCATTGTCACCACGGGTATGCCACGCAAGACATACATCAAGTGTTCTCAAATCCTTAAAGACTCAATCCGATAAGATAACTTCAAAGGGAAAACTCAATCCAATACAAGAGAGTAGAGGGGGGGGGGAAACATCATAAGATCCAACTGTAATAGCAAAGCTCGCGATACATCAAGATTGTACCACCTCAAGAACACGAGAGAGAGAGAGAGAGAGAGATCAAACACATTGCTACTGGTACATACCCTCAGCCCCAAGGGAGAACTACTCCCTCCTCGTCATGGAGAGCACCGGGATGATAAAGATGGCCACCGGAGAGGGATTCCCCCCTCCGGCAGGGTGCCAGAACGGGTCCAGATTGGTTTTCGGTGGCTACGGAGGCTTCTGGCGGCAGAACTGCTGATCTATTGTGCTCCTCGAAGTTTTTAGGGTATATGGGTATATATAGGATGAAGAAGTACGTCGGTGGATCTCCGGGCTGTCCACGAGGCAGAGGGGCGCTCCCAGGGGGGTGGACGCTCCCCCTACCCTCGTGGGCAGCCCGGGACTCTCCTGGTCCATCTCCGATACTCCGCGGGCTTCTTCTGGTCCAAAAATAAGTTCCATGAAGTTTCAGGTCAATTGGACTCCGTTTGATTTTCCTTTTCTGCGATACTCTAAAACAAGGAAAAAACATAAACTGGCACTGGGCTCTAGGTTAATAGGTTAGTCCCAAAAATCAAATAAAATAGCATATAAATGCATATAAAATATCCAAGGTTGATAATATAATAGCATGGAACAATAAAAAATTATAGATACATCGGAGACGTATCAGCATCCCCAAGCTTAATTCCTGCTCGTCCTTGAGTAGGTAAATGATAAAAACAGAATTTTTGATGTGGAATGCTACCTAACATATTTATCCATGTAATTCTCTTTATTGTGGCAAGAATATTCAGATCCATAAGATTCAAGAAAAAAGTTTAATATTGACATAAAAATAATAATACTTCAAGCATACTAACAAAGCAGTTATGTCTTCTCAAAATAACATGTAGAAAGAAAGCTATCCCTACAAAATCATATAGTCTGGCTATGCTCCATCTTCACCACACAAAATATTTAAATCATGCAAAACCCCGATGACAAGCCAAGCAATTGTTTCATACTTTTGATGTTCTCAAACTTTTTCAATCTTCACGCAATACATGAGCGTGAGCCATGGACATAGCACTATATGTGGAATAGAATGGTGGTTGTGGAGAAGACAAAAAGGAGAAGATAGTCTCACATCAACTAGTCGTATCAATGGGCTATGGAGATGCCCATCAATAGATATCAATGTGAGTGAGTAGGGATTGCCATGCAATGGATGCACTAGAGCTATAAGTGTATGAAAGCTCAAAACGAGACTAAGTGGGTGTGCATCCAACTCGCTTGCTCACGAAGACCTAGGGCATTTTGAGGAAGCCCATCATTGGAATATACAAGCCAAGTTCTATAATGAAAATTTCCCACTAGTATACGAAAGTGACAACATAAGAGACTCTCTATCATGAAGATCATGGTGCTACTTTGAAGCACAAGTGTGGTAAAAGGATAGTAGCATTGTCTCTTCTCTCTTTTTCTCTCATTTTTTTGTTTTTTTGTTTTTTTGGGCCTTCTCCTTTTATTGGCCTATTTTTTCTTTTCTTTTTATTTTTCGTCCGGAGTCTCATCCCGACTTGTGGGGGAATCATAGTCTTCATCATCCTTTCCTCACTGGGACAATGCTCTAATAATGATGATTATCACACTTTTATTTACTTACAACTCGATACTTAGAACAAGATATGAATCTATATGAATGCCTCCGACAGTGTACCAAGATGTGCAATGAATCAAGAGTGACATGTATGGAAGAATTATTAACGGTGGCTTTGCCACAAATACAATGTCAACTACATGATCATGCAAAGCAATATGACAATGATGGAGCGTGTCATAATAAATGGAACGGTGGAAAGTTGCATGGCAATATATCTCGGAATGGCTATGGAAATGCCATAATAGGTAGATATGGTGGCTGTTTTGAGGAAGGTAATGGTGGGTGATATGGTACCGGCGAAAATTGCACGGCACAAGAGAGGCTAGCAATGGTGGAAAGGTGAGAGTGTGTATAATCCATGGACTCAACATTAGTCATAAAGAACTCACATACTTATTGCAAAAATCTATTAGTTATCGAAACAAAGTACTACGCACATGCTCCTAGGGGGATAGATTGGTAGGAAAAGACCATCGCTCATCCCCGTCCGCCACTCATAAGGAAGACAATCAATAAATAAATCATGCTCCGACTTCATCACATAACAGTTCACCATATGTGCATGCTACAGGAATCACAAACTTTAACACAAGTATCTCTCAAATTCACAACTACTCACTAGCATGAATCTAATATTACCATCTCCATATCTCCAAACAATCATCAAGTATCAAACTTCTCATAGTATTCAATGCACTTTATATGAAAGTTTTTATTATATCCCTCTTGGATGCCCATCATATTAGGACTAGTTTCATAACCAAAGCAAACTACCATGCTGTTCTAAAGACTCTCAAAATGATATAAGTGAATCACGAGAGTTCATTAATTTCTATACAATAAAACCACCACCATGCTCTAAAAAGATATAAGTGAAGCACTAGAGCAACAACAAACTACTCCGAAAGATATAAGTGAAGATCAATGAGTAGTCGAATAATTATGCAACTATATGAAGACTCTCTAAAATTTAAGAATTTCAGATCTTGGTATTTTATTTAAGCAGCAAGCAAAAACTAAATAAAATAAAATGACGCTCCAAGCAAAACACATATCATGTGGTAAATAAAAATATAGCTCCAAGTAAAGTTACCGATGAACGAAGACTAAAGAGGGGATGCCTTCCGGAGCATCCCCAAGCTTAGGCTTTTGGTTGTCCTTGAATATTAACTTGGGGTTCCTTGGGCATCCCCCAAGATTAGGCTCTTGCCACTCCTTATTCCATAGTCCATCGAATCTTTACCCAAAATTTGAAAACTTCACAACACAAAACTTAACAGAAAACTCGTAAGCTCCGTTAGTATAAGAAAATAACCACTTAGGTACTGTTGTGAAATCATTCTAAATTCATATTGGTGTAATATCTACTGTACTACAACTTATCTATGGTTCATACCCTCCGATACTACTCATAGATTCATCAAAATAAGCAAACAACACATAGAAAACAGAATCTGTCAAAAACATAATAGTCTGTAGTAATCTGTATCAAACGTATACTTCTGGAACCCCAAAAATTCTAAAATAAATTGCTGGACGTGAAAAATTTATCTATTAATCCTCTTCAAAAATAATTAACTAAATATCACTCTCTTGTAAAAAATGGCAGCAAATCTCGTGAGCAGTAAAGTTTCTGTTTTTTACAGCATGTTCACAAAGACTTTCCCCAAGTCTTCCCAACGGTTCTACTTGGTACAAACACTAATTGAAACATAAAAACTCAATCATAACAGAGGCTAGATAAATTATTTATTTCTAAACAGGAGCGAAAAGCAAGGAACAAAAATAAAAATTGGGTTACCTCCCAACAAGCGCTATCGTTTAACGCCCCTAGCTAGGCATGATGATTTCAATGATGCTCACATAAAAGATAAGAATTAAAACATAAACAGAGCATCATGAAGAATATGACTAACACATTTAAGCCTAACCCACTTCCTATGCATAGGGATTTTGTGAGCAAACAACTTGTGGGAACAAGAATCAACTTGCATAGGAAGGTAAAAGAAGCATAACTCCAAAAGTTTAAGCACATAGAGGGGAAACTTGATATTATTGCAATTCCTACAAGCATATGTTCCTCCCTCATAATAATTTTCAGTAGCATCATGAATGAATTCAACAATATAACCAGCACCTAAAGCATTCTTTTCGTGATCTACAAGCATAGAAATTTTATTACTCTCCACACAAGCAAAATTCTTCTCATGAATAATAGTGGGAGCAAACTCAACAAAATAATTATCATGTGAGGCATAATCCAATTGAAAACTAAAATCATGATGACAAGTTTCATGGATATCACTATTCTTTATAGCATACAAGTCTTCACAATAATCATCATAGATAGCAACTTTGTTCTCATGATCAATTGGAAACTCTTCCGAAATAGTGGATTCATCACAGAATAAAGTCATGACCTCTCCAAATCCACTTTCATCAATATAATGATCATAAATAGGAGGCATGATTTCATCGTAATAAATTTGCTCATCGAAACTTGGGGGACAAAAAATATCAACTTCATCAAACATAGCTTCCCCAATCTTGTGGCTTTGCATATCAGTAGCATCATGGATATTCAAGGAATTCATACTAATAACATTGCAATCATGCTCATCATTCAAATATGTAGTGCAAAACATTTTAATGCATTCTTCTTCTAACACTTTGGCACAATTTTCATTTCCATCATACTCATGAAAGAAACTAAAAAGATGAAGTGTATGAGGCAAACTCAATTCCATTTTTTGTAGTTTTCTTTTATAAACTAAACTAGTGCTAAAACAAGAAACAAAAAGATTCGATTGCAAGATCTAAAGATATACCTTCAAGCGCTAACCTCCCCGGCAACGGAGCCAGAAAAGAGCTTGATGTCTACTACACAACCTTCTTCTTGTAGACGTTGTTGGGCCTCCAAGTGTAGTGGTTTGTAGGACAGCAGCAAATTTCCCTCAAGTGGATGACCTAAGGTTTATCAATCCGTAGGAGGCATAGGATGAAGATGGTCTCTCTCAAGCAACCCTGCAACCAAATAACAAAGAGTCTCTTGTGTCCCCAACACACCCAATACAATGGTAAATCATATAGGTGCACTAGTTCGGCGAAGAGATGGTGATACAAGAGGTATATGGATGGTAGATAAAGGTTTTTGTAATCTGAAAATATAAAAACAGCAAGGTAACTAATGATAAAAGTGAGCACAAACGGTATTGTAATGCATTGAAACAAGGCCTAGGGTTCATACTTTCACCAGTGCAAGTTCTCTCAACAATAATAACATAATTGGATCACATAACTGTCCCTCAACATGCAACAAAGAGTCACTCCGAAGTCACTAATAGTGGAGAACAAACGAAGAGATTATGGTAGGGTACAAAGCCACCTCAAAGTTATCCTTTCTGATCGATCTGTTCAAGAGTCCGTAGTAAAATAACATGAAGCTATTCTTTCCGTTCAATCTATCATAGAGTTCGTACTAGAATAATACCTTAAGACACAAATCAATCAAAACCCTAATGTCACATAGATAATCCAATGTCACCTCAAGTATCTGTGGGTATGATTATACAATACGCATCACACAACCTCAGATTCATCTATTCAAACCAACACAAAGTACTTCAAGGAGTGCCCCAAAGTTTCTACCGGAGAGTCAAGACGAAAACGTGTGCCAACCCCTATGCATAGGTTCATGGGCGGAACCCGCAACTTGATCACCAAAACATACATCAAGTGGATCAATAGAATACCCCATTGTCACCCTGGGTATCCCACGCACGACATACGTCAAGTGTTCTCAAATCCTTAAAGACTCAATCTGATAAGATAACTTCAAAGGGAAAACTCAATCCAATATAAGAGAGTAGAGGGGGAGAAACATCATAAGATCCAACTATAATAGCAAAGCTCGTGATACATCAAGATCGTACCACCTCAAGAACACGAGAGAGAGAGAGAAAGATCAAACACATAGCTACTGGAACATACCCTCAGCCCCGAGGGAGAACTACTCCCTCCTCATCATGGAGAGCACCGGGATGATGAATATGGCCACCGGAGAGGGATTCCCCCCTCCGGCAGGGTGCCAGAATGGGTCTAGATTGGTTTTCGGTGGCGATGGAGGATTTTGGCGGTGGAACTCCCGATCTATTGTGCTCCTCAAAGTTTTTAGGGTATATGGGTATATATAGGAAGAAGAAGTACGTCGGTGGATCTCCGTGCTGTCCATGAGGCAGGGGGTGCGCCCGGGGGGTGGGCGTGCCCAGGGGGCGCGCCCAGGGGGGGTGGGCGCGCCCCCTACCCTCGTGGGCAACCCGGGACTCTCCTGGTCCATCTCCGATACTCCGTGGGCTTCTTATGGTCCAAAAATAAGTTCCGTGAAGTTTCAGGTCAATTGGACTCCGTTTGATTTTCCTTTTCTGCGATACTCTAAAACAAGGAAAAAACAGAAACTGGCACTGGGCTCTAGGTTAATAGGTTAGTCCCAAAAATCATATAAATGCATATAAAACATCCAAGGTTGATAATATAATAGCATGGAACAATCAAAAATTATAGATACGTTGGAGACGTATCACCCATCATCATCAACAAGGCATTCAAGACCCTCGCGAGGGGCCATGCCTAGCGAGGCAGACGATGCAAGACCTCCTCAGGAGCGGCCTCACCAGGCTGCCTCGCGAGGAGCGGAGATATCAAGGCGGGGCAAACCTCGCGAGGCTCTCGTGACGTGAGCCATGACGATCGACACCAGGCGGGCGCCAGCGCGTGCAGCGTCCTTGTTTCCTCTTTGGTGCTAAGGAGGCAAGCGTAGGCGCGGAGTACCAAGGCATCAGGAAAAGGTTTCCATATGGGTGCAACAAGACCAAGACCAGGAGGACGGCAGGACGGAGGTCACCATGGAGCCCAGGACGGCGTCACCACCAGAACCTTTGGCAGGCGAAGACCACCTTTTGTCAGGATAGCTTGTACTAGTTGTCCCCTTTCAAATTGGCCGCCATTGTTGGCTCCCTTCCCTCTCAATATTTGGGGAGAGGACCAGGGCCTATGTAAGTAGAACAAGCCACCACCGTGGGAAAAATATGGATCATTCGGAGGCATCTGACCGAACCCTTAGCACACCAAGCACAAGAATACCTCAACCTCAGGAGGTTGTTCTTCCCCTTGTACTGTTCTTCATCAGCTCAAGAGGCAATCCACCACCACCACACTAGAGTAGAGTATTACACCACAATGGTGGCCCGAACCAATGTAAACCTTGTGTCTTTGTGTTGCGAGTGCGTCGAGTTCGTCCGCGAGACTTAGCGAGCTAGGGCGTAGATCGGTAGGAGGGAAAGAACTTCGCACGCACCCCAGAGTTCGAACCTTAAGGGTTTGCCGGAACCCGTGATACGACATTTGGCGCGCCAGGTAGGGGTGCACCGAAGCTTCCCTTCCGTCGGTCGGCGCTCCGTCGCTCTGTCATCTCTATGGCGGACGCTTGCCGCACTCGGGCTGAGCGCCGGGCTGCCCTCACTGCCCGCGTTGCTCAGACAGCTCCCGCCGGCGAGCCACCTCGTCGTTCCCCGTCGCCTGCCGCCAACGCCGCCACCGGCCCGGCGGGGAAAGAGCAGCAAGCGTCCTCGCTACACCCATCGGTGCGGCACGACGGCCACACTACCACCCCATCACTGACTCTGGCCGGCTCCTCGTCCCACGCATGTCGTGCTCCCATGGACGCGCAGCGCTCCTCATGGCGAACAAGCTCCTACGCTAACACCCGATCGACGACTTCTACGAGGACTATCTCGATCGCGTCGCCGAGCTCGTCAGCGCCGCAGGGCGCTCCCCGGCACCATCCCCCTCTCTGCCTCGCCCTCCTCCAGCCACGGGCGACGTAGCTCGTGGAGCACCTCCACCACCTCTTCCCCAAGATGGTGCCTTGGCGCCAAGGCGCGCGGCCTCACTGTGCGATCCACCACGCCTGGTGCCTGGACACAAAGAGAGAAGCTGCCAAGAGATTCCTCGACCGCGAGAAGCTGCACCTGTGCTCCCCGCGCTGCCTCGCCAAGCTCGCGGGCTACCCGCGGTGGCGGCATGCGGGCCTCATCAAGTCCAAGCTCCACCTCCGAGACGGGCCCCGGCGACCACGGCCGGCTGCCGTGCCTTCACCCCCGAACTGCGTAGCGTCGCCTGGTCGGGCAAGTTCAAGCCGGATCTGCCTCCTCGCTACGACGACACCCCCGACCCCGCGGAGTGCCTGCAGCTCTATGAGTTGAGCATCGAAGCGGCCAACAGCGATGAGAAAGTCATGGCAAACTGGTTTCCTATGGCTCTCAAGGATGGTGCCTGCTCCTGGCTCTTAAACCTGCCGCAAGGCTCAATCTCCTCCTGGGACGAGATGCGCCACCGCTTCGTCGCCAACTTCCAGGGCACTCGCGAGCGCCCCCGGCCGCGGGTGACCTGCGCCGCATCAAGCAACAACCGGGAGAGACCCTCCAGAAGTACATCCAGCGCTTCAACAACACTCGCCTCAAGATCCCCAAGGTTACGGACGAGGCCATCATCTCCGCGTTCTCTGACGGCGTCCGCGGCATCAAGATGAAAGAGGAGCTCGCTATCCACGAGGAGCTGTGCACATCTCAGGATCTGTTCAACCTGGCGACCAAGTGTGCAAGAGCTGAGGAGGGGCGCGTCTCCCTCCTCGAGCTGCGAGCTGCGGGTGCAGAGGAGAAGAAGGCCAAGGCCAAGGACATGAAGAGCAAGGAAGCAGATGTGCTCGTAGCGGAGCTGGACACCAAGCGAGGCAGGGACCAGCCTGAGTCATCCAAGGGCAACCGACCATTCTGCGCCTTCCACAACCTGAACACCCACAACACCAGCGACTGCCAAGAACTTAGAGCCATTCATGAAGGACGCTTCGGTCGACGCCTCGAGCGCAGCGATAGGGGGTACGGCCGAGGAGGAGGGCGTGGAGGCGAACGCTGGGACGACCGTGGCCCGCGCTAGGAGTGGCGCGACAGGCCTTGCGAGGACTGCTGGCAGGATCATCCTCGCGAGGACGCCTGGGGGGACCAGCCTCGTGAGGATCGTCCTCAGGGCAACGCCGGGCTTCCCCCGCTGCCACCACCACCAAGAAGGAATGACGACCACCATCAAGACGAGGGGGCTGGGGGCTTCCAGGAGCCGCATGCAATCGCCTGTATCTTGGGCGGCGCACGGGCCCCAGCCTCGCAACGTAGCTTCAAACAGTTCACTCATGAGGTGAATGCAGTCCTCCCCAAGCTCGAGGCCACGCGCCCGCTTAGGTGGTCCTAGTGCGCCATCACCTTCAGCTCGGCAGATCAGCTCAAATGTGCAGCCACCGCTGGCGCCCTCTCGATGCTTTGTTCACCAGTCATCAGCAATGTGCAAGTTACCAAGACCCTCATCGATAGAGGCGCAGGGCTCAACGTCCTGTCCGTCGACACGTTCGACAACCTCCAAGTGTCGTATGAGCAGCTTCAGCCTACCAAGCCTTTTTCAGGAGTGACCGGCGGTTCCACCACACCGATAGGGCAGGTCCGCCTCCCTGTCACGTTTGGGGAACACATGAACTACCGCACCGAGCTCATCGACTTTGATGTCGCTCACATCCGTCTGCCATACAACGCCATCCTTGGGTATCTAGCCATCGCCAAGTTCATGGCGGTGACACACCACGGTTACAATGTCCTCAAGTTGCTAGGAAGCGGCGAAATCATCATGGTCCCGTGCGAAGAGAGGGATGCGGTGTGCTCCCTCGAGCGCGCCTTTGAAGCTGCCGCAATCGACGACCCCGATAGCAAGAGTGAGGATACTCCCGAGGCCACCCCCAAGAAGAAGAAGCAGTTGCGCCGTGCCAGACCTCAAGAGGGTGGCATCGTGGCTGGAACCTCGTCAGAATCAGCGCCCGCTCCAGGGGCGCCTTCCTCCATCGCATAGGAAGGCGTGCCTAGTGCCCTCCTCGGGCAGGGCTCGGGGGCTCTCTTCTAGAGGGCCTCAGACCTTGCCAACATCACGAGGGAGGCACTCGGGCACCACTTGGAGGCATGCTTCATGGCACGTTTCCCTTAGGAGAACACATGGCAAGGAGCGCCCACTGTCGTGGATCTAAGACTGACAGTAGAATTGGGGGTAGGTATATGGAGGCAAGATCCTAGCTATGGAGTAGTTGTACACATGAGTTTTATGAGTTTAGGCCCTTCTTGGAAGAAGTAACAACCCTACGTCTCGGTGCCCTGAGGCGGTCGACTAGATTATGTGTGTGTGTGTGTGTGTGTGTTTACAAAAGATGTGAACCCTTATGCCTGTGGAGGGGGTGGCTTATATAGAGGGCGCCAGGACCCCAGCCAGCCCATGTTACAGAGGGTTTAAGGTACATTAAAGGGGAGACGTTACTGGTAACGCCAGTAAATAAAGAGACATAATGACCATTAAAGCTATGAGGTGATCTCCGACCGTTGTAGTTCGGAGTGACCTTAGACCTTCTGGTGGTCGAGTGACAGTCTCCGCGGTCGAGTGACTTCAAGTCTTCTGGGTGGAAGTCCTCATGGTCGAGTGGATGATGATTCCTCTTCGAATGCTTCTGGTTTGAGGGTGACGTCCTAGGAGAGGGTGTCTAGGTCAGGCCTATGACCCTACCCTAGGTACATATCTTCATCATTAGCCCCCGAATGGTTCAGGGTTCGAGTGGGGAAGGAGTTGATAACCACTCTGATTCAGCTTTGGCGCTTCGGAAATGTCTTGTCCAAAGGTCGAATGAACATTCATGATGACTTCAACTGCTTGTTCAGTCGCCTTGATCCATTCTTGGTTTTGTCGAGTGAACTTTCATTGTTAAGCTTCGAGTGTTGATATGGGAAAAATCTTCCGTCTGACGGGTTGTTCTGCTGTCTGCGGATTTCACGGGATTCGAATATCGGGAAGCGCGCCGGGTGGGGGAGGCCGTAGTAATCGGGACGGATTAGTCAGGACGCCTCAATCTTCGCACCACCTTTTTCGCCACGTATCGCGCGCGCGACTGTTGCGGGATTTGATTGGATCGCCTAGGCCCACGAGTCAGCCACTCGGAAATGATCTCATATAAGGCGTTGGACGGGGGTTTTCGCATAGTGCGTGCTTATTCTTCCCCTTCCTCCTCTGTTTTCTCCACCGCATCTGCCTCTGCCATCGGCGTCGTCGGTCCATTTGAACTCGATCCGCTGCCATGCATGGGGAAGGAGAAGACGGTGGCGTTGGAGCGTGCAAAGAAGGCGACGGCGAAGGCAAAAGGGAAGAGGACCAGCCGGAGCGGGTCTTCGTCAAGGTCTGGCCTGCCTCCTAGCTGGATTCAGGGCGACTGGATTCGCTCGACAATCACCAAGACGATATCGACGACCTGGTCGAGGGGGCACTGATCCCCCACGAATCGGCGCGGCTCCCGAGGAACGAGACCGAGCCGCAGCCGCAGGAGGGTGAGTGCGTTCTCCTTGCTACTCACATTGACCGCGGGTTTTCTTTGCCTCCCCATCCTTTTTTCTGAGGTTTCTTGAACTTATTCGGGGCTCAACTCCACCACTTTTCCCCAAACACCATCATGTACCTTGCCGCCTTCATGTCCATGTGCGAGAACTTCCTGGGTTGTCAACCGCACTGGGGTCTCTTCAAGCACATATTCATGTGTCATTCTCAGGCGGTCAAGAAGGCCAACCCAAGTGACGAGAGGACGCAAGTGAACAGATGTGCGGCGTTCTTGGAATTCAGATGAGGAACAAAAGCACCTTCCCAACCATGATCCTTCCCGAGTCGGTCCGGGGCTGGCAGTCGACCTGGTTCTACTACAAGGACCAACCGACTCCGGGTCAGTCGAGTGGACTTCCCCCCTTTTCCATGGCCCGAGTGGAGAAGCCCTCCACCTTGAGAGTGATCCCAGAGGAGAAGGCGCAGGTGAAGGTGTTGGTCGAGCGGGTGGTCCAACTCGTCCACGACGGAGTGACTGGTATGGACCTATTGGAGGTCTTCCTCAGTCGACGTATCCAACCACTCTAAGCTCATGACCATCCGATGTGGATGTACTCAGGAATCAAGGATTCCACTCGGATCCACCCGGAGGATGTCAGTGAGGACACGGTGGAGCAGTGGCTGAGAGGCATTACTGGCAACAAGGATAACCCCCGGGGGTCTAGGAGGGTGGTTCCATTCGACCATTTACACCAGTCGGAACATGTATGATTCTGCATTGTCGAGTGTTTTCTTGATTAACCATGTAACATCTTGTTGAAGGCCGACTATCTTTCTTTTGTTCGTTGTCTTTCAGGCCCTTATTGATATGTATTCAATGCCCAACAGAGAGCAGGAGCAAGATCCTGAGGGGAAGGCGAGCGGAGGCGAGAGTGGCGAGTGGCACTCGGATGAAGAGGAGGATGAGGAGAGCGACGACCCGAGTGATGAAGAAGAAGTCGACTCGCCTCCTCACAGAGAAAGGAGGTCCAAGCACACTCACGACCCGGCAAGCACCCCCGACCTGGTGGTCGCACCAACTGGGCAGTCTTCAAAGCGCCCTCGGACGTCTTCTCCAGTGCCGACCGAGAAGGCACCGAAGCAGCCCAAGACTGCGCCGCCTCCAGTGCCAAAACCACCGAAGGCCGCAGATTCCAAACCACCGAAGGCTTTACCCAAAATCAAAATGGCCATTCCCACTATTCTGGGTAACAATCTGACCTGATCCTTTGGTTGACTTAGGAAACAGAACGTAACTGACTGAATGTTGACATTTGCAGTGCTGCCACCTCGGGAACTTCCACCCGCTAGTACCAAGATGATGAGATGGAAGATGCGGTTACCTCCAGCCCAGGTACAATTCTCGTGATCTTGCTCTTGATTATTTGGTCGATTAAATTCTAGTGATTCACTTGATGTCGACTGATTTCTTTGCAGCCCCACTCAATGTTATCGAGCTTCCGGATGATGATGAAGCGTGCTACCGAGGCCCAGAAGGAGCAAGAAAGCAGCAGCTGGCAAGACATCTCAGTCGGAACAGGCGGCAGAACACACAGTCCAACAACCCGAAGATGCAGGTAGAGCCTCTGTAACTTTTGTTGTCCCAGTGTCGAGTGAACGCCTCGCACCGTCGAATGTACCTGTGTTTTCTTCAGCCATCCAACCTCATGCCTCGGAGCTCCAAGTTGCTGCATCTGGACCGTCTGTCCACTTATTCACCACCTATCATGTTCCGGAAAGCCAGTCGGACGCCGCTGTGGAGGCTATCCGTCAAGCTGGCGTAATGATGGAGCGGATGAAGGCGGTGCACGACAATAGCCAGGCTGCTTACGACGCCAGCGCGGCTCTTCAAGCCAATGTCCAGGTAAGTTGGCTTCCGACTGAACTTGTTCTATTAGGATATGCTACCTGAATATTGTCCTTCGAACAATCTCTTATTGTCTGCTTCGAATCTGTACACCCACTGGTTGTTTTGTTGTCTTTAGTATTTGCACCCTTCTACTCGACCTGGGCGTACCGGCCGAGTGGAATCTAAACCAGTGGGGGCACGCCAAGTGCACCCACTGGGTGCAGTCCCCGAGATCGCAGTCCACTGCTGGCAGTCGACTGCTAGCAGTCGGTTGGGGTCTGAGAACTTCTCTCTTTCCTTTCTTCCACTCGACCTAGGCAGACCGGCCGAGTGGAATCTGAACCAGTGGGGGCACGCCAAGTGCACCCACTGGGTGTAGTCCCCGAGACCGCAGTCGACTGCTGGCAGTCGGCTGGGGTCTGAGAACTTCTTCTTTTCTTTTTTTTACTCGACCTGGGCGGACCGACCGAGTGGAATCTGAACCAGTGGGGGCATGCCAAGTGCACCCACTGGGTGTAGTCCCCGAGACCACAGTCGACTGCTGGCAGTCGGTTGGGGTCTGAGTAATCTTTGAAGTTTCATTCACTCGGAAGTAAATAATCTTTGATCTTGTCGACTGATATGTCTTTTACTCTCTGCAGAAATCTTGTACTCTCATTTCCAAGTTCGCCGAATTTGAGGAGAAGCAGAGGCAACTCAACCTTGACCTGGAGCTGGCCCAACAAAACTTGAAGAAGGCTCGAGATGAAGTTGTCGGTATGGAAGGTAACTGATCATGTCGATCGTTCTTTAGATTATCCCTTTGATCTTTTGTTTGATCTAAATGCTTATTTTACAGAGAAATGAAGTTGGCTCTGGAGAAGAAGGACTTGGACCTTGCAGCTGCGCAGAAGGAGGCTCAAGAGAAGACTACCCTTGCTGACAAGAAGCTGGCTTCAGTCGGAGTGCTAGAAGAGGAAGTAAGCAAGCTGAAGTCTTCTCTCACTGAATCCAACCGAGAGGCAACTCGTCTGAAGAAGGATAAGGTGGCTTTGAATGAGAAGCTGGAAGACATGGCTCGTAAGAGAAATGACTTAGAAGCTTATCTGGAAATCGTTGCCAAGAAGCTCTTTCTTATGCTCGAAGGTACCCCTTTTGATCCGACTGCTTTACTGTTTGCAAGTTAGTCCTGTCCAGTCGACTCATTAACTCCTTGACTGCAGAATTCTGCCAAAACTTTGAAGAGGAGACTGGACGGATCGAGATGGGTTTGGACCCTATCCTTTCTCCAATCGGCAACGAGGCTGCCATGAATGTGCTTCGACTAGAATCCCGTGTCACCAGTGTTACAAGTTATCTTGACTGTCTGAAGGTGGCAGTTTCATGCATCGACTCATTGCTCTGGCTGAGGGCAACGCTTCAAAATGATCTCGAGTCTCTGATGGCTTGACTCAACGAGGTCCCCGGTCGGGTGCAGGAATGGAAGAAGTCCTCTGCCCGATGCGGTGCTGACGTGGCTCTGTCGCTGGTAAGAGTCCACTTCAAGGAAGCCCGCGAAGATAAGCTGGCGGCGATCAAGGTCGCCAACACCAAAAGGCATGACTTCCAGTCCTTCATGGAGACTTTCATCGCTGCTGCCACTCGGATCGCTGATGGAATTGACTTGGACGAATTCGTCGAGCCTGTAAGCCCTCCTCCTGCCGAATGAACAAACTTGAGATTTAAACTTGCCTTAAATTTGCCTCGGAATGCCGAGTGGTTTCTGTAACCGTTAAACTCCTTCGGCCTGATGCCTGAATACTTTTATCTTCATTTTGAAACTCTTGAGATTTTATCCGATCTTGGTTTATCTTCTGCATATGCTTGCGTTCATCTTCGAGTAGAACTTGTTCTTCACTCGGAATATCCTTCGAGATGCGACTCTGAAGGAGATATCCCAGTTGACCTGCACCTCATCGTCCTTGCGGATAAGGATGGAGTGCACATTGTATTTGTGGCGTTGCTCTGAGGAGAGGGTTGCGGTCGACCTGCACCTCGTTGTCCTTGCAGATCGGGATGGAGAGGACATTGTACTTGTAGCGCAGCTCCGTGAGAGGATTGCAGTCAACCTACACCTCGTCATCCTTGCGGATAGGGATGGAGCGGACATTGTACTTGTAGCGCAGCTCCGTGAGAGGATTGCAGTCGACCTGCACCTCGACATCCTTGCGGATAGGGATGGAGCGTACATTGTACTTGTAGCGCAGCTCCGTGAGAGAATTGCAGTCAACCTACACCTCATCATCCTTGTGGATAGGGATGGAGCGGACATTGTACTTGTAGTGCAGCTCCGTGAGAGGATTGCAGTCGACCTGCATCTCATCATCCTTGCGGATAGGGATGGAGCGGACATTGTACTTGTAGTGCAGCTCCATGAGAGGATTGCAGTTGACTTGCACCTCGTCATCCTTGCTGACAAGGGTGGATTTTCGACTTAGGCGGGTACTAGGTTGCAGCTAAGTCCCCGAGTGTGAGGTTTGCTCATCACTCGGTAGGATTTTTGACACTTAGGCGAGCATAGGGCTGCAACTAAGCCCCCGAGTGTGAGGTTTGCTCATCACTCGGTGGGATTTTTGAAACTTAGGCGAGTACTAGACTGCAGCTAAGCCCCCGAGTGTGAGGTTTGCTCATCACTCGGTAGGATTTTTGAAACTTAGGCGAGTACTAGACTGCAGCTAAGCCCCCGAGTGTGATGTTTTCTCATCACTCGGTAGGATTTTTGAAACTTAGGCGAGTACTAGACTGCAGCTAAGCGCCCGAGTGTGAGGTCTGCTCATCACTCGGTAGGATTTTTGAAACTTACGCGAGTACTGGACTGCAGCTAAGCCCCCGAGTGAGAGACTTGCTCATCACTCGGTAGGATTTTTTCAACTTAGGAAAAACGGGTTCGCAGCTAAGCCTCCGAGTGAGAGGCTTGCTCATCACTCGGTAGGATTTTTTCAACTTAGGCGAGTACTGGACTGCAGCTAAGCCCCCAAGTGAGAGGCTTGCTCATCACTCGGTAGGATTTTTTCAACTTAGGCGAAATGGGTTCGCAGCTAAGCCCCCGAGTGAGAGGCTTGCTCATCACTCGGTATGATTTTTTCAACTTAGGTGAAACGGATTCGCAGCTGGGCCACCCACTGGGGGATTTCAGAAACAGTCGTAAAGAATCGACAATCTTTTTAGAAGACTGCAAAACTCTTGTCTTTGATAAACAAAATACAAAGGTGTTTTATATTACATCTCAGCAGACTGAGTGTTTAAGTGTAAAAGGGGCGGAGCAGCTCCGCATTCCAGGCGCGCGGCTCATCTTTCTTGTGCTCGATGTCATAAAGGTGGTATGCTCCATTGTGGAGCACTCTGGTGACCATGAAGGGGCCTTCCCAAGAGGGAGCAAGCTTGTGTGGTTTCTACTGATCCACTCGGAGAACTAAGTCTCCCTCTTGAAATGCTCGACCTCTCACGTTTCTGGCATGGAATCGATGGAGGTCTTGCTGATAGATGGTTGATCGGATGAGGGCCATCTCTCTTTCTTCTTCAAGGAGGTCAACTACATCCTATCGTGCTTGTTCTGCTTCTTCCTCCGTGAAAAGCTCGACTCGTGGTGCATTGTGGAGCAAGTCACTCGGAAGTAAAGCTTCGACTCCATAAACCAAGAAAAACGGGGTTCTGCCAGTCGATCGATTGGGAGTTGTCCTCAATCCCCATAATACTGATGGGAGTTCGTCGACCCAGGCTCCTGCTGCGTGTTTGAGGTCACGTATCAGTCGGGGTTTCAGTCCTTTGAGAATCAATCCATTTGCCCTTTCAGCCTGTCCATTCGACTGGGGGTGAGCAACCGAGGCATAGTCGACTCGAGTACCTTGTGAAGCAGAAAAGTCCTGAACTCATCAGAATCAAAGTTTGATCCGTTGTCAGTGATGATGCTGTGGGGAACACCATATCTGAATGTTATCTCTCTGATGAAGCTGGCAGCAGTACTGGCATCAAGGTTCTTGATATGCTTGGCTTCAATCCACTTGGTGAACTTGTCGACTGCTACAAGCACAAGAGTGAATCCACTCCTGCCAGTCCTCAAATGTCCAACCATATCCAATCCCCAAACAGCAAAAGGCCAGACGAGTGGAATGGTCTTTAGGGCTAACGCAGGCTTGTGAGATATGTTGGAGTAAAACTGGCAACCTTCACATTTGTCGACTATTTCTTATGCCATCTCATTTGCCCGAGGCCAGTAAAATCCCGCTCGGTATGCTTTGGACACAATGGTCTGAGAGGACGCATGGTGACCACAGGTCCCCAAGTGGATATCATTGAGGATCACTCGACCTTCTTCAGGTGTTATGCATTTCTGGCAAACTCCAGTCACACTTTCTCTGAACAACTGTCCTCTTATCACAGTGAAGGCCTTAGATCAACAGACGATCTATCGAGCCTCTTCTTCATCTTTTGGGAGTTCCCTTCTAAGAATGTATCCGATATATGGTACTGTCCAATCGGGGGTGATGACCAAAACTTCCATGATCAAGTCGACCACGACTGGAATCTCGATTTTAGTCGGATCAGTGGCACTCTTCGGCTGTGGGGGCTCTTCAATGAAGGGATCTTCTTGAACTGAAGGTGCATGAATATGCTCCAGGAACACATTACTGGGAATGGCTTCTCTCTTGGAGCCTATCTTTGCTAGATTATCGGCTGCTTGGTTTTTCAATCGAGGGATGCGATGGAGCTCTAACCCCTCAAACCTCTTTTCTAACTTTCTTACTGCATTCCAATAACCAGTCATGGTTGGGCTTCTGACGTCCCACTCCTTCATCACCTGATTGACCACTAAATCCGAGTCGCCATAGACCATGAGGCAACAGACGCCAAGTGAAATGGCCATACGCAACCCATACAGAAGTGCCTCGTATTTAGCCTCATTGTTGGAGGAGTCAAAGTGAATCTGGAGAACATAACTGAGTTAGTCGCCACGGGGGGAGACCAACAACACTCCAGCACCAGAACCATTCAGCATCTTGGACCCATCGAAGAACATGGTCCAATGCTCCGAGTGAATTTGGGCCGGAAGTTGCTGTTCGATCCACTCGGCGAGGAAATCAGCTATTGCTTGGGACTTAATAGCATTTTTTGCTTCAAACTTGACATCCAGGGGAAGAAGTTTAATCGCCCACTTTGCCACTCGACCAGTTGCATCTCTATTGTTCAAAATCTCCGATAATGGAGCATCGCTGACGACTATAACAGAATGATCAGAGAAATAGTGTGCAACCTTCTTTGTGGTCATGTAAATTCCATAAACAAGCTTATGATAATGGGGATATCTTTGCTTTGACGGAGTCAGAAATTCAGAAACGTAATATACTGGGCGCTGAACTTTATAAGTTTTCCCTTCTTCTTCCCGCTCGACCGTGAGTACTGTACTGACAACTTGTCCAGTGGCTGCAATGTAAAGCAGTAAAGGCTCTTTGCTGATTGGTGCAGCAAGCACCGGCTGGATGGAAATCAGGGCTTTGAGCTCTACAAACACTGCATCAGCTTCGGGAGTCCACTCGAACTTATCAGACTTCTTCATCAGTCGGTAAAGAGGCAGTGCGTTTTCACCGAGACGAGAAATGAATCGACTCAAGGCAGCCAAACAACCAGTAAGCTTTTGGACATCGTGCACACACACACACAGGGCGTTTCATCCGAAGAATGGCACCAACTTTCTCTGGGTTAGTGTCGATCCCTCGTTTGGAAACGAGGAAACTGAGTAACTTTCCACCAGGAACTCCGAATGTGCAGTTTGATGGATTAAGCTTGATATCATACCTTCAGAGGTTGGCAAAGGTTTCGGCAAGGTCAACCAGCAGGTCGGAACCTTTATGTGACTTGACTACAATGTCATCCATGTATGCTTCCACATTCTGACTGATTTGAGTGAGCAGACACTTCTGGATCATCCTCATGAATGTGGCTCCAACGTTCTTCAGGCCAAATGGCATAGTGACATAACAGAAACATCCGAATGGAGTGATGAAAGCCGTTTTTATCTCATCGGGTCCATACAGTCGAATCTGATGGTACCCAGAATAAGCGTCCAAGAAGGACAAACACTCACACCCCGCAGTTGAGTCGACAATTTGGTCGATGCGGAGAAGAGGAAAATGATCTTTCGGGCAGGCCCGATTGATATGCTTGAAGTCAATGCACATGCAAAGTGAATCATCCTTCTTGGGGACCATGACAACATTGGTGAGCCACTCGGAGTGGTAAATCTCTCAGATGAACTCAGCTGCCAGGAGCCGAGCCACTTCCTCGCCAATTGCTTTTCTCTTCTGGACGGCGGACCGTCGGAGATGTTCCTTGACTGGTTTTACTTTCGGGTCGGGTCGCAAACGATGCTCAACCAGTCCCCTGGGTACACCCGGCATGTCAGAAGGTTTCCATGCAAAGATGTCCCAGTTCTCACGAAGGAACTGGATGAGCGCTTCTTCCTATTTATTGTCGAGTGTTGACGAGATATGGGTCGAAGCAACATTGGGATCGGTCGGGTGCATATGAATCGGCTTCGTTTCCCCTGACGACTAAAATGCGGACTCTGTGGCAGGCTTCTTGGCTCGCAGCAAATCACTCGGATCTGCATTTTTCTGGTACTCTTGCAGTTCCACTACTGCCATCTGTGGATCGGCAATTTTTGAGCCCTTCTAGAAGCACTCTTCTGCCTTCTGCTGATTTCTAGTGACAGTGATTACTCCTCTGGGGCCAGGCATCTTCAATTTGAGATACACGTAACATGGTTGAGCCATAAAACATGCATAAGCAGGTCTCCCCAGAATGGCATGGCAAGCACTCTTGAAATCCACTACCTCAAACATCAACTTTTCCTTGCGGTAATTCTTGGAATCACCGAAAACCATATCAAGTGCGATCAGGCCGAGTGACTGAGCCTTCTTACCGGGTATAACACCGTGGAAACTCATGTTGCTTTCACTAAGCTTGGACATCGGAATGCCCATTCCCTTCAAGGTTTCAGCATAAAGGATATTCAGGCCACTGCCACCATCCATCAGCACTTTAGTCAATCGAGTGCCTTCGACTACTGGGTCGACCACCAGTGCTCGCCTCCCAGGGGTGGCTATATGCACTGGGTGGTCTGATTGGTTGAACGTGATGGCAGTTTGGGACCACTTCAAATAACTGGGTGTTGCCGGAGCAATCATGTTCACCTCCCTGTTAATAACCTTCAATCGACTTTAGCTTTCAACATCAGCAAAAATCATCAGCGTGGAATTGACATTGGGAAAACCATCATCATCTTCTTCTCTATCCTCTCCTCTGTCCGACTCCTTTTCCTTCTCTTTGGGTTGTTTCTCTCGGAACTGCTGGATCAGGAGACGACACTGTCAAGTGGTGTGTTTAGGGTAAATGAGATTCCCCTCTTCATCTTTTTGGTATGAATATGGCAGGGTAAATCCAACACATCATTCCCACCTTGATCTTTAACCTTCTTGGGAGTCCAGGGCCCTTTGGGTTTTCTCTTGAATTTCCCTTGAGCAACAACTAAAGCTTCACCAGGAGCAGCTGGTTCGGCCTTTCACTTCTGTTTTCGACTGGAATTCCCTCCTCCAGTTTCTTGGGCGACTGTTTTAGGTTTGCCACTCCGGAGTCGGTCTTGCTCTTCACCATTGGCATATTTGGTGGCAATCTCCATCATCTGAGTCAGAGTCATATCTCCTGTCCGACCAATTTCAGATTCAACTCCCGATACTTGATGCCTTCCTTGAAGGCACAAATTGCTTGGTGATCTGACACATTCTCCACTGTATGGTGTAATGTGATCCATCTCTGAATATAATCCCTCAAGGTTTCATTCGGTTTCTGAACACAACACTGCAATTCTGTCAACCCTGCCAGCCTTTTGCAAGTGCCTTCAAAGGTTCTAACAAATACTTGAGCAAGTTCCTCCCAACACTACAAAAAAATACACTTCCGTGATGATACGTGTTTGTCACAATAGGTCGCTTTTTTGTCATGCATGTACATCCATGACAAATTTATGACAAAATCAAGATAGTCATACCTGTGCTGTCGTAGAAGTGTTCAATGATATTACCAAAATTATCATCACGGAAGTGTCCACTTCCATGACGATAAATCGCGCGTCACAAAAGTGCTTTTGTCAAGGGTGACCGACACGTGGCATCCACCGTAACGGAACACTGTTAAGCTATCGGGTCGGGTTTTGGATCTGATAACCCGTTAACAGCCCCGACCAATGGGGATTTTCCACGTCTAAATCATCATTGGCTAGAGGAAACACATGTCGGCTCATCGTCGGGACATATGTCATCCACTCACTGGACAGTAGGCGCCTATGATACGTCGACACGTGGCACAACCCAACAAGTTTAAATGGGCCGGCCCAACTAAAGGCCCACAAGATTTTGCGGACCATAATGGGCCAGCCCAGCTAAAGGCCCACGAGATTTTGCGGACCATAATGGCCTAGCCCAGCTAAAGGCCCATAAGATTTCGCGGTCCATAATGGGCCGGCCTAGGTACAGGCCCATAAGATTTTTGTGTGCCATAATAGGCCGGCCCAGGTAAAGGCCCACAAAATTCTTGCGGATCATATTGGGCCAGCCCAGCTAAAGGCCCACGAGATTTCGCCGACATTAATGGGCCGGCCTAGCTGTAGGCCCACAAGATTTTGAGGACCCTAGTAGGCCGGCCCGTTAACTGACTGCCATGTTTTGGGCCAAATGCCGGCCCATATTTGATACGGTCTATTAATGGCCTGCCACGCTCCGGGCCTAATAGTGGCCCATATGAGATCCGGCCCGTTAAAAGCCTACCACGCTCTGGGCCAAATTACGGCGCAGATCAGGTCCGACCCTTTAAGGGGTTTTGGGCCTAATTATGGCCCATATCAGATTTGGCCCGTCAATTGGACACTATGCTTTTGGGCCCACTTGCTAAAGGCCCACTTAGTAATTCGACCTGATATTAGTTTTGGCCTGTTAAGGGCCCATTTAACATTTCGGCTCTATATTAATTTCAGCCTGTTAAAAGCCCGTCATATAGTTGGGCCTAACTATGGCCTGGTTTGCATCCGGCCTGCTCGCAGCCGATATCTGATTGGGCCAAACATGGATCGAGACAATTTTTCGGCCTGTTAAAAGCCCATGATTTGATTCGCACAATCATGGGTCGGGGTTCATTTCGGGCTGCTGCCGGCCCGTGAGCTGATTGGCACGTTTCAGGCCCAACCTACATCGTGATTGCATGACGGCCTGATTATATACCGTAATTTTACGGTTTGGCCGGTTTACTGCGAAGACAGGATATATATACATACAGTAAAATAACTACAGCATCGTGAATAAGAAAAAACCTATACTATACAATAAAGAAATTATGGCATATTACATCCACTGGGCATCAAAGTTCGCCACTATGATAATAAAGCACAAGCAGACAACAGATTACATACACTGGGCATCAAAGATCGCCACTAGTGCAAATAAACACACCGACAAAATAATATACAAAACCGACATCACTTCAATAGAGTTCAAGAAAGGTTAGCCCTACCGGGGAGCTGCAAGGCAAGAAGCTGAGCAAGATGATGAGACTGCGCTTGTTCAACACTTATATCTTCCTCACTCTGAAAGACAAACAAGCAGACAGATGACAGGTTTTGCACATAAAAGTATCAGTGCTGACAATTCATCACATTTCTTACTGATGAATAAAGTGACACAGTTTAAATTTGCATTAACACAATATGGTATTGTTCAGGTCAAGACATGGAAGGAAATGACATTGTGAAGGAGTTGGCAGCTTCACGACACCACTGGATTACAGATCAAGAACTCATAAGTATCAATGGTTAGTGTGCTGTCAATTTATACCATTTCAGATTGGCAAATAAAGAGACGGTTTAAATAATAGTAGAATGATATGACATTTTTCATAGTTAAGACATTGCAGAATATGACATTGTGCTGTAGTGGGTAGGTTCACCACACCACTGGATTACAGATGAAGAACAGAAGCATACATGCAGTGCAAAAGAAGATCACTTGCTCTGTATAGTTTAATTTACATGGTATGAAGAAGGAACTTGGTTGTACAACTGAAAACTTAAATTGAGAAAGGACGAACTTTTGTTTATGAACTACATATAATAAACTTTAAACAAGCAATTTGATGCAAACACCAAAAATAAACAGCTGTTGCAGTCATGCCTAACCAAGTATATACAACAAAGTTTGAAGGCTTGAGATGGACAAACTTACATTATTGGTGAAGACAGGCTCTATAAAGGCCTTGTCCATGCTGATGGGGGGGCAATTCAAGAAGTTTACCACATAATCTTCTTCAAAAGCATTGCCTTTATTCTACATTTTGTTAAGAGTAAATATAGATGTGATAATATATGAAAAAATGGAGAATATTTAAGTTAAGATGAAGAGTGATGCTACATAGCCAAGTAGCTATAAATGTAAGTGCAGTGATACAGGCAAAAGGTACATCCAAGAGCAATGCACAACTAAACTTCTTCAGTACCAACCTTATGGTAAGAGTAAATATAGATCTGATGTGTAGAAAATGGAGGGCAAAGGAAAATAAGCTGTAGAGTGATGGTACATGAACAACTACCTATCATTATAAGTACACTGATAAAGGACAACATGAACTTACAAGAACAATGCAGAGCTAAAAAAACATTGGCATTGGATATATTCTACACTAATGTACCCATTCATACAGATCAGATAATTTGGAGCGAACAATTGATAAGCAAGCTATCATGCATACTGCTATCACATAATGAACCAGGTATGTATGCAAGTACAGTGATACAGGACAACAGGTACTAACAAGAGCAAAGCAGCGGGCATCATATTTGAGATATCCTTCGGAATTCTTCTTCGAGCAGATATCCTGCAAAAAAGATCCGTAAGGCACATGCGTAAAAGTAGAAGTTCAAATTGTCATGTGATTTCATAGACAGTGCCTCATCTTGGGAATGAGACTAGTGCATAATAAGGTTTTTCCATTCAATGTCTTCTAAATTTAGCACAGGAGACTTCACCAGGAATTCGTTTATAGACTTGCCATCAAAGTGTGATTTCCTCAGGTAACACCGATACTGTTGCAATGCTTCCTTGAAAAGCACAAGCAAGCTTTGCTCGTCATGACTATCCAGATTGACCCTCGCCTAGTTACAACAATGTAATGTAAATCATTGATGTGTTCAATCAGTAGAAAACAGGAAAATAATAGCCATGAATAATAGCACTTACACGTAAGTTGGACAGGAAGATGTGAAAATGGTGTTTGTCTTCACAATAATCTTCCCATGATGGGAATATATGCACGTAGTCCCTAACAACATTGAAAGCATTGTCTTTTAAACTGGGAATAAATGGAATGGGGTTCCAATCTGCAGGAATTGGCCGTCTCTGCAGTTGGGATAGGTCTTCGGCCGGTGGACTTGCTGTACTTTTTGCTGGAGTGGGATTTTTCTGTGGTACAGCTGGTGCTATGGCAAATGAAATCGGTATACCTTTTGCTGGAGTGCAGGTCCTGTGTGGTGGGGCTAGTGGTGTGGCCAGTGAAGTATGGGTACAGTCTGCTGGAGTCGGTCCTACGTTTTGTGTCACTGGTTGTACAGCCAATATAAGTGGGGTGCTGTCTGATTTCTCCGGCACCACCATGTTTTTCAAGGACTTTGCTGGTGCTCCTTCAGGTTCGGCAATCACCCTCTTCCTTTTTGATGTCTGATGCACAAGAACAACATTTGAGTGGAAAAACATGGTATGATGACAGATGGAATATGTATTGATAATGGATGGGCATGGCATCTCGACATATATGATGAGTAAACTAAGCAGATGGCGGTGCAACAAAGTAGAAGAAATGCAAGACAACATATGCAAGATACCCGCAATCAATAAAACATTGCCAAATTAGAACAGGCACCTTGATGGGTGAACAGGACAGGCCATCTGCCTTTGACTCCTCGAGGTTAGAATAGTCATTAGGATGATATTCTGAACAAGAATCAACAGGTGGGGAGCGTATGAGTTTCATTGCATCCAGAATGGCACTCAATGCCTTGGTGCCAATTTTGTAAGTCATTGCAGTGTTTAGCTTCAAGAGTGGACTGCTGCTAGTGCGACACAAAGCAGCTACACAGATCATAGTGTAGATATAACGGGAAAACCTTAAGCATCAGAGTAAAATCAGCAAAGTGGAACTTGCTGGAATATATGTGCTAGTATTGCCGGTACGGCTAGAAAGGCTTCGGATACCAGCTCTCTTCAAGTGAAGGTGCGGTACTGTTAATATCAATGTAACTCTCAAAGGCGACACAGCTCCCCGCATTTCCTTGCTATTCTTATAGGATTCAAGTGGGCAGGCCACTACAAATCCTATTCCTATGTTTACAAGATCCTACGAATCAAAGAGGCTCAAAGTGTCCATCACAACCGACCGTATAGACCTCTACACTGCAAATGTCCCTGCTCATCTTCAGTACAAGGAACATACTGTACTACTATCATACTCCCTCCGTTCCAAAATATAAGTCTTGGTAGAGATTTCCACTATGGATCACATACAGATGTATCCAGGTACATTTTAGAGTGTAGATTCACTCATTTTGCTCCATATGT
The DNA here is from genome assembly GCF_018294505.1 of Triticum aestivum. Lineage (NCBI taxonomy): Eukaryota > Viridiplantae > Streptophyta > Magnoliopsida > Poales > Poaceae > Triticum > Triticum aestivum. Next base: position 102,495,529 of record NC_057809.1, read on the forward strand.
AGTCCATGGTGGAATCTATACAAAGACTTGTATTTAGGAACGGAGAGAGTACATATTAAAGAAGAACAGAAGAGGAACAAGGTAAAGAAGAGCAAGCAGATTTTGGATAATAAAATGTTGGTTGCGCAATGCCCACACATGATGAACCAGAGCGCATTAAGAATGCAACTCCTAGCTGTCTCTCGACCATTTCAGGCGGTTGGATGAAGATCCTACGTCTCCTAACCCTTCTTCTTCCTCGTCTCTGATTCTTCCCATACAGAACACCGCACGGGCCGCCGGCCGGACCACCGGCCCCCACCGCCTGTGTTCCTCCGCCACCCCCACCCCCACCCCAACCCCCACCCGCGTCGAGTTTTCTTCGTTCGGCGAGGCCCCACAACCACCCGAGCCCCTTCGATCGCACCGGCGAACTCCGGCGAGCTCTGAAAAATTGACTGACCCAATTTTGAAATTTAGTCTACTGTGATTTAACTAGTGTGGAATATAAAAGGGGAAAACCATAAGCATTGCGAGTATGGTGTTGAGCGTGCCATGGCGGATCTGAAGGTGCAAACCGGACAAAGGCAACTTCGCAACCAAGACAAGAAATCAGAGTAAAGCAGTGGCGATCTATTTTCTTGCTGCGATAAATAAGTTGAGCAGATACGAAAGAGTACCGCCTCTGGTGCGGCGCCGTGTAGGCATCTGCTGAGAATTTGACGGTGCTGCGGTAGCGATGGCTGTCGGCGGCGTGGAAGCAGATCTAGGAGGGTAGACGGTGGCGGCGGGGCGCGGTGGACGAGACGGTCGTAGGAGCGGCGCCGGCAAGGTGGACGACGGCGGGGATGAAGCGAGAGGACGGGATGCAAGGATCCCGGTCCGAAGCCGTGGATGAGAGAGGTCGATCTCTTGTAATGGACGGCGGCGTCGGGGTATCAGCTCCGGCATGGTGGAGGAGGACGGCGGTGGATGGGGTGGCGGACGGCGGCGGACGGAGGAGGGTGGGGTGGAGAGGGTGTTTTGGCGCCCACGGAGTACGAATGGGGAAAAGGGAGGTAGAGAGGAAGGGGGAACCATGTATTCAGGGCGCGCTTGTCTCAAATGCGAGGAAATTTACAAACTTAGCCCCCGTTTCAAATTTCTACTACATCACAGCAACACTAGTCGGTCGGGGATAGGACGGTAATCTCGCATACACCGAATATTTGCCGACGAGAGTTTGTTTTTGGCGCCCACCGTGTATGAATATGAATCGGGGAGGGAGTCGATTTCGGCCGAGGACACACTGTGTTTTGGCGCCCACCGTGTATGAATCTGGGTGAGAGGCGGTTACGTCACGTTTGGGTGAAATTACAAACCTACCCCTATCGAAACCTATAGAAATCCAGCATATAGGCTTTGTGTGGCAGGGATAGGCAGTAGTGATTTCCATCTCGCAGATTTTGGTTTTGGGCGGTTACTGCGACTTTCCCCGCTTCGTTCAAATTTTGCAGAGTGCACGTTTACCGTGCCAACTCAATTCGAATCCCGTTTGTATTCTATTTTTTTGGGGCGGGATCCATTTTCAATTGGAATTACATTCTATATACATCATTTTTTTATATATATACTTTCAAAAGCACAACAAAGAATTCTGCTCCTTTATATGTATAATATGATCTACAAATACAACGATCTCGAAATCTTAAGGTTGAATTCGAAAAATTTAACCAAATTATGTTCTACTAAAATGTATGGATCAGTAATATCTACATATTAAATAACATAGATGTGCGTGAATTCATATGAGTATGCATGTTTGATAGATCAATTTTGGTTCGAGTATGGATTACATGTATCATCATCTCGAATTCAAATATTTGAATCCCTTTTTTGTTCACTCCTTTCATGCCCATCTCTCTCGCATGCATGCTCCTTCAGGTAGCTATCACTCTCTTTTCTCCAGCTCACCCGCACGCTCACTTCATGTTGCTCCTATCCTCGCAAACATGGTCTCTCGACGTCTCCCTTGAGAAGTGTCACACTCTCCCTATCATTATAAATTACACGGTTTTCATTATCTCTCACGTCTCTACTGTTCTCTGGTATCACTCGGTACCTAAGCTTTCTTTTTCACCGCCAAACACACAGTCTCCACTCGTCTTTCACTTTGTCTTTCTCTCTATGGGATTCTCTCACACACCCTATATGTCTCTACATATGACTCATACCACTAAAATTACTCTCTCTATCTCTCCTGTAGACACAACATTTGTTGCGGTCTCCTTTTCGTCTCCATCCCAGACTGACATTATTCATTTGTTTACCGATCAGACAACCCCGACTACCGTCTCCTCTCTCTCTCACAGACACACACGCACAACTCCTACCACTAAAATGTGAATGGAAAACGAGATTTTGTTATACCCAAACAAAAAAGGACTGGAGGGAGTGATTGCTCTGACACGGACGCGACCTCTCATAGCGCAGGCATTGAACCGGCGCGCCGGCCAAGAGGGCCGCACTCGCTGCAGGCCCGGCTGAGCACGCCTCCTCGCCGCGTGCAACCAGCTTAAGACTGCCCCGCCTGCCTTCATTGAATCCGCGCGTGTGCCGGCAACACGTCCTTCCGCGAGCCGGCAGGCATTTTAGAACACAAAAAATGACTACAATATAATTAATTTACGCATGGTCTTGACTTGTTGTGCTCGCACTGGTAGCAGGAACTAGTAGAGGATTTTCTTTATTTATAACTCTCCTCACATTTTTTTGGCTTTGAAGTGAATCATGGTTGTGGACATTATGTATGAATGTGCAGATATCTGTGAACATGAGTTTGATGTGGAAGTTGAACTTGGAATGTCGGGCTTGCGCGTGAACTATACCATGTCCAATGCTTCGTCTGTTATTGTTTGGAAAGTAATTGCTGTTATTACATGACCCGAAAAAAACATTTTGTGCCACATCAGTAGATGCACGGACATCACAACAGGCATGCTGACTGGATAAACATTTGAACCTAGCTATTATGAAGGAAATTTTGTATTGACAACAGTTTTAGATAGCAGGAGACGCCTAGCCTGCTCTGCCTCTGCTAGCTTATTTCTGGCTTCTTCCATCTCTTCTTTGGCTTGGGTGAAGAGAGCATCTGATTGCTCTTTTCGCTTCTTCAGGAACTCAGCTACATTCTCAAGGGCTGCTGCACGCTTTCTTTCAGCCTTTACTAATGCCACGAGGACACGAACAGCTGACGACTCCACCTGGCTTGTGTGTAATCCAGCATCATCTGGGAATTTGCACCTTGTGTCTAATCCAGCATCATTAGGGAACTGGCACCTTGTGTGTAATCCAGCCTCATTTTGGAAACATGATCTCGAGGTTGACCATACTTCCCTCCTCGCAGGAACTGCATCCTGACATGAAGTTACTTCTTTTTTAGATCAATACTCAGAGCAACCTAGATCCATTTAGTAGAAGCCAGATAAACAGAACTCGGAGAAGTGAATTCAAAAGGAATAAATAAATAAAAACAGACTACAAGGTGAGAACACCCACTTCCTACATCAAGCTAAAAACGAAAGCATTAGGACGATTAAGACTCTTCTTATTACACATCGAAGAACACCACGCTTAAGAGAAACAGAAACTACAACATATACACATCGAAGAACACGAGGCTACACGGAAGTAATTGAAAGGGTGTTACTTACCAAAGCTCGTTTTACAGGTTCGGTGCAGCTCCTCTTTAACTTGCCACGCTCCTTGAAGATGTCCCGAATATCCCGTGTTTGATCTTCATTGCTCCTCTGCATGTTCGCACTCGTGGTTTTAAAATCTCAACATGGCAAGAAAAATATACTACTAGTAATACTCGCGCATCTTGTGGGCAACATTAAAGCACTCGTCTGCCATGTTAGAGCATCTCCAACAAGATAAACTACTCATACAAATGCATCTTGATGCGTGCAACGCATGGGCATTTTGCTAGTTCTAAAAACCTTTCCATCATTTGCCACACTACTGGTTGCAGATGAAAAACCTACCCAAGCACAGCGCGATACAGGAGCGACGCACAATTACAAGCTGATATTCTGTTGGACAATGGAGGCTATAACCAATTACTTTTACGGGAACAATAGCACCCAGGAAATTTGAAGGGTAGGTATGAACAAAATTGGAACTGCACATGTACTGCTAAGTGATTCAATACACACATTACCAATCGAGGAGGAGAACGATGGTCGCGGCGGCCTCTGTGAGTCATGGTCGGCAACGGGAGTCAGTTCATTGTCCACGACGGTGGTACTTCTGCGCTTGGCGTCGGCTTCCGGGAAGCAGATACGAGACCGTGGAAGACGATGCCGGGGAAGAGGCTCCGTGTACGACGACGACGGTGGACCGGCTCCAGTGCGGCGTACGAGGTCGTCGATTAGGCAGATGCGCTGCGGTGGACGAGTGCGCCGATGTAAAGGGGAGGAGCACGAAGGCTGCGGTGCCGTGGAGAAGTCTATTTTGCGGTGGGGATAGAAATTGGGGAGTATTCAGGTGTACTACTCTGGGTGCCGGGGTGGGGTTGGCTGGGTAGGGTGAACCTGAAGTTACGAAAACAGCCCCCTACCAAGCGTCATCCGTAGGCCTGTTCCGAAGGCTATGATGGTAACTTCCCACTGCTCGAATCAGGGTCGCGGGAGATTTTCCCGCCGACCTCAAAATTTTGTGACACTGGACTCCCCGTGTGGCGTGTTGAGTGATTCGGCTAAGCAACTAGCGAGTAGTAGTAGTAAACTCTGCATATTAGGTTTGACCGAAGTCAAACTTCCTAAAGTTTGACCAAGTTTATAGAAAAATATAAACATTTACCATAACAAATATGTATGATGTGAAAGTACATTCAATAATGAATCTAATGGTATTTATTTGTTATTGTATATGTTAATATTTTTTGTTATAAGCTTTCTGAGAGTTTACAAAACTTGACTTTGACCAATGCTAATACGCGGACTTAAATAAAAACGGAGGGAGTACACATTTGTTTTCTTAGTTTGTAGTGAACTAATCATTTGTTGAAATTGTGAAATAAATATATTAGGCTATTGACTTCGAATGTAATGGTCTATACAATTCAATAGTTACAATCATTGTCGAATCCCAAGATGTATACAAGATCTATAGTACTTCACAACATGCTCAAACTCACATAATCCCAGTCAAATGAGAATCTAAATGCATTTCATAGTTATTACTTTGTAGGATGCAACAAGAACAACCATAACTCTACATCAGCCATTATAGAAGCAACATTTTGACATATCCCAATGTGTGAATGAAACGTGCAGAGAGAGCTTTTGAAGATGGAGCAGATAGGGAGGGAAAGATTGTATGTATGTGGACGAGAGAGTAGGAGACAAACCTAACGAGACAGAGAGAGAGAGAGAGAGAGAGAGAGAGAGAGAAAGAGAGAGGAAGAAGTTAGGTCTGTGAGAAAGATGCATACATGTAATATACATGAGATGCGTGTGCATCTGGATTCTGTATACGTGGAAGGAGAAGAGACAACATGTTTGATGAGAGAGCAGGAAAAACATGGACGAGAGGGGAAGGATCTCGTGGGTTGAGGGATTGACAATTTTGTGCGGGGGAGAGAGGGATTGGTAATTTTGTGCAAGAGAGAGAGAGGGTGGGGGGAGGAGTCAGTCAGCCGTCGTCACATCACCCTGCTTCCAAATGACCCCGCATTCTCTAGCGCGGTGTGGTCGCCGTCTTCGATCTGCTTGTTGCCCTCTTTGAAGATTGAGGTGTTGTGCATGTTGGGGTGCAAAGAAGCACAAGCGAGAGTGGTCGCCGTATAACCTTGGATGGGGATGAATTGTGTGCTCGGGGGAGTGTGTGTGTGTGTGTTGTGCTGCGTGTGTCTCTCTCTGTGTATGTGTCTGTGTGTGTGTGTGTGTGTGTGTCAGATATTGAGAGAAAACAAACCTAAGGAGAGAAATGGGTATTCACGAAGAGATTGTGCGGGCCTTGAGGTGGGCAGGGGCCGGGTGAGGGTGTCAAAATGTGCGCGTTGATGCATGTGTTGCATGCGACCGTGCGAGGGACGGACGAATCGAGAGAGATGGTTGTTGTGTTACAGATGCTCCTCTCTCTGTCTCTCTCTCCCTCTCTCTCTCACACATACACACAAGTAAACTAGAAGACCGTTCTCTCATGTATACACAACATATCGGCATCTGTTTATGTCTCACTCATGCACGATCATTTGCACATTCACACCTCTCTATGTCTGTATCACACGCACACCGTCTCCACATTGCCCTTCCGCCACAACACACATATGGACACATACACACGTTCTCTCTCAGTCACACACACAAAATCAGTATTAAAAAAACTAGGGCGCACCTAAAACGTCCAAATCCAAATAAACACGAACAGGAGCTAAATTCAAATATATGGAAATATTGCAGTGTCAAGAACTATCACAGGAAAAAAAGTTGAGTAATATTCGAGGATTGTTTTCACACACACAAAAAGATTCAGTGGATGTCCTTCGAGCGCGACACGGTGACGCACCGTTCGATCGACCGCGCGGCCGCGGTTCACGCGCTTGCACAGGATTCCGTATCGTGGCCGTGGTACTAAGGCTGGTCACAATGGGCAAGAACATAAGCTAGTAACTAATAAAAGCGCTGCCTAAGTCTAATGTTTACGTGTACTAGTATGGTTTTCTTTTAAGTTTGACCAACCTTATATATAAAACTAAAGTAAGCTCCCACACGCGCACTCATCAATATGCCGCCGCCGTTGCGCATGCCGGCGCCCGCCTGCTCCGGCCAACAATTTCTCGCCCATCACCGCCGTGTCGCCGCCATCCCTGTGCCATGAAGCCGAAGGCTCGCCCGCTCACGTCGTCTGCAGTCCCTCCTCGCGATGCCGCCGCGCTGCCAAGCACGCGAGCAGCTGGTGGAGCCGCGTCTATGCACGCAGCGTACGAAGAGGAGGACGAGCGCGTGCTCCAGCACGCCGGCGAGGAGGAACTAGCGTGTCATTGTCGTCTCCGCCCGCGCGGAGGAGGCGCGCATGGTGGCTGTCGCGGCGGAAGCCGGTCGCGCGCGCGTCGAGCCCGCAAACCGGGTGCGGACGCGGAATCTACCTTCGAGACCTTGAATGCCATGTGGATCCTGCAATCTGAAGGAGCAATTTGGGTCAGTCGACTCATGTGAGCCGTTTGATGCAACATGGATGGCTAGAAGGGCTTCTTCCACCTCTTCTGCCGTCTTCTTCCTTCGCTCCGTCGAACTTCTTTCACAAATCGACTGACCCAAATTATACTACTAGTACGAACGTATTAAGTACAGTAGGAACACGAAGATACGAGCAGTAGTACCAACTGCAAGAAGAACAGTAGTAAGACATAGTACTAGTACTACTGTACGTACTAAAGAGTTCAAATAACGAGAAAGAACATAAACATAGGGGCTGTTTGGTTCCTAGCCACACTTTTCCACACCTAACCTTAGGCAAGTTTGACCAAGTTAGGTAGGTGTTTGGTTCTAGCCACACTTGAGACAAGGAATTTTTTATGAGCAGTGAACCCCACATGTCAGACACAAAAAGTGTGGAAAGATTCCCTTAGGCAAGCCAAAGTATGGCTAACAATTTGAGCAACTCAAGTAAGGCAAGTGTGACAAATGTGGCAAAAATAATGTGGCAAGATATGGCAAAGATATTCACAATCCAAACAGCCCCATAGTTCTGCTGGGGCCTCAGCACAACACACCCTTGAAAATAAACTAATAAGAAACTAGTCCGCTTGACACTGCAGTAGAACCAGCATGAGCGACGGCACTGCCACCTACTTGGAGTCCGAGTCCACGTCCTCGACTTTGTCCTCGTCCCTCTTGCTCTTCCTCTTTGCCGACACTTCTTTGCTTGAAGCGGACACTGGGCTCTGCTTCTTCATCCAACCCTTGTAGATATTTAAACAAAGGTAGGCATCCATTGCTACGTACAGGATGTGATCTTCATCTAATGTCTTCGACTCCCATGCATGATGAAACTCGTGATGAGGTTTCTTCAGTTTAGCGTACGAAGGATCAATCATGGCTGCTGCCAGGGTCAGCATTGAAGGTTGAGAGGAGGACACCAGGCTTGCCTTCTGGAGATCGAAGGACTGGCCTACAACGAGACCTATCCGACGCAGGACGTCACTGTCGTTCTTAAAGCCTACAGTAACGAATTTCACTCTTTTGTCCTTGAGGAAGTTCTTAAAATCCTGGCACTCAACGTCGGCATGGCATATGTGGTAGACCAAGCAAACGTTATGTACGCAAACCTGGATCACGGCGGGCTTCTTCCTCTCTTCGTCCTTTAGATCCTTCTCTCGTCCCAGGACTGTGGTGTACTCAACATCTAGCCCAGCGACCCACTCATCCGTTGAACTGTTGAACATGCGTAGGAAGCGAGCAAGCCATGCTTTCACCGTCTCGGATCCACGTGTGTAGATGACGATGAACTGATCGCCGGTGATGGCTCTAACCTGGTACTCAGCGGCGACCATGGAGATTTGGGAGGCCATGGATTTTGGAGGAGGGTTAGGAGAAGTTGAACTGTTGTACCCCGCAAAAAAACTGGGAGCGAACTAATGTGAAAGGACGGGACGACTGGGAGCGAACTGTTGTAAGGTAGAAGACGGGGACGAGTAGGGCGTGCGAACGGCGTGGGGTTGCTGGCTTGCCCGGTGGATAAACGGCTGCAAGCCCCCAAAGAGTTCTCGAGAACTATGCGGGACCCACTAGATGTCATGTCTACTAGACCCATATCGTAGGCCTGACGGTATAGCTTCTGCCTGTTCGCACGCCATGCCGGCGCGTGGATGTAACTTCACTTAATTCCGTCAAACGTCGCGCCTCCCACGACCTTCGCCTCCCTCGCGCGGTCGCGCCCTTTGAGACTTCGACCGGCTATAAATGAGCAATTTTTTGCCTTTTTTAGACAAGCAATTTTTTTGCCTACTCCGCATGCATGATACTCCCTCTGGTCCTTTTTACTCCCGTCAACCGTTTGCAAAGTGTTTGACCAAATTTATACTTTTTTTGAACACCACCTTATATTAATTAACCAGCCACACCAGTACACTCATTCGATACAATATTCACCACACAGGGCGGTACGTTATTTACAAGAATACCATCTAATCTATTGTCAAAGCTATACTTAGCGATTAAGTGTGCCACCTTATTGGCCGAACGGCTAATCTTTGACAATTGAAGATTGTTGATCAACTTCGAGATGCTCAACGCTTTCATCTTCAGGTCACGCATAGCAGACCTGTCAACGCTTTGACAGGCATCAATGAAATCCCACGACCAAATTTATACTAAAAATATCAATATCTACAATACTCCCAAAACACTTAGGCGCGGTGCATTAACTTCTACCTCGTTTCTTGTTTCTTGACATATCAACCAATAGGAGATGTGGGTGTGCATGCTTTTAATGACTTGAGACTACCAAACACGACATGCAGTGGTTAGTTCATTGCATGCAATGCTATTAATTAGCAAATAAACATTAAGATCTCTCGTTTTCCCCTCCTCCTTGGTCACAGTGCACAATCTAAGATGACTTGCTCACCTAGACGGAGGGAGTACTGATTATAAACATTAAGATCTCTCGTTTTCCCCTCCTCCTTGGTCACAGTGCACAATCTAAGATGACTTGCTCACCTAGACGGAGGGAGTACTGATTATAATGAGTACTCAACTAGTACTAGTATAAGAACTACGTTTTATAATGAGTGTAAAAATATTGATTTGACATTGTGAATGTTGACACATTGTGGAATAGTTTTTGAAGTCTGCAAAAGTACTCAACTAGTGATGTTGTTCTCCACAAAAAATGTGTTTACCAATGCATGCATGAACTCTAGTTACTCTAACCCCCCTCTCTTCTTTAATTCTTTGCCACATCAGCATGTTTGCTATTCCCGTGTGCATGATACCAGCTAAGATACCACCATTATGGCCAGCCTTAATCATCGCATGCAATAATTTAGTGCACCTTGAAATATGAACATGTGTGGGGCGTGTTTGTTTTTAATGACTTGAGACTATACCTAGCCCGGCATGCAAGATGACTTATTATGCACCGTTCCCCATACCTGTAGGAAGCCCGTTCATCTCCAAATTTTTTCCTCTCCATGTGTGAAACAATATGCCTGCCAAACTCTCCTTCTCCCTCCGGCGGTCCCACCACTCCACCCCGTGTGAAAAAATCTGCATGCATGACTCTCCTCCCCCCACGCTCGTCCAATCCGTTGTGACCAGCAATATTTCCACCCCTTCGCTCCCCCGTAATTTACTCCAACAAATATGCCCACGTAGCTGTTACTTAACTGCAGGTGCATTCGGTCACTGACATATGGGCCCAACAGGGGTCTGGCCCACATGTCAGTGACGCAACTGGACCGGCAGTTAAGTCAGTGCAGCTCAGTCCATATCTTACGTAGGTGTGCCATTGCTCGCTATAAATACTGCGCCTCCCACGACATCGCTATCTCCTCCCCCTCCCTCTCACGTCGACCACCATGGCATCGCCCCTCCCAAGCCCTAGGAGCCCCTCGCTGCACCGTGCGGACGGTCACGCATCGCCGTTCCGTTCCTCGCCGCCACTAGTCGAGGAGGACGCGTCGGTGTTCCGCTCCTCGCCGCTACGCGACGCGTCGCCGTTCCATTCCTCGCCGCCACTAGTCGAGGAGGACGCGTCGGCGTTCCGCTCCTCGCCGCGATGAGTCGAGGTGGACGCGTCGGCGTTCCCAATCTCGCCAGCACGCGCGCCGGAGGACGCGTCGGCTCCCCGCTACGACGAGAACACCGCGCCGCCCGCCGAGCCCCCAGCCTTGAGGAGGTTTGGAAAGAAATGGATGTCGCCTTGTGGGAGGCTTTGCCTCCAGCAGAGCGCGCCAAAATAGAGGCGGAGAAGAAGGCCGAGGAAGAGAAGCGCACCGCGGAACAAGCTGCCTGGGAGGCCTATGTCGCGTCCGAGAGAGTCAGGCAATTGGCTCTTTGGCAGAAGGCTCGTGCGAGGGCCGTGAGGGTGGCGGAGGACGCCCGTGCCGACGCCCTGAGTGCAGTCGGGCCCAAGCGCCTCATCTACGCTTGGCGGTACGTGGACCGGGTGCACGCTTCCAGCGAGGAGGAGTACCTGTTGGCGCCGGATCACCACACCGGTGAGATCGCGCTCGCCCGCCGGCAAGCCGCCAATCAGCACCTCGCGAGTTGCGAGGCTGAGGAAGAGGCGTTGTGTCGGCGCGCTGGGAAACGGCCGCGCACCAGGGCACTCGTGGCGCGCCGCAAGCGCTCCTGCGAGCGCCGTGGCTTTTAGGAGGAGTATAATTTTTGTTTCGTAAGGCGATCTCATTAGTTTTGGGACGCAAATGATAAATCCCGAACGTTCAGGAATTTTTAGCGTCCTTAATTAAGTATGTAAAAGGGAAAGTTTGGAAACCTTGTGTATTCATACGCATTTTGCAAGTACGTGCATATAGCACAAACTTTACTATATACTATCGCAGGAAAAGAATTCTATGAGACCAGGTCTCACGCGAGACCCATCCTGATGGATGACACGTGGCATTCACAAATCACAAAGCATCCCCCACCCCCCACTTAAAATCCACGTGTCATCCATCAGGACGGGTCTCACCTGCTAACCGTGAGACCTGGTCTCATATACGAGTAATTTTTTTCCACTATCGCACTACACGTCTCTCTCGATATATGCTTGCAGACTGTGCTACTCCCTCCGTCCAGGTCAATAAGTCATCTTCGGTTGTGCACCGTGACCAAGAAGGAGGGAAGACTTATACACCTAGACGGAGGGAGTACTACTATTACTTATGTACGTGCAAATGCACGTTTTAACATTACGATGCGGTTTTTGTAAAAGTAGAAAAACAACACTAGTCAAGCTTGTGAAACGATTCAATGCAAAACAAATGCAAAAATGCTCGTTTGATTGTTTACTTTTAGCTTCCTTCTCTGTGGTTATTTCTCTGTCGTACTTTGTACGGAGTATCTCACTGGTTGGAAAGGCATGCAAATTCCCAAACCGCTTCCTACACCCTGTATCTCACTGGTTGCCGGCGTTGACGTTGTCGCCCATGTCGTCGAGGATGAGGTTGCCGAGGTCGGGGAAGAAGTCGTCGTTCGCAACTAATCATGTGGACTAGCATAGTAGTAGGATACAGAGTAGAAACATGAATTTTACCACGATTTCGAACAGGAAGGACAGAAACACATACGGTGCAACGGGAGCTGCACCGTTGGCGTTGAGGTTGTCGCCCATGTCCAAACACCACGTAGACACGGTCTTTGAGCACGGTTCGTAGTCGTTCCACGCTCGGGCATTGAAGTTTGTAACTATTTTAGATTAGAATATACTACTCCTCCGGTGCTAGTAGTAGAGCAGAGTCCTACTCTACTACTCTACTCAAGCAAGTTAGGGCATAGCATTGTAGGGAGTACCAGTACTGTGATCACTCAAGCAAGTTGTCTGGCATCGACATGACCCTACGCTGCTGGTATGTGTCTCGTAAGTCAAGCGGCGTGCTGTAGTCATCATCACCTGTCCACTTCCCGCAGCACATATTCGCTTCTCCATCTTTGTCCGCACATAATCTCGTCCAATCTTCCATCCCCGCTAAGGCGCCTCCCCCCTCGTCCGAAACCCAAGCACTAACAATGGCAGAACCGAGCAGCGTCCGCCGAAAGAGTGGCTGGAATTCGCTCCCCACAGAGGTAATCAAGCTCATTGTTTCGCGTGTGGACAATCTCAGTACCATGCCGCTCGCCGCGTGCTCGTCGGGGCTGTACCGTTTACTCAAAGCCCTCAGGCCGGAGCTTTTTAAGCCAGCTCCTTGCTTGCTGATGCCGCCTGATCTTCAGAAACGGCGTGTCACGCAGCATAACGATCGTAGGGTGGCGAGCATCAACCCCCTTGACTGCGATCCGATCCCCGTCAGCCTCAACTACATTAACGGTATGTACTGGGTCGGCATGAACACGTCTTGGATGGTGCTCGTCGACGGTCGCGGCAGCTGGATGCTCGTGGAGGTCTACACCCGGCGATTGATCCCCCTTCCTTCGATTAACACTGCACTGCTTTGGCACCGCGGCCCAGAATACTCGGAATCTTACAGTAGCCAACATGATACCAAGTTTGATTTGCTCAAGGTTGTAATCTGCCAAGTGCCCACAAGATCTGCGAATTATAAAGACTTCAGGCTAATTGCGTTCTTCAACCGCGGTCTCGCCTATCTGACAGGTCACTGCGGTAAGTGGATAAATCTGCACGTCCATCGCAGGATCATACATCCTCCATGGTTCTCTGATGCCATTGAACACAAGGGCTTCATTTACGCTGTCGACTCCTTCTATGGCTGGACGTATTGCTGGCCTACTCCAGTCATCGCTACAAACGGCTGTTACAGCAGTATGTTACTTTCCTATGATATCATGATGGCTTGCTTATATTACTGTCAACATTTGCTGAAAAAATATTCATGCTCATAACATGCTGTTCTTAAGATTGACTAAACCAAGAGCCCTTTTTTATTTGACTCCAACTTGATATGATGTTGTAGGCCGCCTGGTGTCCCTACCCTTCCTAATCCCAGAACCTTTCAAAGAAAAGCGGCATGGCAGTTGCAGGTGGTTCCTGGCTCGATCAGACGACGGCGAAAGATTGATGATCGTTCGCACGTACCGGACGTGTTGTTTCGCGGAATACAATCACAGTCACTGCAAGGTCTTTGAGCAGGATCCCAGCTTCTCTGGGCCTTCAGGAATTTTTGACTGGAGGCTGGTAAGTAGCCTTGGTACACGCTCTCTGTTTGTCGGACTGAATTATCCGATTAACCAGGAGATAACCGACGGCAAGGATCATGATGGCAGCGCGGTTTCGTTCATCAGGCAAAACTGTGTGTACACAGCGTACCATGCGTCTCTGCATGCACCATACCCTGATATGTGCCGCCACGCTCTGCAGCCCAAAGTAGGAGAGAGGGTCGCAAGTATCAGACTTCGACCTGCTGGCTGGAGTTTCCCCCGTCAGGCACCCATCTGGTTCAAGCCGTCAGCCAATCTCCACAGCTTAATAAATAGTAACGTCTAACTGAGCCAGTTAGTTAGATGCGTACACTTGGTGTAGTAGGATCTTTATTTAGTTTGATGCATACACTTGTTCTTTTTTGGTAGCCCTTTTGTAATGATGGCTGATGTTTGGTTTGGAAGAGAGAGCTGCGTCTTCACTCTTCTGGCCTGCTTACTGCTTCTGTTGCACCCCCAGCCCTGGTTGCTGCTGCTGCTGTTTTCAATGTACAATCAGTAGTATATTTCGTCTGTTGGTTGAATAAATGTGTTGTTAGAACGACAAACACAATGTTTTGGAAGTCGTTGCACGGTTCGATCCTTTAGTGCCCCGTACCGTACGTAGCGCATACTATTTATCGTACGGAACACATTTTTTTTGAAACTCGGAACACATTTTCCACTTGTTGATAACATGCAGCCCACTGATGAAGGCCCAATAGAGAAGCCCATAATTAACTGGAAGGGAGGCTCTCACATGAATCCGGCCCAGGTACATGCTCATGGTCCCCTAAACATAAATAAGTAAATAAATAAATAAATAAAGCTAAATGCTCATGCACCAGTTCTTTGGGAAAATAGGTAGCCCAGTATTTCTTTTTGAAGAATACCCAAGCTAGGCCTATTTGTTTTCTCCGAATTACTGGGCTGCAAATCTTTCAAGACGAGGAGGGATGCATTCCGGCCTGGCTTAAGAGTATGGTCAATGTCTGTTAAAAGTAATATCAAAAGGGGTTGAAAATTCCAAAAAAATTATAGCAAATGGGATATAAGTTTCTTTTTTTGTTTTTGTTCTTCACTGATATCTTATACGTATTTCATTGGATTTAACATGACATAGTACTAATTTATTTTTAAATTTGTTTTAGTATGGCTATTAATTTTTGGATTAAGAATATTTCGTTCCCCAGCAAAAATTTGCGAATTTTCAAAATTTCCCACATATTTAGTTAATTTTTTGACCCTGGTACTGACCAGAAAATGGCCAGCAATTCTAAAAATGGAAAACGGGCTGCAATAAATTCCATATGAATTAGAAAATGAGTAAAAATTATAAAAATAATAGCAAATGGGTTGTACACGCCACAGATTTCGAGGCTGACTTGTTTACGCAAGGCTTTGTCAGTGAACACACGATTCTAGCAGCAGTTAGTGTTGGATGTCCATCCAACGGCCGACGTGCTTCTTCAATCTCTGATCTTCCTGCTCCAGCCGCCTAAACTAGCGCCGGCGGGACTGCCTGCTCCCTCCTCTTGTGGCCCGCTGTGATGCCGCGCAGGCTTCCCCGGCCCACCCTACTCCCTCCGCTGGCCTGGCCGCACGCAATCAACTGCCTCCTTATTACGCGAAAAAAATGATTCCTCCCACTGACATCTGGGGCGCACCGGTTGGGAGGCTGACCTGTGGGCCTACTAAGTTGACGCGTACGCAGGGCTTGTCAACTTAGTCAACAAACGATTCTAGCAGCAGTAACCGTTGGATTTGAATCGAACGGTCCTGCTGCTTCTTCAATCGCTGCTCTTCTTGCACCAGCCGCCCAAACCAGCCAGGGGAGACCGCCTGCTCCTGCCTCCAGTGGCCGGCTGTGCTGCCGATGAGGCCTCATCGCCCCTACT
Source organism: Triticum aestivum (assembly GCF_018294505.1). Classification (NCBI taxonomy): domain Eukaryota; kingdom Viridiplantae; phylum Streptophyta; class Magnoliopsida; order Poales; family Poaceae; genus Triticum; species Triticum aestivum. The sequence goes on from NC_057809.1 coordinate 102,511,253, forward strand.
ATTCCCACCGCTAGCCAGGCCCTGCGGTGACGACAGCCTCACACCGCAGCCGAACGAGTGAACCCTCATACTCCTCTCCGCGTGGGCATCCACTGCCGCGTCTTCCCCGGCTCCGCATCGTCCCCTTCCTAGGCATCGCCATCATCCACCACCTTGGTGCTCTCGGCGCGACGTGGTCAACGTGGTCAACAACATTCCATCGGAAGAGTACTGTACGTGGAGAGGCTGACAGCTGGGTCCACGGCCACAGCCTAGTTTTTTTGTGATTTGCCAAGTAAGTCGCTTTGTCAGGCCTGTTGGGCTGCAAATCTTTCAAGACGAGGAGAGCTTTCATTCGGCTGGCCGAGAAAATGGCCCATCAGTAATGAGAAATGGGATGTACATTTTTAAAACACATCAAACCGGCAATTAGTTTCAAATATCTTTTATTCATTTTGAGATTTGAAATTACATGAATTTTTATGCGTGGAGAATTTGTTGCATTTTATATTGATATACATTTATTTTTAAAATCAGTTTGAATGTGAGTCAAAATTTCGGGATTAAAAACAGTTCGGACCGCACCGAAATATGCAAAATTTCGTATAATTTTCTAACCGTGGCTACAATATGGGTTGTAATGCTAACAAAAAGAATATGGGCTCCAAAAAAATTAATATTTAGCAAATGGGCTGTAAATTATTAGAAATAATGGCAGATGGGCTGTATGCTGTTTTCCACAGATTTGAGGCATTACTAAAAAAAGGTTGACGCACAAGCAGTGACTGTTGGATGGCCATCCAACGGCCATCGTGCTTCTTCAATCTCTGCTCTTCCTGTTCTAGCCGCTCAAACAGGTGCCGACGGGACTGCCTGCTCCCTCCTCCCCGCGGCCGGCTCTGCTGCCGCCCAGGCCTCACCGCCCTAGCGTACTCCTATCGCTAGCCTAGCCATCCCTCTACTCACCCACACCTGCTGTTATTCTTCGGCGACGGCACACGAACTAGTAAACCCTCATACAGTCATACTCCCCTCCGCGTGGGAAACAACTGCCAAGTCTTCCCTGCCTCCGTGTCGCTCCCTTCCTAGGCCTCGGCATCGTCCACCGCCCTGGTGCTCTCGACGCGGCCTGGTCAACGTGGTCAATGACCGACATGCATCTGAAGTGGACTGTACGTGGAGAGGCCGACAGCTGGGTCCACGGCCGCATGCAAGGAAATGCCTCCATATTACGCGCAAAATAATGATTCCTCCACCTGACATCAGGGACCCACCGAAAGGGCCTCTGTATTTCGCGAAAAAATGTTACCGCCGCTGACAGCTTGGACCCACCAGCTATATCTTCGCACGCAAGGAAGTGCCTCCTTATTACGCTCAAAAAATGAATACCCCCTGCTAGCTGGGACCCACCTTGGTAGGAGGCTGACTTGTGGGCCTACTAAGTTGACGGGGACGGAGGGCTTTGTCAACTTAGTCAATATGCACGATTCTAGCTCCAGTGACCGTACGATGTCCATCCAAGGGCCATAGTGCTTCTTCAACCTTTGGTCTTCTTGCTCCAGCCACCCAAACCAGTGCCGATCGTGCCTCGTGCTCCTGCCTCCCGTGGCCGGCTGCGATGCGGCGGATGCCTCACCGCCCCCTACTACTCCCACCGCTGGCCAGGCCATCCCTCTACTCACCCACACCCCCTGTTATTCTGCGGTGACGCCAGCCTCACACCGTAGCGAACCAGTGAACCCTCGTACTCCTCTACGCGTGGGCATCCCTGCTGCGTCTCCCCAGCTCCCGTGTCGTCCCCTTCCTAGGCCTCGCGTCGTCCACGCGCCTGGTGCTCTCGGCGCGGCATGGTCAACGTGGTCAGGAACGGCTTCCATCGGATGTGGACTGTACGTGGAGAGGCTGACAGCTGGGTCCACGGCCCGCAGCAAGGAAGTGCTCCTTATTACGTGCAAAATAATTATTCCTCCACCTGACAGCGGGACCACCGGACAGGCCACCGTATTTCGCAAAAAAAAAAAACCGTTTCCCCCTGACTGCTGGGACCCACCAGCTACATCTTCGCACGCAAGGAAGTGCGTCCGGGCAAAAAAGACGATTCGCCCCCTGACTGCTTTGACCGACCAGCTACATCTTTGCAGGCAAGGAAGTGCGTGACAGTCGGGACCCATCTGGTCGAAGTGTATGTAGCGTTGTCATTCTGGTCGCGAACATGTACGTACATACTGGTCGATGTAGAGGCGCGCACGTGTCGTAGTAGAGGCGCGCACATGTCGTAGTAGAGGCGCACACGTAGCATTTACACATACGTACAGCGGCCAGGGTGCAAGAAAGAAAATACGGCCACGTATGTGTACATACGGGCGGGGTCTCGAATGCCTACTCGCGCATACGTACGGCCATGGCTCGTGTACATGGCTGGGTCGAAACGGAGAAACAACGTCGTCGTCATGTTAATGGGGAGGCAACGGAATGCGTCGTGTTCATCGGGAGGGCTTGGACGGAACAGGTGATGGAAACGAGGCCTGGCATACCGCAGAACGGAGGAAACGGCCTTGTGTTCGACCGGCCATGTTCGAAACGGGATTCTGTTCATCGGGAGGGGTCTGGTGTACCGCAAAACGGAGGAAACAGGCCTCCTACGGTCGAAACGGGGGTCCTGTTGATCGGGAGGGGTGTGGCGTACCGCAAAACGGAGGAAACGGACTTGTGTTGGAGCGCTACGGTCGAAATGGGGGTCCTGTTCATCGGGAGGGGTGTGGCGTACCGCAGAACGGGACTCCATGGGATACTGTTCATCTCCACCGTCGACCTCCTCCAGCCTCCACGGGCTCCTGTTCATCCAGCCTCCACAGGTCCTGTTCATCCAGCCTCCACAGGCTCCTGTTCATCCAGCCTCCACCGCGCGCTACTCCACTAGCTACTGTTCAACCACCCCTCCACCGTCTACTGTTCATCTAGCCCTCCACACCACGGGGTCCTCTGCAACCACCCCTCCACGGGCACCCCTCCACCGTGTACTGTTCATCTAGCCCTCCACACCACGGGGTCCTGTTCAACCACCCCTCCACCGTCTACTGTTCATCCAGCCCTCCACACCACGAGGTCATGTTCATCCACCCCTCCATGGGCACCCCTCCACTGTCTACTGTTCATCCAGCCCTCCACCACACCACGGGGTCTTGTTCATCCAGAGGCAATGCCACCACTCACTGTTCATCCAAACCCCCCCGCAACGCTCACTGTTCATCCCATCGATCGGCTTCAGTTAGTAGCAGTAGCGAAGGAATCGCTCGATCGGGTTCAGTTAACAGCCATCGATCGATCGCTCGGGTTCAGTAATGCGTAGCCTGCAGTGCAATCGCTCGGGTTCAGTTAGAGCACAACGCCTCACTTGGGTTCAGTTAGAGCCAACGCCTCGCACACACGCGCGTACATGTACGAGAGAAACATGCATCGCTCGGCCCCCGACCTCCCACCGTAACCGGGAACTCTCCGAAATTTTCCTCCCCCTCGCTTCTACCATGGTTTTTTCCGTCATGGACAGCCCAAAGAATGTCATGCAGCTGCGTCTCCGGCCCGCCCAGGACGAGAAGCCCATTTTTCTGTCATGATTTTTTGTCATAGAAGTAGGAGCCCACCACATCTACGATGATACCGGGTTTTTTCACAATTATCATCATAGAAGTGTCATATGTATGACAGAAAAAAATTTCGTTCGGCCCAAAATGTCACGGATGTGTCTTTTTTTTGTAGTGCAACTATATATGCTGCCAGGAGCCAACTGATTCAACCACGCTCTGGCAGAGCCCTCCAACATCAAGGGGAGGTGTTTCATGGCCACATCATCATTGTCACCACCAATCTGCATAGCCACTCAGTAATCCTCAAGCCACGTGTCTGGCTTGGACTCGCCGGTGAACTTGGTGACTCCAGTCGCCAACCTGAAGTTGGGAGGAATCACTGCTGCTTTGATGGCTCTGCTGAAACACTCGGGTCCTAAAAATGTGTACCTGGCTTCCAGTCAGATGATCTCTATCGTGGCCTTCTCTGTGAGCTCTATTTCTATCAACCAGACCTTGAATGAGGATAGACCTTGCATCAAAGCCTGGCTCTCTGGGGTCGACTGGAATTCTTCCTTCGCCGCTGTGGGGGCGCCTGTCATATTGCCGCCGAGGCATGTATGACCCACTCCTCGGAGGAGGTGTGGGCACTCAACGACGGTCATCGTGGTCGAGTCGATGCTCATACTGCTCACGGTTCCTGTACTGATCTTGCTGGTACCCATGTCCCTCACGCCGCGGAGGCGATCTCGGGCTATGGGCAGGTTGGACAGTATCCGCCACCACAGACTTGCTATGAATCCTATCCCGCGGATGAGATACTGTTGTATTCTGCTCCCCCGCTGCCCGGAGTAAAGCCCGGATCTGCATCAAACCTCGGCCAGCTTCTGACTGGGAAGGTTGTATTGACTCTGCTATTCTAGCTGCAGCTGTGAGATTCTGGATCGGAGTTCGGTATACCTGAGTCGGAGGCGGAAAAAGTTATCTTCAACTGGACTCGGGAATCCGCTGTCGAGCACGCTCGTCGAGTGCGCACTGGAGGTTCTCCAGTCGAGTGTGCTCAGCCAAGCTGGCCAGGCGCGCCTCCTCCAAGGCCTGGGCCTCGGGGGTTACTCCAACAATAGGAGAGTGAAGTGCATCCATATTGCGGCGGCGAAGATCTTCCCTCCTCTGCGAAGAGTGGGGTTCGGGGCGGTACTCCTCGTGAGCACGCGACGGATCGCCGCCGCTATCGGTGTCAAAACTGGCGGATCTCAGGTAGGGGGTCCCGAACTGTGCGTCTAAGGCGGATGGTAACAGGAGGCGGGGGACACGATGTTTTACCCAGGTTCGGGCCCTCTTGATGGAGGTAAAACCCTACATCCTGCTTGATTAATATTGATGATATGGGTAGTACAAGAGTTGATCTACCACAAGATCTGAGAGGCTAAAACCCTAGAAGCTAGCCTATGGTATGATTGTATGTTGTCCTACGGACTAAAACCCTCTGGTTTATATGGACACCGGAGAGGGTTCGGGTTACACAAGGTCGGTTACAAAGGAGGAGATATTCATATCAGTACTGTCTAGCTTGCCTTCCACGCCAAGTAGAGTCCCATCCAGACATGAGACGAAGTCTTCAATCTTGTATCTTCATAGTCCAACAGTCCGGCCAAAGGATATAGTCCGGCTGTCCGGAGACCCCCTAATCCAGGACTCCCTCAGTAGCCCCTGAACCAGGCTTCAATGACGATGATTCCGGCGCACAGTGTTGTCTTCGGCATTGGAAGGCGGGTTCTTCCTCTGAATACACCACATAAGAATTTGAATACAAGGATAGTGTCCGACCCTGCAAAATAAGTTCCACATACCACCGTAGAGAGAATAATATTTCCACAAATCCAATTTGCTGACTTGTTTTGGCAACATGACATTAAGTCACGGCCCGGTGATTATTTGAACCGTTTCCTTTAACTAGCCCCGCACATAACGCGAGGTAGTTTTTTGACACGTCTTGTCAAAGCAGAGATCGTGTCCCCTTATCACGGGATTCTCATCAATACGGGTGTGGGTAACCCAACCGCGCCATCGATTACGGCGCTTGGGGGATAAGCGAGTTTTACCAGGCTAGTGGGGACGCATAGTTTCGTCCGCCCATATAAAGGGATAAGGATTTACCTTTTCATCCACGCCTTCTTCCTCCTTTGCTCATCCATTTTCGCACACTCGAGCTCCAGCGCCCAAGTTCCGCATTTCCCACCTCAACCTTCTCCAACCATGTCTGGAGCGGGAGGCAGGTGGATGGTCTCCTCCGTCACGGAGGGACACATCAAGAAGCTGAGGAGAGCCGGATACTGCCCGACGACATCGCGCACCGGCTCCCAGATGAGGGGCAGCTCATCCCCACCCCCAGGCCCCACGAGAGGGTAGTGTTCCTTACCCATTTCCTCCGCGGACTGGGATTCCCTCTCCACCCATTCGTCCGGGGCTCATGTTCTACTACGGCCTGGATTTCCACGATCTGGCCCCGAACTTCATCCTCAACATCTCGGCGTTTATCGTCGTGTGCGAGGCCTTCCTCCGCATCAAGCCCCACTTCGGCTTATGGCTGAAGACCTTCAATGTCAAGCCGAAGGTAGTGAGCGGCCGCCAGGCGGAGTGCGGAGGCGCCATGGTGGGCAAGATGCCCAACGTCACATGGCTCGAGGGCTCCTTCGTGGAGACCATAAAGGGGTGGCAATCGGGGTGGTTCTACATCACCGAGGCGCGTGACCCTACATGGGTAGCGGCCCCCGAGTTCCGATCTGGCTTCCCCACATGGCTCACCTCCTGGCAAGAGAAGGGCCTGTCCTGGGGTAGTTTGGGAGAGCTGATCGGACTCCAAACATGTATTCAAAACAAGGTCAACAAGAAGCTCAAACTCGTCAACGTAGTCCAGGTCATGCTCATCCGCCGGATCCTCACGTGCCAACAACGGGCCTTCAACTTGTGGGAGTTCGACCCGGCGCAGCACCGAACTCTAAACAGGCTCTTCCACACAACTCACGAAGATGCCTGGAGGTGCTGTTCAAGAGCCCCGAGGTCCCCCTCCCATTACTGAGGATCACAGATTCAGCGCGAAGCGCCAAGCCAGTGCGGTAAGCTGCTTTATCTCTCACAGGATATTTATTTTTATAGATCGACTCCATGTGGGGTCTAAACTCCCGTACCTTTGATAGGACTGGCAGGAGATGGCCGGACAGATCGACTGTCCGACTCCTTTGCCCGAAGGCCCAGCAGACACTCTCCTGATGGAGATGCTGACTCTGGCTTCCTTAAAAGGTGCCGGAGAAGACCAAGAAGGCCAAGGGAACCCGAAAGAGTTCCCGGCGCCAGGTGATATCGGACTCATCGTCCGAGGACTCCTCAGCGCACTCCTCCCACGAAGACGAGGAGGAAGATGAAGACGCTCCCTCTCCAGTCGGGGGAGACAAGAAAAGGAAGGCCGCCCCAACTGGGGGGCGAAGGGTCCAACAAGGGAAGGACTCTCCTTTCGGACAGTTCCAGCACCGCCGCCGAGGGCGAAGACGAGTGCCTGCCCAGGGCCAAGACCCTGGAGAAGTCGTAAGTATTTGGATACCAGAGTAACTCATAGTATTCCTTTATCGCACAGCTTCTCCTAACGCCGAATCGTGATTATGCAGACCGTCCCGAGCCCGTATCGACGTATCCTCGTTGGACGGCTGCCTGGACTCGTCGGATATGGATAGCAATCCATTTCCGACCGCCACCTCCCCTTGCCCTACGGACAACGCCAAGGTGTTGTCTCAAGAGGCACCGGGTCGAGGGGAGACAGTCCCGGAGGCGCCTCAAGGCGACCTTCCGGACTCCGGGAGCAGAGGGAACAAGGCCCCCGAGGGCTCCGAGTTCGGCCCTCAGCCGAACACCGCGCAGGAACCTCTAGTGGTTCCGGACTCGGGCAAGCGGCCTCCTTCCAAGAGGGGCAAGCCGCCTGTGCCGGTGACCTCTGTCCATCCAGAGGCACCGGACAATCTGCTGGGAGCGCTTCGTAGCGCTTCCATCAACGAGGAGCACCGCACTATTATGAGTGCGGTGGTCCAGAAGGTTCAGTCCGGCAAGAGCGGACTGACTGAAGCCTGTGCCAGCCTTCTAACAGACTTTGAGGTAAGTTTTTGAAATATGGGAAAAATATTACCGCATAGACAGTAGCCCCTGATGATCTGTTCGGTGTTCACAAAGAAAAGCCAAACAGAGGACCAAACAATATCGCAGGAGTCTAACATGCGTATGCAGGCTTCGCTGCTGGCCTCTGCCGCACTGACTGCGGAGGTCGCAGCACTGAAGCAGGACCTTAAAGGGTCCAAGGACGAGCTCGGCCTTGCCAAGAGGCAGCTCGAGGAGAACAAAGGTAAGTAGTACCTAGTCTATGGATATGTATAAAAAGAAAGCGATTGCAAAATGACAAGATTATCGTAAATTTGCCAGGGGCCACGATCGAGGTGGCGACCCTGAAGCAAGCGCTATCCGAGGCCGAAAACAAAGCAGCCAAGGAGCGCACCGAGCGGGAGAGGCATGAGGCACAAGTGGGCGAGGTGTAGCAAGAGCTCCAAGCTCTCGTGTCGAAGCATGAGGCGTTGGAGCGTGACTCGAAGACGCGAGAGTCCAAGCTTGCCGCGGCCCTCGAAAGCATGAAAAATGCCAAGGCTGAAGCCCAAAGAGCCCTCCAGGAGATTGAGGCAATGAAGAAAATAGCAGCGGGTAAGGCATTCCTTATGCAGAGCAAGCATGTGAAAGTAAATTACTTGTTACTTACCCGAATCCGGAGCTCTCCAAGAGCGTTCGTAGATTTGCCCCGCAGCGTGTCGGATGCCGCAACATTTTACCAGGCCGAGGAGGGAAGATCAACAGAGAAGTTATTCTGGGCCCAATATACTGGGACCGAACACCCGGTGCCTATGAGCGACCAGCTAAAGCAGCTGGTCGAGCTACACAAGGCGGCCGAACAGGCCATGATGGGCTTTATAGTCCGGCTGTGGCCTGGCGACGCCCTTCCGAACAGCTACTTCGGCCTGGTGAGGCGGCTTGTGGATGCCTGCCCACGGCTAGAAGTCATCAGGCGGTCCGTCTGCATCGAAGGTGCACACCGGGCTTTCGCCCGTGTGAAGGTGCAATGGGCCAAGCTAGACGCCATGAAGCTGATCAAGGAAGGGCCGCCGGAGGGCAAGGAGCATCGCCACCCCGAGATGTACTATGAGGGTGTCCTGAAGGGTGCTCGTCTCATAGCGGACGAGTGTACGAAAGATATATATTCGAGTAAACTTGCTCGTGTAATCCTGTAGTTATGAAAACTTGTTCATATGCGCTATGCAATGCTTGTTTGAATTTAAAATATTACCTTCTGTTTGGCTGTTTATCAAATCTGAGAGATGGCTAGTCGTCGGCTTCTACCCCCATGCCATGAGTGCTGGGGTGTTCGGGATAAACCTGAGCAATCTTGTTCCCATTGTTGGGTCCTTCGAGGGAGGTGCTCAGCACAACGAACAAGGCAATCGGACTATAATGCGTTATCACTCTCACTTAGCCATAGAATTCTATATTTTAAATTTCGGCGAAGCCCCTAGTATTCGGAAGGCCGAATTTGGGGCGCGATACACACCTTAAGCCGGATAGGGACGACTCCTCGTTCTAAGCGGCATAAGTCTTTAGGGACTCGAAAACCTCTCGAACAAGACCAGTCTCTCACCTTGTCATGACAGTCAGTTTTAGCTTTCTCTACTGAGGTGCTTAGCCCAGCTGAACCGGGGCACAATCGCAGTAGTTCTCCTAGTGCTACCTTAGCCGATACAGCGGAATGTAAGGTACCAAAACATGGGAGCCAGGAAAACCCAACTGTCGACCAAAGACATGATTCGGAGCTGATGCATATAATGCTATAAGTTCGGGGTGCCGCACTTGTGAAAGTGTTGGGACTTCTCACACCATATTGTGCGGTACTTAAGCCCCTGGTGTATTGGTCGTACCAAAATGTACGGTTGCAAGGTGTCAATAATGAACACATATATAAAAAAGAAGAATGCAATAAAAGCCTTAATGCAGTGCATTGTTTATTAAAAAAAGTGCGTTAGAGCAGAATGATACAGGTAGTGCGATAAGCAAAAAGTAGGACTATGTCCCCTCCAAGGGCAAGCTGAGGAATAATATTAAAGCAAGTATTTCACTCGTTATCATAATCCACCTGGGAGTTCCGTGGTGTGATGTAGCTTTCTGCCTCCTTGGTTGCTGCATCATGTGTTCGGCAATCATGCTGCCGGACAGGGTTTCCAGTTATTAATGTCCTGAAAGAGAGAAAAATAACAAAGCGGGAAGCCCCTAGTGCGGTTTAAGCCGCGTCTTGGGGCGTGCCGTAGTCGTGCCCCCTCCCTACCTGTGCCCATGGTATTTTTAATGCGTAATTATGTACGCGTGGCACGAGTTTCGCCATTTGGCTTGGGCCGGGGTGGGGGCCATATTGCTATGCGAGCTCAGAACGTGCTAGGCGGTCCTGTTGCCGATTACTCCGGGCGTGCTTGAAGGTGTTCGGCTCCTTAAACGCCGAACTAGTGGATTGCCATAAGAGGCTGCTTTGCGCTTCCGCTGCGAGGGCCGCAGTGCGCTCCTCCATTCGGAGAGAGCGCTCTGTGTTTCCATTAACTGTAATGACCCCCTGAGGTCCTGGCATCTTGAGCTTGAGGTATGCATAATGCGGTACTGCATTGAATCTCGCAAATGCGGTTCGCCCGAGCAGTGCATGACAACCACTACGGAACAGGACTATATCGAAGATTAACTCTTCGCTTCGGAAGTTATCCGGGGATCCGAAGACCACTTCCAGTGTGACTGAGCCTGTGCAATGGGCCTCTACACCTGCTATGACGCCTTTGAAGGTCGTTTTTGTGGGTTTGATCCTTGACGGGTCTATACCCATTTTGCGCACCGTGTCCTGGTAAAGCAGGTTCAGGCTGCTGCCACCATCCATAAGGACTCGAGTGAGGTGAAATCTGTTAATAATTGGGTCTAAGACCAGTGCGGCGAATCCGCCATGACGGATGCTAGTGGGGTGGTCCCTGCGATCGAAGGTGATCGGACAGGAGGACCATGGGTTGAACTGCGACTAGCTCCAACGCATATACGTCCCTGAGCGCACGCTTCCACTCCCTCTTGGGGATGTGGGTTGCGTATATCATGTTCACCGTCCGCACTTGTGGGGGGAACCTCTTCTGTCCTCCGGTATTCGGCTGCCGGGGCTCCTTCTCGTCATCGCTATGTGGCCACTTATCTTTGTTTTCGGCAATTAACTTGCCGGCCTGCTTGAACACCCAACAATCCCTATTGGTGTGGTTGGCTGGCTTGTGGGGGGTGCTGTGTATTTGACACAAGCGAACGAGTATACGGACCAAACTGGACGGGCCCGGAGTGCTTCTTCTGAATGGCTTTTTCTGCTGACCGGGTTTAGAGCCTTTGAGTCCGGCATTGACTGTCGTATCCTCGGTATTGTCGCTGTTAATGCGGCGCTTATGTTTGTTGCGACGTGACCTGCCTGCGACGCGACGTGACGTGACCATGGTTCTTTGATATGTTGTTACTGCGAGCCAGCCAGCTGTGTTCTCCCGCACAAAAGCGGGTCATGAGCGCCGTGAGGGCTGCCATAGATTTTGGCTTTTCCTGACCAAGGTGCCAGGCTAGCCACTCATTTGCGGATGTTGTGCTTCAAAGCTGCTAGAGCCTCTGCATCCGGACAGTCGACGATTTGATTTTTCTTTGTTAGGAACCGTGCCAGAATTGCCTGGCCGATTCCTCTGGCTGCTGAATTATGTGGCTCAAGTCATCGGCGTCTGGTGGTCGCACACAAGTGCCCTGAAAGTTGTCGAGGAATGCGACTTCCAGATCCTCCCAACAGCCAATGGACTCTGCTGGCAAGCTATTGAGCCAATGCCGAGCTGGTCCTTTGAGTTTGAGTGGGAGGTATTTAATGGCGTGTAGATCATCACCGCGTGCCATGTGGATATGCAGGAGGAAATCCTCGATCCATACCGCACGATCTGTTGTGCCGTCGTATGACTCTATATTTATGGGTATGAAACCCTGTGGGATTTTATGATCCATTACTTCATCTGTGAAGCATAAGGGGTGTGCGGCACCTCTGTATTGGGCTATATCGCGACACAGCTCCAATGAGTCTTGCCCGTTGTGTTCGGCCCGGCCGGATTTACTTTTACTGTATCCGGCGTGACGTTTATCGTCTCGCATAGTGGCGCGCCATCGTGATCCGTAGATCAATCTTGCATGTTTTTCTTTGTCCTCTATTACGTCTCACAGGTCTGGTGTATTTCCCCATGCCTTTTTATTTGAATGGCGTCGGGGTGCAGGCTGAGCTTTTGGCTGGAATGCCTCTCTATCGCGGCCACGAGGTGGCCGATCAGCCGCGTCACGCTTCTTCCTCCAGTCGGGGTAGCAACCTGCATTTTGGGTAACTCTTGCAGGGGCGTTCGAGTTTATATTCCTCAGCCGCGAGGACTTCAGACCATCTGTCAGCTAGCAGATCTTGATCAGCTTGAAGCTGCTGCTGCTTTTTCTTAAGGCTATTTGCCGTGGCTATAAGTCGGCGCTTGAAGAGCTCTTGTTCGACGGGATCCTCTGGCACGACGAATTCATCATCGTCGAGGCTTGCCTCATCTTCTTAGGGGGGCATGTAATTATCATCCTCCGCCTCTCTATCTGCCGCTCTCTTTGGAGGGCTGGCCTCTCCATCCTCCTGTCCTAGATTGTGCAGGAGGGGATTGTTGCCATCTTTGGCACTATCCGGAGTGTTATTATCTCCTGTGTCGGTATCACCACTTTTTCTTTGGCGGGACTTAGAGCGGCGCCGCTGACATCGGCGCTTGGGTTGCTTCTTGGAGGGGTCATCCTCCGCTGTCTCTTCGCCATTGCCCTCTTTGGGTGTGTCCACCATGTATATATCGTATGATGAGGTGGCTGTCCAGTGCCCTGTGGGCAGTGGTTCCTCTTCGTCTCTCGCATCGTCGTCCATACCGTCGATGTCTTCGGAGTCGAAGTCGAGCATGTCGGTTAAGTCGTCGATAGTGGCTACTAAGTGGGTGGTGGGTGGGCAGCGAATTTCTTCGTCATCCACATCCCAATCCTGTCGGACATAGTTCGGCCAGGATCCTCCTGACAAGGAGAGAGACCTTAATGACTTTAGTATGTCGCCAAAGGGCGGGTGCTGAAAAATATCCACGGAGGTAAACTCCATGATCGGCGCCCAATTGGATTCGCTAGGAACGAGCGCAGGTTGTTCGGAGTCCGTGGCCGGAGAAGGATCCGACAGTTTGACAACACGGCTCTCGTGCAGGGTAAGGTCGATGTTCGGCTCGATCGCCACTAAGGATAAGGCCTCCGTGGTGGGGTCCATCCACCGACCCATGGACGATGCAACTGGCTCCGAATTGAGGGTCGGAGCGGCAGCTGGTGCGATCTCTTGAACACTGTCCGATGGTAGAGCTAAATCGTACTCATCGTGACCGTGTGACGCACAAGGCAGGGGCTCGAATCCGTCGAAGATCAAGTCTCCACGGATATCGGCCATGTAGTTTAAGCTTCCAAACCTGACCTGGTGCCCATGGGCGTTGTCGGATTTCGGGTTTCGGCAGACCCTTGAGGTTCGAACACTGGGGTGCGCATAGAGATTTTGCCTCCTACCTACCTGCACTCCTCCGCCTTGCTAGGATCTAAACTAAGGAAAGAACAACACAAGGGACGCAGGGTTTATACTGGTTCGGGCCACCGTTGTGGTGTAATACCCTACTCCAGTGTGTGGTGTGGTGGATTGCCTCTTGGGCTGATGATGATGAACAATACAAGGAAGAACAGCCTCGCGAGGGTCTGTTCTTGGCTGGGGCGATGAACTGCTGGGAGGAGCTCAGTCACCTTTCTCTCTCTCTCTTTCTGATCTTCTCTAACCTTCCAAAAACCCCGGCCCCCTTTGCTCTGTGGGTGGCTGGTCCTATTTATAGAGGCCCTGGTCCTCTTCCCAAATATCGAGCGGGAAGGGAGCCAACAATGGCGGGCTAATTTGAAGGGGGACAGCTAGTATCAGCTATCCTGACAAAAGTAGTCTTCGCCTGCGCAAAGCTCTGGCGATGACGCCGTCTTGGGCTCCACGGTGACCTCCGTCTCGTAGTCCTCCTGGTCTTGGTCTCGTTGCACCGAAACGGCAACCTTTGCCTGATGCCTCGGTACTGTGCGGCTGCACTTGCCCCCTTTGCACCAAAGAGGAAGGGAGGACACTGCGCGGGTTGGCACCCGCCTGGCGCCCCCGGTCGTCATGGCTTGCGTCACGGGCACCTCGTGAGGTACCCCGCCTTGATCTCTCCGCCTCCTCGTGAGCCAGCCTGACGAGGCCGCGCCTTAGGAAGCTCCGCGTCATCTGCCCCGCGAGGCTTGCCCCTCGCGAGGGTCTTGGGTTTGTGTTGGTGAAGATAGGCCGCACAGGGCCCCCCTTTGAGCCACGCCGCAGGCCGCAGGCAGGCAAGTCTGGGGACCCCCGTTCCTAGAACACCGACAGTAGCCCCCGGGCCCAAGGCGCACCCGGACTTGGCCGTGCAGGGAGGCGGAAGGGCAAGAGCGAAGCGCCGCAGGCCCTAACATCCTTCGGCCTTAGGCGCCGCGTGGCGGTTGATTGGACGTGGGCTCCTCCACTTCCCCATGGAGCCTCGGCAATTGCACAGATTGGACAAGTCCCTGCATGCAAAATGGGTCATGATTACCTGCAATCTTGGAGGTAGGCGGTTGGCCTTCGCTGGCCATAAGTACGGAACAGCGCGCGCCCTTCCAGTCCATCCCTCCTTGCTTCTCCTTCTTCCCGATCCTTGCTCCGTCTTGCTGCGATGGCTCCGATCCGCCGGTTCTTGACGGCAGAGAAGGGAAAGGCTCCCCGAGGGGAACCAGACCCACTCCCGCCAAAGAAACGGCTTGTCCCCCGTGGCCCGAACGAGGGGGCCCTTCAGGTGGTGTCGAGGCCTTGGTGCGAGCGGGTGCCGCCGGGGTTCCCGCTGCCATTGTACGCCCACGTCGAGGGCCCCGAAGGAGCTGATGCTGACCGCCATGGGCGGCGTCGCCATCGGCGCCGACGGGTCACGAAGGTGTGGGTCGTCCCCCTTGGGGTCCACACCGAGGGCTCCTCCCAAGAGTTCGTGCTCCACGTCGCCATTCCTCTTCAGTCTTGGATCCGCCTTCCTCCCTTCTTCGCCTCCATCATCCCGCAGGGGGAGCCCCTGGAGCTCTGGCTGCTGCACGCCGGCTGCAGCACCCTCGCGACCGAGGCAGAGGTCGCGGTCGTTGCCTCGGGCGAGGTCTTCATGACCCGGGGCTGGAGAGAGATCGCTCGGGTTTGCGGGGTAAGGGGCGCCTTCGGGGTCCACTTGGATTAGGACGGTGCTTCGGTGATGCTCTTCAAGGTCTTCGATGCGAGCGGGCGCCGGCTGGAGTGCTGCCCCGGGGAAGGTGGCCAGGACCCTGCCGCGACGAGGACTGGGCCCGCCAACCGCTCCCTTGGCGGCTCCTCAGTCGGTGGAGGCGTCGGAGGCTCCATCGACTCCGGCGAGCTCTTCGCGACTCCGGAGACGAGCGACGACAGCTACGAGCCCCCAAGCCGGCGCCGCTCCTGGAGCAGGGCGGGCTCGTCAGGCCGCCGCCGATTCTGATCTGGATGGGGTTGGCGTCGGTGCTTGACGGCCCACTATTGATGATGGCGTCTTTTGCAGGATCGCAGGCAGTTTGTGTCCCTTTAGGATCTGTTCCCTGCGAGGAATCAAAAACACGCCCCGTGGGGGCTTGTAAGGTCCCTGTTATCCTGTTTTCTTAATATAACCCTTGTCGTAGAATTGCGCGAGTTGCTCATTCCGTCTTAGCTCAGTCCTCCCTTTCGAACCTCATGAGGGCTTGGTGCTCTGCGCCGACAGGTCCCAGTCCCAAGGTGGCTTCAACCGTCGTTGGTATGCCAGGTCGCGATGCCGTGGTCAAGGCCAGGAGGTGAGCGACCCGGAGTCCGGTAAGAGCCCCTGAGTCACGATGCTCAGGAGGTCCCCTTTGGCGCCCAAGCAGCCGTCGTTTGGTGAGAAAGGAGAGCGGCGTCGCTAACACGGGATAGCATTAGGTGCGGGGATGGTGCCACGGCAGCTGGCACTTCCGGGTGACGACTTATCTTGAGGATCAGGGGCCGCTCTCTGGTGTGTCGCCGGGTCCGTGCATCGGCAGGCGCGAGGTTGCTCGGCGAGGTCCTCGTGTGTCTCTCCCCTCTCGCCTTTGCTCCCCTTTCTGCTCTACGTCCTCGGGTCCCGGCCCTCGAGCGAGTCTCAGCCATCGCTGGTATGCCAGGTCGCGATGCCGTGGTCAAGGCCAGAGGGTGAGGGCTGGAGAGCCAGTAGGAGCCCTGAGTCGCGATGCTCAGGCACCCCCCCTTTAACGTGCAAGCGGTTCGCGCGGACGAGAGCGAAGGTGACACCGCAAGGGCCTCGCCTGACGCAGCTCCTTCAGGAGGTCCTGCAGGTCCATCATAGAAAAAACAAGGGGTTGCCATGACAATTGACAGTCCGCCGTTGGTTGCTTCCGAGGGGTAGTGAGGCACTGAAGGCTTGACGAGGTGACGCTATGCGGGGCTGCCGCGGCCAGAGCTCAGCCATCCAGGTTTGTCGGCATTGCAGGGACGGACCCATGCGCAAGCGTCGTGCCGTTTGGGAGCAGCTCCGTTAGTTGGCGTCAGCTGAGCAGGCAAGTAGGTAAAACACATTAGCCGAGAAGGAGTGGATTCGTTCAAATAGATGCTGGGAACGCGGACATCACTGGGTCAGGCCCGAGCGACTTGGGGGGTCATGCAGCCCGAGGGGCGCCCCCAACAGGGTAAGCTAACAACATGGAATAAAAAGGGATACACGCCGCAGGGACGGACCCACGCGGCCTGGGAATAATGCAGCCCTAGGGGGGCGCTCCCAGCTGGAAACAAAACTCGAAAGATGTCACCTGATGATGTTGAGGACGAAGGAACGTTGGTGTAGTAGGCTCGGTGGGCTGCGGGAGCCGATCCTCACGAGCCCCCAGGCCTAGGGGCCTCGGGAGGCTCCGGAGGCGCTGGCGGCTCCTCACGGGCCATCTCCATCCCTGCCAGGGCTGTGGAGCGCCGTTCCTCTCGTGCCTTCGTGATGCCCCTCATGAGGCGCTGGTATGTGTCAGCCGCATTCGGCAAGCTGTAAGGCATGCGAACGTAGCTATGGGGTGGGCCTCCGCAGCGCCCCACTCGCGAGGGCCAGAGGCGCTCCAGAGAGGCGACTCGGTTGAGCCCTGGTATGTCGATGCAGACGCGCAGCCTACCATCCTCGCCTGGATGGGGAGCCACTGCTGGTAGGCGGCAGCCACCTTTCATGAATCTTGACTCCTGTAGCTCCTGAATGGCCTTGCTGACAAACTCCTGAGGGTCTGGGTCTCCTTGCCTTGCTCCTTCTTGAGGGAAACGTGCTTCGAAACACGCCTCCATGTGGTGCCCAAGCGCCTCCCTCGTGACCCTAGCTAGGTCGATGGCCCTCCAGGGGAGAGCCCCCGAGCCCTGCCTGAGGAGGGCGCCAGGCGCACTTTCCTCTGCGATGGAAGGAGGTTCCCCCTGGGCAGGCGCGGGCCCAGAGGGGCCTGCCTCCTGAGTGGTCGGGCCGAACGATGTCTTCTTCTTCTTAGGGGCGGTCTCGGGAGGCCCCTGCTTCCACGATCCGGGTCTTCCACTAACGCGGCCTGAAAGGCTCGTTCCAGGGAACACACCGCGTCCTTCTCTTCACATGGCACCGTGATGACCCCGCCGCTTCCTGGCATCTTGAGGACGTTGTAGCCGTGGTGAGTTACGGCCATGAACTTGGCCAGCGCTGGGTACCCAAGGATGGCGTTGTATGGAAGGCGAATGTGAGCGACGTCGAAGTCGATAAGCTCGGTGCGGTAGTTGTCGCGTGCCCCGAAGGTGACAGGGAGGCGGACCTGCCCAATCGGGACCGTGGAGCCGTCGGTGATACCGGAGAAGGGCTTGGTCGGCTGAAGCTGGTTGTAGGGCACTTGGAGGTTGTTGAATGTTTCCACGGACAGGACGTTGATCCCTGCCCTGCCATCGATGAGGGTCTTGGTGACCACCACGTTGCTGACGATCGGGGAGCAAAGCAACAGGAGAACTCCGGCTGTAGCCGCACACTTGAGCTGATCCGCTGAGCTGAATGTGATGGCGCACGCCAACCACCTGAGAGGGCGTGTGGCTTTGAGCCTGGGGAGGACTGCGTTCACTTCACGGGCGAACTGCTTGAAGATGCGCTGAGAGGCTGGGGCTTGTGCCCCGCCCAGGATGCAGGCAATCGCGCGCGGCTCCTGGAAGCCCCCGGCCCCCTTGTCCTAGTGGCGGTCCTCGTTTCTCCTTGGCTGCGGTGGCAACGGTGGGAGGCCTGCGTTGCCTTGCGGGCGATCCTCGCGAGGCCGATCCCTCCAGTCTCCCTCGCGAGGCTGATCCCTCCACCCTCCCTCGCGAGGCGGGTCTTGCCAGCGATCCTCGCGAGGTTGATCGCGCCACCCTTGGCGCGGGCCACGGTCTTCCCAGCGTCCTGCGTCCCTTCCTCCTCCTTGGCTGTAGCCCCGGTCACTGCGGTCAGGGCGACGGCCGATCCTTCCTTCTTGCACGGCTCGGAGCTCTTGACATTCATTGGTGTTGTGGGTGTGGAGGTCGTGGTACACACAGTACCGGCTGCCCTTGGAAGGTTTGGGCTGATCTCTGCCCCGCTTGGTGTCTGTTTCTGCCGCGAGCACGGCAGCCCCCTTGTGCTTCACATCCTTGGCCTTGGGCTTCTTCTCTTCTGGGTCTGCCGCAGGCAGCTCGAGGAGGGAGAGACGCCCTTACTCGGCCCTGGCGCACGTGGTTGCCAGGTTGAACAGTTCCAAGGAAGTGCACAGGTCTTCATGCATCGCCAGCTCCTCCTTCATCTTGACGTCGCGCACGCCGTCGGAGAAGGCTGAGATGATGGCCTCCTCAGTCACCTTGGGAATCTTGAGGCGCGCGTTGTTGAAGCGCTGGATGTACTTCTACAGGGTCTCCCCGGGCTGTTGCTTGATGCGGCGCATGTCGCTATCAGCGGGTGGCCGGTCTCGAGTGCCTTGGAAGTTGGCGATGAAGCGGGTGCGCATCTCGTCCCAGGAGGAGATTGTGCCTGGAGCCAAGTTCAGGAGCCAGGTGCGGGCCCCGTCCTTGAGTGCCATGGGGAACCAGTTCGCCATGACCTTTTCGTCTCCGTTGGCAGCTTCGATGCCCAGCTCGTAGAGCTGGAGGAACTCCGCAGGGTCAGCCGTGCCGTCGTAGCGAGGAGGCAAGTCTGGCTTGAACTTGCCGGGCCACGCGACGTTGCGTAGCTCGGCGGTAAAGGCGCGGCAGCCTGCCGTGGCCACGGGAGGCCTTGGATGACGGGGAACTTGGTCTTGCATGTCCCCGCGCGCTACAGCTGGGAGCAGCGCGGGGTCTTGATGCGCGGGAGCAGGGAGCACCCATGGAAAGCCTGTTAACGGCCTATTCTCATATAGCCCATTTACAGCCCACTAACCCAAGGCCCGTTACGCCCTATCCGAATTAGGCCCAGTAGCATCATCTAGGCCATCCAATATGATTCCAGCCCATTTTCACTTATGGCCCATGTATGGCCCATGATGTCTTTCGGCCCATATGAGGCCCTATGTAACTCTTGGCCTATTAACGGCACGTGGTGAAACTGGCCTGTAATGAACAGTGTATCACTTTACACCCATTAACGGCCCGTGGTAAAACTGGCCCGTAATGAACAGTGTATCACTTTATACCCATTAACGACCCGTTATTCCGTCGGGCCATTTCCAGCCCATGTTATCTTTTGGCCTTCTCAGAGCCCATTTATTCTTTGGCTCATTTCCAGCATTCATTTACTTACAGCCCGTTACTGTCATTTTCTGCTTGTGGGCCAAATTCATCCCGTGGTTATAGTTGGCCCGTTTGTGGTCCGTTAATACGTTGGGCCGTTTTCATAGCGTCATCAAATATGGCCTATTAACGATGGCTCGTTACGGTTGGCCCATGAACGGACGATTACAACTCTAGCCCATTTACGGCCATAATGCGGCCTGTTATTGGCCCATGTTTAGCCAATCGATCATACGGCCCGTATAAGGCCCATTGTTGATACGGCCCGTAGAAGGCCCGTTGTTTCTATGGCCCGTAGAAGGCCTACTGTTTCTACGGCCCGTAGAAGGCCCACTGTTTCTACGGCCCGTAGGAGGCCCAGTGTCACTACAGTAAATATTAGCCCATGGTTATTGTGGCCTAGTTTTAAAAAATAGGTTATTGCAGCCACTAGTTAACCGCGGAAAAAGAACTGCAATGACTACAAGCAAACAAATAAACAAGACAACAAGGAAATAAATAACCAAGCAACTAACGCTAGGCTATCATGGCTATTACACATATTACATCCACTGGGCATCAAAGTTCGCCACCAGTGCAAATATAGGGAACAAAGCATCATATCTTCTACACTGGCCGTCAAAATTGGCCACCAGTGCAAATAAACGCGGCAGCAAAACAAGAGCATAACTGAAACAACTTCATAAGAGCTCGAGAAACGTCATCCTGGGTATCCAGCATGCTGGCAATAAGCTTAGCAAGCTGATTATCTTTGTCCTGTTTGGCGCTAAAATCCTCCAACGCTTGCTGTTGCACCAGAAAGTATGCATCTAAATGCTCCAGAGACTTCCGCAGTCCTTCCGCTTCTTGTCGCAGCACAGCTGATCGATGTCTTTTAGCTTGTAGTTGAGACTCAAGAAACCGAACTGATTCAGACAGTGAGTTTGAATAGCTTGTGCAAGCGGTAGTGGCCAGTAACTCCAGCACTAAACCAAGACAGGATGTGTCACTATCCTGAACCTTATCTGCATTACTTCCTTTACCGTTGCTTAATAAGGCACTCTTCCCCAATATTCTGTCAGCATTCTAAAAGAAGAAACAAGCAGACACATAACAAGTTTAGCATGTACTAGTATATGAAACTCATTTCGGTGAACCTGTTCATTAGTAAGGTGGACAGGATTAAACTACCAAGTCTTCTATTGCCAAGTACTAGTACATAATAAAAGCATCAAACAAACAAATATCTATGTCCTATGGTAGCAATGGAATCTTAAATTAGAACAGTTGTTCTTTAGGTTTAGGCACTTGTTCTACATGAACAGAGTATAGTAAGACGCAAGAATATAATGCTTAAAAATAGAAAATGAGCTCATAGACCTTACCACATTCTTGGTTCGGGACCAGTACAGAACAAGGTGTTCCCAGTCATCGTCCAGTAAATGTGTCTCAGGAGAACATAAGGGAATTTGATGAGTTTCTTTGCCGGTGAAGTGCGTTTTCTTCAGGTAATTCTGATACTGCCACCAAGCATTCTTGAAGATAGCAGAGGTATTAGCATAGGTTACCTCATCCTGAGTCTCCAAATCGGTCCTTCTCTGTAGAGAAAAATGGGAAAATTTGTTGTATTATAACCATCATGGAGGTAGGATGTATGGGACGAAGCAAAGTAATTGCCATGAATAACATTACTTACACATAACTCCTGGACAAACACCTGCAACTGGCATTTTCCTTCATCTTCAGTATAATATTTCCAAGATGGGAAGATACGCACATACGATTTAACAACATCAAATGCGATAGATGCTAAACTACGTCTAGCTGGTTGTGCTTCCTCCACAGGAATAAGCATACTAACTGGTGGAGTTGGGGTTCACCGTGATAGTACTGGCCCTTTTGGCACTGGAGCCGCCTTACTAACTACTCTTGTTTGGGAGCTCTGTGGTGGAGATGGTGTTGTGTCAACAGGAACTCGGTTACTATCGGCTGGGGTTGGGGTTAGATTGGGTGAAGCTGGTTCTCTGTCCATCATAGTAGGGGCACAATCTGCGTGAGTTTGGGTTATGTGTGGTAGGGCTGGTTCTTGTGCATGTACAACCAGGGTGCTATCTCCACCAAGAGGTAGCACTGTTTTGTTTGAAGATCGTGTTTTTAGTCCGCTAGATACTGGCATCACCCGCTCCAATTCAAATGGCTGATAAACAGGAAACATAGTTGAATGTACATACATTGTATGAGAGACAGATGCAATAGATAGTGTGGAAAAAAGAGGGCATGAAATAGTTGACATGTATATTGTTTAAATAAAACGGATAGCATGACATAATTTCACATATATGATGTATATCTAAACTGGATAGCATAGCATAACATAATTCAAAGATATCATGAATAACTAAATAGGATCGCATGACATAATTCACCTACATGTTATCTAAGTAATCAGGATCGCATCATTTAATTCACATATGTGATTTATATGCTAAACAGAGGGCATTCGATATGATGTCTGAACTAAGAACATGGTGTTGAATATTCTGTATGTGATGTCTAAACTATGCAATGCAAGACACTGTATGCATGATATGAGCAGTATAACCGTGCCAAGTTAGAGCATACACCTTAGTGGGGGAATAGGACTGGTCATCTGTCTCTGAATCCATCTCTGAGGAGCTATCGGGACCCAACAAGAGATCTGCTTCGACAGGTAGCACTGTCTGCTCTAAAGGCCTTGTTTTCACTCCAAATTTTTTCATCTCCCACCCAAATGGCTGATTCACAAGAAGAGTAGTTTAATGTACAAACATTGTCGACAAATGGAAATGTAATGAAGAAAAGGATGGGCAAGATATCATTCAAATATATGATGCCTGGTTAAACAGGATGGCATTGCACATTTCACATATATTATGGCTAGCTAAAAGACATGAGACTGCATAATTCCCATATATTATATAAAAACTAAACAGGTGGCATTACAGAACATGTCTAAACTAAGCAGATGACATATATGATGTCAAAAGTAGGCATTGCAAGGCAACATATGCATGATATGACTAACATCATCATGCCAAGGTAGAGCAAACACCTTGGGGGTAAATAGGAGTGGTCAGTGGCATCCGAATCCACCTCAGAACAGATATCTTCCTCTGGATTACAATATGGAGAGGGGTGGGGAGGGTTTGCCATTGAACCCACCATGGAGCGATGTCTGCATGACATTGTATTGCCGCGCAAAACTCTTCTCTTTTTCTCTACATGCTCAGCATGACTGTGTACAATATCTGACATGCATACGAAAAAAATATGGTGAGATTATGTAAGGAGAGCATGCAGAAATTTAGAGTGATGGTAACAACTACTGGACCGATGTTTTTCCGTTGAACCAAAATAGCCCTAATGGATCGACATGAATGTATAGTAATAAGTGATGCAACAAGTGTACAACCTCTTTGCCGTAGCCGTGTCGACCTCAGCATCATTGGGTTGGTCGCTGAAGCAGTTGAGGCAGAGGTGGCTGTCGGAGGTGTGGAGGAAGATCTGAGGAATCTGTAGACGGCGTCCAGGGCACTGCTCTGTTGTGACAGATTGTTCTGTCGTTGGAGCAGCTCCGGTGAGCCGTAAGATGTCAAGGCTGAAGCAGCACAAGACAGACATCGTCAATCTCAAGTGGGATTCTAATAGCATCTCCAATAGATGATGTAAAATGGATGTAAAATTAACATCACCAAAAACCACCTGAGTACAACAGATGAGGTAAAGACTGTTAACTCTGAACTTAACTGTCGAAACTGAAATTTACTATGGAATCTGAATGCTACTGTCGAAACTGAACGCAATGGTAGCAGAGAGGCACTTGACATGTAGTTTAGGGAGGGCCTGCAGTTCATCTTCAACCTGCACCCCCCTGAGCCGCCAGCCACCACCGGCTCGGCCGCCGGCCCCAGCGCCGCCTCGCCGCCCCGAAACAACTCGCCATCGTCGCCCCGGCCAGCCCTCTAGGCCCCCCCCACCCTGAACCCTAAAATAGATAGTGGGGTACCTCTCCGGCGAGCCCCCATCCCCGCCGCGGGTGGTTCTTCCTTAACTCCAGCGTGCCCCCCAACCCCTGAAAATCGACTGACCCAAAAGTCGATTCAGTCGACTAAAGTGTAGCTTAATCGGAGCAGAGCGGCAGTAAGAGCGAGGGGGAGAGCAGCAGCAGCAGCTGGGCGAGCGAGCGATCGAGCGAGAGCCGGAGCAGCAGCAGCAGATCTGGCTAGTATGGATGCCGCCGCTGAAGGGGCCTCGCACTGGGGGAGAGCCGCCGTGGAGATGTTGCCCGCGGCGCCAGCTTCAAGGTAGCTGCTCCATGGGGGTGCAGGGATGGAGCACCATCGGCGCCGGGAGGTCGAGTTAAGGAGAAGGTGCGATGCGATGAGTGTACAACCTCTTTGGTGGCGCTGAGTAGGCCTCGGCTTCGTCCGAGGAGTCGGTGAGGATGCTGCGGTTCCGGTGGAGCAGGTTAAGGCGGCGCTGTGGGGATGGAGCAGCCGCGATAGACGAGGCGATCGTCGGAGCAGCTCCTTGGAGGTGGAGGACGGGGCGGCTGAACCGGCGGGACGGCGAGATGGACGACGGATCCTCATCCGGGGAGGTGGACGAGGGACGTCGAGCTGTTGTGCTGGACGACGTCGTCGGGGAAGAGGCTCCGGCTGGGCAGCGGTGACGTGGCGGACGGAGGAGGGTGGGGTTTCACGGCTGGAGCGGAGAGGTTATGGCGGCCTGGGATTTCGAATGGCGAAAAGGGGGCGATGGGAGGGGGTGAAGCATGACTTAGGAATGCGCTTGTCCAAAATGTAGGGTGTGTTACAAAAGTACCCCCCACCGATTTGAACTAGCGGCCCTTTCGGCTCAGGGTTAGAAGGGGGATTTCGCGTGTCGGGATTTGGCAGCTGGAGGGAGTTTTCGCGCGCGTTGTAATTTCGGGATAGCAAGGCGCGGGTTGTGAAGGCGCCAGTTTTGGGAGCACGATATCTGAATTTTCGGGATATAACAAGACGCGGGTTGAATTTTAGGGACAAGCCTAACGTGTAGTAATATTGTACTTGTACGTACCAAATCAATTCGCACTTCCCTCAACCAAAAAGAAAACGAAAAAAATAAAACTATTCACACCACACAAAGAGAGAGTCTTGCCCCGTTTTACTATACAAATGCTATTCAAAGCTACTCCCTCCTTCCATCTATATAGGGCCTAATGCGTTTTTCGATGCTAACTTTGACCAAATATTAGAGCAATGATATATGACATGCAACTTACACAAAGCACACCGTTAAATTCGTCTGTGAAAGGTTCTTTCAATGATATAATTTTCACATTGTGCATGTCATGTACTATTAATCTTGTCAATAGTCAAAGGCGGTCTTAAAAATCTCATTACGCCCTATATAGATGGAAGGAGGGAGTATGAATCCATGTTATGTCCGATTAAATTTTTTCGCTTGCTGTATAATGCATGTAACCTACTCATACCAACATTTTAGTGCATTCCAAATGTCTATACTACCGCTGCAATTCGAACTAAATTTGAATTCGTTTCTCTATTTCAATAAGAATCTACAATCATGATTGTTGCCAACTTCAACCATCATAGTTTCCTTGCTATCCGCCAGATATAAATCAGACGGCCTATAATGCAGGATGGCAGGCACACCATCATCAACAACTCCGTTTTTTATAAGAGTAGAGATAAAACATATTAAATGTAGTATACCATGTTCATAACCACACCATGTGTATCACCGTTATATATATTCACACATCCGTCGGTTTGAAACACTATGATAAATTCTTCAAATATCCGAATTCGCTTTTTATAATGAAGTATATATGATCTCTATTCGTCTTTTACACCCACACAACCCTCTTATCTTTGTAGCTAGCGCTAACTTTCTCTTGTGCATGCACACGCCCGCATCCCTCTCACCCTCCCTCAGCATTCTCTAGCTCCATCGCGCAAATTCGTCTTTTCACTTTAGGTCGTTCACCCATGGTGTGTGTAGGCCCCCCAGCTCCTTCTTTACGGCACACATCGATCGATATGCCTCTCTAGCCAGGTGTGCCTAGCACAAACACAAGCTTCCCCTCTTCTCTTGTCACCGTCCATGCCTCACTCCCACCACTCTTTTCATCGTTCTCGTACTCGCACACTCCTCCCCCTCGATATAGTATGCCTCTCGTACCACCTCCTACATGCATCCCTCTCTCTCTATCCTTCTCCTCGTGCCTCATTTGCTTCTAACACACACATGCATGTATACCGATCGATCTCCCAACATATACCTAGATCGACTTTAACTACCCCCCCATCGATCGACGTACCTCACAAGTTATGTCTCTCCTTTATCTTACAAAGGGCGATTGATCTTCCTATGTAGTTACGTCTGCTTACCACAGCCACATCGTCCCCCCTCATCATTCGTGCATGCCTCCTGACCCGTCTCTCACACGCACGTGCACAGACAACAAGCAGCCATCTCCTCTCTTATTGATATTGCGGGCGTGCCCTCCGTTTGTCTAGCAAGCCTATCCCACCATTTGTTAGAAGCAACTCCACTACCACCCCCTCCAACACTCTAGCTCTGTCTCTCTCCCAACCTTATTCATCTCCTGCACATATGCATGGATGCCGATCGATCTCCCTTAATACATGAGGCAGATCGATCTCCTTAATACATGAGGTAGGCCTCTCTCCTCCTCCACACATATACCAGCCATTGTACCTCTATAGTTAATTGGGCCTCCCTCTTCCCCCACCACACACCGATAGTCGAGCGCTGCAGGTAGGTATCCATGCCACAGAGACAAACTGCACATGTCCCATCTCACGTTCCAGTAGGCCAGCCACTCTATATCTTTGACGTGGGCACACACAAATTCGATGGCACTCTTTATCGATCGCGCGCGCACACACACACACACATCATCCCTCTCTTCGATTCTATGGACACCTCAAGCCGATGATACCTCCACTCTCTTCTCGTGGATCGCCCCCTCTATATATATGTTATATCCAGGACTCTATTTCACACACATTGCATATGTTAAATTTTTTGATTGACCCCCCCCCCACAAAAAAACTCTCAAGAACCCACACACTATATCTCTCTAGGTTTGTATCTCTCTCACACAACCCCACGTAGGTGGTGTACGTATACAAGAAGAGAATAGGTGCACCGTGCACGTACTCACGCTTCGTGCCCAGCCACACCCGCGCGGGTACACGGTGGAGCTCATTTCTCCGCAGAAGCTGAATTTGTTTTTGAAACATCAAGTGGCCAGAGACTCGAAAACTTATTTGCCCATTAGTGACTTGTCAGGGCGGTGGATTTTAGTTTGTACGATAATGCTGCATCCACCTAAAGTAACGAAAGTTCTTACGTAAACTTCCTAGTAATTCCCTCTTCGTAGGTGCAGCATTACTCCTAACATTTGTAATATCAGTTTGAAACTTGTAATATTGCCGTGTCCTATTCCTGCGTTTTCAAAATCCTGCGAATCAAACAGGTCCTGAGTTGGTGATGATGTTGTGCCTCCCATCTTTCACCAATAGCCGTCGGATCTAGATCTGACGCATACAAACCAAGCTTCTCCATTTTTGCAAAAAGATGCCCGCACTTGTTCCCTATTTACAAACAACTCCTTGTCTCTCACAATCTAGGAGTAGAAGGCCGTGGAAAAATCTGGCGCGATGGCCGCTGCCGGAGCCGTCCACCCCCAATCTTGGTGTTCCGTGCAATGCACGGGCATCTACGCACGGGAAATTATGTCGAACAGGGCTAGTTGTAAGCAGGCTAGCTCTACAGCCATGATGATAGTGACTGCAGACGGTGAGGCTGACTATGGTATGCCGAACACGGCGCCTATACTCAGGTGTCATCTCCGGCGCAGGGTCTTGTCACTTCACTGTGAGGAGCAGCACGTAATAATTTGACCAACGGGTAGTACAGTGCTAGTACTCCTACTACTACATTGGTAGTACTACTACTAGTACTAGTAGCACCACCGTCTGGATTTAGGAGTACTACCACGTCCACCGGCACCGAGGAACGTCTCCAGGTAGTATTGCTTGAGGCCGCCAGGGCGAGGGGCCGCTTGGACGACAGCTTCGTCTCCTTGTTCGACGAGGTCCTCGTCGGTTTCCTCGACAAGTTCACCGTCGTCAAGAAGCTTGCGGACGACTTTGACGTAAGCCTCCAGCCGACGCGCCCAGGCTCTGCGATGCCCGCCACCCTCAACGGCCACTATGGTAACAACCTCTTCGATGCACTGGTGGCCCTGCGACTGCCCGCCCTCGCGCCGGAGAATGTCCACCTCGAGGTCGCGCTCGCCGCGCAGCGCCTGGCGCAGCAAGACACCATCGACATAATCACCCACGTCTACGCGCAAATCGTCCACAAGGACTACTACATGCAAGAGGAGGACGATAGGACGCTGGCCTTCTTGGAGTGCAGTGCAACCTTGGACGACACTGTTCAGAAGCACGTTGAGCTCGCCGCCACCGCCGCTGCTCCTCACACGTCGATTGGTGACCCGACGCACTAGGGCGTGAGGATGTCGTTGAACGTTGATGGATCCATATGTATTTTTATCTTTCCGTCAAATCCATGTAGTAGTATATGATACTACAGTAATTATCTTGTCGGATGGCTGAGAAAACAGGAGGGAGAAGAGATGGCTGTAGCACGGACTCCAAGAAAATTGGTGTCGGATGGGACTCGTGTGGGTGGCGTGTGCCGTACTGCTAGACGTGAATGCTACTGAGTTATGGCCCATGCCACCCCACTATATCGAGGTACGTAGAACAAATTTCCTGCAGTCCGTGCTCAGCCCTCCTCTATCTCTCTTCTCAGCCAGCCAGCGGACACGTGGAGCCCATCGTCTGTTTGCTCACATGCGGCCCCACATGTCAGTGAAAACGCAAGAGGACCCACTGAACCTGCACATCTTTCACCTCGACGTGCTGGTGATGAAAAACAAATCCAATAAAGATCTTCGGTGGCCGCTTTTGGAGTTACTCAAGAGTAGTAAGATTCTATTTACTGTTTAACCCAAGATGCACATCTCGTGGCTTCAACTACCACTCTATTTTCTTTCATGACACGACCTGGATGCTGGATGTCCCACGTGTCGGCAAAAGGAGGAAGAACCCGACCAAATCTTCGGTTCTGCTATCGGATGAGATTAGTGCACTTGTTGATACTCCTACTAGAATAGAGGCTAGACATGAGACTAGATGCGAGGAAGCAACGTCTACTTCTTTACACTCGAAGAAGAAAGAAGCACGCAAGATCGAGCCTCCGCAGATCAACAATGAATGCATCGAGAAGGCACTAATCCAACTTACAGGAGTAGTAAAATGTATTCTTGTGGTTCTTGTTTTCTTTGGTCTTGCTTTTCTAGTCAAAATTATCGTTGGAGTTCGTGCAAAACGGAGGTCCATTTGGGGTCGTGCGTTGGAGTTGGCCTTACAAGTGGGACCGCAGTTAAGGAAACCGACTATCGGCAAACCCCCACCTCGCCCGCCGCGCGATGGCTGAAGTTAGAGAAACGACGAGGTTGAAGAGATTGCTCTAGCACGGACTCCAAGAAATAATATGGTGTCAGATGGATGTCGTGGTGGTGGCGTGTGCCGTACTCCTGGACGTGAATGCTTGTTCTGGCCCATGCCACCCTACTACTCCTACTACTTACTCCTACTAGTATATAGTATACTAGTATCGAGGATTCGAGGTGCTGGTTACGTACAACGAACACATTAACATATGGCTACAGTAAAAACACCCGCCCGACGCGCGAAGCATGTGAAGCTAGTACAAATTTAGAGAAGCGACTCGAAAGCCATTCATAAATTTAGTAAGTTTATCACAGGCATATCATTTTATTACATACAACAGGTCATCAACCCACATCGACAACGAGGATACATTATAAATACTAAAGTTTTCACCACACAACAAATAACAAGCCATGAAATGAACTTCAACTCAACCATTCCGCGGCGTTGGAAACGCTTGCTTTGAACCACAACTGATTCTCTGGGACGGGCCATCTGTTGTCGATCTGGAGACCAACGCAGGACCGATCATCCAGGCTGAAGCGGCCTACTATATCAGTACGAGGGTAGGGAACCACCCAAATGTCCGAGGTATAGACACAGTTGCTTCTCATAAATGTGTCAACAGCAGTTGGATCGCCTTTCACCATCATCGGATAGTTTTGTCCAAGGAAGAGCGAGTTTTCTCCAAGACTATCAATTCTGTGCCAGGGAGAAGGAGTTGGCGCTAGCACACTAGTATCCATCCCGAATACCATGCAACGGGTGTTGGAATAGGTCCGGAGAGTGCGACCATGGGAGACACCTGCTTCCTTACCAGTAACATCATCAGTGGGTTGTATACACACAAGAAGAGGTGATCCATCGGAATTAGTTGCCAGGCGCCACAGAGTATATCGGCGCTGCTCGTCCTCATGCTCGTGATCATCACCATCGTCATCTCCCCCTTGGTTATAAAATTTTCAAGTATAGGTGGTGGGATGTTCACAGGACCTTGGAAACACAAGAAGAAGGTTAATTAGTAAAGGGAAACTTGCTAACCCGCATGCATGTGGATGAAACAATTATAATTACGGTGGAAGACAAACGTACCGAAACTACTAGGATGCCATGCAAAAACAGTGCCACGAGTGGTGGCAGCAAACACAAGGCCCTCGTATTGAATTGCATCACAGTACTCATCCGTGTACAGAAACTGATTTTTGAGCAATATCCATCGAGTCGAACCACGAAGGACGGCAACAAGCTTGTCGAAGATAGCAACAACTTGATAGTTGTTGTAATTCCAAGAGCGGTTGGGAACTCGACAAATTGCTATCTTCCGTAGAAGACAGTCACCATGATCGTATTTGAACGTGCGTACATTACCGGTGTGCTCAACCTCTGGGCAGTGTGCTGAGATTTTTGGAAGTGGAACCCGGTGACGAGTGTACACATTCACAAGTTCCCACTCGCAGTTGGACCCAATGTAAACAACCCAATCTCCATTTGCGCCCGCCCAAGCCTTGCCCTCGAGCGATGGCATCTTAACATCATACGTATCATTATCAAGCGGCATCAACTGGCACAGGGCGAGGCCTCCGTCGTGCCGGCGCCAGTCATCAGGGTCACGGCGAAGAAGATAGGGGAGATCAAACCGCTCCTTGACTCTTGGGTTCTTTGTAATGATGTTATTAGTTGAGTCGAGAATGGGCTTGAACGAACCTGCCATGCTAGCCGAGGTGATGACGTCGCACCGATCAATGAGTTCCTCCACCACGTCATCTTTCAGATCGGGGCAAGAATAACGGGGTCGTTTCCGGCCTGTTCCCTCCATGGAGAAGACGATCGAACAATGGCAGAAGAAAGGGTGAAGGGCTGAAGGAAAATGGAGGAGGGAGAGGAAGAGCGTGCGACAGCAGTTCCAAATCGAGAGGGAAAGGCGAAGAGTCGGTGGACGGTTGCGAGTTTGCCACGGTTCACGAAGAGGCGCCCCGGCCTACACGTCCGTTCGGAAATACTCCTACTACTCGCCGTCGTCTCACTGATATGTTGGAACGGGACCACATGTCAACGAAACATGGTGTGTAATTTCTCGTGCAAAATTCGATCTGGCCGCGTTGGCCCGAGGTGCCGCATTAGTTATCGACCTTTATTTTTTTAATGGCGTGCCGATCAGTTTTGAAGCACGACTAACTGGTACTGTACGTGGAGAGGATGACAGCAGGGACCCGCCAAGGTCATGGCAGTACGCAAGCAAGTGCCTCCTTATTTCAAGCCAATAAAAAAATGGCTCCTCCTAGTGGATTTCTGACATCTGGGTCCCATGCCATTGTCAACGTAGTCAATAAACGAGAGAATTGCACAACGAGCGGCTGACACCAGGGACCCAGCAGCTCGCCCAGTTATTTTTGTTTTGGGTTAATTTGATAAATGCCACTCCAAATCTGGTGTATCCGAGAAATGCCACTGCAATTTCCAAACTTTGAAAAATGCCATTTCATGCCATTTCTAGTGGCATTTTTCGAAGTCTGGAGTGGCGTTTTAATTTGCAAAGGGTTTCAAGTTGCAAAAATTGCAGTGGCATTTTTCAAAGTTTGGAAATTGCAGTGGCATTTTTATGAATCGCCATAATTGGAGTGGCATTTATCTAATTTGTTTTTGAGACGGAAGCAGGGTGTCAACTGGGCTGTGCGGGACACTCTGGCCTGTCTAGACAGCCTTTTCTTTTATGTTTACCACAGACCAGCCCAGTAGTTTTTTTCTTTCTGAAAATGGCTAGCCCAGTTCTTTTGTGATTTGTCAAGTAAGTCGCTTTATCAGGCCTGCTGGGCTGCAAATCTTTCAAGACGAGGAGAGCTTCATTCGGCTGGCCGAGAAAATGGCCTATCAGTAATGAGAAATGGGTTGTACATTTTTAAAACACATCAAACCGGCAATTATTTTCAAATATCTTTTTTTCATTTCGAGATTTTAAATTGCATTGATTTTTATGCGTGGACAATTTATTGGATTTTATATTGATATACATTTATTTTTAAAATCAGTCTGAATGTGACTCAAAATTTCCGAATTAAAAACAGTTCAGACCGCACCGACATATGCAAAATTTCATATAATTTTTTAACCGTGGCCACAATATGGGCTGTAATGCTAACATAAAGAATATGGGCTCCAAAAAAACCCGTAAGAATTAGCAAATGGGATGTAAATTATTTGAAATAATGGCAGATGGGTTGTATGATGTTTTCCATAGATTTGAGGCTTTCCACAAATGGCCTGTATACTGTTGGATGCCCATCCAACGGCCGTCGTGCTTCTTCAATCTCTGCTCTTCCTGCTCCAGCCGCTCAACAAGCGCCGGCGGGACTGCCTGCTCCCTCCTCCCCGCGGCTGGCTGTGTTGCCGCGAAGGCCTCACCGCCCCACCGTGCTCCCATCACTGGCCTAGCCATCCCTCTACTCACCCACACCTGCTGTTATTCTCCGGCGACGGCAGACGAACCAGTAAACCCTCATACAGTCGTACTCCCCTCCGCGTGGGAAACAAAAACAATGACCGAGTCTTCCCTTTCCCCGTGTCGTTCCCTTCCTAGGCCTCGCCGTCATCCACCGCCCTAGTGCTCTCGGCGTGGCGTGGTCAGCGTGGTCAACGACCGACATGCATCTGAAGTGGACTGTACGTGGAGAGGCTGACAGCTGGGTCCACGGCCGCACGCAAGGAAATGCCTCCTTATTACGCGCAAAATAATGATTTCCTCCACCTCACATCTGGGACCCACCGAAATGGTCTCTGTATTTCATGAAAAAAAACGTTACCGCCATTGACAGCTCGGACCCACCAGCTATATCTTCACACGCAAGGAAGTGCCTCCTTATTATGCCCAAAAAAATGAATACTCCCCCTGCTAGCTGGGACCCAGTATAGTGGGCCTACTAAGTTGATGGGGACGAAGGGCTTTGTCAACTTAGTCAATATGCACGATTCTAGCTCGACTGACCGTACGATGTTCATCCAACGGCCGTAGTGCTTCTTCAACCTCTGGTCTTCTTGCTCTAGCCGCCCAAAGCAGAGCCGGTCATGTCGCCTGCTCCTGCCTCCCGTGGTCGGCTGTGCTGCCGCGGAGGCCTTACCGCCCCCATACTACTCCCACCGCTGGCCAGGCCATCCCTCCACTCCACTCACCCACACCCCCTGTTATTCTGCGGTGACGGCAGCGCAGCCAAACCACTGAACCCTCGTACTCCTCTCCGCATGGGCATCCACTGTCCGTCTTCCCCGGCTCCGTGTCGTCCCCTTCCTAGGCCTCGCCGTCGTCCCCCGCCGTGGTGCTGTCGGTGCGGCGTGGTCAATGTGGTCAATGACCGAATTCCATCGGAAGAATACTGTACGTGGAGAGGCTGACAGCTGGGTCCACGGCAGCCGCAAGGAAGTGCCTCCTTATTACGCGGAAAATAATTATTCCTCCGCCTCACAGCAGGGAACCACCGGACGCCCACCAGTATATCATGAAAAAAACGTTTGCCCCTGACTGCTGGGACCCACCCGACGGGCACCGTATTTCATGAAAAAAACGTTACCCCTGCTGTCAGCTCGGACCCATCGGAAGTGCCTCCTTATTACGCACAAAAAAATGAATACCCCCTGCTAGCTGGGACCCACCTTAGTGGCAGGCTGACTTGTGGGCCTACTAAGTTGACGGGGATGAAGGGCTTTGTCAACTTAGTTAATATGCACCATTCTAGCTCCAGTGACCGTACGATGTCCATCCAACGGCCGTAGTGCTTCTTCAACCTCTGGTCTTGTTGCTCCAGCCGCCCAAACCAGCGCCGGTCGTGCCTCATGCTCCGGCCTCCCGTGGCCGGCTGCGATGCGGCGGAGGCCTCACCGCCCCTACTACTCCCACCGCTGGCCAGGCCATCCCTCTACTCACCCACACCCCCTGTTATTCTGCGGCGACGGCAGCCTCACACCTCAGCGAACTAGTGAACCCTCGTACTCCTCTACGCGTGGGCATCCACTGTCGCGTCTTCCCCGGCTCTGCGTCGTCCCCTTCCTAGGCCTCGTCGTCATCCACCGCCCTGGTGCTCTCGGCGCGGCATGGTCAACATGGTCAAGGAACGGCTTCCATCGGACGTGGGACTGTACGTGGAGAGGCTGATAGCTGGGTCCACGGCCGCTGCAAGGAAGTGCCTCCTTATTACGTGCAAAATAATTATTCCTCCTCCTGACAGCGGGGACCCACCGCACGGGCCACCAGTATTTTGCGAAAAAAATCTTTTCCCCTGACTGCTGGGACCCACCGGACGTGCCACCGTATTTCGCGAAAAAAACATCCCCCCCCGCTGTCAGCTCAGACCCACCGGAAGTGCCTCCTTATTACGCACAAAAAAATGAATACTCCCCCGGCTAGCTGGGGCCCACCTTGCTTGGAGGCTGACTTGTGGGCCTACTAAGTTGACGGGGATGAAGGGCTTTGTCAACTTAGTCAATATGAACGATTCTAGCTCCAGTGACCGTACGATGTCCATCCAACGGCCGTAGTGCTTCTTCAACCTCTGGTCTTCTTGCTCCAGCCGCCCAAAGCAGCGCCGGTCGTGCCGCATGCTCCTACCTCCCATGGCCGGCTGTGCTGCCGCAGAGGCCTCACCGCCCCCTACTATTCCCACCGCTGGACAGGCCCTACAGCGACGGCAGCCTCACACCGCAGCCGAACCAGTGAACCCTCGTAGTCCTCTCTGCGCGGGCTTCCACTACCGCGTTGTCCCCTTCCTAGGCCTTGCTGTCGTCCACCGCCGTGGTGCTCTCCACGTGGCGTGGTCAACGTGGTCAAGGAACGACTTCCATCAGAAGAGTACTGTACGTGGAGAGGCTGACAGCTGGGTCCACGGCCACAGCCCAGTTTTTTTGTGATTTGCCAAGTAAGTCGCTTTGTCAGGCCTGTTGGGCTGCAAATCTTTCAAGACGAGGAGAGCTTTCAATCGGCTGGCCGAGAAAATGGCCCATCAGTAATGAGAAATGGGTTGTACATTTTTAAAACACATCAAACTGGCAATTAGTTTCAAATATCTTTTTTTTCATTTCAAGATTTTAAATTACATAATTTTTGTGCATGATAATTTGATGGATTTTATATTGATATACATTTATTTTTAAAATCAGTTTGAATGTGAGTCAAAATTTCGGGATTAAAAATAGTTCGGACCGCACCGAAATATGCAAAATTTCGTATAATTTTTTAACTGTTGCCACAATATGGGCTGTAATGCTAACAAAAAGAATATGGGCTCGAAAAAAACCTTAAGAATTGGCAAATGGGCTGTAATTTATTAGAAATAATGGCAGATGGGATGTATGTTGTTTTCCACAGATTTGAGGCTTTCGTAAAAAAAGGTTGATGCACAAGCACTGACTATTGGATGTCCATCCAACGACCGTCGTGCTTCTTCAATCTCTGTTCTTCCTGCTCCAGCCGCTCAAACAAGTGCCGGCGGGACTGCCTGCTCCCTCCTCCTCGCGGCCGGCTATGCTACCGCGCAGGCCTCACCGCCCGACCATACTCCCATCGCTAGCCTAGCCATCCCTCTACTCACCCACACCTGTTGTTATTCTCCGGCAACGGCAAACGAACCAGTAAACCCTCGTACAGTCGTACTCCCCTTCGCGTGGGAAACAACTGCCGAGTCTTCACTGCCTCCGTGTTGTCCCCTTCCTAGGCCTCATCGTCGTCCACCGCCCTGGTGCTCTCGGTGCGGCGTGGTCAACGTGGTCAAGGAACAACTTCCATCGGACGTGGACTGTACGTGGAGAGGCTGACAGCTGGGTCCACGACCGCAGGAAGGAAGTGCCTCCATATTACGCAGAAAATAATGATTCCTCCACCTGACAGTTGGGACCCACCAGAAGGGCCACTGTATTTGGCGAAAAGAACATTTCCCCCTGACTACTGGGACCCACCAGCTACATCTTTGCACGCGAGGAAGTGCGTTCGAGCAAAAAAATGATTTACCCCCTGACTGCTGGGACCCACCAGCTACATCTTCGCAGGCAAGAAAGTGCCTGACAGTCAGGACCCACCTGGTCGAAGCATACGTAGCGTTGTCATTCTGGTCACGAACGTGTATGTACATACTGGTCGATGTAGAGGCGCGCACGTGTCGTAGTAGATGCACGCATGTAGCATGTACACGTACGTACAACAGCCAGGGTGCAAGAAAGAAAATACGGCCACGTATGTGTACATATGGGCGGGGTCTCGAACGCCTACTCACGCATACGTACGGCGAGGGCTCGTGTACATGGCTGGGTCGGAACGGAGAAACAACGTCGTCGTCGTGTTCATGGGGAGGAACGGAATGCGTCGTGTTCATGGGGAGGCAATGGAATGCGTCGTGTTCATCGGGAGGCAACGGAATGCTCGTGTTCATCGGGAGGCAACGGAACGCGTGGGAGCCAACCAGCTGGGTCGGAACGGAATGCGTGGTCGTGTTCATCAGGAGGGCTTGGAAAGAACAGGCGATGGAAACGAGGCCTGGCGTACCGCACAACGGAGGAAACAGACCTCCTATGTTCGGAACGGGGTCCTGTTGATCGGAAGGGGTCTGGCGTACCGCAAAACGGAGGAAACGGACCTCCTACGGTCAAAACGGGGGTCCTGTTGATCGGGAGGGGTGTGGGGTACCGCAAAACGGAGGAAACGGACTTGTGTTGGAGCGCTACGATCGAAACGAGGGTCCTGTTCATCAGGAGGGGTGTGGCGTACCGCAAAACAGGACTCCACGGGATAATGCTCATCTCCACTGTCGACCCCCTCCAGCCTCCACGAGCTACTGTTCATCCACCGTCGACCTCCTACAGCCTCCACCTGTGACCGTTCATCCACGGGCTCCTGTTCATCCAGCCTCCACCGCGCGCTACTCCACCGGCTACTGTTCAACCAGCCCTCTCCATGGGCTCCTGTTCAACCACCCCTCCATGGGCTACTATTCATCCTGCCCTCCACCGTCTACTGTTCATCCTGCCCTCCACGGGGTGGTCCTATTCATCGAGCCCTCCATGGGGTCCTGTTCATCCAGCCCCAACCGGCTCGACCGATCAGGGTCCTGTTCATCTAGAGGCAACACCACGGGGTCCTGTTCATCCACCCCCAATGGGAACTGTTCATCCAACCCCCCCCCCCCCCGCAACGCTCATTGTTCATCCATAGGCAGCATCGATCGACTTCAGTTAGCAGCAGTAGCGAAGGAATCGCTCGATCGGGTTCAGTTAACAGCCATTGATCGATCGCTCGGGTTCAGTAACGCGTAGCCTGCAGTGCAATCGCTCGGGTTCTGTTAGAGCCCAACGCCTCGCTCGGGTTCAGTTAGAGCCAACGCCCCGCACACACGCGCATACGTGTACGAGAGAAATGCGCATCGCTCGGCTCCCGACCTCCCATCGTAACCGGGAGCTCCCCGAAATTTTCCTCCCCCTTGCTTCTACCACGGTTTTTTCCGTCATGGACGACCCAAAGAATGTCATGCAGCTGCGTCTCCGGTCTGCCCAGGACGGAAAGCCCATTTTCTGTCATGATTTTTTGTCATAGAAGTAGGAGCCCACCACATCTATGATGATACCGGGTTTTGTCACAATTATCGTCATAGAAGTGTCATATGTATGACAGAAAAAAAATCGTTCGGCCCAAAATGTCACGGATGTGTCTTTTTTTGTAGTGCTTAGCACACCAAGCACAAGAACACCTCAACCTCAGGAGGTTGTTCTTCCCCTTGTACTGTTCTTCATCAGCTCAAGAGGCAATCCACCACCACCACACTGGAGTAGGGTATTACACCACAACGGTGGCCCGAACCAGCATAAACCTTGTGTCTTTGTGTTGCGAGTGCATCGAGTTCGTCCGCGAGACTTAGCGAGCTAGGGCGTAGATCGGTAGGAGGGAAAGAACTTCGCAGACACCCCAGAGTTCGAACCTTAAGGGTTTGCCGGAACCCGTGATCCGACAGACCCCAAAATTGCTCACGAGGCCCTTGATGAACTTGACTGCAGAGCCAGCTGGGATGGCGTGGACGGCTTCAACCTCTGGCCACTTAGTGAACTTGTAGATGGCGTGTAAGTGCATCTAGTGCCACCCCTAGTTGGTTTTGGAGTATTGATGACAAACCTGGTTGAGGAACTAATGTGTTTGTGAGAATTGCAGGATAACACAGGTAGAAGTCCCTCATTGATTCGGTTTTCCTACCAGAGATGAGCCCTAAAAATGTATGAAGACTTTGAAGTCAAAGGTGGTATGTGAAGACATTCACATTGAAGACTATGACAAGAGAAGACATCGCGTGAAGACTATTGAGCGCGAAGACTTAGTTGTTTCGTCGTTCTTTTTCTTCTTTGTTGAGTCATAGGAACCACCGTACTGTTAAGTGGGGTCCAAGAGAACCAGTCAGAATGACTGAAGTGATGCTTAACCAAAATCCTATGTCTTCGAGCGAAGACAATGAGAGCAAATCTTATCCAGAGCTGGATAAGTCAGCTTTGCTTGTAGCCCAAGTAAAGTTGCCGTGTGTGTTTGAAATCTGACCGTTGGAACACGTGTCAGTTCCTTAGTGACCCAGGGTCATTTCGGACAAATCAGGTTGGGTTGCCTAGTGGCTATAAATAGCCCACCCCCTACAACCATAAACGGTTGGCTGCTCAGAGTTAGTGTACGGCTTTTGTCGTTTGAGAGCAACCCACCTCGAAGCCTTTGAGAGAGAATTCCTTGCGAGGACAAAGCCCTAAACACCCAGAGCCAAAGAGTGTTAGGCATCACTGAAGTCTTCCTGTCTGTGTGATCTGAAGACTTATTACACTTGAGGACTGTGAATCCTCCAGCCGGTTAGGCGTCGCGTTCTGAGCATCCAAGAGTCATTGTGGATCGCCGGTGAACGAAGTCTGTGAAGGTTTGGAAGTCTACCTTGAAGACTTACCAGAGTGATTGGGCGAGGACTGGGTGTCCTTAGCTCAAGGGGAATAAGGTGAAGACACGGTCTTCTGAGTTGAATCTCAGCCTCCCTAACCAGACGTACAGTTGTCACAACAACTGGAACTGGTCCAACAAATCATTGTCTTCAACGAGCCACTGGTTCTATCCTTCTGATCTCTTTATTTATAGTTGGTCCTTGTGAAGTCATTGCCTGTTTGCATTATCTTTTGTCTTCATTGAGTGATTACTTGTTCTGATTGGCTTCATACTATCTTCCACCTGATCTATACTGCCTAGCTGCTATTAGTCTTGTGCTTTCACTTCATTGAATACTTGACTATGGCTTGCTTAGTGTAGTCTACCTTCCGCTGCATGGTAATAGGTTTATTTCTATCGTTTGTCTTTGAAACTTCCATGTTTTGAAGACTTTCTTAAAAATCGCCTATTCACCCCCCTCTAGTCGATCACTAGCACTTTCAATTGGTATCAGAGCAAGGTACTCCCTTGTTCTATATGATTCGGTTTAACCACCTGGAGTTTTAGCTATGTCGACTGCAGGGATAATCAAAGTCTCCGCTGCGTGCCCAGTCTTCGATGGAACTGAATATCCCTACTGGAAGAATAAGATGCGCATGCATCTTGAAGCCATTGATGTCGACCTCTGGTATGTCGTCAAGAATGGCGTCCCCAAGGCTGGTGAAGGTGTCACCGCTGCTGATGTCAAGAAGTTCGTTCAACTGGACTCCACTGCCAAGAACATCATCTGTGGTCATCTGACCAAAGGACAGTATGGCCGTGTGAGTGCTCTGGAAACATCTAAGCTAGTCTGGGACTGGCTCTCCAAGGTCAACGAAGGCGTCTCAACCCAGAGAGATCAAAGAATCAGTGTCCTTCGCAACCTCTTCAACCGCTTCAAGAGAAACGACAATGAGAATGTTCAGCTCACGTTTGATCGACTCACTGACATCACAAATGAGCTTCAAGCCCTCGGCGCTACTGAGATCACCAAGCATGAAGTCGTCAAGACACTCCTGAGATCACTTGACAGCTCGTTTGACACCCTAGCCCTGATGATTCAAGAACGTCCTGACTTCAAGACAC
This sequence comes from Triticum aestivum, assembly GCF_018294505.1. NCBI lineage: Eukaryota > Viridiplantae > Streptophyta > Magnoliopsida > Poales > Poaceae > Triticum > Triticum aestivum. The sequence continues at coordinate 102,551,384 of NC_057809.1, forward strand.
TCGATCCGTCTGACATACTTGAAAGGCTCAACACACATGAGTTTCAGCTTTCTGAGAAAAGAGACATCTACGGTCCCAACTATGGGCGAACTCGTGCCTTGAAGGCAAAAGCTGTCTCCTCATCTGAAGAAGAATCTGACAGCAGTTCTGATGATCCTGAAGACATTGGAAAGGAGCTTGCTATGCTTGTGAAGAAGTTCCAAAAATTCACCAAGAAGAAAGGCTTCAGAAAGTCTTCACGATCAAGCTCAAGGAATGATGAAGCTTCTGCTCATGACTACAAGAAGAGAACATGCCACAAGTGCAAGAAACCTGGCCACTACATCTCTGAGTGTCCGCAGTGGGACAATGAGAACAACAAGAAGAAGAAGAGCAAGGAGTATGATTCTGACGACAAGAAGAAGAAGAAATACTCAAAGTCTTCTTCCAAGTCTTCCTCAAAGTCTTCATCACACAAGAAGAGCTCATCTGGCAAGGCTCGTGCGTTTGTTGGCAAGGAAATGGATTCAGAGGAGGAGTCCGCTTCTGAGGAGGCGGAGGTGGAGTCTGAGGAGGAGTCCGATTCTGGCGTTGCAAGTCTGGCTACAGCATACGTTGCCAAGTCCATCTTCAACACTGAAGACAATGACTTCATCACCGACGCCGATGCAAATGACAAGGACTACTCCGCTCCCACCTACTGCTTCATGGCACGCGGTGCCAAGGTAAACACACGCACTACTCACTATCAAACATCCAGTGAAGATGACTCTGATTGTGGTTCCAAACCCAGCTACAAAACACTTGCTAAAATTGCAACTGAACAACAGAAAGCTATGGAACATATTCAAAAACTGTTAGACAAAAGCGATGACCTGTTAGACGCTGAAATGACTCGATCTCAGTCCTTAATTGAAGACATAAAAAATCTTCATGTTAAGTATGAGGAACTTGAAAGTCGTCATGAAACGCTCTCAACAACTCATGAAAAGCTTTCCTATGATTATCTTCAAAGGAAGCAAGATCTTGAGAAATTGAGAGCGGCTCATGAAGATCTTCAAAAGGAAAACGAGTCACTTCGCGCCAAACAGATCAGTTCCGCTCAGGAAGGATTTGAACCACCATGTCTTAAATGCATTGAGCGTGACAACGCTACTTCTGTTGCTGGATGTTCTACTGCTGCTACTATTGCGATATCTTCAACTGTTGATGTGGTAACTAACCCCTCTGCTGAGGATACCACTGCTATTGCTGATGAAAATGCTAGGTTGAAGACATTGCTTGAAACAGGGATGTACAAAAGTCTCAAAGGGCATCAGACACTATGTGATGTCCTCAAAAGGCAGATCCTGAACCGAAACCCTAGGAAAGAGGGTCTTGGGTTCGAAAGGAAAATGAATGCTGATGGCTCTTACTGGAAACCTGAGCAGTACCCCAAAACCACATGGGTTGCTGCAAAGGAACCTTCAGTGGATCCATCCACCCTGTCTGGCTTCACTTGTGCTAATCCCATTGTTATTGATGAATCCTTTGATGCAAACTATAAACTGTTTAAGAATCAGAATGGTGAAGTGTTTGCCAGGTATATTGGTACTAACTGCAGGAATGGGCCACCTATGAAGAAAGTCTGGGTGCCGAAAAAGTGGTTGGAGAATCTTCCTGTGAATGTCGTCATGACACCACAAGTGAAGAAGACAAACCCCAGACCACAGGCTTCATATGGTCCAAAGGCTTCATACAGACAAAGGACTCACCTGAGTCGCACTAACGCAAATGTTTTGCAGGGAAACCATACTCAGGCCTATGAATATGAGCGCGTTTCATCAAACCGCCATGTTCATAAGACCAAGAACTACTCTGCTTATTCTTATGAGTACTATTGTCCACCTGCAAGACTATTTGCTAGGGCTCCAAAGCCAAAGTTCTCAGATGCTGCACTTAGACTCATTGCTTCGAAGCCACCCTTGAAGATGTGGGTGGCTAAGAAAGCTTAACTCTCTTTTGCAGGGAAGGGTCTCCAGCCGAAAATCAAATTCGTCTGAAGCTATTGCTGGGGACCTTAAACATCTTGTAGGGCGCAAGATCAAATGCCCAAATGGTCTTATTATGTATTTTGTTCCTGAATCGCTTGCTACTTGCCCTATCAGTCCTAACCTCGATCTAAGCTTTCATAATCCACTTGCTCGTCAAATGTTTATGCTTCACAATTCTCTTCGTGAAGCCTATCCCCCTAACTGCACTGTAGGGTATGACACCAGCTGCTTCAGAATGGATTATTGATAGTGGGTGTACTAATCACATGACTGGCAAGCGAAGTCTTCTCATGGACTCAACGTTACGTCCATCTGACAAGAGTCACATCACATTTGCTGATACTGGTAAAAGCAAGGTATTGGGTCTAGGTAGAGTTGCAATCTCAAGGGATCAACACATGGATAAAGTGATGCTTGTTGAATCCCTTGGTTTCAACTTAATGTCTGTCTCAATGCTTTGCGATTTAAACATGATTGTGATATTTGGAAAATATCGTTGCCTTGTTCTAATGGAATCTGACAAGTCTCTAGTCTTTGAAGGGTATCAGAAAGATGATTTGTACGTGGTAGATTTCTCAGCAGGACCACAGCTTGCCGTATGTCTTCTAGCAAAAGCTTCAGAATGCTGGCTCTGGCATCGGAGGCTAGGGCATGCTGGCATGAGGAACTTGCACACTCTTGCAAAGAAGAAGCATGTCATAGGCATCGAGGGCGTCAAGTTCAAGAAGGATCACTTATGCGGTGCCTGTGAAGCAGGAAAGATGACGAGGGCCAAGCATCCCTCGAAGACAATCATGACAATGACTCAACCCTTCGAACTGCTCCACATGGACCTCTTCGGTCCCACTCACTACTCAACTCTTACTACTACTGCTTGTCTCTATGGCTTTGTCATTGTTGATGATTATTCAAGATATACTTGGGTGCATATAATCCTCTACAAGACTGAAGTGCAGGATGTCTTCAGACGCTTCGCCAATCGAGCCATGAACAACTATGGCGTCAAGATCAAGCACATCAGAAGTGACAATGGCACTGAATTCAAGAACACTGGCCTCGACACTTATCTTGATACTTTGGGCATCACTCATGAATTCTCAGCTCCGTACACGCCGCAGCAGAATGGCGTCGTGGAACGCAAGAACAGAACACTTATTGAGATGGCCCGGACGATGCTCGATGAATACAAGACTCCAAGAAAGTTCTGGCCTGAAGCCATTGATACTGCATGCCATATCATCAACCGTGTTTATCTTCACAAGCTTCTGAACAAAACATCCTATGAGCTCCTCACTGGTAAGAAGCCAAATGTCAGTTACTTCAGAGTATTTGGTGCCAGGTGCTGGATCAAGGATCCACATCACACTTCAAAATTTGCACCGAAAGCACATGAAGGTTTTATGCTTGGATACGGAAAGGACTCGCACTCCTACAGAGTCTTCAACCTCTTTCACTATAAAGTGGTTGAAACTGTGGATGTGCGGTTCGATGAGACTAACGGCTCGCAAAGAGAGCACCTGCCAAATGTGCTAGATGAAGTTCCATCCAGTGAAACCATCAAGCTTATGGGAACTGGAGAAATCATACCGTCTGAAGCTCGGCCTGAAGAGGAACTCATCATCTCTGCACCTGATCAACCTAAAGACAATGCTTAGCCTGAAGACAATCCTTCTACCGATGACAATGATCAGCAAGAGCAAAATCTTCGTCCTGTTCATCCTCGTGTTGCAAATGAAGTACAGATTGAGAGAATAATTGATAGCATCAATGCACCAGGTCCACTCACTCGTTCAAGGGCAACACAACTAGCAAATTTTTGTGGACACTTCACATTGTCTCAATATCTGAACCCAAGAAAGTTGATAAAGCCTTCATGGAACCTGAATGGATTCGAGCTATGCAAGAAGAGCTTCAACAGTTTGAGTTGAATAATGTATGGGAACTGGTCAAGCATCCTGATCCTCGTAAGCACAATATCATAGGCACTAAATGGATATATCGCAACAAGCAAGATGAGCATGGTCAAGTTGTCAGAAACAAAGCTCGTCTCGTTGCTCAAGGATACACTCAAGTTGAAGGAATTGACTTCGATGAAACATTTGCTCCTGTGGCTAGGCTTGAAGCTATACGCATACTGCTGGCCTATGCAAATCATCATAACATTCTTCTGTATCAAATGGATGTGAAGAGCGCTTTTCTCAATGGCAAGATTGAAGAAGAAGTGTATGTTGCACAACCGCCTGGCTTTGAAGATCCAAAACATCCTGACATGGTTTACAAGCTCAACAAGGCACTGTATGGCCTTAAACAAGCCCCTCGAGCTTGGTATGACACACTCAAAGACTTCCTGAAGAGCAAAGGCTTCAAACCTGGTTCCCTGGATCCCACTCTCTTCACGAAGACATATGATGGTGAACTGTTTGTGTGCCAAATATATGTGGATGACATTATCTTCGGCTGCACTAACCAGAAATACAGTGATGAGTTTGGATATATGATGCAAGAGCAATATCAGATGTCCATGATGGGTGAGCTGAAGTTCTTCCTTGGTCTTCAAATACGACAGCAACGCAACGACATCTTCATATCTCAAGAGAAATACCTCAAAGATTGCCTGAAGAAGTTTGGAATGCAAGACTGCAAAGGCTACACGACGCCAATGCCAGCTAAACACCATCTGGGTCCCGACGACAATGGTAAAGAGTTCGATCAAAAGGTATACCGCTCCATGATTGGTTCTTTGCTTTATTTATGTGCATCTAGGCCAGATATCATGCTTAGTGTTTGCATGTGTGCCCGATTCCAAGCGGCACCAAAGGAATCGCATCACTTAGCTGTGAAGCGAATTCTTCGATATTTGGCTCACACCCCAACACTAGGATTATGGTATCCAAAGGGCTCAGAGTTTGATCTAGTTGGATTCTCGGATGCTGATTATGCTGGTGACAAGGTGGATCGCAAGTCTACATCAGGCACATGTCACTTTCTGGGACGATCACTTGTATGTTGGTCTTCAAAGAAGCAGAACTGTGTATCTCTCTCCACTGCTGAATCTGAATACATTGCTGCTGGATCTTGCTGCGCTCAGCTTCTATGGATGAAGCAAACACTCAAGGACTATGGCATTCATCTGAAGCAAGTGCCACTCTACTGCGACAACGAGAGCGCCATCAAGATTGCTAACAACCCAGTTCAGCACTCGAAGACAAAGCACATTGAAATTCGTCATCACTTTCTCAGAGATCATGTCATGAAGGAAGATATTGATATCATACACGTCAACACTGAAGAGCAACTGGCAGATATCTTCACAAAGCCCTTGGATGAGAAGAGGTTTTGCAAGTTACGGTGTGAGCTAGATATCTTGGAATCCTCAAATGTCCTGTGATCAGGCCCACATCCTAACACTTATGCATGTTGATGACTTAGATGTGCAACACACGAAGTAAAGTATATCTTCAATCAATGAAGACTTACATTCTGAGTGTGAATACATTAACGTGGAATTTGACTTCGGAGTGCCACGATAATTGTGCGCCGTGTCTGGGTCTAATACTTCCTATACGGTGGGTAACGCCACCAACCAAACTTCCTGTTTGGAATACTTTCTCATGGCGTTACATTTGCAAAGTCTTCGCTTTCTGTTTGTCTTCAATGTTAACATGGCTTCATGTTTATCTTCAATGTACTAATTTGATTTCTGTCCTCTACAGCATTCACTTATAGCTATGTCTTCACATTGAATCTTTTGAACTAAGTGAATGTGATCGGACCCTAACCCCTCTATGCTTCTATCTTAAGTCTATCTATCCAAATCATATGCATTCTATTGACACTGTCAAAATGTCTTCTCTGCGTCCTTGTCAGCAGAAGACACAGAGACAAAAATTAATCTATTTTCAATGCTAAATCCTTCAACCTGAAACCCGGAGAAGTGGAAACGACCATCCGACAATCCAGGCGTGCGTGGGAATGTGGAACAACCTCCAATGTGTTGCATGATCGCCACGTGTCCTTCAGATGTGAACTGCCAGGGGCACCTGTGTAATAACACTGTGTCGTCCCTGTCCCTATAAATACACACCTCACCCCAGTCATTATCTCTTCTTCCACTCTCGCACAAACCCTAGCGCCACCGCTAGCCCTCGACGACACCGGTGACGAAGCGCTTAGCTGCTACGACCTCACCGACGCCGTCCTCACGCCGGCCGCGGACATTGTCTTCTCCGCCGTCGCTGTAGGTGTCCTCCGTCGCCAAGTTAGGGCACGGAAGATTGAAATGCTCGGCCTCCTCTCCCACTCCGTCTAGAAGTTCCTCGTGTGGTAAATAAAACCTCCTTTTTACAGTCCTTTTGATCCGATAGATTCATCCTTTTCAACCACAAGTAGTTTCTGTTCACACAAGTTGGATCTATCTCATACTGCATCTCATAACATGCCTAGTATATTCACTTATGCTTCACAAAGTAGTTAGATTCCTCACTTGTACTTATTCGTGGATTCGTACAAATCTGGAACCAACTCTCTACCTATGAGTGAATGTCTTCGCACTATGAGGTCAATGTCTTCTAAACTGATTTATCTTCAAAAATCTTCTGAGAATGCATATGACCTCTTCCCCTTCCCTCGCACCTTTAATGCTGTCACAGGTACATGTCCGTGGGAGAATCCCTTGGTTCTCATAGTCTGCATTCATTTGCAGAGTTCTTACAGCATCATATAAATTCTCCTGAAGCCAGTTCTTGTCTGACCAGTAGACGGAAGACTTTGACAGTTTTGAAGCCTTTCAGTCTAAACTTCATGGCAACAGAGAAATCTGCAAGGAAGGGTGGCAGACAGCATCGTGGCAACACCTCAAGAGATTTGCCTCCTGACCTCTATGAGCTGTACAAGACAGATCCAGAGGAGGACTACAATCAGCGGAAAACCCGAATCCAATGGATTCGAAGATATTGGGCAGAACAATGGTTCAAGTACAGGTTCGTGACCCAGGAGTATGCTGAGAAAAATGCCATCAAGCGACCGTGGGGAGAAATCTTGTACAGAAATCTTCAACCCAGGTCCAGAGCTGAAGCCATTGAACAAGGCTTCTATCCTTGCATGGTCCGTGGACCACGGCCTGCCGATGCAGACCCATCTTCATTACTATGGTGCCATGACGACAATCTGTTCAAGCGCAACTTCCAGTTTGCCCAGAACTCGGCCAAAGAAAACAAGAAGTCACGGGGATTGGACTTCAATCCAGGTCCCTCTGCTCCTCGTGCCGATGGCACACGCGAAGTCTAACCCAATCTTGTTGGGCCCTTCTACAACCTAGAAGGTCTCATCACTCATATTATGGTTCAAGGGACAGCCGTGGATGAACCTACAGACAACGCTGATTCTGACGAAGTGCCTGCACCACCGAAGCCAAAGAAGTTGAAGAAACCTAAAGCTTCGAAGCCTGCCCCTACACCAAAGGTTTCACGGGCGAAGCCTCTGGCCACATCACCTCCTGAATAAAGTGTGCAGTCTGAAGATCTATCACACATCTCCAAGCCCTCCAAAGTGAAGATGCCCATGCAACCCACCAGCCAAGCACTAACCCCTGCTGCTGTTCTGCACAATGAGAATGACGCCATTGATCTATCCAGCGACGACGATCTTGGCGATGACTCTCTTGAACAGTTGATCAAGAGCAAGCAAGAGGCAGAAATCTTCAATGACCTTCCTCTCTTTGATGTGGAAATCTTAAACAAGTTCATTGATGAGTGGTTTGACAGCCCAAACGTCAGCTTTGATGATCTTCAGCTTCCCATTGGCATCAGCGTCGCCTTCCACGGAGCCATTGCTGCTGAGCTGGCTCTAGCTCAGAAAATTGTTGAGATGAAGCATAAGATAGATTATGAAAAGGCTCCGTTCAAGAAGCATATGGCCAAGCTCAATGTTGAAGACATTCAGAACTTCCAGGTCATGATGCATGAGCTCAAGGAAGCATTCCGAACGAAACGCGAAGAAGCCAAAGGTTCTTGTGAGCATATGAAGGATCTTGCTGCTAAATGTGTTCAGGGATACAATGAAGCTGAAAAGCGCAAGGCTTTGGGGCGACCAGGCATCGACCCCCGAATGGCGGCCAAGAAGAAGAAGAAGCCAGTTATGGCAGAACCCGAAGCACCAAGGCAGGAAGTACATCCAATTGTCTTCCCAGACAGTATGACAGGCTCGAAGCCTAAGGTCCCCACAGTGGCTTCAGAACTGAAGAAAACAAGGGCAGCTGAAGCTGAAGCCAGAAAGCGCAAAACCAAGGCCACCACTGATGATGCTCCTCCAACTAAGAAACGCAAAACCAAGAAGAGAGACCGGGCTGCTCCCACAGAGCCCCTTGATTTTGAGCCAATCTCAGTGGCTCGTCCTGCGTCTGAACATCAAGAACGCCAAGTGATAGTTCATGAGCCTGCTTCCACAGAGGCTCCTGAAGCTGAAGACAATCTAGCTGTTGACCCCACCGCAGCTGAAGACATTGGTCCTCACGACAATGTTGAAGATGATGAAGTCCTTCCTCAGATCGAGCACTGGTTGGTATCACCGCCTGTGCCCACGCACAGCAAACTCATCAGCATTGGTCGTCCTCTGACGCCAACTGCTCAGGATGCATCGTGGGCTGATCACCCACAACGACAAGACACCCCAAGTTCTCCCCAACGTCAAGTCACCTCACCTGTGCAAGATGACGATGACTTTGAGGCCCAGCAAACTCCATCTCCACAAGCGTCGCCAGCATTACGCAGGCTTCGCAAAGGACCAAGGCCCCAAGTCACTCCCACTGTGCATGTGTCAGAGTCTGAAGCCAAAACGGCTGAAGATATTCCGGCTGCATCAGCCGATGAAGAAGAAGAACTAGGAGTTGAAGTAGAAAGAGTTGCTACACCCCCGTCCCACCAAGATGTTGTTCTCGAGGAGAACGTGTCCGATCCTCCAGCTTCTGAAGTGGAGGTTAACAATCCTGAGGCGGCCACCAACATCAACACTGAAGCCAATGATGTTGTCATGGCTGAAGCTAATGTAGCGCCTGAAGCTACTACAGTGCCAGAAGTGCATGCACCTAAAGCCACTGCAGCGCCCGAAGCCAATACTATAGCACCTAAAGCCAATGTGGCCCCTGAAGCCCATGTCACCAACAATGTCAATGCTTATGTACCCCCTCCAAGACCTCATACAATTGAGCTGGCATTTGATCATGGTCAACCTGTTATGGTCCGATGGCCCATTCTGGTTCCTCCACCTACTGCGGGTCCACAATTTGACTATCATGTCAAGCACAGACCTCCCGTCCAGAAGCCCAAGCCAAGACTTCCACGATTCCCAGGCACTGCAACTTCACCTGGGGTCTTCAATGTGAATAGCTTCGTGGCCCATAACACCTTCTTCAACAGCACCAAGAACCCTTACACCAAACCTCGCATTTCATCAGATCGGTTCTGGAGCTATCAGCAGCACAGCTACTATTCCTGTGTCTTATACAATCAAGGGCGCATATTTCCACATATGCTTCTCGACACTAAAGCTATAGCTGGCCTACCCTGCCTTGAAGAAGCGTTGGATTGCTTCAAAGACGCTGGACTCCTACAGTTTGTCACAGATAAGGAACACTGGAATGAAGAGCTTCTGCTCCAGTTCTATGCAACTCTTCACATTCGAGGCTACAACAGGGATCCAAAGACTTGGGTCCTTGAGTGGATGACAGGCAATGTCCATCATGAAGCCAAAGCTCTTGATATCATTGAGCTCACAGGCCTGCCCACTCCTGGTGAATACTATGAGCCAGGTTGTCAACAACACCAGAATGCTTTGGAGAGCATTTTTCAGAAGCCAGAACCCAACATGAGTCAAATGCTGAGTATGATGAAGCCTTTGCCTCACGACGCTGATTACCCATCTGAATTCTTTGTTGAAGACCTAGAGTATCTGCCTCACACCATTTATAATATCCTCAGAAAAACTTTATGGCCTGTCAAAGGACATTCGTCTGCAGCAAAGCTTGAAGGAGCAATGAAGACTTTGGTTTTCTACATCTTCAATGGCATTAGCTTCAATGCTCAAGACCTCTTCATTAGGCAGTTGACTACATCTGGCTCCGACATTTTTGGTCTGAAGTTCTATGATCCATGGGTAATCCGCCTTATCAAGCGTCACTTTGCCATCAACTATCAGCCGTCTGCACGCAATCATCTTGTCTTCTTGCCAGAGGATGATCTGTCTGTTGAAGCTATTTACCCAGAGCCTGCTAAGGATCCCATTTATCTTCACAATGCTGATCACCAAAGCTTCACCCAGCCCATTAAAGGAGTTCAGGCAGTCTCGCGTGTTTATCCCTTGGCTGGCAACACACGTGCCCCTCGTGCTCAAACTGACGCCACTGGAAGCACCATTGCGCAAAGGCCTCAAAGGAGATCTCGTGTTCTCAATGACCGAGAGCTTCTCGTCGCGGTACACCAGAAACAGGACAAGCATCACAACTGGCTCAAGCATTAGATGCAAAGCCTCTTGGTGGATGTCAACCGCATTCTCAATCTTGCCACCAAGAATGCCTTTGTCACTCATGAAACCTGTCAGAGGTCGTGGAAGAGTTTGATATTGCTTAGTGCTGAAGCTGATCTATATGATGATGGCTTCACCGAAAGATTCAAGTTTGACTCAACTCCTCCGAGGAATGCTCACTTGCGTCGGACTCCCTCACTTGAAGACTCTGACTATTCGTCCTCAGCTGCGACAGTGAATGCCAGAGTCATCAATGACCAAGATCATGCAACTTCACCTCCTCCAACTTCAGCGCGTGTCGACACTGCACCAAGTTCTTCTGCACCACCGGACCTCAACGACGACCCTGCTGCCTCGCCTGCACCTCATGGGAATGAGTAGGCGCTCTATGTCTTCAAACCTTTTTGGTCCTTACTGACAAAAGGGGAGAAGCATATGAGTTGATAGTCTTCAAGCGGGTCCATATGGGTGGTTGCTTTACCTTTTGCTACTTTTTCCAAGGGCTTACAACTCTTGTTTTTCGATACATTTGGTTCTTTGAGTTGTAACACTTAAACTCGATGGTTGTCTGCTACTTATTTGCTATTCTGTGATGCGATGATAAATTCCGCATGTGCGATGATAACTTCCGCACTTAGGTCATTTTGCAGATGTCCATTTTTCATTATGCATGTCATTATCTTTGTTACATCAAATCATGCATGATGAATTGTCATCATAAGTTGAAGAGGATCTCCACAAGTACAACCTGCCATGTGCATTTGCATTCCAAGAGCAAATTACTTATATGCACATCTTCAGGGGGAGCCTTTGCCACTTATGAAGACAATACCCTATCCTTACAATTTCACATATTTTATTCCCCGTTGAAAACTTCAACCAGTTTGTCATCAATCACCAAAAAGGGGGAGATTGTAAGTGCATCTAGTGCCACCCCTAGTTGGTTTTGGAGTATTGACGACAAACCTAGTTGAGGGACTAATGTGTTTGTGAGAATTGCAGGATAACACAGGTAGAAGTCCCTCATTGATTCGGTTTTCCTACCAGAGATGACCCCTAAATATGTGTGAAGACTTTGAAGTCAAAGGTGATATGTGAAGACATTCACATTGAAGACTATGACAAGAGAAGACATCGCGTGAAGACTATGGAGCGCGAAGACTTAGTTGTTTCGTCGTTCTTTTTCTTCTTTGTTGAGTCATAGGAACCACACCGTACTGTTAAGTGGGGTCCAAGTGAACCAGTCAGAATGACTGAAGTGATGCTTAACCAAAATCCTATGTCTTCGAGCGAAGACAATGGGAGCAAATCTTATCCAGAGCTGGATAAGTCAGCTTTGCTTGTAGCCCAAGTAAAGTTGTCGTGTGTGTTTAAAATCTGACCATTGGAACACGTGTCAGTTCCTTAAGTGACACAGGGTCATTTCAGACAAATTAGGTCAGGTTGCCTAGTGGCTATAAATAGCCCACCCCCTACAACGATCAACAGTTGGGTGCTCAGAGTTAGTGTCGGTGTCAAAACCGGCGGATCTCGAGTAGGGGGTCCCTAACTGTGCGTCTAAGGCGGATGGTAACAGGAGGCAGGGGACACGATGTTTTACCCAGGTTCGGGCCCTCTTGATGGAGGTAAAACCCTACGTCCTGCTTGATTAATATTGATTATATGGGTATTATAAGAGTTGATCTACCACGAGATCGGAGAGGCTAAACCCTAGAAGCTAGCCTATGGTATGATTGTATGTTGTCCTACGGACTAAAACCCTCCGGTTTATATAGACACCGGAGAGGGTTAGGGTTACACAAGGTCGGTTACAAAGGAGGAGATATCCATATCCGTACTGCCTAGCTTGCCTTCCACGCCAAGTAGAGTCCCATCCGGACACGAGACGAAGTCTTCAATCTTGTATCTTCATAGTCCCACAATCCAGCCAAAGGATATAGTCCGACTGTCCGGAGACCCCCTAATCGAGGACTCCCTCAGTAGCCCCTGAACCAAGCTTCAATGAAGATGAGTCCGGCGCGCAGTATCGTCTTCGGCATTGCAAGGCAGGTTCCTCCTCCGAATACACCACGGAAGAATTTGAATCCAAGGATAGTGTCCGACCCTGCAAAATAAGTTCCACATACCACCATAGTGAGAATATTATTTCCACAAATCTAATCTGCTAACTTGTTTTGGCAACTTGACATTAAGCCATGGCCCGGTGATTATTTGAACCGTTTCCTTTAACTAGCCCCGCACATAATGTGAGGCAGTTTTTTGACACGTCTTGTCAAAGCAGAGATCGTGTCCCCCTTATTACGGGATTCTCATCAATACGGGCGTGGGTAACCCAACCGCGCCATCGATTACGGCGCTTGGGGGATAAGCGAGTTTTACCAGGCTAGTGGGGACGCATAGTTTCGTCCACCCTTATAAAGGGATAAGGTTTAACCTTTTTGTACCCACGCCTTCTTCCTCCTTGCTCATCCATTCTCACGCACTCGAGCTCCAATGCCCAAGTCCACATCTTTCTCCTCAACCTTCTCCAAACATGTCCGGAGCGGGAGGTAAGTGGATGGCTTCCTCCGTTACGGAGGGACACATCAAAAAGCTGCGCAGAGCCAGATACTTTGCCGCGAATATCGCACATCGGCTGCCCGCTGCAGGGCAGATCGTCCCTACCCCGGAACCTCATGAGAGGGTAGTTTTCCTCCACCACTTCCTCTGCGGACTGGGGTTTCCCCTTGAATCATTCGTCCGCGGTCTCATGTTCTACTACGGGCTGGACATCCATGATCTGGCCCCAAACTTCATTCTCAACATTTCGGCATTCATCGTCATCTGTGAGGCATTCCTCCACATCCGCCCCCACTTCGGCCTATGGCTAAAGACCTTCAATATCAAGACGAAGGTGGTGGGCGGCCAACAAGCAGAATGCGGAGGAGCCATGGTGGGCAAGATGCCCGACGTTATATGGCTTGAAGGCTCCTTCGTGGAGACCATAAAGGGGTGGCAATCAGCGTGGTTCTACATCATCGAGCCGCGCGACACCAAATGGGTGGCTGCCCCCGAGTTTCAATCTGGATTCCCTACACGGCTCACTTCCTGGAAAGAGAAGGGCTTGCCATGGGGTTCATCGGTGGAGCTGGACGGACTCCAGAAATGTATCCTGAACATGACAAGCAAGAAGCTCAAGCTTGTCAACATAGTCCAGGTCATGCTCATCCGCCGGATCCTCCCGTGCCAACAACGGGACTTCAACTTGTGGGAGTTCGACCTGGCCCAGCACCAGACTCTGAGCGAGCTCTTCGACGCGATGCACAAGGACGTTTGGAAGGTGTTGTTCAAGGGCGCCGAGGTCCCTCCCTCCCTCAACGAGGACCACGGGCTAAGCGCGAAGCGCCAAGCGCATTCGGTGAGTTCTATACATCTGGTAGGATATTTATTTCCCCCAGCTTAACCATGTGCGGGGTCTGAGCTCCATGCCCTTGACAGGACTGGGTGGAGACGTCGGGGCAGATTAACTGTCCGGCCCCTCTGCCCGAAGGCACTGCGGACGCTCTCCTGACAGAGATGTTGACTCCGGCTCCTTACAAGGTGCCGGAGAAGACCAAGAAGGCCAAGGGAACCCGAAAGAGTTCCCGACGCCAGGGTTTATCGGACTTATCGTCCGATAACTCCACAACGCACTCCCCCCCCCCCCCGAAGATGAGGAGGAAGATGAAGGTTTTCCCCCTCCGGTCGGGGGCGACAAGAAAAGGAAGGCTGCCCCTACTGGGGGTCGAAGGGTCCAAGAAGGGAAGGACTCTCCTTCCGGACTACTCCACCACCGCTGCCGAAGGCGAAGACGAGTGGCTGCTCAAGGCCAAGCTCCTGGCGAAGTCGTAAGTATTCGGACACCAGAGTAACTCATAGCATTCCTTTGTCGCACTGCTTCTCCTAACGCCGAATTATGATTATGTAGACTGCCACAAGCCCGTATCGACGTATCGTCGGACGGCTCCCTGGGCTCGTCGGATATGGATAGCGATCCACTTCCGATCGCCACCTCCCCTTGCCCTATGGACAACACCGAGGTATTGTCTCAAGAGGCACCGGGTCGAGGGGAGACAGTCCCGAAGGCACCTCAAGGCGACCTTCCGGACTCCGGGAGCAGAGGGAGCAAGGCTCCCGAGGGCTCCGAGTTCGGCCATCAGCCGAACACCGCGCCGGAACCTCCAATGGTTCTGGACTCAGGCAGGCGGCCTCCTGCCAATAGGGGCAAGACGCTTGTGCCGGTGACCTCTGTCCAACCAGAGGCACCGGACAATCTGCTGGGAGCGCTTCGCAGCGCTTCCATCGACGAAGAGCACCGCACTATTATGAGTGCGGTGGTCCAGAAGGTTCAGTCCGCCAAGAGCGGATTGACTGAAGCCTGTGCCAGCCTTCTAACAGGCTTTGAGGTAAGTTTTTGAAATATAGGAAAAATATTACCACATAGACAGTAGCCCATGATGCTCCGTTCAGTGTTCAAAAAGAAAAGCCGAATAGAGGATCAAACAATATCGCAGGAGTCTAACATAAGTATGTCTATATGCGTATGCAGGCTTCGCTGCTGGCCTCTGGCGCACAGACTGCGGAGGTTGCCGCATTGAAGCAGGACCTTGAGGGGTCCAAGAAAGAGCTCAGCCTTGCCAAGAGGCAGCTCGAGGAGAACAAGGGTAAGTAATACCCTGTCTATAGATATGTATATATAAAAGAAGACGCGATTGCAAAATGACAGGATCATCGTAAATTTGCCAGGGGCCATGACCGAGGTGGCGACCCTGAAGCAAGCGCTATCTGAGGCCGAAGACAGAGTGGCCAAGGAGCACACCAAGCGGGAAAGGCAGGAGGCACGGGTGGGCAAGGTGCAGCAAGAGCTCCAAGCTCTCGTGTCGAAGCATGAGGCGTTGGAGCGTGACTCGAAGACGCGAGAGTCCGAGCTTGCCGTGGCCCTCGAAAGCACGAAAAATGCCAAGGCTGAATCCCAAAGAGCCCTCTAGGAGATTGAGGCGATGAATAAAATAGCGGCGGGTGAGGCATTCTTTATGCAGAGCAAGAATGTGAAAGTAAATTACTTGTTACTTACCCGAATTCGGAGCTCTCCAGGAGTGTTTGCAGATTTGCCCCGCACCGTGTCGGATGCCACACAGTTTTACCAGGCCAAGGAGGGAAGCTCAACGGAGAAGTTGTTCTGGTCTCAGTATACTGGGGCCGAACACCTGGTGCCCATGAGCGACCAGCTAAAGCAGCTGGTCGAGCTACACAAGGCGGCCGAACAGGCCATGAAGGGCTTTATAGTCTGGATGTGGTCTGGCAACACCCTTCCCAACAGCTACTCCAGCCTGGTGAGGCAGCTTGCGGATGCCTGCCCACGGCTGGAAGTCATCAAGCGGTCTGTCTGCATCGAAGGTGCACGCCGGGCTTTCGCCCGTGTGAAGGTGCAATCGGCCAAGCTGGATGTCATGAAGCTGATTAAGGAAGGGCTGCCGGCGGGCAAGGAGCATCGCCACCCCTTGATGTACTATGAGGGTGTCCTGAAGGGTGCCCGTCTCGTAGCGGACGAGTGTACCAAAGATACAATATTTGATTAAACCTGCTCGTGTAATCCTGTATTCATGAAAACTTGTTCATATGCGCTATGCAACGCTTGTTTGAATTTAAAATATTACCTTCTGTTCGGCTGTTTATCAAATCTGAGAGATGGCTAGTCGTCGGCTTCTGCCCCCATGCCACGAGTGCTGGGGTGTTCGGGATAAACCTGAGCACTCTTGTTCCCATTTTTGGGTCCTTTGAGGGAGGTGCTCAGCACAACAAACAAGGCAATCAGACTATAATGCGTTATCACTCTCACTTAGCCATAGAATTCTATAATTTTAAATTTCGGCGAAGCCCCTAGTGTTTGGAAGGCCGAACTCGGGGCGCGATACACGCCATAAGCCGCACAGGGCCGACTCGTCGCTCTAAGCGGCATAAGTCTTTAGGGACTCGAAAACCTCTCGAACGGCGACCAGTCTCTCGCCTTATCATGACAGTCAGTTTTAGCTTTCTCTACTGAGGTGCTTAGCCCAGCTGAACCGGGCACAATCGCAGTAGTTCTCCGAGTGCTACCTTAGCCGATATAGCGGAACGTAAGGTACCAAAACATGGGAGCCGGGCAAACCCAACTATTGACGAAAGACATGATTCAGAGCTGATGCATATAATGCTCTAAGTTCGGGGTGCCACACTTATGAAAGTGTTCGGACTTCTCACACCATATTGTGGGGTACTTAAGCCCCTGGTGTATTGGCCGTACCAAAGTGTACGGTTGCAAGGTGTCAATAATGAACACACACACACACACACACACACACACACACACACACACACACATATATATATATATATAAAGAAGAATGCAATAATAGTCTTAATGCTATGCATTGTTTATTCAAAAAGGTGCGTTAAAGCAGAATGATACATGCAGTGCAATAAGCAAAAAGTAGGACTATGTCCCCTCCAAGGGCGAGCTGAAGAATAGTATTAAGGCAAGTATTACACTCGTTATCGTAATCCACCTGGGAGTTCTATGGTGTGATGTAGCTTTCTGCCTTCTTGGTTGCTGCATCATATGTTCGGCAGTCATGCTATCGGACCGGGTTTCCAGAGATTAAAGTCCTGAAAAGAAAAGAAAAATAACAAAACGGGAAGCCCCTAGTGCGGTTTAAACCGCGTCTTGGGGCGTGTCGTAGTCATGCCCACCTCCCGCCTGTGCCCATGGTATTTTTAATGCGTAATTATGTACGTGTGGCCCGAATTTCGCCCTTTGTCTTGGGCCGGGGCGGGGGCCGCATTGCTATGCGAGCTCGGAACGTGCCAGGCGGTCCTATTGCCGATTACTTCGGGCGCGCTTGAAGGTGTTCGGGTCCTTAAACACCGAACTAGTGGATTGCCTTAAGAGGCTGCTTTGCGCTTCCACTGCGAGGGCCGCAGTGTGCTCCTCCGTTCGGAGAGAGCGCTCTGTGTTTCCATTAACTGTAATGACCCCCTGAGGTCCTGGCATCTTGAGCTTGAGGTATGCATAATGTGGTACCGCATTGAATCTCGCAAATGCGGTTCGCCCGAGCAGTGCATGATAACCATTGCGGAACGGGACTATATCGAAGATTAACTCTTCACTTCGGAAGTTATCCGGGGATCTGAAGACCACTTCCAGTGTGATTGAGCCTGTGCAATGGGCCTCTACACCTGGTATGACGCCTTTAAAGGTCGATTTTGTGGGTTTGATCCTTGAGGGGTCTATACCCATTTTGTGCACCGTGTCCTGGTAAAGCAGGTTCAGGCTGCCGCCGCCATCCATGAGGACTCGAGTGAGGTGAAATCCGTCAATATTTGGGTCTAAGACCAGTGCGGCGAATCCGCCATGATGGATACTAGTGGTGTGGTCCCTGTGATCGAAGGTGATCGGACAGGAGGACCATGGGTTGAACTTTGGGGCGGCTGGCTCCAACGCATATACGTCCCTGAGCGCATGCTTCCGCTCCCTCTTGGGGATGTGGGTTGCGTATATCATGTTCACTGTCCGCACTTGTGGGGGGAACCTCTTCTGTCCTCCGGTATTCGGCTGCCGGGGCTCCTCCTCGTCATCGCTATGTGGCCCCTTATCTTTGTTTTCGGAAATTAACTTGTAGGCCTGCTTGAACACCCAACAATCCCTATTGGTGTGGTTGGCTGGCTTGTTGGGGGTGTCGTGTATTTGACACGAGTGATCGAGTATATGGTCCAAACTGGACAAGCCCGAAGTGCTTCTTTTGAATGGCTTTTTCCGCTGACCGGGTTTAGAGCCTTTGAATCCGGCATTGACTGCCGTATCCTCGGTATTGTCGCTGTTAATGCGGCGCTTATGTTTGTTGCGACGTGACCTGTGCTATGTCTTGAGCTTGCCTTGGTTTCCCCCGAAGAGGAAGGGATGATGCAGCAGAGTAGCGTAAGTATTTCCCTCAGTTTTTGAGAACCAAGGTATCAATCCAGTAGGAGGCCACGCTCAAGTCCCTCGTACCTGCACAAAGCGATAGCTACTCGCAACCAACGCGATTAGGGGTTGTCAATCCCTTCATGGTCACTTACGAGAGTGAGATCTGATAGATATAATATTTTTGGTATAAAGATGCAAAGTAAAAAGTAAAAGCAAAGTAAAAAAAGCAAAGCAAGATTAAAGTGATGGAGATTGATATGATGAGAATAGACCAGGGGGTCATAGGTTTCACTAGTGGCTTCTCTCAAGAGCATAAGTATTCTACGGTGGGTGAACAAATGACTGTTGAGCAATTGACAGAATTGAGCATCGTTATGAAAATATCTAGGCATGATCATGTATATAGGCATCACGTCCGTGACAAGTAGATCGAAACGATTCTGCATCTACTATTATTACTCCACTCATCGACCGCTATCGAGCATGCATCTAGAGTATTAAGTTAAAAACAGAGTAACGCCTTAAGCAAGATGACATGATGTAGAGAGATAAATTCATGCAATATGAAATAAACCCCATCTTGTTATCCTCGATGGCAACGATGCAATACGTGCCTTGCTGCCCCTTCTGTCACTGGGTAAGGACACCGCAAGAGCGAACCCAAAGATAAGCACTTCTCCCATGGCAAGAACTACCAATCTAGTTGGCCAAACCAAACGGATAATTCGAAGATACTTGCAAAGATAACCAATGATACATAAAAAAATTCAGAGAAGATTCAAATATTATTCATAGATAGACTTGATCATAAACCCACAATTCATCGGTCTCAACAAACACACCGCAAAAAGAAGATTACATCGAATAGATCTCCACAAGAGAGGGGGAGAACTTTGTATTGAGATTCAAAGAGAGAGAAGAAGCCATCTAGCTACTAACTATGGACCCGAAGGACTGAGGTAAACTACTCACACTTCATCAGAGAGGCTATGATGATGTAGAAGCCCTCCGTGATGACAGCCCTCTTTCGGCAGAGCTCCGGAACAAGCCCCAAGATGGGATCTTGTGGATACAGAAAGTTGCGGCGGTGGAATTAGGTTTTTGGCTCCTGTCCCGATCGTTTGGGTGTATGTGTGTATATATAGGAGGAAGAAGTACGCTAGAGGAGCACCGAGGGGCCCACGAGGTAGGGGCGCACCCCCCACCCTCGTGACTGCCTCTTTTGTTCCTTGGAGCAGGGTCCAAGTGTCCTGGATCACGTTTGGTGAGAAAATCACGTTCCCGAAGATTTTATTCCGTTTGGACTCCGGTTGATATTCCATTTCTTCGAAACACGGAAATAGGCAAAAAACAGCAATTCTGGGCTGGGCCTCCGGTTAATAGGTTAGTCCCAAAAATAATATCAAAGTGGAAAATAAAGCCCAATATAGTCCAAAACAGTAGATAATATAGCATGGAGCAATCAAAAATTATAGATACGTTGGAGACGTATCAGGCATCCCCAAGCTTAATTCCTGCTCGTCCTCAAGTAGGTAAATGATAAAAAGAGAATTTTTGATGCGGAGTGGTACTTGTCATAATTTCAATGCAAATCTTCTTAATTGTGGTATGAATATTCAGATTAGAAAGATTCAAGACCAAAGTTTATATTGACATAAAAATAATAATACTTCAAGCATACTAACAAAGCAATTATGTCTTCTCAAAATAACATGGCCAAAGAGAGTTATCCCTACAAAATCATATAGTCTGGCTATGCACTGTCTTCACTACACAAAGTATTTAAATCACGCACAACCCCGATGACAAGCCAAGCAATTGTTTCATACTCTAACTTTTTCAAAACTTTTCAATCTTCACGCAATACATGAGCGTGAGCCATGGATATAGCACTATAGGTGGAATAGAATGGTGGTTGTGGCGAAGACAAAAAGGAGAAGATAGTCTCACATCAACTAGGCGTATCAACAGGCTATGGAGATGCCCATCAATAGATATCAATGTGAGTGAGTAGGGATTGCCATGCAACGGATGCACTAGAGCTATAAGTATATGAAAGCTCAAAAAGAAACTAAGTGGGTGTGCATCCAACTTGCTTGCTCATGAAGACCTAGGGCAATTTGAGGAAGCCCATCATTGGAATATACAAGTCAAGTTCTATAATGTAAAATTCCCACTAGTATATGAAAGTGATAACATGAGAGACTCTCTACTATGAAGATCATGGTGCTACTTTGAAGCACAAGTGTGGTAAGAGGATAGTAACATTGTCCCTTCTCTCTTTTTCTCTCATTTTTTTATTTATTTATTTTTATTTGGGCCTTTTCTCTTTTTATTTGGGCTTCTTTGGCCTCTTTTTTTATTTGTCGTCCGGAGTCTCATCCCGACTTATGGGGGAATCATAGTCTCCATCATCCTTTCCTCACTGGGACAATGCTCTAATAATGATGATCATCACACTTTTATTTTTCTTACAACTCAACAATTACAACTCGATACTTAGAACAAAATATGACTCTATGTGAATGCATCCGGCGGTGTACCGGGATATGCAATATGACAATGATGGAGTGTGTCATGATAAACTAGATGGTGGAAAGTTGCATGGAAATATATCTCGGAATGTCTATGGAAATGCCATGATAGGTAGGTATGGTGGCTGTTTTGAGCAAGGTATATGGTAGGTGTATGATACCGGCGAAAAGTGCGCGGTATTAGAGAGGCTAGCAAAGGTGGAAGGGTGAGTGAGGGAGTCCTATATTAGGGGGTGTTCGGATAGCCGAACTATACCTTCAGCCGGACTCCTGGACTATGAAGATACAAGATTGAAGACTCCGTCCCATGTCCGGAAGGGACTTTCCTTGGCGTGGAAGGCAAGCTTGGCGATATGGATGTTCAGATCTCCTACCATTGTAACCGACTCTATGTAACCCTAACCCTCTCCGGTGTCTATATAAATCGGAGGGTTTTAGTCCGTAGGACAACATACACATCAACAATCATACCATAGGCTAGCTTCTAGGGTTTAGCCTCTCTGATCTCGTGGTAGATCTAATCTTGTACTACCCATATCATCAATATTAATCAAGCAGGACGTAGGGTTTTACCTCCATCGAGAGGGCCCGAACCTGGGTAAAACTTCGTGTCCCTTGCCTCCTGTTACCATCCGGCCTAGACGCACAGTTCGGGACCCCCTACCCGAGATCCGCCGGTTTTGACACTGACATTGGTGCTTTCATTGAGAGTTCCTCTGTGTCATCGCCGTCAGGCTCGATGGCTTCTACAGTCATCGATAGCAATGCAGTCCAGGGTGAGACCTTCCTCCCTGGACAGATCTTCGTCTTCGGCGGCTTCGCACTGCGGGCCAATTCGCTTGGCCGTCTGGAGCAGATCGAAAGCTACGCCCCTGGCCGTCAGGTTAGATTTGGAAGTTTAAACTACACGGCTGACATCCGCGGGGACTTGATCTTCGACGGATTCGAGACACTGCCGAGCGCGCCGCACTGTCCCGACGAGCATGATCTAGCTCTACCGCCGAACAGTGCCCTGGAGGCCGCACCCGCATCGGCTTCGACCCTTAATTTGGAGCCAACCGCGCCGATCGAGGATGGGTGGTTGGATGCCGCCTCAGGGGCTATGATCAAAACGGCGATTGAGCCGAACACCAGCCCCGCACTCCGCGAAACTTGTGACTCCAAGGAGTCGGACTCCTCTCCGGACTCCGAACACTCCGCGCCCCTACCGATCGAATCCGATTGGGCGCCGATCATGGAGTTCACGGTCGCGGACATCTTTCAGCACTCGCCTTTCGGCGATATCCTGAAGTCACTGAAGTCTCTCTCTTTATCAGGAGAGCCCTGGCCGGACTACGGTCAGCAAGGTTGGGGTACGGACGATGAAGAAATTCAAAGCCCACCCACCACCCACTTTGTAGCCACTGTCGACGACTTAACCGACATGCTCGACTTCGACTCCGAAGACATCGATGGTATGGACGCCGATGAAGGAGATGACGAAGAACCAGCACCTACTAGGCCCTGGAAAGCCACCTCGTCATATGACATATACATGGTGGACACCCCAAAAGAGGGAGATGGCGATGGAACAGCGGAGGGTGACCCCTCCAAGAAACAGCCCAAGCGCCGGCGTCAGCGGCGCCGCTCAAAATCCCGCCAACACAAAAATGGTGATTCCAGCACAGGAGATAATAATACTCCGGAGAGTGCCGAAGAAAACCCCCTCCAGCAAGGTCTAGCACAGGAGGATGGAGAAACCAGCCCTCATGAGAGAGCGGCAGACAAAGAGGTTGAGGACGATAATTA
The DNA here is from genome assembly GCF_018294505.1 of Triticum aestivum. Lineage (NCBI taxonomy): Eukaryota > Viridiplantae > Streptophyta > Magnoliopsida > Poales > Poaceae > Triticum > Triticum aestivum. The sequence continues at coordinate 102,574,195 of NC_057809.1, forward strand.
TATGCCTCCCTCTGAAGACGAGGCAAGCCTCGACGACGATGAATTCGTCGTGCCAGAGGATCCCGTTGAGCAAAAGCGTTTCCAACACAGGCTTATCGCCACGGCAAGAAGCCTCAAGAAAAAACAGCAACAGCTCAGAGCTGATCAAGATTTGCTGGTTGACAGATGGACTGAAGTCCTTGCGGCCGAAGAGCATAAACTCGAACGCCCCTCCAAGAGTTACCCAAAGCACAGGTTGCTACCCCGATTAGAGGAGGAAGCACTTGATGCGGCCGAACGGCCACCTCGTGGCCGCGACAGAGAGTCCTCCCGGCCCTCCACTCAAGCCGCACCCCGTACCAAGGCACGGGAATATGCGCCGGACTTACGAGACATGTTGGAGGACAAGGCAAGGCAAACACAATCGATCTACGGATCGCGTGGGCACCCCATGGCTCGAGACGGTAACCGTCACGCCGGCCAAAAATTCGGCAGGGCCGAACACAGTAGACAAAGCTCATCAGAGCTACATCATGATATCACCCAGTACAGAGGCGCCGCACACCCGCTGTGCTTTACAGATGAAATAATGGATCATCAAATCCCCGAGGGTTTCAAACCCATAAACATCGAATCATATGATGGCACAACAGACCCTGTAGTATGGATTGAGGATTATCTCCTTCATATCCACATGGCCCGCGGTGACGATTTTCACGCCATCAAATACCTCCCACTCAAGCTTAAAGGACCAGCTCGGCATTGGCTCAACAGCTTGCCAACAGGGTCAATCAATTGTTGGGAGGACCTGGAAGCCGCATTCCTCGACAATTTCCAGGGCACTTATGTGCGACCCCGAGACGCCAATGACCTAAGTCACGTAATCCAGCAGCCAAAGGAATCGGCCAGACAATTCTGGACACGGTTCCTACCAAAGAAAAATCAAATAGTTGACTGTCCGGACGCTGAGGCCCTAGCAGCCTTCAAGCACAATATCCGTGACGAGTGGCTGGCCCGTCACCTCGGACAGGAAAAGCCGAAATCTATGGCAGCACTCACGACACTCATGACCCGCTTTTGCGCAGGAGAAGACAGCTGGCTCGCTCGTAGAAATAATATGACCAAGAACCCTAGTAGTTCGGACACCAGGGACATTAGTGGCAGGTCGCGTCGCAACAAGCAGAAGTGCCGCATTAACGGCGACAACGCTAAGGATACGACAGTTAATGCTGGATTCAGAGGCTCTAAATCCGGTCAGCGGAAGAAGCCATTCAACAGGAATCCTAGGGGCCCGTCCAGCTTGGACCGAATACTCAACCGCTTGTGCCAAATACATGGCACCCCCGAAAAGCCGGCTAATCACACCAACAGGGATTGTTGGGTGTTCAAGCAGGCAGGCAAGTTAAGCACCGACAATGAAGACAAGAGGCTGCACAGCGATGACGACGAGGAGCCCCGGCCGCCGAACAACAGTGGACAGAAGGGTTTTCCCCCACAAGTGCGGATGGTGAACATGATATACGCAACCCATGTCCCCAAAAGGGAGCGGAAGCGTGCGTTAAGGGACGTATACGCGGTAGAGCCAGTCGCCCCAAAGTTCAACCCATGGTCCACCTGCCCGATCAGCTTTGATCGAAGGGACCATCCCACTAGCATCCGTCATGGCGGATTCGCTGCATTGGTTCTAGACCCAATTACTGACGGATTTCATCTCACTAGAGTCCTTATGGACGGCAGCAGCAGCCTGAACCTGCTTTACCAGGATACAGTGCGGAAATGGGCATAGATCCCTCGAGGATTAAGCCCACCAAAACGACCTTTAAAGGCGTAATACCAGGTGTAGAGGCCAACTGCACAGGCTCAGTCACACTTGAAGTGGTCTTCGGATCTCCGGATAATTTCCGAAGCGAGGAGTTAATCTTTGACATAGTCCCATTTCGCAGTGGCTATCACGCACTGCTCGAGCGAACCGCATTTGCTAAGTTCAATGCGGTACCGCATTACACATACCTTAAGCTCAAGATGCCAGGCCCTCGAGGAGTAATTACGGTCAATGGAAACACCGAACACTCCCTCCGAACGGAGGAGCACACGGCGGCCCTTGTAGCGGAAGTTCAAAGCAGCCTCTCCAGGCAGTTCTCCACTCCGGCCACTAAACGACCAGACACCGTCAAGCGCGCCCGGAGTAACCTACAACAAGACCGCCTGGCACGATCCGAGCAGGCGTAGCAATGCGGCCCCAACCCCAACCCTCGCAAAAAGGCGACGCCAGTACTTCGCGTACATAACTACACTCTAGAGATACCATGGGCACAGGGGGAGGGGCACCATCACGGCACGCCCAATACACGGCTTAAACCGTACCTAGGGCTGCCGATTTTTTAATTTTCTCTTACTTTTAGGACTTCATCCTTCGGAAGGCCTGTTCGGCGGTTCAATTGCGCACAAACGATGCAAGAACCAGGGAAGCAGACAAGCCACGTCGCACTACGGAACTCCCAGGTGGTCTCTATCATGAGCAGTATACCTGTTTCGCATATTATTCCGCAGCTTGCCCCTGGAGTAGACATGTTAAATAGTCCAACTTTTCATTTATTGCATTACTTGTATCGTTCTGCTTTGATTGCAGCTATTTTTAAACAATGCATAGCTTTTGTCTATTTTTTCATTATCTTTTTATAAATAAATGTTCCTTAACGACATGTTGCACCCATACACGTTGGTACGGCCAAAATACGCCAGTTGCTTTCGTACCCCTCAATATGGTGTGAGAAGTCCGAACACTTTAACAAGTGCGGCACCCCGAACTTATAGCATTATATGCATCGGCTCCGAATCATGTCTTGGGTCAATAGTTGGGCTTGCCCGGCTCCTATGTTTTGGTGCCTTACGTTCCGCTATATCGGCTAAGGTAGCACTAGGAGAACCACTGCGATTGTGCCCCGGTTGAGCTGGGTCGAGCACCTCAGTGGAGAAAGCTAAAACTGACTATCATGATGAAGCAAGAGCTGGTCGCTGTTCGAGAGGTTTTTTCGAGTCCCTAAAGACTTATGCCGCTTAGGGCGAGGAGCCGGCTCTGTCCAGCCAAGGCGTGGATAGCGCCCCAAACTCGGTCTTCCAAATACTAGGGGCTTCGCCGAAATTTAAAATTATAGAATTCTATGGCTAAGTGACAGTGTTCACGCATTATAGTCCGATTGCCTTGTTCGTTGGGCTGAGCGCCTCCCTTGAAGGACCCAAACATGGGAAAAAGAGCGCTCAGGTTTATCCCCGAACACCCCAGCACTAGCGGCACGGGGGCAGAAGCCGACGACTCACCATCTCTCAGAATTGATAAACAGTCGCACAGAAGGTAATATTTTAAATTCCAACAGCATTGCTTAGCGCATATGAACAAGTTTTCAGCGCACAGGATAACACGAGCGGGTTTTACTCAAAAAATACATCCTTGGTACATTCATCCGCAACAAGGCGGGCACCCTTCAGAACATCCTTATAATAATTCTCGGGCTTGTGATGCTCTTTCCCCGACGGTGGCCCATCCTTCACAAGCTTCTCTGCATCCAGCTTGCCCAGTGCACCTTAGCACGGGCAAGGGCCCTACGGGCACCTTCAATGCAGATGGAGCGCTTGATGTCTTCAAGCCTCGGACAGGCCTCCACCAGCCACCGCAGCAGCCCGAAATAGCTCCCAGGCAGAGCCTCTCCAGGCCACAGCCGAACTATGAGGCCCTTCATGGCCTATTCGGCTGACTTGTGGAGCTCGACCAGTTGCTTCAGCTGGTCGCTCAGGGGCACGGGGTGTCCGGCCTCAGCATACTGAGACCAGAACACCTTCTCTATCGAGCTGCCCTCCTCGGCTCGATAGAATGCGGCGGCATCGGACACACTCTGGGGAAGATCTGCGAACGCTCCTGGAGAGCTCCGGATTCGGGTAAGTAACAAGTAACTCACGTTTATATGTTTTCTTTGCATAAAGAATGCCTTGCCCGCCGCTATCTTTTTCACCTCATCCAACTCCTGGAGGGTCTTCTAGGATTCGTCCTTGGCAGACCTGGCATTTTCAATAGCCACCGCGAGCTCGGATGCTCGCATCTTTGAGTCAAGCTCCAAACTCTCATGTTTTTCCATGAGAGCCTGGAGCTCTTGCCGCACCTTGCCAACCTCGGCCTCACACTTCTCCCGCTCGGTGTGCTCCGAGGTCGCCCTCTTCTTGGCCTCGACCAGCACTTGCTTAAGGGTCGCCACCTCAGACGTGGCCCCTACATTAGCCACGATAATCCTGTCATTTTTTTTGCAATTGCACCTTTTTATATATATTCAAAAACAAGGTATTTCTTACCTTCATTGTCCTTGAGCTGCTTCTTGGCACGACCGTGCTCTTGCTCGGACCGCTCGAGGTTCTGCTTTAGCATGTCCACCTCTGCAGTCAGTGCGGCGGACGCAAGCAAGCACGCCTGCATATGACTCATTTTTGTTAGACTCCTGCAAATTATATTTGATCCTCTATTCGGCTTTTCTTCCCGAACGCCAAACAGAGCATCAGGGGCTACTGTCTATGTGGTACTATTATTTACACATTCTTTACTTACCTCAAAGCCTGTCAAAAGGCCCGTACAAGCTTCAGTCAGTCCGCTCTTGGCGGACTGAACCTTCTGGATCACCACACTCATAATAGTGCGGTGTCCTTCGTCGATGGAGGCGCCTTGGAGCACCTCCAACATATTGTCCGGCGCCTCCAATTGGACGGGGGCCGCCGGCACGGTGGACTTGCTCCTCTTGGAAGGAGGTCCCCCGCCGGACTCTGGAACCTTTGAAGGTTCTGGAGCGGTGTCCGGCCTAGAGCCGGACTTGGAGCCCTGGGGGGTTTCATCCCCTTTACTCCTGGAGTCCGGGAGGCCGCCTTGCGACGCCTCCAGGACCACCTCCTCCCGGCTTGGAACCTGTTGGGACAACACTTCGGCGTCGTCCATAGGGCGGGGGGAGGAAGCCGTCGGAAGCGAGTTCACATCCGACGAGTCCAATGAGCCGCTCGACGACGCGTCGAGCCGGTCTTTGGGTGGGTTGCATAAACATATTCGATGTAAGGGAAAGCTGTGCAATAAATGAATACTATGAATTACTCCGGTATCCGGATACTTACGATTTTGCCAGGGGCTTGGCCCTGGGCTGCCACTCATCTCCGCCATTGTCGGCGTCGGCGGAGTAGTCCGGAGGAAGGGTTTTCCCCTTCTTGGACCCTCCGGCCTCCTCAGAGAGGGCGGCCTTCCTTTTCTTCTCTCCTCCCGTTGGAGGGGGAGAGGTTTCTTCTTCTTCCTCCTCGTCTTCACGGGAGGGTGCGTCTTGGATTCGTCGGATGATGAATCCGACACCTCCGGGCGTCGGGCACTCTTTTGAGTCCCCGTGGCCTTCTTCTTGACCTTCTTCTCCGGCACCACATAGGGTGCCGGAACCAGCAGCTTCGCCAAGTGAGCGTCCGCTGGGCCTTCGGGCAAAGGAGTCGGACAGTTGATCTGTCCGGGCGTCACCTGCCAATCCTGTCAAAGGTAAGGGAGTTTAGATCCTGCATAGAGTTAAACTATGAAAAACTAACACCCTGTAAAAGGAAAAAGTAGCTTACCGCGAGAGCGTGACGCTGCGCACTGAATCCGCGATCCTCAGTAGCGGATGCGGGAGCCTTGGCGCCCTTGAAAAGCAGCTTCCAGGCATCTTCGTATGTCGTGTCGAAGAGCCTGTTCAGAGTCTGGTGCCGCGCCGGGTCGAATTCCCACAGGTTGAAAGCCCGTTGTTGGCATGGGAGGATCAAGCGGATGAGCATAACCTGGACTACGTTGACAAGCTTGAGCTTCTTGTCCACCAGGGTTTGGATGCATGTTTGGAGTCCGGTCAGCTCTCCTTTTTTACCCCAAGACAGGCATGTCTCCTTCCAGGAGGTGAGCCGCGTAGGGGGGTCGGATCGAAACTCAGGGGGTGCGACCCATTCGGCATCGCGCGGCTCGGTGACGTAAAACCACCATGATTGCCACCCCTTTAGGGTCTCCACAAAGGATCCCTCGAGCCACAGGACGTTGGCCATCTTGCCAACCATGGCACCGCCGCACTCCGCCTGGCTGCCGCGCACCACCTTTGGCTTGACGTTGAAAGTCTTAAGCCATAGGCTGAAATGGGGCGGATGAGGAGGAACGCGTCGCACACGACGATAAACGCCGAGATATTGAGGACGAAGTTCGAGGCCAGATCATGGAAATCCAGGCCGTAGTAGAACATGAGCCCCGGACAAATGGATGCAGAGGGAAGCCCAGTCCGCGGAGGAAATGGGGGAGGAATACCACCCTCTCATGGGGCCTAGGAGTGGGGATGAGCTGCCCCTTTTCGGGAAGCCGGTGCGCGATGTCGCTGGCCAGATATCCGGCCTTCCTCAGCTTTTTGATGTGTCCCTCCGTGACGGAGGAGACCATCCACTTGCCTCCCGCTCCGGACATGACTGGGGAAGGTTGAGGTGGTAGTGCGGACTTGGGTGCTGGAGCTCGAGTGCGCAAGAATGGATAGGCAAAGGAGGAAGAAGGCGTGGGTGAAAAGGTGGATCCTGTTGGGGAACGTAGCAGAAATTCAAAATTTTCCTACGAGTCACCAAGATCTACCTATGGAGAGACTAGCAACAAGGGGAAGGAGAGTGCATCTACATACCCTTGTAGATCGCTAAGCGGAAGCGTTCAAGAGAACAGGGTTGAAGGAGTCGTACTCGTCGTGATCCAGATCACCGGAGATCCTAGTGCCGAACGGACGGCACCTCCGCGTTCAACACACGTACAGCCTGGTGACGTCTCCCATGCCTTGATCCAGCAAGGAGAGAGGGAGAGGTTGAGGAAGACTCCATCCAGCAGCAGCACAACGGCGTGGTGGTGGTGGAGGAGCGTGGCAATCCTGCAGGGCTTCGCCAAGCACCTGCGGGAGAGGAGGAGGTGTCACGGGAGGGAGGGAGGCGCCAGGGCTTCAGGTATGGCTGCCCTCCCTCCCCCCACTATATATAGGGGTAAGGGAGAGGGGGAGGCGTAGCCTTGCCCCTTCCTCCAAGGAAGGGGTGCGGCCAAGAGGGGGGGAGGAGTCCATCCTCCCCAAGGCACCTCGGAGGTGCCTTACCCCTTGAGGACTCTTCCCTCCCCAAGTTTCCTTGGCGCATGGGCCTCTTGGGGCTGGTGCCCTTGGCCCATATAGGCCAAGGCGCACCCCCTACAGCCCATGTGGCCCCCCGGGGCAGGTGGACCCCCCCCCCCCCGGTGGACCCCCGGACCCCTTTCGGCACTCCCGGTACAATACCGATAAAGTGCGAAACTTTTCCGGCGACCAAAATAAGACTTCCCATATATAAATCTTTACCTCCGGACCATTCCGGAACTCCTCGTGACGTCCGGGATCTCATCCGGGACTCCGAACAACATTCGGTAACCACATACAAACTTCCTTTATAACCCTAGCGTCATCGAACCTTAAGTGTGTAGACCCTACGGGTTCGGGAGACATGTAGACATGACCGAGACGTTCTCCGGTCAATAACCAACAGCGGGATCTAGATACCCATGTTGGCTCCCACATGTTCCACGATGATCTCATCGGATGAACCACGATGTCAAGGACTCAATCGATCCCGTATACAATTCCCTTTGTCTAGCGGTATTATACTTGCCCGAGATTCGATCGTCGGTATACCGATACCTTGTTCAATCTCGTTACCGGCAAGTCTCTTTACTCGTTCCGTAACACATCATCCCGTGATCAACCCCTTGGTCACATTGTGCACATTATGATGATGTCCTACCGAGTGGGCCCAGAGATACCTCTCCGTTTACACGGAGTGACAAATCCCAGTCTCGATTCGTGCCAACCCAACAGACACTTTCGGAGATACCTGTAATGCACCTTTATAGCCACCCAGTTACGTTGTGACGTTTGGTACACCCAAAGCATTCCTACGGTATCCGGGAGTTTCACAATCTCATGGTCTAAGGAAAAGATACTTGACATTAGAAAAGTTTTAGCATACGAACTACACGATCTTTGTGCTAGGCTTAGGATTGGGTCTTGTCCATCACATCATTCTCCTAATGATGTGATCCCGTTATCAACGACATCCAATGTCCATAGCCAGGAAACCATGACTATCTGTTGACCACAACGAGCTAGTCAACTAGAGGCTCACTAGGGACATATTGTGGTCTATGTATTCACACGTGTATTACGATTTCCGGATAATACAGTTATAGCATGAATAAAAGACTATTATCATGAACAAAGAAATATAATGATAACACTTTTATTATTGCCTCTAGGGCATATTTCCAACAGTCTCCCACTTGCACTAGAGTCAATAATCTAGTTCACATCACCATGTGATTAACACTGACAGGTCACATCACCATGTGACCAACATCCAAAGAGTTTACTAGTGTCATTAAACTAGTTCACATCATCATGTGATTAAGACTCAATGAGATCTGGGGTTTGATCATGTTCTGCTTGTGAGAGAGGTTTTAGTCAACGGGTCTGCAACATTCAGATTCATATGTACTTTGCAAATCTCTAGGTCATATTGTAAATGTTGCTTCCACGCTCAACTTGGAGCTATTCCAAATGGTTGTTCCACTATACGTATCCGGTTTGCTACTCAGAGTCACTCGAATAGGTGTTAAAGCTTGCATCGACGTAACCCTTTACGCTGAACTCTTTATCACCTCCATAATCGAGAAACATGTCCTTATTTGTTACAAGGACAATTTTGACCGCTGTCTAATGATCCATTCCTGGATCATTCTTGTACCCCTTGACTGACTCATGGCAAGGCACACTTCCGGTGCGGTACACAGCATAGCATACTATAGAGCCTACGTCTCAAGCATAGGGGACGACCTTCGTCCTTTCTCTCTTTTCTGCTGTGGTCGAGCTTTAAGTCTTAACTTCATACCTTACATCTCAAGCAAGAACTCCTTCTATGACTGATCCATCTTGAACACCTTCAAGATCATGTCAAGGTATGTGCTCATTTGAAAGTACCATTAAGCGTTTTTGATCTATCCTCATAGATCTTGATGCTCAATGTTCAAGTAGCTTAATCCAGGTTTTCACTTGAAAAACACCTTTCAAATAACCCTATATGCATTCCAGAAATTCTACATCATTTCTGATCATCAATATGTCAACAACATATACTCATCAGAAAGTCTATAGTGCTCCCACTCACTTCTTTGGAAATACAAGTTTCTCATAAACTTTGTATAAACCCAAAATCTTTGATCATCTTATCAAAGCGCACATTCCAACTCCGAGATGCTTACTCCAGTCCTTAGAAGGATCGCTAGAGCCAGCATACCTTTTAGCATCCTTAGGATCGACAAAAACTTTCTGATTGTATCACATACAACCTTTCCATACGAAGACTGGTAAGGAAACTCGTTTTGTCATCCATCTGCCAGATTTCATAAATGCAGCTAATGCTAACATGTCCGACGGACTTAAGCATCGCTACGGATGAGAAAATCTCATCGTAGTCAACTCCTTGAACTTGTGAAAAACTCTTCGCCACAAGTCGAGCTTTATAGATGGTGACATTACCGTCCATGTCCGTCTTCTTCTTAAAGATCCATTTATCTCAATGGCTTGCCGATCATCGAGCAAGTCCACCAAAGTCCATGATTTGTTAGGATACATGGATCCTATCTCGGATTTCATGGCTTCTAACCATTTGTCGGAATATGGGCCCACCATCGCTTCTCCATAGCTCGTAGGTTCATTGTTGTCTAGCAACATGACCTTCAAGACAGGATCACTGTGCCACTCTGAAGCAGTACGTATCCTTGTCACCCTATGAGGTACGGTAGTGACTTGATCCAAAACTTCAAGATAACTATCATAAGCTTCTACTTCAATTGGTGTAGGTGCCACAGGAACAACTTCCTATGCCCTGCTACACACTAGTTGAAGCGATGGTTCAATAACCTCATCAAGTCTCCACTATCCTCCCACTCAATTCTCGAGACAAACCTTTCCTCGAGAAAGGACCCGATTCAAGAAACAATCCCTATTGCTTTCAGATCTGAATTAGGAAGTATACCCAACTATTTGGGTGTCCTATGAAGATGCATTTTATCCGCTTTGGGTTCGAGCTTATCAACCTGAAACTTTTTCACATAAGCGTCGCAGCCCCAAATTTTTAAGAAACGACAACTTAGGTTTCTCCAAACGGTGTCGTCTCAACGGAATTACGTGGTCCCTGTTTAAAGTGAATGTGGTTGTCTCTAATGTCTAAGCCATGAACGATAGTGGTAATTTGATAAGAGACATCATGGTACGCACCATATCCAATAGGGTGCAACAATGATGTTCGGACACACCATCACACTATGGTGTTCCAGGCGGTATTAATTGTGAAACAATTTCCACAATGTCTTAATTGTGTGCCAAAACTCGTAACTCAGATATTCATCTCTATGATCATATCATAGACATTCTATCCTCTTGTCACGAAGATCTTAAACTTCACTCTGAAATTACTTGAACCATTCAATAATTCAGACTTGTGTTTCATCAAGTAAATATACTCAACATCTACTCGAATCATCTGTGAAGAAAGAACATAACGATATTCACTGCATGCCTCAGCACTCATTGGACTGCACACATCAAAATGTATTACTTCCAACAAGTTGCTATCTTGTTCCATCTCACTTAAAACGAGGCTTTTCAGTCATCTTGCCCATGTGGTATGATTTGCATGTCTCAAGTGATTCAAAATCAAGTGAGTCCAAACGATCCATCTGCATGTAGTTTCTTCATGCATATATACCAATAGACATGGTTCGCATGTCTCAAACTTTTCAAAAACGAGTGAGTCCAAAGATCCATCAACATGGAGCTTCTTCATGCGTTTTATACCAATATGACTTACATGGCAGTGCCACAAGTAAGTGGTACTATCATTACTATCTTATAATTTTTGGCATGAAAATGTGTATCACTACGATCGAGATTCAATAAACCATTCCTTTAGGTGCAAGACCATTGAAGGTATTATTCAAATAAATAGAGTAACCATTATTCTCCTTAAATGAATAACCGTATTGCGATAGACATAATCCAATCATGTCTATGCTCAACGCAAACACCAAATGACAATTATTCAGGTTTAATACTAATCTGGATGGTAGAGGGAGCGTGCGATGTTTGATCACATCAAACTTGGAAACACTTCCAACACATATCGTCAGCTCACCTTTAGCTAGTCTCCGTTTATTCTGTAGCTCTTTTATTTCGAGTTACTAACACTTAGCAACCGAACCGGTATCTAATACCCTGGTGCTACTAGGAGTACTAGTAAAGTACACATTAACATAATGTATGTCCAATATACTTCTATCGACCTTGCCAGCCTTCTCATCTACCAAGTATCTAGGGTAATTCCGCTCTAGTGACTATTCCCTTTATCACAGAAGCACTTAGTCTCGGGTTTGGGTTCAACCTTGGGTTTCTTCACTGGAGCAGCAGCTGATTTGCTGTTTCATGAAGTATCCCTTCTTGCCCTTGCCCTTCTTGAAACTAGTGGTTTCACCAACCATCAACAATTGATGCTCCTTCTTGATTTCTACTTTCACGGTGTCAAACATCGTGAATACCTCAAGGATCATCATATGTATCCCTGATATGTTATAGTTCATCACGAAGCTCTAGCAGCTTGGTGGCAAAGACTTTGGAGAAACATCACTATCTCATCTGGAAGATCAACTCCCACTCGATTCAAGTGATTGTTGCACTCAGACAATCTGAGCACAAGCTCATCGATTGAGCTTTCTCCCTTAGTTTGCAGGCTAAGAAAATCGTCGGAGGTCTCATACCTCTTGACGTGGGCACGAGCCTGAAATCCCAATTTCAGACCTCGAAACATCTCATATGTTCCGCGACGTTTCGAAAAAGTCTTTGGTGCCTCAACTCTAAACCGTTTAACTGAACTATCACGTAGTTATCAAAATGTGTATGTCCGATGTTCGCAACATCCACAGACAACGTTTGGGGTTCAGCACACTGAGCGGTGCATTAAGGACATAAGCTTTCTACTGTCCGCATAATCGCTACTATCAACTTTCAACTATATTTTCTCTAGGAACATATCTAAACAGTGGAACTAAAGCGCGAGCTTACGACATAATTTGCAAAGATCTTTTGACTATGTTTAGGATAATTAAGTTCATCTTATGAACTCCCACTCAGATAGACATCCCTCTAGTCATCTAAGTGATTACATGATCCGAGTCAACTAGGCCGTGTCCGATCATCACGTGAGACGGACTAGTCATCGTCGGTGAACATCTTCATGTTGATCGTATCTACTATACGACTCATGCTCGACCTTTCGGTCTCCGTGTTCCGAGGCCATGTCTGTACATGCTAGGCTCGTCAAGTTAACCCTAAGTGTATTGCATGTGTAAATCTGTCTTACACCCGTTGTATGTGAACGTAAGGATCTATCACACCCGATCATCACGTGGTGCTTCGAAGCGACGAACTTTAGCAATGGTGCACAGTTAGGGGAGAACACTTCTTGAAATTGTTATAAGGGATCATCTTATTTACTACCGTCGTTCTAAGTAAACAAGATGCATAAACATAATAAACATCACATGCAATTATATAGTAGTGACATGATATGGCCAATATCATATAGCTCCATTGATCTCCATCTTCGGGGCTCCATGATCATCATCGTCACCGGCATGACACCATGATCTCCATCATCATGATCTCCATCATCGTGTCTTCATGAAGTTGTCTCGCCAACTATTACTTCTACTACTATGGCTACCGGTTAGCAATAAAGTAAAGTAATTACATGGCGTTGTTCAATGACACGCAGGTCATACAATAAATAAAGACAACTCCTATGGCTCCTGCCGGTTGTCATACTCATCGACATGCAAGTCGTGATTCCTATTACAAGAACATGATCAATCTCATACATCACATATATTCATCACATTCTTCTTGGCCATATCACATCACATAGCATACCCTGCAAAAACAAGTTAGACGTCCTCTAATTGTTGTTTGCATGTTTTACGTGGCTGCTATGGGTTTCTATCAAGAACGTTTCTTACCTACGCAAAACCACAACGTGATATGTCAATTGCTATTTACCCTTCATAAGGACCCTTTTCATCGAATCCGTTCCGACTAAAGTGGGAGAGACTGGCACCCGCTAGCCACCTTATGCACCAAGTGCATGTCAGTCGGTGGAACCTGTCTCACGTAAGAGTACGTGTAAGGTCGGTCCGGGCCGCTTCATCCCACAATACCTTCAAAACAGGATTGGACTAGTAACGGTGAGCATATTGAACAAAATCAACGCCCCGCAACTACTTTGTGTTCTACTCGTGCAAAGAATCTACGCAATAGACCTAGCTCATGATGCCACTGTTGGGGAACGTAGCAGAAATTCAAAATTTTCCTACGAGTCACCAAGATCTATCTATGGAGAGACTAGCAACAAGGGGAAGGAGAGTGCATCTACATACCCTTGTAGATCGCTAAGCGGAAGCGTTCAAGAGAACAGGGTTGAAGGAGTCGTACTCGTCGTGATCCAAATCACCGGAGATCCTAGTGCCGAACGGACGGCACCTCCGCGTTCAACACACGTACAGCCTGGTGACGTCTCCCATGCCTTGATCCAGCAAGGAGAGAGGGAGAGGTTGAGGAAGACTCCATCCAGCAGCAGCACAATGGCGTGGTGGTGGTGGAGGAGTGTGGCAATCCTGTAGGGCTTCGCCAAGCACCTGCGGGAGAGGAGGAGGTGTCACGGGAGGGAGGGAGGCGCCAGGGCTTCAGGTATGGCTGCCCTCCCTCCCCCCCCCCCACTATATATAGGGGTAAGGGAGAGGGGGGAGGCGCAGCCTTGCCCCTTCCTCCAAGGAGGGGGTGCGGCCAAGAGGGGGGGAGGAGTCCATCCTCCCCAAGGCACCTCGGAGGTGCCTTCCCCCTTGAGGACTCTTCCCTCCCCAAGTTTCCTTGGCGCATGGGCCTCTTGGGGCTGGTGCCCTTGGCCCATATAGGCCAAGGCGCACCCCCTACAGCCCATGTGGCCCCCCGGGGCAGGTGGACCCCTTCGGTGGACCCCCGGACCCCTTTCGGCACTCCCGGTACAATACCGATAAAGTGCGAAACTTTTCCGGCGACCAAAATAAGACTTCCCATATATAAATCTTTACCTCCGGACCATTCCGGAACTCCTCGTGACGTCCGGGATCTCATCCGGGACTCCGAACAACATTCGGTAACCACATACAAACTTCCTTTATAACCCTAGCGTCATCGAACCTTAAGTGTGTAGACCCTACGGGTTCGGGAGACATGTAGACATGACCGAGACGTTCTCCGGTCAATAACCAACAGCGGGATCTGGATACCCATGTTGGCTCCCACATGTTCCACGATGATCTCATCGGATGAACCACGATGTCAAGGACTCAATCGATCCCGTATACAATTCCCTTTGTCTAGCGGTATTATACTTGCCCGAGATTCGATCGTCGGTATACCGATACCTTGTTCAATCTCGTTACCGGCAAGTCTCTTTACTCGTTCCGTAACACATCATCCCGTGATCAACCCCTTGGTCACATTGTGCACATTATGATGATGTCCTACCGAGTGGGCCCAGAGATACCTCTCCATTTACACGGAGTGACAAATCCCAGTCTCGATTCGTGCCAACCCAATAGACACTTTCAGAGATACCTGTAATGCACCTTTATAGCCACCCAGTTATGTTGTGACGTTTGGTACACCCAAAGCATTCCTACGGTATCCGGGAGTTTCACAATCTCATGGTCTAAGGAAAAGATACTTGACATTAGAAAAGCTTTAGCATACGAACTACACGATCTTTGTGCTAGGCTTAGGATTAGGTCTTGTCCATCACATCATTCTCCTAATGATGTGATCCCGTTATCAACGACATCCAATGTCCATAGCCAGGAAACCATGACTATCTGTTGATCACAACGAGCTAGTCAACTAGAGGCTCACTAGGGACATATTGTGGTCTATGTATTCACACGTGTATTACGATTTCCGGATAATACAGTTATAGCATGAATAAAAGACTATTATCATGAACAAAGAAATATAATAATAACACTTTTATTATTGCCTCTAGGGCATATTTCCAACAGATCCTTATCCCCTTATATGGGTGGACGCGACTACATGTCCCCACCAGCCTGGTAAAACTTGCTTATCTCCAAGCGCCGTAATCAAAGGCGCGGTTGGGTTACCCACGCCCGTATTGATGAGAATCCCGGAATAAGGGGACACGATCTCTGCTTTGACAAGACGTGCCAAGGAAACCGCCTCGCATGACGCGCTGAGGTGGAATAATGAAATGACTCGAATAAAGGCTTGGTCGTGGTGTGTCGCACCACGGAATACGTCAGCGGATTAGATTTGTGTAAATATTATTCTCTCTATGGCAATATGTGGAAAACTTATTTTGCAGAGCCGGACTCTATCTTTGTGTTTAAAATCTTATATGAAGTACTTGGAGGAGGAACCCGCCTTGCAATGCCGAAGACAATCTGCGCGCCAGACTCGTCGTCATTGAAGCCTGGTTCAGGGGCTACTGAGGGAGTCCTGGATTAGGGGGTGTTCGGATAGCCGAACTATACCTTCAGCCAGACTCCTGGACTATGAAGATACAAGATTGAAGACTCTGTCCCGTGTCCAGAAGGGACTTTCCTTGGCGTGGAAGGCAAGCTTGGCGATACGGATGTTCAGATCTCCTACCATTGTAACCGACTCTATGTAACCCTAACCCTCTCCGGTGTCTATATAAACCGGAGGGTTTTAGTCTGTAGGACAACATACACATCAACAATCATACCATAGGCTAGCTTCTAGGGTTTAGCCTCTCTGATCGCGTGGTAGATCTACTCTTGTACTACCCATATCATCAATATTAATCAAGCAGGACGTAGGGTTTTACCTCTATCGAAAGGGCCCGAACCTGGGTAAAACTTCGTGTCCCTTGCCTCCTGTTACCAGCCGGCCTAGACGCACAGTTCGGGACCCCCTACCCGAGATCCGCCGGTTTTGACACCGACAGTGAGAGTGCGTATAATCCATGGACTCAACATTAGTCATAAAGAACTCATATACTTATTGCAAAAATTTAGAAGTTATCAAATCAAAGTATTACGCGCATGCTCCTAGGGGGATAGATTGGTAGGAAAAGACCATCGCTCGTCCCCGACCGCCACTCATAAGGAAGACAATCAATAAATAAATCATGCTCCGACTTCATCACATAATGGTTCACCATACGTGCATGCTACGGGAATCACAAACTTTAACACAAGTATTCTTTAAATTCACAACTACTCAACTAGCATGACTTTAATATTATCACCTCCATATCTCAAAACAATTATCAAGCTTCAATCTTTTCTTAGTATTCAACACACTCAAAAGAAAGTTTCACAAATCTTGAATACCAAGCATATTATTATTAAGCAAATTACCATGCTATTAAGAGACTCTCAAAATAATTTAAGTGAAGCATGAGAGATCAATAGTTTCTTTAAAACAAATCCACCACCGTGCTCTAAAAGATCTAAGTGAAGCACATAGAGCAAAATTATAACGCTCAAAAGATATAAGTGAAGCACATAGAGCAAAACTACTTAGCTCAAAAAGATATAAGTGAAGCACATAGAGTATTCTATCAAATTTTAATTCATATATGGCTCTCTCAAAAGGTGTGTACAGCAAGTATGATTTTAGCACACTAAGACACAAAGACACAAATAATACAAGACGCTCCAAGCAAAACACATATCATGTTGGTGAATAAAAATATAGCTCCAAGTAAATTACCGATGGAAGTGGACGAAAGAGGGGATGCCTCCCGGGGCATCCCCAAGATTTGACCTTTTGGTGTCCTTGGATTATCTTCGGAGTGCCATGGGCATCCCCAAGCTTAGACTCTTTCCACTCCTTGTTCCATGATCCATCAAAAGAATTCACCCAAAACTTGAAAACTTCACAACACAAAACTCAAAATAGAAAACTCGTGAGCTCCGTTAGCGAAAGAAAACAAAAGACCACTTCAAGGTACTGTAATGAACTCATTCTTTATTTATATTTGTGTTAAACCTACTGTATTACAACTTCTCTATGGATTATAAACTATTTTCCTAGCCATAGATTCATCAAAATAAGCAAACAACACACAAAAAACAGAATCTGTCAAAAACAGAACAGTCTGTAGTAATCTGTAGCTAGCGCAAGATCTGGAACCACAAAAATTCTAAAATAAATTGCTGGACGTGAGGAATTTATCTATTAATCATCTGAAAAAATAATTAACTAAATATCACGCTTCAAATAAAAATTACAGCAGTTCTCGTGAGCGCTAAAGTTTCTGGTTTTTACAGCAAGTTCAACAAGACTTTCCCCAAGTCTTCCCAACGGTTCTACTTGGCACAAACACTAATTAAACACAAAAAACACAACCAAAACAGATGCTAAATAATTTATTTATTACTAAACAGGAGCAAAAAGCAAGGAATAAAAATAAAATTGGGTTGCCTCCCAACAAGCGCTATCGTTTAACGCCCCTAGCTAGGCATAAAAGCGAGGATAGATCTAGGTATTGCCATCTTTGGTAGGCAATCCATAAGTGGCTCTCATGATAGTTTCATATGGTAATTTTATTTTCTTTCTTGGAAAGTGTTCCATTCCCTTTTTTAATGGAAATTGAAATCTAATATTCCCTTCCTTCTAAGGAAAGGTCTACCAAGAATAATAGGGCAAGAAGGATTGCAATCTATATCAAGAACAATGAAATCTACGGGCACATAATTCCTATTTGCAACAATAAGAACATCATTAATCCTTCCCATAGGTTTCTTAATAGTGGAATCCGCAAGATGCAAGTTGAGAGAGCAATCATCAAAATTACGGAAATCTAGTAAATCACACAAAGTCTTAGGAATAGTAGAGACACTAGCACCCAAATCACACAAAGCATAAAACTCATGATCTTTAATTTTAATTTTAATAGTTGGTTACCACTCATCATAGAGTTTTCTAGGGATAGAAACTTTCAACTCAAGTTTTTCTTCATAAGATTGCATCAAGGCATCAACAATATGTTCGGTGAAGGCTTTATTTTGACTATAAGCAGGTGGAGAATTTAGCACGGATTGCAACAAGGAAATACAATCAATTAAAGAGCAACTTTCATAATTAAATTCCTTGAAATCCAATATAATGGGTTTAGCAACATCTAGATTTTTATTTCTTTCAATCCCACTTTCGTCAATTTCATCATTAAGATCTAAATACTCCGAATTTTTAGAATGCCTTCTAGGTAAAGGAAGATCATATTCAGTTTCATCAAGATTCATATTGCAAAACAAAGATTTAATAGGGGACACATCAATAACTTTTAGATCTTCATCTTGACTTTCATAGGAATTGGAGGAACACGCTTTAATAAAGGCATCTTTGGAAGCACGCATCCTAGCGGTTCTTTCCTTGCACTCATCAATGGAAATTGTCATGGCTTTGAGAGACTCATTGATATCATGCTTAGGAGGAATAGATCTAAGCTTTAAAGAATCAATCTCAAGAGAAATCCTATCAACGTTCCTAGCCAAATCATCAACTTTAAGCAATTTCTCTTCAAGCAAAGCATTAAAATTCTTCTGTGAATTCATTGCCATGGTGTTATTTTTGTGCAGAAATAAAAGTTCTCGAAATGACCTGAAAATCAACGGAGAATTATTTTGGAATATATAAAAAATATTAGAAGGAAGATCCATGTCAGGGGGGCCTCCCCCTGTCCACGAGGGTAGGGGCGCGCCCCCTGCCTCGTGGGCCCCCTGACGCTCCACCGACCTCAACCCTGACTCCATATATTCACTTTCGGGGAGAAAAACCCAGAGAGAAGGATTCATTGTGTTTAACGATACAGAGCCGCCGCCAAGCCCTAAACTCTCTCGGGAGGGCTGATCTGGAGTCCGTTCGGGGCTCCGGAGAGGGGAATCCGTCGCCATCGTCATCATCAACCATCCTCCATCACCAATTTCATGATGCTCACCACTGTGCGTGAGTAATTCCATCATAGGCTTGCTAGACGGTGATGGGTTGGATGAGATTTATCATGTAATCGAGTAAGTTTTGTTAGGTTTGATCCCTAGTATCCACTATGTTCTGAGATTGATGTTGCTATGACTTTTCTATGCTTAATGCTTGTCACTAGGGCCCGAGTGCCATGATTTCAGATCTGAACCTATTATGTTTTCATCAATATATGAGAGTTCTTGATCCTATCTTGCAAGTCTATAGTCACCTATTATGTGTTATGATCCGTTAACCCCGAAGTGACAATAATCGGGACCACTCCCGGTGATGACCATAGTTTGAGGAGTTCATGTATTCACTATGTGCTAATGCTTTGTTCCGGTACTCTATTAAAAGGAGGCCTTAGTATCCCTTAGTTTCCGCTAGGACCCCACTGCCACAGGAGGGTAGGACAAAAGATGTCATGCAAGTTCTTCTCCATAAGCACGTATGACTATATTCGGAATACATGCCTACATTACACTGATGAATTGGAGCTAGTTCTGTGTCACCCTAGGTTATGACTGTTACATGATCGATCGCATCCGGTATAATTCTCTATCACCGATCCATTGCCTACGAGCTTTCCATATATTGTTCTTTGCTTATTTACTTTTCCGTTGCTATTGTTACAATCACTACAAAACACCAAAAATACTACTTTTTCTACCGTTACTTTTGCTATCGTTACAACTACTATCATATTACTTTGATACTAAATACCTTGCTACAAATATTAAGTTATCCAGGTGTGGTTGAATTGACAACTCAGCTGCTAATACTTGAGAATATTCTTTGGCTCCCCTTGTGTCGAATCAATAAATTTGGGATGAATACTCTACCCTCGAAAACGGTTGCGATCCCCTATACTTGTGGGTTATCAAGACTATTTTCTGGTGCCGTTGCGGGGGAGCATAGCTATATTCTTTGATTCACTTTGGATTGATATCTTCTTATCATTATGAAGAACTTGAAAGATCCAAGAACCAAGATTTATCCCTCAACTACGAGGGGAGATAAGGAACTGCCATCCAGCTCTGCACTTGATTCACCTTCTGTTTTGAGTAAGCTTGCGACACCTAAACCTGCTTCTGCTATTAATTCTGATATGTCGCATGTTATTGATGATGCCACTTCTGCTATGCATGATACTTATGATGAAACTACTTCTATGCTTGATTCTACTGTGCCACTTGGTGATTTCTTGATGAAAAACTTGCTAGGGCTAGAGAGAATGAAATTATTGAAACTGATAATATTCATGAAAGTGATGATGAAGATTCTCCCCCTAGATATGAATTGCCTATTGTTCCTGAAGGTTATGTTATTGATGAAGAGACTGCTAGAGACTTTCTTGCTTGCAATGATAGGAGTGATCTTAAGAAATTACTAGCTAAGCTGAAACAAAAAACTCTGAATGCTAGAATAAAATATGATCCAGCTTATGCTACTTCACCTATCTTTGTTACTGATAAGGATTATGATTTCTCTGTTGATCCTGAGATAATTACTTTAGTTGAATCCGATCCTTTCTATGGCTATGAATCTGAAAATGTTGTGGCACATCTTACTAAATTAAATGATATAGCCACCCTGTTCACTAATGATGAGAAAACTCGCTATTATTATATCCTTAAATTATTTCCGTTCTCATTAAAGGGTGATGCTAAGACATGGTTTAATTCTCTTGATCCTGGTTGTGTGCGTAGTCCCCAGGATATGATTTATTACTTCTCTGCTAAATATTTCCCCGCTCATAAGAAACAAGCTGCTTTAAGGGAATATATAATTTTGTGCAAATTGAAGAAGAGAGTCTCCCACAAGCTTGGGGGAGGCTTCTGCAATTACTTAATGCTTTGCCTGATCATCCTCTTAAGAAAAATAAATACTTGATATTTTTTTATAATGGACTAACCGATGCTTCCAGAGACCACCTGGATAATTGTGTTGGTTGTGTTTTCAGGGAAAGAACACCAGATGAAGCTGAAATTTTATTGAATAATATGTTGACTAATGAAAATAATTGGACACTTCCTGATCCAATCCCTAATTCAATTCCTGAGCCAATGATAACCCACAAGTATAGGGGATCACAACAGTTTTCGAGGGTAGAGTATTCAACCAAATTTATTGATTCGACACAAGGGGAGCCAAAGAATATTCTCAAGTATTAGCAGCTGAGTTGTCAATTCAACCACACCTAGAAACTTAATATCTGCAGCAAAGTGTTTAGTAGCAAAGTAATATGATAGTGGTGATAACGGTAGCAAAAGGTAACAGTAGTAAAAGTAATATTTTTGGTATTTTGTAGTGATGATAGCAATAGCAACGGAAAAGTAAATAAGCGAAGAACAATATATGGAAAGCTCGTAGGCAATGGATCGGTGATTGAGAATTATGCCGGATGTGGTTCATCATGTAACAGTTATAACCTAGGGTGACACAGAACTAGCTCCAGTTCGCTGATATAATGTAGGCATGTATGCCGAATATAGTCATACGTGCTTATGGAAAAGAACTTGCATGACATCTTTTGTCCTACCCTCCCGTGGCAGCGGGGTCCTTACGAAAACTAAGGGATATTAAGGCCTCCTTTTAATAGAGAACCGAAACAAAGCACTAGCACATAGTGAATACATGAACTCCTCAAACTACGGTCATCACCGGTAAGTAACCCGATTATTGTCACTTCAGGGTTAACGGATCATAACACATAATAGGTGACTATAGACTTGCAAGATAGGATCAAGAACACTCATATATTGATGAAAACATAATAGGTTCAGATCTGAAATCATGGCACTCGGGCCCTAGTGACAAGCATTAAGCATAGCAAAGTCATAGCAACATCAATCTCAGAACATAGTGAACACTAGGGATCAAACCCTAACAAAACTAACTCGATTACATGATAGATCCCATCCAACCCATCACCGTCCAGCAAGCCTACGATGGAATTACTCACGCACGGTGGTGAGCATCATGAAATTGGTGATGGGGGATGGTTGATGATGACGATGGCGACGGATTCCCCTCTCCGGAGCCCTGAACGGCCTCTAGATCAGCCCTCCTGAGAGGTTTTAGGGCTTGGCAGCGGCTCCGTATCGTAAAATGCGATGAATCCTTCTCCTTGATTTTTTCCTCATCGAAACTCAATATATGGAGGTGGAGTTGGAGTCGGAGAGGCAATAGGGGGCCCACGAGGTAGGGGGGCGCGCCCCCCACCCTCGTGGCAAGACGGTGCCCCCTGGCCTTCATCTTTGGCAGGTATTTTTCTTATTTTCTAAAAACTGTCTCCGTGAAGTTTCAGGTCATTCCGAGAACGTTTGCTCCTGCACATAAATAACACCATGGTAATTCTGCTGAAAACAGCATCAGTCCGGGTTAATTCCATTCAAATCATGCAAGTTAGAGTCCAAAACAAGGGCAAAAGTGTTTGGAAAAGTAGATACGTTGGAGACGTATCAACTCCCCCCAAGCTTAAACCTTTGCTTGTCCTCAAGCAATTCAGTTGATAAACTGAAAGTGATAAATAAAAACTTTTACAAACTCGGTTTGCTCTTGTTGTTGTAAATATGTAAAGCCAGCATTCAAGTTTTCAGCAAAGATTACAACTAACCACATTTGCAATAACGCAAAGGTCTCAAGTTTACTCATATCAATAGCATAATCAACCAGCGAGCCATAATAATAAAACTCGGATGACAACACTTTCTCAAAACAATCACAATATGATATAACAGGATGGTATCTCGCTAGCCCTTTCTGAGACCGCAAAACATAAATGCAGAGCACCTTTAAAGACCAAGGACTGACTAGACATTGTAATTCATGGTAAAAGAGATCCAGTCAAGTCATACTCAATGTAAACTAACAGTAATGAATGCAAATGACACGGTGCTCTCCAACTGGTGCTTTTTAATAAGAGGATGATGACTCAGCATAAAAGTAAATAGATAGGCCCTTCGCAGAGGGAAGCAGGGATTTGTAGAGGTGCCAGAGCTCGGTTTTGAAACAGAGGTGAATAATATTTTGAGCAGTATACTTTCATTGTCAACATAACAACCAAGAGCTGGCGATATCTTCCATGCTACACACATTATAGGCGGTTCCCAAACAGAATGGTAAAGTTTATACTCCCCCTTCCACCAACAAGCACCAATCCATGGCTTTCTGGAAACAACGAGTGCCTCCAGCTAACAAGAGTCCCGGGGGAGTTTTGTTTGCAATTATTTTGATTAAGTTTGCATAAAGCATGGGACTGGGCATCCCGGTGACCAGCCATTTATCTCGTGAGTGAGGAGCGGAGTCCACTCCTCTTGAGAATAACCCGCCTAACATGGAAGATACAGACAACCCTAGTTGATGCATGAGCTATTCGAGCATACAAAACAGGATATTTATTTGAAGGTTTAGTGTTTGGCACATACAAATTTACTGGAATGGCAGGTAGATACCATATATAGGTAGGTATAGTGGACTCATGTGGAATAACTTTGGGGTTTAAGGGATTTGGATGCACAAGCAGTATTCCCGCTTAGTACAGGTGAAGGCTAGCAAAAGACTAAGAAGCGACTAGCTAGAGAGCGACAACAGTCATGAACATGCATTAAAATTAATCCACACCAAATGCAAGCATGAGTAGGATATAATCCACCATGAACATAAATATCGTGAAGGCTATGTTGATTTTGTTTCAACTACATGCATGAACATGTGCCAAGTCAAGTGACTTAAATCATTCAGAGGAGGATACCACCCTATCATACCACATCATAACCATTTTAATAGCATGTTGGCACGCAAGGTAAACCATTATAACTCATAGCTAATCAAGCATGGCATAAGAAACTATGATCTCTAGTTGTCATTGCAAACATGTTTATTCATAATAGGCCGAATCAGGAACCATGAACTAATCATATTTACAAAAACAAAAGAGGTCGAGTTCATACCAGCTTTTCTCATCTCAGCCAGTCCATCATATATCATCATAATTGCCTTTCACTTGCTCGACCGAATAGTGTGAATAATAATAATAGTGCACGTGCATTGGACTAAGCTGGAATCTGCTGGCTTTCAATAAACAGGAGAAGCCAAGGCAATATGGGCTCTTTTGTCAGATCAACGATAATGCATATAAGAGCCACTTCAACAATTTAATCATGGTCTTCTCCTATCGACCCCCAAAGAAAAGAAAAGAAATAAAACTATTTACACGGGAAAGCTCCCAACAAGCAAAAGAAGAACAGGAAATATTTTTGGGTTTTCTTTTTAATTACTACTACAAGCATGGAAAGTAAACTGATTAAAAGCTACAACTATTTTTTTTGGTTTTTCTTAAGGTTTATTAAACACACAAGAAGAAAGCATAAAAGGAAATTAAACTAGCATGGATGATACAATGAAAAAGTATGAGCACCGACATCTAGCAATGAGTGTGTGAACATAAATGTAATGTCGGTGAGAAATACGTACTCCCCCAAGCTTAGGATTTTGGCCTAAGTTGGTCTATGGCCACGGCTGGCCTGGAGGATATCCAGAATAGTAGCTGGGGTCGTACTGTGATGCAGCAGCTATCGCCTGCTGAGCTGTAGTGTGGCGACGAGCGGCCTCCTCTCTCCTCTCGTACTCATCTGCCTCCTCTCTAGTAATAGTATATCCCCCTCTTGCCTGATAATCAAAGAAGGCAGTCTGTCAAAGATTAGTCGTTACCGGAGAGGTGATTCATTCCTCTGAACAAACTGGTGATGAACCATAGCATTAAAGTCTAGGTAAGCAGGTGGTAATTCAATATCATCTTCGCGTACATCTATACCAAGAAAATTAGCTATGCGGGTTGCATAAATTCCACCAAAGAAACCTCCATTACGTCTATTAAGATGCAACCTCCATGCAACAATGGCTCTCAAATTATATGATTTGTCTCCCAACACGGCACTCCTAAGAATACTGAGGTCAAGGACACACACGTGACATGCCTCATCTTTACCATTTATGCATCTACCTATGAAGAGAGCAAAATAATGTATAGCAGGAAAGTGAATGCTCCCTATGGTAGCTTGTGTAATATCTCTAGATTCTCCTACAGTTATATTAGCAAGAAAATCTCTAAATTCAGATTTGCGAGGATCCCTTATACTACCCCATTGTGGAAGTTTGCATGCAGTGGTAAAATCCTCTAAGTCCATGGTATAAGATTTATCATAAAGATCAAACAGGACAGTTGGAGAATTACGTGAAGTTGAAAATTAAAACCTCCTCACAAAGGAACTAGTGACATTATGATACTGACTGCACTTCTCTTCCTCAAAGCTCACGAGATCAGTGTTACGCAAATATGTGTTGAATTCTTCTTTTATTCCCGCTCGATACATAAAATTTTCAGAAGGCCACTCGCAAGGACGCACTGGAGCGTCTCTTGGTGGCTCTCCGTCAGCATCACGCATTGCAAGCCTGGGTCCTTGCTGTAATGCCCTTGATGCGGCTATATCTCCCACATGTCAAAGCATGACTTAGAGGCATAACCGCATTGAAAGCAATGTCGCAAGTGAGGTAATCTTCACACAACCCATGTAATACATAAGGGAAAGAGATACATAGTTGGCTTACAATCGCCACTTCACACAATACATGAATAAAGCATTACATCATCCAGATACAATCAAGGTCCGACTACAAAACCAAAATGAAAGAAGATTACCCCAAATGCTACACAGATCCCCGATCGACCCCAATTGGGCTCCACTACTGATCAACTAGAAACGGAACAACTCAAAGGACAACATCTTCATCGAGCTCCTCCTTGAGCTTGGTTGCCTCACCTGCTCGATATCATCGGCACCTGCAAGCTGGTTTTGGGAAGTATCTGTGAGTCACGGGGACTCAGCAATCTCATACCCTCGCGATCAAGACTATTTAAGCTTATAGGTACGGTAAAAGGTATGAGGTGGAGCTGCAGCAAGCGACTAGCATATTCGGTGGCTAACATACGCAAGTGAGAGCGAGAAGAGAAGGCAAAAGCATGGTCGTACAACTATGATCAAGAAGTGATCCTAGAACAACCTACGCCAAACATAACTCCAACACCGTGTTCACTTCCCGGACTCCGCCGGGAAGAGACCATCACGGTTATACACGCAGTTGATGTATTTTAAATTAAGATCAACTTCAGGTTTTCTACAACCGGACATTAACAAATTCCCATCTGCCCATAACCGCGGGCACGGCTTTCGAAAGTTCAATCCCTGCAGGGGTGTCCCAACTTAGCCGATCACAAGCTCTCACAGTCAACGAAGAATATTCCTTCTCCCAAGACAATCCGATCAGACTTGGCATCCCGGTTACAAGACATCCTCGACAATGGTAAAACAAGTCTAGCAACACCGCCCGAATGTGCCGACAAATCCCGATAGGAGCTGCACATATCTCGTTCTTAGGGCACACTCAGATGAGACATCCTACGAGTAAAACCAACCCTCAAGTTGCCCCGAGGTGGCCCCGCAGTCTACTCAGTCGGACCAACACTCAGAGGAGCACTGGCCCAGGGGGGTTTAATTAAAGATGACCCTTGAGTCTGCAGAACCCAAGGGAAAGAAAAGGCTAGGAGCGAATGGTAAAACCAAAGTTGGGCATTGCTGGAGGAGTTTTATTCAAGGCGAACTATCAAGGGGTTCCCATTATAACCCAACCGTGTAAGGAACGCAAAATCCGGGAACATAACACCGATATGACGGAAACTAGGGCAACAAGAGTGGAACAAAACACTAGGCATAAGGCCGAGCCTTCCACCCTTTACCAAGTATATAGATGCATTAATTAAATAAGAGATATTGTGATATCCCAACAAAATATCCATGTTCTAACAAGGAACAACTCCAATCTTCACCTGCAACTAACAACGCTATAAGAGGGACTGAGCAAAGCGGTGACATAGCGAAACAACGGTTTGCTAGGACAAGGTGGGTTAGAGGCTTGGCTCAACAATATGGGAGGCATGATAAGCAAGTGGTAGGTATCGCGGCATAGGCATAGCGAAAGAGCGAGCAACTAGCAAGCAAAGATAGAAGTGATTTCGAGGGTATGGTCATCTTGCCTGAGATCCCGCAAGGAAGAAGAACGAGTCCATGAAGAAGACAAACGGATGCAGTCGAACGGTTCCTCACAAATGCGACGTTATCGGAACCAACCCGAAGAAGTAACACCAGAAAGAAGCACACAACATAGTAAACAACCAACACATGAACATGGCATGATATGCGGAATGCGGTATGCGGTGCATATGCATGATTTGGAAAGGAATGATTGAACCTGGCCTCAACTTGGAAAACCAAGAGTGCCACTGCAAAGGTGAGGTGATTTCGGTTGAAATCGATATAAAGACCATCGGAATCGGATGCACGGTTTGGAAATGGCAAGCAAAACAAATATGGCACCAGTCTGCGATAATCAGCAAGAGACCATCTAAATGCATCAAGATAAATATGCTACAGCACTCAAACATAACGAAAAAATACATGGCAGGGATCCACTCATGATGCTTGACAAAAGATGAACACTGAGCTACGGCTAATTCACTCATTAACAGGTTCAAACAAGCATGGCAAAAGTGCAAAAGATAACATGTTTCAGACTTAGTGAAATTAACAGGATATCAGGAATTTATCATCAGGAAGCAATGTTTAGAGCATGATAACTACATGCTACAGGAGCATATCATGGCAAAACAAGGCATGGCATGAAGCTACTCAAAGCATGTAACAAAAGTCCCTTAGTGATCATGAGCCAAAAGGGATCAGAAAATACAATTGCAAGCATGTGAACATAGCAAAAACATAAACAGATTCAGACTTAGTGAAAAACTGGAGCATGCAAACAGATTAACAAGTAGGCATGTTTACGAGCTCGATGCACTCACTACAGAGCATGGCATGACAAACTAAGCATACACCCATGAAGAAGACATGGCATAGAAACTAGACATGACAAGAACAACAACATAGCATGCACGGATCAATAGCAACAACCTCGGCAAAATCGCTAAACATGTTAACAATCTGCCAGGAACATTTTATAGCAAAAGTAGAGCTCGATTGAGTCAAGCTAGGGTGCTCCATAATTGAAAAAAAAGACATGGATGGATAGAGCACAACATTATCTACAAAACATCATTACTGATCATCCTCAAAAGAGGCACGGATCACTAGGAAACAACATGAACATATGGCATAAAAATAAAGACAGGGTAAGGACTATCTGAAATTCTAAGTCCCTGAAATCAGCATCATTGAGTAAGCTACTTTGCATGCTTGTGCTAGTCACCACAGAGATCACAAAGTTACATGGCATACACCCCTATAAAGATGGCATGGCATTCTACAGAACACATGGAGAGCTCAGGATCATATCATGCACACATTAATCATGGCAAAAATGACAAAAGGCCATTTGCTGAAACAGATCTGAAATATTCATCACATAGCCCTCTTCCAACAGCATTTCGGGCAACAAGATGAGCTCAAATTAAAAATATGCAATAATATGAAATGATGTACTCGTCGAGACAAACATTTTGATATGCTACACGCACGAATCGGAGCCACGATGAGGAAGTTATGATGGGAAGAAAAATGCACAAAATACTGGGGACTTAGAGAAATGTTACCACTCCGAGAATGGATCTAGGGTTTGACCCGGGTGCACGCAGATTGAGGCGGAGCCGGATCCTCGTCGGAGTTGGCGCCGGAGAACGGGGGAGGCGGTGGCCGGGCTCGAGGTAGGAGTGTCCAAATGGGGTGCGGTTTTCGGCCACGTGATCGTGATCGAACGACCGAGAGGATGGAGGAGGTTTTGGTGGGTTTTGGGCCGCTTTGAAGGGGTGTTGGGCTGCAACACACACGAGGCCTTTTCGGTCCCCTCGGTTAACCCTTGGAGTATCAAACGAAGTCCAAATGGCACAAAACTTGACAGGCGGTCTACCGGTAGTAAACCAAGGCCGCATGACAAGTCTCGGTCCAATCCGAAAACGTTTAACGCCCACACACGAAAAGAGGTAGAAAGGGACACCGGGTGACATAGGAGCGCCGGATTGCAAAATGAACAACGGGGAAAATGCTCGGATGCATGAGACGAACATATATGCAAAAGCGATGCACATGATGACATGATATGCAATGCATGACACGCAAGCAATGCCAAGGAAACAACAGCGAATAACTGGAGGACACCTGGCACATCGGTCTCGGGGCGTTACAACACTCCACCACTACGAGAGGATCTCGTCCCGAGATCTAGAATGGCACCAGAGGGAAAACGGGAGAGAAAGAGAAGGGGTAAAACTAAGTTTCTTCTTTGACCAATGAGTGAAACCAAAGAACCTTGAAAAAGGTTAAGCCATTTCGAGAAAAGAAATACAACAGAGATGAACAAAGTTGACAAACACTCCGTTAGGAAAAGAGGAAAAGAAAGAACCGATTCTGGTAGCACTCCGATTGAGAAGTGATGCAAGAATTTATAAGATGAAAAGAACTAGAAGAGATGACACAACACTCCGGTTAGTTGAATAAGCACAGGAAAGAACATGATCCTGAAAAAAATAGAAGATGGTTGAAGAGAGCAACATCACCATGCCTTCGGAACAAAAGAAAGAATGGAATGGAATGAACGAAGGGAAGCACGATCTTGAGAGAGCACGCTTACAACAAATGCTAGAACAGAGTTGTTGGAAAACCAACAACGAAAAGAATAAACTTGATATGGTCTTATGGAATACATCTCAAATTATGAAGTGACAACCTGCCACTCACGGGAAGAAGAATTGGATTGATATGAACAAGGAGACGAGAAACTATTTCACCGGGAGGAAAAATGAAGAACTTGGGTCATTTATGAGCACCATAAATAGCAACAATCCTTAGGGAAGGCTTTAGGTGAACTATAACCCAAGATAACTCCAATGACGAGATTGATGGGTTTAAAAATATCTCGTTCTTAACAACATGTGAATCATGGAACATGAACTCAAATTATCAAGAATGACATAATACCACCTCCAATGATACGGAAGAAAGAATTGCACTCCGGATTGCAAGATGAAGAATGCTTGAGTTCCTCTGAAAAGAATCTTGATGAACACTTCGAGAAGGAATTAAATCCTTTATGAACCATCATGTAGAACCTTCATGACCAACTCCGGTAACAAAAGGATAACGAAAAGAAAGAGAAGTTGAAAACACAAGGTGAAACCTTGTAATGATTTAGATGGATCTCCAGAATTATATAATTGAAATAACTTTTAGCTTCGGAAAAGAAAGATGGACAACTTGAATCGATAATTTGATGAACCTCCGGAATAGGGAATTAATAACTCGGATGAACAAGAATAAGGATCACGTTATGCGTATCCTTCACCAATTTAAATTGATGACAAACAACGGATTTGGAATACTACTTATTCCCGTAGAAAAGATTAAGAGAGATATCGCGCAAACTTGAGAAAGTTCTTCAATGAACCACCGGTAGGATTGAAGCAACGAATGAATTGATATGAAGAAGGAAGAGAAATCTTGAACTAACCACCGTAAGAATTGGAAATGAACAATGAAAAAAATATAAAGAAACACCAGGAAGAATTATCAAATGAACGAAGGTACAAGAGAGAGTTTGATACAAAAGAACGAAGAGATCACGAGCTGACAAGAGAATACTTGAATGATGCATTGGTAAGATTTGGAGAACGAGAGCTGAAAGATGAGAATGAATAATTCTTCTGAAATGATGGGCTTCGGAGAATCAAACTGAAAAGAATCTTGAACTGCTCCAGATGGGTGAAAAGAATTCTGACAATCAAAAACAATTATGAGAGGATGACAACAAGCTAGAATGACGAATCTTCGAGAGAACGGACCAAGATATGGAGGTAAAACTCTTCTTTGGTCTTCAAGTGTTGAGAATGACGACGAGAAACACCACGATGAATTATTGAGGCACTCCGTAATGAAGAATGGAAAGGTTGAGCCAACGGTGAAAAGAATTCGACAGATCTTGGAGAAAAACATAAGACTGATGATAATTCCTTCTTACGTCAACTTCGAAAAGAATTTAGGATAGCTCCGTGAAAATAAGAAGAGTCGGGTAAGACCCTGGGAAAAGACCTGTGGGTTAGGGCCCACTGAAAAGATACACCGTCGAATGATTTTGAAGAGAGATTGCACAGGTTGATTTAAATGGCTTGAATGAGATAACAACCTCGAAATAGGTTGAACGGATCTTGAATGATAAGATGAGCCTTGAGATATCTTTAGCACTCCGGAACAAATGAATAGCGAGAAATGAATTATTATGATGTGCACCGGTATGAGAAGGCATTTGAAACGAGGAAAGGATATGATCAACACCAAAAGCTTGAATTGAAACCACCGGAGAAGAAAATGAGTGACGAGAGACGAACTTGAAGCTTCGTTAGCATCTTCCTGAGAATCAACGGATATGAACATTAACGGAAAAGAATGGAGAGACTTCCCATCAATAAAATGGATAGTGATAAATAACTCTGAGTCCTTGAAGAAAAAGGGTGGGTGGGCGGGAAAAACAAAGGTAACTTGAGACGGATGAAACAACACCGTTGAAAAACTTGAGTTGATCTTGCGAATGTGACAAATGATAGGACCATATTGAAGAGAATCGCACCGGCTGACAAGGATTGACATGACAAACTCGATGATCGAGGAGGATTAGTATTCGCATCGAAGTATGAGAACACCATTTGGGGAAGGTATGGAATCAACATTTGACTTCGAAGCAACTCGAATACCACAACTCAAAACAAAAACAAAGGATTGGCTTGCGGAATAAGACAAAACAAACATATGATAGAGATTTCGTCCGAAGTTTTCGTGGTGGGGCCCACACGGGCTCGATCGTACAGCACCATCATGTACAAGGCAGTGCACATGACATACGAAGCGTCCCCGAGTCGGCATAGCCAAGGACTCTTTAAGACACAACGAGACCACTGTAAAACCAACCGTGGATAGGCGGACCACTAGACGTCGAACCCCAATTTCATATCATACATCTGTCAGAAAGATATCCTAGGAGCTACTTGAATTCCCACTTATAAACCCCCGAAATTTTCCTGGTTATGCAATCAAGTGTTGGGGATACAGGGGAAGCATAATATCTCACCCAAAACTAGCAAATCCTACATCCAGCTGTATCCATCCTTCAACACATAACCAAGAAATCTTCGGAAATCGTTTACCTCAACCTTCAAAAAGCATCCGTTATACGAGTTATGGCAATACTCCCGAACTCCCACCCCAGTACTGGGTGGAATCGAGGTTATATCACCAACAACTACCTAAAAGAGATTTTTGATGTCGGCGAACTCAGGTATTCCAGAACTGCAACGATAAAATTGTGACGACAACACCTCGGAGCTCAACTCCCCGGGACACTGCCATAACCCCTAAATGTCAGGAGGCACCAAGAACAATGTTCTCGTCACAAAACCATCGAAACGATTCCAAGATACCCGCGTGATCCTAAAACAAATTAGTGGAATTTGAGAAGAGAAGAGTCAAAACTCTACGTCAGGATGCCTCACTACAGCGACCAAGGGACTGAGGAGTAAAAGAATCCTACTCTTTGATATATATAATTCTTAAATGACTCAAAACATTTTTCTAGACTCAACAACGAGAAACGATTAGATCAAGCAGGGGGCTCCTAAGGTCGGGGAAGGCTCTGATACCAACTTGTAACGCCCTCGATGCGGCTATATCTCCCACATGTCGAAGCACGACTTAGAGGCATAACCGCATTGAAAGCAATGTCGCAAGTGAGGTAATCTTCACACAACCCATGTAATACATAAGAGAAAGAGATACATAGTTGGCTTACAATCGCCACTTCACACAATACATGAATAAAGCATTACATCATCCAGATACAATCAAGGTCCGACTACAAAACCAAAATGAAAGAAGATTACCCCAAATGCTACACAGATCCCCGATCGACCCCAATTGGGCTCCACTACTGATCAACTAGAAACGGAACAACTCAAAGGACAACATCTTCATCGAGCTCCTCCTTGAGCTTGGTTGCCTCACCTGCTCGATATCATCGGCACCTGCAAGCTGGTTTTGGGAAGTATCTGTGAGTCACGGGGACTCAGCAATCTCATACCCTCGCGATCAAGACTATTTAAGCTTATAGGTACGGTAAAAGGTATGAGGTGGAGCTGCAGCAAGCGACTAGCATATTCGGTGGCTAACATACGCAAGTGAGAGCGAGAAGAGAAGGCAAAAGCACAGTTGTACAACTATGATCAAGAAGTGATCCTAGAACAACCTACGCCAAACATAACTCCAACACCGTGTTCACTTCCCGGACTCCGCCGGAAAGAGACCATCACGGTTACACACACAGTTGATGTATTTTAAATTAAGATCAACTTCAGGTTTTCTACAACCGGACATTAACAAATTCCCATCTCCCCATAACCGCAGGCATGGCTTTCGAAAGTTCAATCCCTGCAGGGGTGTCCCAACTTAGCCGATCACAAGCTCTCACAGTCAACGAATGATATTCCTTCTCCCAAGACAATCCGATCAGACTCGGCATCCCGGTTACAAGACATCCTCAACAATGGTAAAACAAGTCCAGCAACACCGCCCGAATGTGCCGACAAATCCCGATAGGAGCTGCACATATCTCATTCTTAGGGCACACTCAGATGAGACATCCTACGAGTAAAACCAACCCTCAAGTTGCCCCGAGGTGGCCCCGCACTCTACTCAGTCGGACCAACACTCAGAGGAGCACTGGCCCAGGGGGGTTTAATTAAAGATGACCCTTGAGTCTGCAGAACCCAAGGGAAAGAAAAGGCTAGGAGCGAATGGTAAAACCAAAGTTGGGCATTGCTGGAGGAGTTTTATTCAAGGCGAACTATCAAGGGGTTCCCATTATAACCCAACCGTGTAAGGAACGCAAAATCCGGGAACATAACACCGATATGACGGAAACTAGGGCAGCAAGAGTGGAACAAAACACTAGGCATAAGGCCGAGCCTTCCACCCTTTACCAAGTATATAGATGCATTAATTAAATAAGAGATATTGTGATATCCCAACAAAATATCCATGTTCTAACAAGGAACAACTCCAATCTTCACCTGCAACTAACAACGCTACAAGAGGGACTGAGCAAAGCGGTGACATAGCCAAACAACAGTTTGCTAGGACAAGGTGGGTTAGAGGCTTGGCTCAACAATATGGGAGGCATGATAAGCAAGTGGTAGGTATCGCGGCATAGGCATAGCGAAAGAGCGAGCAACTAGCAAGCAAAGATAGAAGTGATTTCGAGGGTATGGTCATCTTGCCTGAGATCCCGCAAGGAAGAAGAACGAGTCCATGAAGAAGACAAACGGATGCAGTCGAACGGTTCCTCACAAATGCGACATTATCGGAACCAACCCGAAGAAGTAACACCAGAAAGAAGCACACAACATAGTAAACAACCAACACATGAACATGGCATGATCTGCGGGATGCGGTATGCGGTGCATATGCATGATTTGGAAAGGAATGATTGAACCTGGCCTCAACTTGGAAAACCAAGAGTGCCACTTCAAAGGTGAGGTGATTTCGGTTGAAATCGATATAAAGACCATCGGAATCGGATGCACGGTTTGGAAATGGCAAGCAAAACAAATATGGCACCGGTCTGCGATAATCAGCAAGAGACCATCTAAATGCATCAAGATAAATATGCTACAGCACTCAAACATAACGAAAAAATACATGGCAGGGATCCACTCATGATGCTTGACAAAAGATGAACACTGAGCTATGGCTAATTCACTCATTAACAGGTTCAAACAAGCATGGCAAAAGTGCAAAAGATAACATGTTTCAGACTTAGTGAAATTAACAGGATATCAGGAATTTATCATCAGGAAGCAATGTTTAGAGCATGATAACTACATGCTACAGGAGCATATCATGGCAAAACAAGGCATGGCATGAAGCTACTCAAAGCATGTAACAAAAGTCCCTTAGTGATCATGAGCCAAAAGGGATCAGAAAATACAATTGCAAGCATGTGAACATAGCAAAAACATAAACAGATTCAGACTTAGTGAGAAACTGGAGCATGCAAACAGATTAACAAGTAGGCATGTTTACGAGCTCGATGCACTCACTACAGAGCATGGCATGACAAACTAAGCTTACACCCATGAAGAAGACATGGCATAGAAGCTAGACATGGCAAGAACAACAACATAGCATGCACGGATCAATAGCAACAACCTCGGCAAAATCGCTAAACATGTTAACAATCTGCCAGGAACATTTTATAGCAAAAGTAGAGCTCGATTGAGTCAAGCTAGGGTGCTCCATAATTGAAAAAAAGACATGGATGGATAGAGCACAACATTATCTACAAAACATCATTACTGATCATCCTCAAAAGAGGCACGGATCACTAGGAAACAACATGAACATATGGCATAAAAATAAAGACAGGGTAAGGACTGTCTGAAACTCTAAGTCCCTGAAATCAGCATCATTGAGTAAGCTACTTTGCATGCTTGTGCTAGTCACCACAGAGATCACAAAATTACATGGCATACACCCCTATAAAGATGGCATGGCATTCTACAAAACACATGTAGAGCTCAGGATCATAGCATGCACACATTAATCATGGCAAAAATGACAAAAGGCCATTTGCTGAAACAGATCTGAAATATTCATCACATAGCCCTCTTCCAACAGCATTTCGGGCAACAAGATGTGCTCAAATGAAAAATATGCAATAAGATGAAATGATGTACTCGTTGAGACGAACATTTTGATATGCTACACGCACGAATCGGAGCCACGATGAGGAAGTTATGATGGGAAGAAAAATGCACAAAATACTGGGGACTTAAAGAAATGTTACCACTCCGAGAACGGATCTAGGGTTTGACCCGGGTGCACGCAGATTGAGGCGGAGCCGGATCCTCGTTGGAGTTGGCGCCGGAGAACGGGGGAGGCGGTGGCCGGGCTTGAGGTCGCCGCGGGGCGGCGGTGGCCGGCAAGAAGCGGCGCGGCTTCCGGAGCACGGGCGGCGCGCCGGGCGGAGCAGCAAGGCGGCGGTGCACGCGACGGGAGGCGGCGGAGGCGCAGCACGGCGGGTCCCAGCGAGGCGCGCGGCGGCGCAGGCAGCGGGGGCGGCGCGGCGAGGAACGGCCGGCGGCGCGTGCCTCTGGCACGCGACCGAGCGGGCGGCGGAGCAGATCGGGCTCGGGCGGGCCTGCCCTGGGCCCGGCGGGCCGCGGGAGGTGGGAGGCGTGCGGCCGACGCGTGGCGCTGCGGGATTGGGCGCGGGGCGGCGGCGGCGGCGATGACGTGTTGGCCCCTGGTTGGCCGGAGTGAGGTGGCCGGTGGCGGTGGACGCGTCCGATGACGGGCGGACATGTCCGGCGGCGTGGAGGGAGTTGGATCTAGGGTTTTGTCTGCGCGAAAATTCCGGGAGGGACACATATATATAGGTAGAGGGAGCTAGGAGTGTCCAAATGAGGTGCGGTTTTCGGCCACGCGATTGTGATCGAACGACCGAGAGGATGTAGGAGGTTTTGGTGGGTTTTGGGCCGCTTTGAAGGGGTGTTGGGCTGCAACACACACGAGGCCTTTTCGGTCCCCTCGGTTAACCCTTGGAGTATCAAACGAAGTCCAAATGGCACGAAACTTGACAGGTGGTCTACCGGTAGTAAACCAAGGCCGCATGACAAGTCTCGGTCCAATCCGAAAATGTTTAACGCCCACACACGAAAAGAGGTAGAAAGGGACACCGGGTGACATAGGAGCGCCGGATTGCAAAACGGACAACGGGGAAAATGCTCGGATGCATGAGATGAACATATATGCAAAAGCGATGCACATGATGACATGATATGCAATGCATGACACGCAAGCAATGCCAAGGCAACAACAGCGAATAACTGGAGGACACCTAGCACATCGGTCTCGGGGCGTTACACATGCTTCCTTGAAGAACCACCTTGGAACATTTTCCTAAGCATTTTTCTTCCCCTGAAAAATTCTGAAATTTTTTAGTAACTTCAAAATAAAAGTAAACCAAACTCAATAATATTGATAGTAACTACTCCTAGAAGTGCCTAGGGCCTATATCATGCATCAAAACTACTTGGAACCATATAAATTTGACATGCGAGCTCAAGAACAGGGTCACCTAAGCAGCAAAAATTTGCAATGAATAAAGCACTAGAACAAAAACTAATTGGACCAATGGAGGAGTCACATACCAAGGAACAATCTCCCCAAGCAGTTTTGTGAGAGGTGCTTTGTGCAAGGAGATCGAAAATGGCAGCAAAACGAGCTTGGACTCGGGTTTGAGCTGGTTATTCGTGTTTGTGGGAGGAAGATGAAGTGTCTGGGTGCAGGAATAAGTGGAGGAGTGCCACCG
Organism: Triticum aestivum; assembly: GCF_018294505.1. Taxonomy (NCBI): domain Eukaryota; kingdom Viridiplantae; phylum Streptophyta; class Magnoliopsida; order Poales; family Poaceae; genus Triticum; species Triticum aestivum. Next base: position 102,611,817 of record NC_057809.1, read on the forward strand.
TGGGCCCACGAGGCAGGGGGCGCGCCCTCCACCCTCGTGGCAAGGTGGTTGGCCCCCTGGTGTGTTCTCTGTTCCATAAATCCTCAAATATTCTAGAAAAAACATATTTAATTTTCAGGGCATTTGGAGAACTTTTATTTTTGAGGTATTTTTATATTGCACGGATAATCATATAACAGACAGACAAATAATTATTTTATTTTATTTGATATAAATAACAGAAGGTAAAAGTGGGGTACAGAAGGTTGTGCCTTCTAGTTTCATCCATCTCATGATCATCAAAAGGGATCCACTAACAAGGTTGATCAAGTCTTGTTAACGAACTCATTCCGAATAACATGGAACCGAAGAAATTTCGAATAACACTATGTTACCTCAACAGGGATATGCACATCCCCAATAATAAGAATATCATATTTCTTCTTGACACTTGGAAGAGGAAATTCAAAACCTCCAAATATAATCGATGGAATTTTTCCAATAGAGTTGATACTATGAACTTGAGGTTGTTTCCTCGGAAAGTGTACCGTGTGCTCATTACCATTAACATGAAAAGTGACATTGCCTTTAGTGCAATCAATAACAGCCCCTGCAGTATTCAAAAAGGGTCTTCCAATAATAATAGACATACTATCGTCCTTGGGAATATCAAGAATAACAAAGTTTGTTAAAATAGTAACGTTTGCAACTACAACAGGCGCATCCTCACAAATACCGACAGGTATAGCAGTTGATTTATCAGCCATTTGCAAAGATATTTCAGTAGGTGTCAGCTTATTCAAATCAAGTCTACAATATAAAGAGAGAGGCATAACACTAACACCGGCTCCAAGATCACATAAAGCAGTTTTAACATAAATTCTTTTAATGGAGAATGGTATAGTGGGTACTCCTGGATCTCCAAGTTTCTTTGGTATTCCACCCTTAAAAGTATAATTAGCAAGCATGGTGGAAATTTCAGCTTCTGGTATCTTTCTTTTATTTGTAATAATATCTTTCGTGTACTTAGCATAAGGATTTGTTTTGAGCATATCAGTTAATCGCATACGCAAAAAAGATAGGTCTAATCATTTCAGCAAAGCGCTCAAAATCCTCATCATCCTTTTTCTTGGATGGTTGGGGAGGAAAGGGCATGGGTTTCTGAACCCAAGGCTCTCTTTCTTTACCATGTTTCCTAGCAACGAAGTCTTTCTTATCATAACGTTGATTCTTTGATTGTGGGTTATCAAGATCAACAGCGGGTTCAATTTCTATATCATTATCATTACTAGGTTGAGCATCATTATGAACATTATCATTAACATTACCACTAGTTTCAGGTTCATTACCAGATTGTGTTTCAGCATCAGAAATAGAAATATCATTTGGATTCTCAGGTGTTTCAACAATAGGATCACTAGAAGCATGCAAAGTCATATCATTTTTCTTTTTCTTCTTTTTAGACGAACTAGGTGCATTTATATTATTTCTCTGAGAATCTTGCTCAATTCTCTTAGGATGGCCACTCTAACAGCATTATCATTATCTTTACTATTCAATTCATTGAGCAAATCATTTTGAGCTTTAAGTACTTGTTCTACTTGAGTGGTAACCATAGAAGCGTGTTTACTTATAAGTTTAAGTTCACCTTTAACATTAGCCATATAATCACCCAAGTGTTCAAGCATATTTGAATTGTATTTCAATTGTCTTCCAAAATAAGCATTAAAATCTTCTTGCTTAGCCATAAATTTATCAAACTCATCTAAGCATGGGCTAGCAATTTTAGTAAATGGGATTACAGCTTTATCATATCTATAGAAAGAATTTACCTTTACTACATGTGTCGAGTTATCAAGACCATGAGTTTCTTCAATAGGTAATGGATTAAGCTTATATGTTTCTTCAACAAGCGGTAAATTAAGACCATGTATTTCTTAAATAGGAGGTAAATTCTTAACATCTTCATCTTTAATACCTTTTTCTTTCATAGATTTCTTTGCCTCTTGCATATCTTCAGGACTGAGAAATAGAATACCCCTCTTCTTCGGAGTTGGTTTAGGAATAGGCTCAGGAATTGGCTCCGGAGGTGTCCAATTATTTTCATTTGTCAACATATTATCCAATAGAATTTCAGCTTCACCTGGTGTTCTTTCTCTGAAAACAGAGCCAGCACAACTATCCAGGTAATCTTTGGAGGCATCGGTTAGTCCATTATAAAAGATATCAAGTATTTCATTTTTCTATGATCAAGCAAAGCATTAAGTAATTGGAGAAGCCTCCCCCAAGCTTGTGGGAGACTCTCTTCTTCAATTTGCACAAAATTATATATATCCCTTAAAGCATCTTGTTTCTTATGAGCAGGGAAATATTTAGCAGAGAAGTAATAAATCATATCCTGGGGACTACGCACACAACCAGGATCAAGAGAATTAAACCATATCTTAGCATCACCCTTTAATGAGAACGGAAATATTTTAAGGATATAAAAGTAGCGAGTTTTCTCATCTTTAGTGAATAGGGTGGCTATATCATTCAATTTAGTAAGATGTGCCACAACAGTTTCAGATTCATAACCATGAAAAGGATCAGATTCAACCAAAGTAATTATATCAGGATCAACAGAGAATTCATAATCCTTATCAGTAACAAAGATAGGTGAAGTAGCAAAAGCAGAGTCGGGTTTCATTCTAGCATTTAGAGATTTCTTACTCCATTTAGCTAATAATTTTTTAAGTTCAGTTCTATTTCTGCAAGCTAGAATAGCTAAGGAAGCATCTTGATCAAAAACATAACCCTTAGGAATGGCAAGTGGTTCTTCATCATCACTTTCATCAGTATCATCAGATTCAATATTTTCAATCTCTCTAGCCCTAGCAAGTTGTTCATCGAGAAAATCACTAAGTGGCATAGTAGTATCAGGCATACAGGTAGTTTCATCATAAGTATCATGCATAGCAGAAGTGGCATCATCAATAACATGTGACATATCAGAACGAATAGCAGAAGCAAGTGTAGGTGTCGCAAGCTTACTCAAAACAGAAGGTGAATCAAGTGCAGAGCTAGATGGCAGTTCCTTACCTCCCCTCGTAGTTGAGGGATAGATCTTAGTTTTTGGATCTCTCAAGTTCTTCATAATGATAAGCAGATATATATCCCAAGTGACTAAAAGAATAGAGCTATGCTCCCCAGCAATGGCGCCAGAAAATAGTCTTGATAACCCATAAGTATAGGGGATCGCAACAGTTTTCGAGGGTATAGTATTCAACCCAAATTTATTGATTCGACACAAGGGGAGCCAAAGAATATTCTCAAGTATTAGCAGTTGAGTTGTCAATTCAACCACACCTGGAAACTTAATATCTGCAGCAAAGTGTTTAGTAGCAAAGTAATATGATAGTGGTGATAACGGTAGCAAAAGGTAACAATAGTAGAAGTAATATTTTTGGTATTTTATAGTGATGATAGCAATAGCAACGGAAAAGTAAATAAGCGAAGAACAATATATGGAAAGCTTGTAGGCAATGGATCGGTGATGGAGAATTATGCCGGATGCGGTTCATCATGTAACAGTCATAACCTAGGGTGACACAGAACTAGCTCCGGTTCGTTGATATAATGTAGGCATGTATTCCGAATATAGTCATACGTGCTTATGGAATAGAACTTGCATGACATCTTTTGTCCTACCCTCCCGTGGCAGCGGGGTCCTTACGGAAACTAAGGGATATTAAGGCCTCCTTTTAATAGAGAACCAAAACAAAGCATTAACACATAGTGAATACATGAACTCCTCAAACTACGGTCATCACCGGTAAGTATCCCGATTATTGTCACTTCAGGGTTAACGGGTCATAACACATAATAGGTGACTATAGACTTGCAAGATAGGATCAAGAACACTCATATATTGATGAAAACATAATAGGTTCAGATCTGAAATCATGGCACTCGGGCCCTAGTGACAAGCATTAAGCATAGCAAAGTCATAGCAACATCAATCTCAGAACATAGTGGACACTAGGGATCAAACCCTAACAAAACTAACTCGATTACATGATAGATCCCATCCAACCCATCGCCGTCCAGCAAGCCTATGATGGAATTACTCACGCACGGCGGTGAGCATCATGAAATTGGTGATGGAGGATGGTTAATGATGACGATGGTGATGGATTCCCCTCTTCGGAGCCCTGAATGGACTCCAGATCAGCCCTCCCGAGAGGTTTTAGGGCTTGGCGGCGGCTCCGTATCGTAAAATGCGATGAATCCTTCTCCTTGATTTTTTTCCTCATCGAAACTCAATATATGGAGGTGGAGTTGGAGTCAGAGAGGCAACAGGGGGGCCATGAGGTAGGGGGCATGCCCCCCACCCTCGTGGCAAGACGGTGGGCCCCTGGCCTTCATATTTGGCAGGTATTTTTCTTATTTTCTGAAAAGTGTCTCCGTGAAGTTTCAGTTCATTTCGAGAACGTTTGCTCCTGCACATAAATAACACCATGGTAATTCTGCTGAAAACAGCGTCAGTCCGGGTTAGTTCCATTCAAATCATGCAAGTTAGAGTCCAAAACAAGGGCAAAAGTGTTTGGAAAATTAGATATGTTGGAGACGTATCGGCCAACTCCGAAGAAGAGGGGTATTCTATTTCTCAGTCCTGAAGATATGCAAGAGGCAAAGAAATCTATGAAATAAAAGGTATTAAAGCTAAAGGTGTTAAGAATTTACCTCCTATTGAAGAAATACATGGTCTTAATTTACCGCCTGTTGAAGAAATACATGGTCTTGATAACCCGACACAGGTAGTAAAGGTAAATTCTCTCTATAGATATGATAAAGCTGAAATCCCATTTACTAAGTTTGTTATCCCATGCTTGGATGAGTTTGATGACTTTATGGTTAAACAAGAAAACTTCAATGCTTATTTTGGTAGAGAAATTAAAACACAATGCTGATATGCTTGAACACTTGGGTGATTATATGGCTAATATTAAAGGTGAACTTAAACTTATTAGTAAACATGCTTATATGGTTACCACTCAAGTAGAACAAGTACTTAAAGCTTAGAATGATTTGCTCAATGAATTAAATAGTAAGAAAAATGATAATGTTGTTAGAGTTATGACTAGAGGTGGTAAAATGACTCAGGAACCTTTGTATCCTGAGGGCCATCCTGAGAGAATTGAGCAAGATTCTTAGAGAAATAATGTAGATGCACCTAGTCCTCCTAAGAGGAAGAAAAAGAAAAATGATAGGACTTTGCATGCTTCTAGTGAACCTGCTATTGACACACCTGAGAATCCCAATGATACCTCTATTTTTGTTGCTGAAACACAATCTGGTAATGAGCATGAACCTAGTGATAATGTTAATTATGGTGTTCATGTTGATGCTCAACCTAGCAATAATAATGATGTAGAGATTGAACCTATTGTTGATCTTGATAACCCACAATCAAAGAATCAACATTATGATAAGAGAGACTTTGTTGCTAGGAAGCACAGTAAAGAAAGAGAACCATGGGTTCAGAAACCCATGCCTTTTCCTCCTAAACCATCCAAGAAAAAGGATGACGAGGATTTTGAGCGCTTTGCTGAAATGATTAGACCTATCTTCTTGCGTATGCGTTTGACTGATATGCTTAAAATGAATCCTTATGCTAAATATGTGAAAGATATTGTTACTAATAAAAGAAAGATACCGGAAGCTGAAATTTCCACCATGCTTGCTAATTATACTTTTAAGGGTGGAATACCAAAGAAACTTGGAGATCCAGGAGTACCAACTATACCATGCTCCATTAAAAGAAACTATGTTAAAACTGCTTTATGTGATCTTGGAGCTGGTATTAGTGTTATGCCTCTCTCTTTATATCGTAGACTTGATTTGAATAAGTTGACACCTACTGAAATATCTTTGCAAATGGCTGATAAATCAACTTCTATACATGTCGGTATTTGTGAGGATGTTCCTGTTGTGGTTGCAAACGTTACTATTTTAACGGACTTTGTTATTCTTGATATTCCCGAGGACGATAGTATGTCTATTATTCTTGGAAGACCCTTTTTGAATACTACAGGGGCTGTTATTGATTCCATCAAAGGCAATGTCACTTTTCATGTTAATGGTAATGAGCATACGATACACTTTCCGAGGAAACAACCTCAAGTCCACAGTATCAATTCTATTGGAAAAAATTCAACAATCACTATTGAAGGTTTTGAATTCCTCTCCCTACTATCAAGAAGAAATATGATATTCTTATTGTTGGGGACATGCATATCCCCGTTGAGGTAAACTAGTGTTATTTGAAAATTCTCCGGTTTCATGTTATTCGAAATGAGTTTGTTAACAAGACCTGATCAACCTTGTTAGTGGATTCCTTTTGATGAGCATGAGATGGATGAATTTAGAAAACACAACTCTCTATACCCTCTTTTTACTTTCTGTTATTTAATTGAAATAAAGGAAAAATAGTATATTCTGTCTGTTTTCTGAATTATCAATGCAATAAAAAATACCCTGAAAATAAAAGTTCTCCAAATGCCCTGAAAATTAAATATGATTTTTTCTGGAATATTTGAGAATATCTGGCATTGAGAACACAATAGGGGGAGCAATCACCTGGCCACGAGGGTGGAGGGCGCGCCCCCTGCCTCGTGGGCCCATGGTGGCTCCCCTCCACTTATTCCAGCTATGACACATTCCTTCTTTGTCGGAGTAATGGGCCACGGGTAGGCTAACCCAAGCCCCAGAACCTTTCAAGACATCGGGGCAGGCTGCGCCCCTCAAGACCCCAGGACGAAGAGCCACCTTCTGAGAAGTTGGCGGCAAGGCGACCGACTGCCCACTCGCGGCCGAGTCCCGGGGACGACTTCAGGATAAGCCGACTCCTGACTGGCGACTTCTAGAGAAGCCGGCTTTGGGGAGTCAGCCCGTGACTCCAACAAACCCCATATCCTCATCAGGAGGGACAGGACCAGGGAGTGGCTACGGTATAGCCCACTCCCGCCCCTTGCCAGGGGCAGGCATGGCTACAGCACGCCGTACCTAGGGAGATCTCCGTGCGGCGTGGCACTGTTGCCGTGTCGGCCCTGACATCAGCACCGAAGGACCGAATCCCGCGCCCACGACGGCTTGTCTGTACGATCCTGGGGCGGCGGGTCCCACCAGCCAGTGGGACCCCAGGAGACGGCAAGTGCGCCACCAGTCGGCCCCCGAGAGTCGGCCAGACCCTCCCCCGGGGCCCACGCACCATTAATCAGATGTAACGGAGAGTGGCAATAGTGATCGCCCGCTAGACGGCGGGGTTGTTGCCACGACTCCATGACCAAGCCCGCGTCATCAGAAGCATGGCTACAGTAATCAGCAGCCGGCAAGACCCGCCCACGGCGGACGCGGCATGTTGGCTCCGTACCTAGCCAGTTGGCGGGGCCCACCAGTCGGCGGGCCCCGGCAGTCGGCGGAGAAGACGGAGGCCGGAGGCACTGACGGCTGGGCCCGCTTCCAGCCGGATTACCATTGTACCCCTGGGGGTAGGCCTATATAAACCCCCCAGGGCACCCATGCAAAGGGTGGGAATCCATTAGCTCTAGACCAGATCATATAGGAGGGAGAGAGTAGCCTTGCCCTCTCCTACCTCCAGGAAACAGCTCAAGGAGCAATCGTGTAAACACTTTGCCATAGTGGTCATGCGGAGACCCCGTAGAGCAGCAGTAGGGGTATTATCTCCCCGGAGAGCCCTGAAGCTGGGTAAGATTCGCCGGCATGCATGTCTACGCCTCATCTTGTTTCCAGGCACCGGCGACGTTCTACTCGCCCCCACCATGATAAGCCATCCTTTGGCATATGTCGCACCCAACCCCTGACATTCTTCCTCCCACAAACATCACTAACCAGCTCAAACCCGAGTCCAAGATTATCTTGCTGCCATTTTCGATCTCCTTGCTCAAAGCACCTCCCACAAAACTACTTTGGGCGATTGTTCTTTGGTATGTGACTCCTCCAATGGTCCAATTAGTTTTTGTTCTAGTGCTTTATTCATTGCATATTTTTGCTTCTTAGGTGACCCTGTTCTTGAGCTTGCATGTAAAATTTATGTGGTCAAAAGTAGTTTTGATGCATGATATTGTCTCTAGGCACTTGTAGGAGTAGTTGCTATCAATTTTGTTGAGTTTGGTTTACTTTTATTTTGAAGTTACTAAAAAATCCAGAAATTTTCAGAAAAAGATGAAGAGATTTTTGAGGGGCTCATCGAGCCAAACCTCGAAGGATAAGAAAAGTGAGGAGGATAAGAGGCCCAAATATAATCTCCCTCGCACCGCGGAAGTTCGGCCGTGTGAATGGCCTTGTGATAATTTCTTGAGAGCAGACGGGATTTATGATGATTTCTATGAATTGGCTGAGAATGCAGGCCTCACCGCCTTCCTCCGCGACCAACGCAAACAATATCTCTTACTCACCAATATCTTTGTGCAAAACTTCCATTTCCATGCTAGGAGCTCACCACCAACGGTGGAATTTTATTTATATGATGAGCATAAGGAGATGTCACTTCGTGATTTTTGTCGAGTTTGCTTGATACCTTTTGAGGGCAGCATAGAGGACCACATCGTGATGATGTGGATAGGTTTATTGATACCATTGTTGTAGGGGAAACGAGGAAGGTTTCCAACGCACGAATTACTAGCATACACTTTCCTGTTCTACATTACTTTGCTATATTTGCTAGTAGATGCTTAATTGGGCGCGGAAACTGTGGAAACCTGAGTGCCCCTGATATTGTTATTTTGTGCCATGCCTTATTTCGTGATGACACATTCAGTATGGGCGCTATTGGTGCAAAGCGGTTAAATCTTAACCGTACTAAGGGCCCCGTCCTTGGAGGCATCTTCGTCTCGCGCCTCGCTGCACACTTTAACATACCTATTAGGCATTATGAGAAGGAAGAGAAGTTGTTGCCTCCTGTTTATCTAGATTATAAGAGTACGGTAGCACATGATTTTATTGTTAAGAATAGGGAAAAGGCGCTTAAGTACAAATTAATATTTGGTAAAAATCATCCTGAGACTATTACCTTGCCTGCTCCTTCCTTGTTTGATTTATCTGCAGGCAAGTACCTTGTTCCTTTGGAGGCCATTCACGCCTACCAGAACCCTACATCAGCTACAGAGCCAGAACCGGAACCACAATTTGATCCTCCACGATAGTCTGATTACCAGTGGGATCCGGAGGTGATTGCCAACCAGTGGCAATCCGAGGCTTCTTCATAGTATGACCCCAACTATTACTTTGGATATCCGCCAGGCCAGCCGTGGCCATAGACCAACTTAGGCCAAAAGCCTAAGCTTGGGGAGTACGTATTTCTCACCGACATTTCATTCATGTTCACACACTAATTGCTAGTTGTCGGTGCTCATACTTTTTCATTGTATCATCCATGCTAGTTTATTTTCCTTTTTATGCTTTCTTCTTGTGTGTTTGATAAACCTTAAGAAAAACAAAAAAATTAGTTGTAGCTTTTAATTAGTTTACTTTCCATGCTTGTAGTAGTAACTAAAAAGAAAACCCAAAAAGATTTATCATTCTTCTTTTGCTTGTTGGGAACTTTCCCGTGTAAATAGTTTTATTTCTTTCCTTTCCTTTGGGGGTCGAGAGGAGAAGACCATGATTAAAATGTTAAAGTGGCTCTTATATGCAGCTGATCTGACAAAAGAGCCCATATTACCTTGTCTTATCTCTTGAATTGAATGCCTGCAGATTCCAGCTTAGTCCAATGCACGTGCACCATTATTATTATCCACACTATTCGGTCATGCAAGTGAAAGGCAATAATGATGATTATATGATGAACTTATTGAGATGAGAAAAGCTGGTATGAACTCGATCTCTCTTGTTTTTGTAAATATGATTAGTTCATTGTTCCCGATTCAGCCTATTATGAATAAACATGTTTGCAATGACAATTAGAAATTATAGTTGCTTATGCCATGTGAGGGAGTCCTAGATTAGGGGGTCTCCGGACAGCCGAACTATCTCCATTGGCCGGACTGTTAGACTATGAAGATACAAGATTGAAGACTTTGTCTCGTGTCCGGATGGGACTCTACTTGGCGTGGAAGGCAAGCTAAGAAATACGTGTATGGATATCTCCTCCTTTGTAACCGACCTTGTGTAACCCTAACCCTCTCCGGTGTCTATATAAATCGGAGGGTTTTAGTCCGTAGGACAACAATCACAACATACAATCATACCGTAGGCTAGCTTCTAGGGTTTAGCCTCTCTGATCTCGTGGTAGATCTACTCTTGTAATACCCATATCTTAAATATTAATCAAGCAGGACGTAGGGTTTTACCTCCATCAAGAGGGCACGAACCTGGGTAAAACTTCGTGTCCCTTGCCTCCTGTTACCATCTAGCCTAGACGCACAGTTTGGGACCCTCTACCCGAGATCCGCCGGTTTTGACACCGACATTGGTTCTTTCATTGAGAGTTCCGTTGTGCCATCGCCACAAGGAAGGATGTCTCGTCCCCTCTTTAAAGACGGCACTATCGCTGAGCGAGCTCTGGCTATTGGCCAAACTCTCCGGCTAGGTGGTTTTCTTATGACCGCCTGTTCGGCCGCTGCGTCGATGATGACTTCTCGGGTCATCGAAAGCAATCTTCACATCAACTCGGAACTCGCCGAGCAGTTAGATCCAATGGAGCTCTCTTCCCTGAACAAGCTCTTGGATTGTATCGCCGCCTTGGGAGTCGCTACAGACTACGATCAGATTGAGCCTAAACCCGATCTAAGAGAAATTAACTCTCCCCAGGTCACCCACCACGTTGCAGTGGTGGAAGAACAATGCGGCAAAACTTCATCTATCTTAAGGACTAGCTACGTCCGGATTCCCGATCCCCCCAAACCGGATACCCGCGGAGGGGAGGACGTCACTCAAAGCCTGAACCCAGAATCAGGCAGCGGGCTAGATTTACCAAAAAACATTCAAGAATCCAAGCTTTCGAGTTCGGAAACTCCTTGGCCACTGAGCCTCAGATCGGGTGAGGATTCGGATTCAATTCCACCCACCCACCCAAACATACGCGATCTATCCCAAATTAGGCAAGAGCCCGAAGAAACAGTACACCATTACTGGGCCAGATTCCTCCTGGTCAAGAACAGGATAAAGGACTGCCGCGAGGAAGACGCAATTTCATTCTTCTGCAATAATTGCACGGACAAGGGAATCCTCAACGCCATAAGTCGTCGCGAAATTACACGCTTTGCCGACTTGGTGTCCATAGTGCGAAAGTACTGTGCGATGGAAAGCGCCTGGAAAACCGAAATAAAATTTTGGGATAATCCGGCCCTGAATACAAACCCAGTCCGAAATAAAAGGGTGCATTATCACAATACACCTGGGTTAACTACCAAAAAGCAAAAGCCCTCTACGGGGCAAGGAACCGTACTGGAGGGATGGCTCAACGGACCCTGCAAAATTCATAGTACAACGGATGCGATACCAACACACAGCCTTAGAGCATGCTGGATAATCCGGTAGGTGGCCAAAAGTGGTGAGGTTCTACTCCTCCCAAATACCAAAGAGCACCACCCCGAGGACAACAGTACGGTCTTAACGGTCTTCGAGACCTTTGCGTCAAATAAAAGACGGAAGCGAACACTCCGCAGCACGTCCAAAATCTGCCACATAGCAGAAACAAATCCTTGGAGCGACACGGCTATTACCTTCAATGCTAGTGACGAACCTAAATTCCGAACAGCCCGAGTACCAGCCGCACTGGTCCTCAGTCCAATCGTGGACGGCTTTCGACTCACCAAGGTACTCATGGACGGCGGCAGCGGATTAAACCTCATCTACGAGGAAACTCTTCAAAAGATGGAAATAGACTGGAGCCGCATTAAGCAAAGCAGCACAACCTTTAGTGGAATCATCCCCATTCGGGAAGCACACTGCGCCGGAAAAATCACACTAGACGTGGTATTCGGCACGTCGGATAATTACAGGTCCAAAGAAATTACATTCCAAGTGGCCCCGTTCAGCAGTGGATACCACGCTCTATTAGGGCGGGAGGCGTTCACAATCTTCCAAGCCATACCCCATTACGGGTACATGAAGCTCAAAATGCCCGGGCCCAACGGAATCATCACTCTTGTTAGTGATCCGGACATAGCACTCCGCGCCGAAAATAAGACAGCTGCACTGGCCCTTGAGGCACTATCCGAAGCCCTAGCGGCCGAAGAACTAACTGCGCTGCGCTCCACGGTAAACAGGGACGACGTGATACTCGATAAAAGATCCAAGTCCACCTCCTTTAAGCCGGCGGACGAAATAGTCAAATTCCAAGTCCATCCAACGGACCCTACAAAAACAGCTTCCATCGGGGCACAATTAAACCCTGATGTTGATGCCGCACTGCGAGAGTTCCTACGCGAGAACTGGGATATTTTTGCCTGGCACCCTTCAGACATGCCAGGAATCCCACGCAGGCTGGCTGAACACAGCCTAAATATCATAAAAGGGTTCAAGCCAGTCAAGCAGGCTCTTCGACGTTTCTCCGAGCCTAAAAGACAAGCCATGGGAGAGGAACTAGCCAAGCTATTGGAGGCCGGATTCATCAGAGACATAAAACATCCGGACTGGCTAGCAAACTTGGTGATGGTACCAAAGAAGGACAAATCCTGGCGCTTGTGCGTCGATTTTAAGGACCTTAACAAGGCCTGCCCAAAGGATCCCTTCCCCCTCCCCCGCATCGATCAAATCATCGATGCTACCGCAGGACACGATTCATTGTGTTTCCTCGACGCATACTCCGGCTACCACCAAATCAAAATGGCAGAGCCAGACCAAGCCGCAACGGCATTCATCACACCATACGGCCCATTCTGCTTCAACACAATGCCCTTCGGGCTAAAAAACGCCGGTGCAACATATCAGCGCATGATTCAGACATGCCTGGCAAACCAGATCGGCAAAACAGTGGAGGCATGCGTGGATGACGTGGTCATTAAAACCAAGCATGTCGAAACTCTAGTAGACGACTTGAGTCTCACATTCGACAACCTCCGAACATATGACATCAAGCTCAATCCGGAAAAATGCGTCTTCGGCGTACCAGCAGGAAAGCTCCTGGGATTCATTGTCTCCAGTAGGGGTATTGAAGCTAATCCGGCCAAAATCCGAGCGTTGTCACAGTTGGCTACCCCAACAGACCTCAAACAAATACAAAAACTAACTGGATGTGTGGCGGCTCTAAGCCGCTTTATCTCTCGTTTGGGAGAAAAGGCATTACCCCTTTATCGCCTCCTTCGGCGTACCGAACACTTCGAGTGGACGGACGCCGCCACGGCCGGACTCAATGAAATAAAAGCCATGTTGGCAACAAACCCAGTCCTGGCCATGCCAAACATTGGCGAACCAATGCTATTATACATTGCGGCAACTCATCAAGTGGTAAGCGCAGTGCTTGTCGTCGAGCGAGAAGTGGACGGACACAAATTTCCCATTCGAAAGCTGGTTTACTACGTGTCCACTGTCCTTACTCCATGCAAATCGCGGTACCCGCATTATCAAAAGATAGCGTACGCGGTATTTATGGCATCCAGGAAACTGCGACACTACTTTCAAGAGTGTTCGATAACGGTAGCCTCGGAAGTACCACTTAACGATATTATAAACAACCGCGACGCGACGGGTCGGATTGCCAAATGGGCCATTGAGCTCCTCCCGTTCGACATAACTTACAAGCCACGGCGAGCTATTAAATCGCAAGTTTTGGCTGACTTCATCGCTGAATGGACGGAAGCCGAACTCCCTAAAGAGTACGGCACATATTCAAACTGGATCATGCACTTCGACGGCTCCAAAATGTTGGCTGGTCTGGGGGCCGGCGTCGTTTTGACGTCCCCAACAGGAGACACAGTTCAATACGTACTGCAGATAATGTATACGGACTCCAACAATGCAGCCGAATACGAGGCCCTTCTACATGGTCTCCGGATGGCAGTATCCATGGGCATTCAACGCCTAGAGGTGCGCGGGGATTCAAACCTTGCAATATCCCAAATAAATGGAGACTTTGATGCCAAGGATCCAAAAATGGCCGCTTATCGCAATGCCGTCCTAAAAATGTCAGCCCGGTTCGAGGGGCTCGAATTTCACCATGTGGCTCGGGAAAACAATCAGGCGGCGGATATCCTCGCCCGCATTGGCGCAAAACGCGACGCGGTCCCTCCCAACATTTTTCTGGAAAGGCTTTTCAAGCCATCCGTAGCATGGGAAGGGGACACCGGTAACAACAGTCCGGACCCGGCCAAAATACCCGATACCGAACTCTCTGACACAATCGGAGGCTCCGCCACCGAAATAACACAATCAGCCCACGAAATGATGGCTATTATTGCCCCGTGGACAGAACCATTTATGGCCTACTTAACTAGACAGGAACTCCCGGAGGACCAAAATGAGGCACGCTGCATAGTGCGGCGATCAAAGGCCTACAGGGTCCACGAGGGAGAATTGTACAAAAAAAGCGCTACCGGAGTCCTTCAACGGTGCATCTCCGAAGAGGAAGGACGGAACCTTTTGGCAGAAATTCATGCCAGACTCGGCGGTCATCACGTCGCAGCCCGGGCTCTTGTGAGTAAGGCCTTCCATACAGGATTCTATTGGCTGACGGCCCGGGCAGACGCACAGGACTTAGTCCAGCGTTGCGCCGGTTGCCAGCTCTTTGCAAATCAAAGCCATATGCCACCCACCGCCCTCCGAACAATCCCCATTACATGGCCCTTTTCGGTCTGGGGGCTTGACATGGTTGGACCCCTTAAAGGTGGAACCCAGAAGAAAAAATACTTATTGGTCATTGTGGATAAATTCACCAAATGGATAGAGGCCAAACCGGTTAAAACAGCCGAATCCAGACCGGTGATAGATTTCATATCCGGGGTTGTACATCGCTACGGCGTCCCCCACAGCATCATCACTGATAACGTCACGAACTTCACGGCCGACGAGGTAAAACTTTAGTGCAGCAAAATGGGCATCAAGCTCGATTGTGCTTCAGTCTACCATCCACAAACCAATGGTCAAGTCGAACGAGCAAATGGTCTTATAATGAGCGGCATTAAACCCAGACTAGTGCGCTCCTTAACAGAGTATGACATGCACTAGGTAGAGGAGCTTGACTCCGTACTCTGGGGGCTGCGGACCACGCCGAATCGTAGTACCGGATACACACCATTTTTATGGTGTATGGCGCAGAGGCAGTCCTGCCCTGTGACATAATTCATGACTCACCTCGAGTGCGCATGTACGAAGAAAGAGAAGTCGAGCTCGATCGGCAGGACAGTCTAGACACCTTGGAGCAAGAGCGCGACGTAGCCAAAGCCCGTTCCGCATTTTACCAGCAACAGGCCCGCAGATACCGAAGCAGAGAAGTACGAGCCAAAACTTATAACATTGGCAAACTAGTTGTCCGACTGACGGATAAGAAAAAGAACAAGCTAGAGCCCAAATGGGAAGGTCCCTTCGTCATCGACCAAGTTCTGACCGGCGGAGCGTACCGACTGCGGGATGCATCGACTAGTCGACTCGAGCCGAACCCATGGAACGCAGCCAGGCTCCGAAGATTCTACGCCTAGCACTGGACTTTGTGTTAGTCCCTTCCCTTTGTCCATTTTCTGCTTATGCATCGTCTATCTTGTTTCCCTTTCTTTCTTTTATTCTTCTAGGCCTCCAAGGGTCACCTTGTGCCTCACTTGTACACTACAGAGGTGCTAGCCGCACTATCTACACCTGGGGGCTTCTTTCACAGAAGCTTAAATTATTTACCTGGGCATCACGCCCAACACATGCGTTATACTTCCGCATGTACCTTTTTCACCATTATATGCATCGATATGACTTAAGTTTTGGCCAAGCTGGGTTGCCTGGCTCTTGTATTTATGCCCTACGTTCCTGTTAATTCGGCTAGGGCATAAGGGGAGCACCTCTGCGATTGTTACCGCCGGGTCAGCCGGACGTGTACCTCAGACTGGGTGAAGCCGAAAGCTAGCGTTCTTAAGAGAATATTCGGTCGGTGAACAAAAGATGACTTTTATTTATTAACCATATCTGCCCCCAGACGTTTTTACTGCGCTTCTTGTCGCAGTCCGGACATGCACTTTAGGGCATGCCTACCCAGGGAAAGGAACCCTTAACGGAACTATTCTCTCTGGAAGATGTTTCTTACTACCCATGTAATATAACATAACTAGTTGGGCACTTGTCTGATAAAGCACTAATGACCCCTACGCCTAGTCTCCACGCATGCCCCGGTTCTTATATAACTGAGAGGGTATTCGGATACACTCCGGACTGTCGGGTCCCGAGGTTGAAGCGAAAAGGTCCGCCACGACAAACGATCTACAATCCGGCTAGAAGGCATCATATATGTCACTTTACAATTACATAGTCAATTTGACTCGTTGAATTCCTCTTCAATGCCATCCAATAGGCTGTCTAGTCTACAGTCCTGTTGGGAATACTTTGCGGCCAATTCTACTTGGTCGTACACTAAATTTACAGGGATCTCCTTGCCATCAGGCCCCACAGGCCCGACTTTGGCCATGTGGTTCGGGTCATCCTTAATGTACCATGTCTTCACCATCGCCCAAGCTTCCCCGGCGCCCTGACCGCAGGCCGATATCTTCCATAATCGGAAGCGTCGCCATGCTCCCTTCATCTTTTGTGCAAGCTCTCCAAGGCCTTCGGGTAGGGAGACGGACAGCCACAAGGCCTGGGCAACGCCTTGCATCACCTGCCGAACTCGTTCGTGCAACTGTGCGAGCTCGGGAAGAAGATCACCCGTCGAACTAGGCATCTCCTCGGCAGGACGACCTGTTAACATACCTACAGACATAACTCTGTCAGCCAGCTTCCCCGCCGAACTCTTTTTAAGTTCGTTCAAGCACTTACTAAATATGTCGCGCCGAAGCCGTCGATTCTCCTTAACAGAGTCCGACAGTTGGGCACGAACATCTTTCAGTTCCACGCCCAGCTTGGTGTTGGCATCTTGGAGATCATTCTTCTCCTGCCTCACCCTTGTAAGCACGCTCTCACCAGCCTTCAGCTGGCATTTGAGCTGTTGCTTATCCAGATTCACTCCAGCGTCATCT
This sequence comes from Triticum aestivum, assembly GCF_018294505.1. Classification (NCBI taxonomy): domain Eukaryota; kingdom Viridiplantae; phylum Streptophyta; class Magnoliopsida; order Poales; family Poaceae; genus Triticum; species Triticum aestivum. The sequence goes on from NC_057809.1 coordinate 102,628,949, forward strand.
GCAATTTTTTCGTCAGATTTGCATATAAAGCCGCACTCTAATTGATACTTATCATTTGACGGATATGTTACCAGCGGGGGTCTCTTTGGGCTCTGCGGCGGACAGTGCGGCCTGAAGTTGGGCTTTGCACTCTTCCAGCTCCTGGGACAGTTGAGTATTCTTTTCTGTAAGAACCTACATAACAAATGATCCTTAAATCAGTTATCCTAACTGTTTCAAGTCTCAGGGGCTACTGATATATATAATCATCAAATTTTCTCACACGTATGTCTTTTACATACTGCTCTGTGGCTCTGGCTAGACCATCCTGAGCGGCACGGAGGTGTGCGTCTCCCGAGTTGAAGGCATCCAATGCCTCTGGGGAGAAACAAGCATCACGAAGAACAGTATGGCGACGCCTGTGGTTCATGGCACTTTCCACCTCGGAATGGGAGGCGGACAGTCTATCTGTATCCTTTGTCGGAGGAACACCCGGCGCACGCCTTGTACTCGTACCCACCTCTGAGTCTGGCCTTGGAGCCTGGCTTGTGGAGGCGCGATTGGTAGCCTCTCCGGGTATAGTCCGGCGAGCGCTCTTTTTCCTAAAAAGAAGGCATGGGCATTAGTATACCTCTGTAAATAATGTCTTGTAATAAAGACGGCGCGCCATACCGCTGCGCTGGTGCCTCAATCCGGACTGTGGGTCTTTTCAGCCTGCCTGGCCTAGCGGCCCCTTGTTGGCTAGTTGCCACGGGCTCGACCTTCTGCCCCGAGGACCTCCCCTGCAAAACACGACTGTTATACGGCAATAAAAGAGCACAAGGACGGATCCCTTTTTAAGCGCTGGGATTTCGGTCTCAGTCACCTATGAGGCTGGATCTAGCCCAGGGTAATCGGCCGTAATGGCCACCAAGGTATTGTCATTACTCCCTTGGTAAAATACCTCGTCGATCAGCTCCACGGATATGTCCGGATCCTCCTGGGAGGCCGGGTCAAGGGACCGTCTAGGGTTCTTGGGCTGTGGGGGAGGGCTGTTTATCTCCTTTACTGCCTGGCACAGCTCCTGCGATGAAATCGCTAGAATGAATACTTAAACTACGGGAATACAAAACGGATGGGCGAGAAAAATCTCCGCTTACCCAGCTCGAAGGATTGTACATGGAGAATCCGCCCTGCGGGTTGACACGTAGGAATTCCTCCTCTTCTCCCTTGTACAAAGTGGACAAGATCTTTATTAGATCAGCAGCCGATCCCGGCCCTTTGCGGCCGTGGCGGGTGGCGTCATCCTCCCCGTTGAAATCCCACATGGGGTGGCCTCTATAATGGAGCGGCCGCATCCCCCGCATAATGCATATAGCCATGACCTCGATCATGGTCAGTCCGGATCGAGCTAAAGAGCTTATCCAGCTCATCAGATAAAGAATGTACCGGTCGTCTTCCTCCAGGGGGCTCCGTGGACGCCAGCTCTGACGCTTCTTCAAAGGGGCGTTGTCAAACTCTGGAAGGCCGATCCGAATAGGGTCCGGAAGGGGGACATCTTCTATATAAAACCATTCTGAAGGCCAGTCTTCGGACGTCTTCTTTGGGGTCCCGGATAGGTATCTGGTCCCGGCGATACGCCACACTTCGGCTCCGCCCACTTGATATATTGATCCCTTCTTAGAACGGGGCACCAGGCAGAACAACTTCTTCCATAGAGCGAAATGAGCCTCACAGCCCAAAAATAACTCGCAAAGGGCTACGAATCCCGCGATATGCAGCAGAGAGGCAGGCGTGAGGTTGTGCAGCTGGAGGCCATAGAACTCCAGAAGCCCTCGGAGAAACGGATGGATTGGGAATCGGAGCCCTCTTACCAGATAAGGGACAAGGCATACCCGCTCTCCCTTGGAGGGATTGGGATGGCTCTCCGCTTGCTCTCGGCCATTATAAGTGGCAAGCCCGGCTCAAACTGGGACCAGGTACGCTGGGGGAAGAAATCCCTTGGACTGAAGCATCACCAATTTGCTGTGCAGGATGGAACATCTCTCCCAATCTCCAGGCTTGGAACTAGAGGTGCGAGAGGAGGAGCTGCGTCGACCGGCCATGGTGGAATGGATCTCTGTTGGGTACGCTCTGATGAAGACTCGGCAAGGGAGGATGATGTGATTTGGATCTGAATCCTCGTCTTTTTAAAGATGGCTCATTTACATAGCTAGGCGGTAAATGTGAAAACACCCTGGCTCTTCACATTCGCTCGACACGTGGAAAGTAGCCATTATTTGGCGTAGAAGCCAAGAAGTACAAACCATCACAAGGAACTGGACATTATTTCGACAGGTACACAGAATTTGAAGAGGAACCCGCCTTGCAATGTCGAGGATAATACTGCGCGCCGGACTCGTCGTCATTGAAGCCTGGTTCGGGGGCTACTGAGGGAGTCCTGGATTACGAGTCTCCGGACAGCCGAACTATCTCCATTGGCCGGACTGTTAAACTATGAAGATACAAGATTGAAGACTTCGTCTCGTGTCCGGATGGGACTCTACTTGGCGTGGAAGGCAAGCTAGGCAATACGTGTATGGATATCTCCTCCTTTGTAACCAACCTTGTGTAACCCTAACCCTCTCCAGTGTCTATATAAACCGGAGGGTTTTAGTCCGTAGGACAACAATCACAACATACAATCATACCATAGGCTAGCTTCTAGGGTTTAGCCTCTCTAATCTCGTGGCAGATCTACTCTTGTAATACCCATATCTTCAATATTAATCAAGGAGGACGTAGGGTTTTACCTCCATCAAGAGGGCTCGAACCTGGGTAAAACTTCGTGTCCCTTGCCTCCTGTTACCATCCGGCCTAGACGCACAGTTCGGGACCCCCTACCCGAGATCCGCCGATTTTGACACCGACACCATGCTTAATTAGCTAGGAGCTTATAATGGTTTACCTTGCGTGCCAACGTGCTATTAAAATGGTTGTGATGTGGTATGATAGGGTGGTATCCTCTTTTGAACGATTCGAGTGGCTTGACTTGGCACATGTTCACGCATGTAGTTGAAACAAAATCAACATAGCCTCTACGATATTTATGTTCATGGTGCATTATATCCTACTCATGCTTGCATTCAGTGTTGATTAATTTTAATGCATGTTCATGACTGTTGTCACTCTCTAGCTAGTCGCTTCTTAGTCTTTTTCTAGCCTTCACTTGTACTAAGCGGGAATATTGCTTGTGCATCCAATTCCATAAACCCCAAAGTTGTTCCATATGAGTCCACCATACCTACCTATATACGGTATCTACCTGCCGTTCCAAGTAAATTTGTATGTGCCAAACTCTAAGCCTTCAAATAAACATTCTGTTTTGTATGCTCGAATAGCTCATGTATCAACTAGGGTTGTCCGTATCTTCCATGTTAGGCGGGTTATTCTCAAGAGGAGTGGACTCCGCTCCTCACTCACGAGAAAGTGGCTGGTCACCGTGATGCCCAGTCCCATGCTTTATGCAAATCAAATCAAAATAATTACAAACAAAACTCCCCCGGGACTGTTGTTAGTTGGAGGCACTCGTTGTTTCGAGCAAGCCATGTTTTGATGCTTGTTGGTGGAGGGGGAGTATAAAATTTACCATTATGTTTGGGAACCGCCTATAATGTGTGTAGCATGGAAGATATCACCATCTCTTGGTTGTTATGTTGACAATGAAAGTCTACCGCTCAAAATATTATTCATATCTATTTGAAAACCGAGCTCTGGCACCTCTACAAATCCCTGCTCCCCTCTGCGAAGGGCCTATCTATTTACTTTTATGTTGAGTCATCATCCTCTTATTAAAAAGCACCAGTTGGAGAGCACCGCTGTCATTTGCATTCATTACTGTTAGTTTACATTGAGTATGACTTGACTGGATCTCTTTTACCATGAATTACAATGTCTAGTCAGTCCTTGATCTTTAAAGGTGCTCTGCATTTATGTTTTGCGGTCTCGGAAAGGGCTAGCGAGATACCATCCTGTTATATCATATCATGATTGTTTTGACAAAGTGTTGTCATCCGAGGTTTATTATTATTGCTCGCTAGTTGATTATGTCATTGATATGAGTAAACATGAGACCTAAATGTTTTGGTGAATATGGTTAGTTCATAATCTTTGCTGAAAACTTGAATGTTGGCTTTACATATTTACAACAATAAGAGCAAACAGAGTTTGTAGAAGTTTTTCTTTATCACTTTCAGTTTATCAACTGAATTGCTTGAGGCCAAGCAAAGGTTTAAGCTTGGGGGAGTTGATACGTCTCCGTCGTATCTACTTTTCCAAACACTTTTTCCCTTGTTTTGGAATCTAACTTGCATGATTTGAATGGAACTAACCCGGACTGACGTTGTTTTCAGCAGAATTGCCATGGTCTTATTTTTGTGCAGAAATAAAAGTTCTCGGAATGACCTGAAAATCAACAAAGAATTATTTTGGAATATATAAAAAATACTGGAAGGAAGATCCACGCCAGGGGGCCTACACCTGTCCACGAGGGTGGGGGCGTGCCTGCCCCCCTGGGCGCGCCCCTGCCTCGTGGGCCCCCTGACGCTCCACCGACATCAACCTTGACTCCATATATTCACTTTCGGGGAGAAAAAACAAGAGAGAAGGATTCATCACATTTTACAATGCGGAGCCGCCGCCAAGCCCTAAACTCTCTCGGGAGGGCTGATCTGGAGTCCGTTCGGCTCCGGAGAGGGGAATCCATCGCCATCGTCATCATCAACCATCCTCCATCACCAATTTCATGATGCTCACCGCTGTGCGTGAGTAATTCCATCATAGGCTTGTTGGACGGTGATGGGTTGGATGAGATTTATCATGTAATCGAGTTAGTTTTGTTAGGGTTTGATCCCTAGTATCCACTATGTTCTGATATTGATGTTGCTATGACTTTGCTATGCTTAATGCTTGTCACTAGGGCCCGAGTGCCATGATTCCAGATCTGAACATATCATGTTTTCATCAATATATGAGAGTTATTGATCCTATCTTGCAAGTCTATAGTCACCTACTATGTGTTATGATCCGGCAACCCCGAAGTGACAATAATCGGGACCACTCCCAGTGACGACCGTAGTTTGAGGAGTTCATGTATTCACTATGTGTTAATGATTTGGTTCAGTACTCTATTAAAAGGAGGCCTTAATATCCCTTAGTTTCCGCTAGGACCCCGCTGCCACGGGAGGGTAGGACAAAAGATGTCATGCAAGGTCTTTTCCATAAGCACGTACGACTATATTCGGAATACATGCCTACATTACATTGATGAATTGGAGCTAGTTCTGTGTCACCCTAGGTTATGACTGTTACATGATCGATCGCATCCAGCATAATTCTCTATCACCGATCCATTGCCTACGAGCTTTCCATATATTGTTCTTTGCTTATTTACTTTTCCGTTTCTATTGTTACAATCACTACAAAACACCAAAAATACTACTTTTGATACCGTTACTTTTGCTATTGTTACCACTACTATCTTATTACTTTGCTACTAAATACTTTGCTGCAGATATTAAGTTATCCAGGCGTGGTTGAATTGGCAACTCAGCTGCTAATACTTGAGAATATTCTTTGGCTCCCCTTGTGTCGAACAAATAAATTTGGGTTGAATACTCTACCCTCGAAAACTGTTGCGATCCCCTATACTTGTGGGTTATCAGGTGTTGTTAAAGATGTTGATGGAGATTTCCCTCCCCAAGATGGGAGAGTTGTTGGTGATGATGATGACGATGATTTCCCCCTCCGGGAGGGAAGTTCCCCCAACGGAATCGCTTCGCCGGAGGGCAAAAGTGCTCCTGCCCAAGTTCCGCCTCGAGGTGGCGGCGCTTCATCCCAAAAGTCCTCTCCTTATTTTCTCTAGGTCAAAATGACTTATATACCAAAATATGGGCACCGAAGGTGGGCCGAGGAGGGCACAACCCACCAGGGCGCGCTTGGGCTCCCTAGCGCACCCAGGTGGGTTGTGCCCACCTGGTGGGCCCCTATGGTAGTTATTTGCTCCAATAATTCTGAAATAATCCGTAAAAAAACTCTGTGAAGTTTCAGCTTGTTTGGAGTTGTGCAGAATAGTTGGCCTGACATAGCTTTTCCAGGTCCGGATTTCCAACTGCTAGAATTCTACCTCTTGGTGTGTACCTTGCAACTTATGAGAGAAAAGGCATTAGAATTACTCCAAAAAGCATTATTATGGATAAAAACATTGTAAATAACAGTAAGAAAACATGATGCAAAATGGACGTATCAACTCCCGCAAGCTTAGACCTCACTTGTCCTCAAGCGAAAACCAAAATCGAAAAACATGTCCACATGCTTTGAGAGAGAGGTGTTGATAAAAACAAAATACGGACATAGAAGCATCATGTTGATTATTATAACAACAACAAAATTAAACATAGGACTTTTATCATATACTTCTCATGAATAAGTAATAGTTCATCACACAATCGAAGTATAAAGCAAAAACTCTATTAGAAACCAACAAACCATGTTCTCAGTCAACTTTGCAACTACAATTCATCATTTTTTCAGGAAGGGTCACGTGTCGGAGCCTTTAGGCAAGTCCAAATACTCAACCATCATATAGTCTTCTATGATTGCTAACACTCACCTCGTACCCATGAGAAAAACGTTTCAACCGGACACATAGAAAGATAGGGGCTTATGGTTTCGCCTCCCAACATACTCACCTCAAGGGTGATGTCAACCATAATAACTCATGCCACCCATATTCAACTGGACATATGTGCCTAGATCTTTCCTTACCACATGATGCTTGCCAAAAGAGAAAAATAAAAGGAATAGAGAGAAAAACTTTGACTCTTGCATAAAAGTAAATACATAAAAGTAAAAGACAGACCCTTCGTAGAGGGAAGCAAAGGTTGACATGTGCTTAGTTGTTTGTATGCTCAATCCTTTAGTGCAAAAGAACGTCACGTTACTTTACCCTTGTGATGGCAACCTTTATTATGCAGTCTGTCGCTTTTATTCTTCACCATCACAAGTTCATGCAAGGCTCAATTTTATCTTACACCAAATGATCTCACACTTTTAGAAGCAATTTTTATTGTTTTTTTGCACCGATGACAAATTACTTGAGGGATCTTTCTCAATCCCTAGGTAGGTATGGTGGACAATTGAAAATAAGATTTGGGTTTAAGAAGCTTTGGATACACAAGTAGTATCTCTACTTAGTGCGGAATTATTGGCTAGCAAAGATAGGGGGCAAGCACCACATGTTAAAGGATATATGACAATATGATTTCTATGTGAATATGAACAAACATGAATCATTAAGTTGTATTCCTTGTCCAACGTCAACAATTTTGGCATATAATATTTTGATGAGGGCTCACAATCACAAAAGATTTATATGATAGTATATTTATATGTGAATCTTCTCTTCCCTTATTAATTCTTTCATGAGTTGCATCATTGACTAATGCTATGTTTGTCAATATCTAATAAAATTTTCTACTTATACTTTTCCTTATGTGGTGCCATCACCTACCATAGGATTGGTATATAATATTTTATTTCTTTCTTTCCTTTCTTTTATTTGCAACATGAAAGTAAAGAAAGAAAAAACTCATACTAAACTTTATTATATAACTTGCACACGATTACAAGGATAGATCACTAAGCAAACTCACAAAGAAAAATGATCGAACTAAACTTTTATTCATCTAAAGCAAAAGGATCGAACTAAAATAAGTAAAAGCAAAAAGATAGTGGGATGATACGATACCGGGGCACCTCCCCAAAGCTTGGCGGAAGCCAAGGGAGTGCCCATACCCGATACTCAATTCTCCTTTGGTGGTGAAGAAGATGATGGTGGTGATGAAGTGATTTTATCCTTTAGGATCAAGATGTTCTCCAATCGATGGATGACGCTCCGGAGATGGGTGATGTGCTCTTGATGCAGAATATTTTCACGAGTGAGATACTTATTTTGTATGCGAACTATCTCAATGATGCGAAAGGCTTCAATCTCAGCAGGAGTAAGATGAGTAAGGTAAGGTTTAAGGATATCTTCCTCCTCCTCCTCAGCTGGCAGCGCTTGTTCGAAGATCGGAGGCTGATCTACGGTAACCTCCTTGCTCTCATCTCCTCCGAGGCTTCCATGGGCTCTTCTCTCTTCAGCTCGATCTTCATCAACCAAGCATCCTCTTCCATGTTGTTGGTGGAAGAAGAAGACATGATGCCTGGCCCGACAAATCTGACTGAAAATAGCAAGAAAAGAGAACAGGGGATTTCTCCGCGATACGGTGATCAACAGGTTCTAGAAGTATATATAGATTTTTTATCTTCTAGGACAAGTAAACTGTAGAAAAATGGAGTACGGAAGGTGTCCCAGGTGGCCACAACCCACCTGGGCGCGCCAGGCAAGCCTGGCACGCCCTGGTGTCTTGTGCCCACCAGGGGACGCTTCCTGGAAGTTTATTTATTCCCAAAATTCTAAAATATTCCAAAACTAATAAAAAATATTTTTGTGGATTTTTCGTAGTTTGTTTACTTACCATCCTTATTTTCATGATTCTGGAGTGTTCCGGAAGGACTCTTTTATATGTTCTTCCGGTGTCATAGTTTGGATAATAGTACTTTCAACAGTAATAGGCGTACCTGAGATATAATGCTTTATTCATTGCCCATTGACAACCTTCGGGTTAGTACCTTTGGAATTATTTATTTTGATGGCTCCAGACCGGTAAACCTCCTCGATCACATATGGGCCTTCCCATTTTGAGAGGAGTTTTCCTGCAAAGAATCTGAAACAAGAGTTGTACAAAAGAACATATTCTCCGACTTTAAACTCACGCTTTTGAATTCTTTTGTCATGCCATCTTTTAACTTTTTCTTTAAATAATTTTGCATTTTCATAAGCTTGGGTTCTCCATTAATGTAGTGAGCTAATATCAAATAACCACTTTTCACCAGCAAGTTTGAAATCATAGTTGAGCTCTTTGATTGCCCAATATGCTTTATGTTCTAACTCAAGAGGCAAATGACATGCTTTTCCATAAACCATTTTATAAGGAGACATACCCATAGGATTTTTATATGTTGTTCTATAAGCCCAAAGTGCATCATCTAATTTCTTAGACCAATTCTTCCTGGACCTATTGTTAGTCTTTTGCGAAATTAATTTTATTTCTCTATTGGGATGATATGGTGATGCAATTCTATGGTTAACATCATACTTGGCAAGCATTTTACGGAAAGTACCATGAATAAAATGTGAACCACCATCAGTCATTAAATATCTAGGGCCTCCAAACCTTGGGAAAATAACTTCCTTAAGCATTTTAATAGAGGTGTTGTGATCAACACTACTAGTTGGAATAGCTTCTACCCATTTAGTAATAGAATCAACAGCAACCAAAATATGAGTATACCCATTAGAGGAAGGAAAAGGTCCCATGTAATCAAATCCCCAAACATCAGATGGTTCAACATCAAGTGAATAATTCATAGGCATTTCTTGATGCTTACCGATATTGCCTATTCTTTGACATTCATCACAAGATAAGATGAACTTATGGGCATCCTTCAAGAGAGTAGGACAATAAAATCCAGATTGCAATACCTTATGAGCGGTTCTATCTCCAGCATGATGCCCTCCATAAGCCTCAGAGTGACATTTCCGTAGGATTTGTCCATGTTCATGCTCAGGTACACAACATCTAATAATACCATCTACTCCTTTATAAAGATGTGGGTCATCCCAAAAGTAATGTCTTAAATCATAGAAGAATTTTTTTTCTTTTGTTGGTATGTGAATCTAGGTGGTAAATATTTAGCAACAATGTAATTAGCATAATCAGCATACCAAGGAGTACTATGTGAAACATTTATTGTAGCTAACTGCTCATCAGGAAAACTATCATCAATAGGTAGTGGGTCAGCAAGCACATTTTCAAGCCTAGACAAATTATCAGGAACTGGGTTCTCAGCTCCTTTTGTATCAATGGTATGTAAATCAAATTCTTGTAACAAGAGAACCCATCAAATAAGTCTAGGTTTAGCATCTTTCTTTTCCATAAGATATTTAATAGCAGCATGGTCTGTGTGAACAGTTATTTTGGAATCAACAATATAAGGTCTAAATTTATCATAGGCAAACACAACTGCTAAGAATTCTTTTTCAGTAGTAGCATAATTTCTTTGAGCACTGTCTAGACTTTTACTAGCATAATGAATAACATTAAGTTTCTTGTCAACTCTTTGTCCTAGAACAGCACCAACAGCATAATCACTAGCATCACACATAATTTCAAAATGCAAGTTCCAATCAGGTGGTTGAACAATAGGTGCAGAAATTATGGCTTTCTTAAGTGTTTCAAAAGCTTCCAAACAATCATCATCAAAAACAAAAGGAATATCCTTTTGCAAGAGACTAGTAAGAGGCCTAGAAATTTTTGAAAAGTCTTTGATAAATCTCCTATAGAAACCAGCATGACCTAAGAAACTACGAATACCTTTTATATCTTTAGGACATGGCATTTTCTCAATTGCATCAACCTTAGCTTTGTCCACTTCAATACCTCTTTCAGAAATTTTATGACCCAAGAATGCCTTCATTAACCACAAAGTGGCACTTCTCCAAATTCAAGACAAGATTTGTTTGTTCACATCTCTGCAAAACTCGATCAAGATTTCTTAAACAATCATCAAAAGACTTCCCATAAACAGAAAAGTCATCCATGAAAACCTCAACAATCTTTTCACAAAAGTCAGAGAATATAGCAGTCATACATCTTTGAAAGGTAGCAGGTGCATTACATAAACCAAAAGGCATACATCTATAAGCATAGGTTCCAAAGGGACAAGTAAAAGTGGTCTTTTCTTGATCAGGTTGAGAAACATGTATTTGTGAAAAGCCAGAATATCCATTACGGAAGAAAAAGTGTGTGTGCTTAGATAATCTTTCAAGCATTTGATCAATAAAAGGAAAAGGGTAATGATATTTTCTAGTTTCTCTATTTAATTTTCTAAAATCTATTACCATTCTATAGCATGTAACAATTATTTGTCGAATAAGTTCATTCTTATCATTAGGAACAACAGTAATACCTCCTTTCTTAGGAACACAATGAACAGGGCTTACCCATCTACTATCAGCTATGGGATAGATTATACCTGCTTCAAGAACTTTTAATATTTCCGTTCTTACCACTTATTTCATCTTCGGATTTAACCAACGTTGGTGATCAACAATGGGTTTAGCATCAGGTTCCATATTAATTTTGTGCTGACATAGAGTGGGACTAATGCCCTTTAAATCATCAAGAGTATATCCAATAGCAGCTCGGTCCTTCCTTATAACTTCCAATAATCTTTCTTCTTGATGTTCTGAAAGGTTAGCACTAATAATAACAGGATATATCTTCTTTTCATCAAGATAAGCATATTTCAAAGTGTCTGGCAATTGTTTTAAATCAAACACAGGATCACCTTTAGGTGGAGGAGGACCTCCTAGAGTTTCAATAGGCAAATTGTGTTTAAGCAGAGGACGTTGTTCAAAGAAAATTTTATCTATTTCATTTCTTTCATGCATATGAAAATCATTCTCATGGTCTAGCAAATATTGCTCTAAAGGATCAGTAGGTGGTACATGATAATCCCCAAGTGCACGGAATCATCGTAGCAATTCCCAATGGTGGAAGTGATAAGTATGGAGTGTCGAACCCACAAGGAGCTAGAGGTAAGATCAATATTCTCTCAAGTCTTATCTGCCACTGATATGACTCTACGTACACCGAGCATTTGCTTCCGACTAGAAACGAGAAATAAAAATACATTGTGGGTATGAAGAGGATAACTTTGCATGGTATCAGAGGGCTAAAATATAAAAGTAGGTGTTGTTATCATAAAGTTAGAATATATTACTAAATATTATAAATAGCGAGTGTGGAATAATGATGGATCAGTGTGCGGAATTGTCTTAGGCAATTGTTAAGAAGACCAGTAGTCGTCATTGCAATTTCATATGAGGGAGAGACATAAGCTAACATACTTTCTATTCTTGGATCATATGCACTTATGATTGGAACTCTAGCAAGCATCCGCAACTACTAAAGATCATTAAGGTAAAACACGACCATAGCATTAAAGCATCAAGTCCCCTTTATCCCATATGCAACAACCCCCTTACTCGGGTTTATGCTTCTGTCACTCAAGCAACCCACTATAAGCGAATCATGAATGTATTGCAACACCCTACAGTGGGAATCCCTCACGCTTGCGCGACATGGAGGGCACAATAGGACAACACCAAAATAGAACATACAACTCATACCAATCTAGATCATCAATCAACCCAAAGACAAAGTGAAGGAAATATGCCCTGGAGGCAATAATAAAGCTATTATTTATTTCCTTATATCATGATAAATGTTTATTATTCATGCTAGAATTGTATTAACCAGAAACATAATACATGTGTGAATACATAGACAAATAGAGTGTCACTAGTATGCCTCTACTTGACTAGCTCGTTGATTAAAGATGGTTATGTTTCCTAACCATAGACATGAGTTATCATTTGATTAATGGGATCACATCATTAGGAGAATGATGTGATTGACTTGACCCATTCGGTTAGCATAGCACTTGATCGTTTAGTTTGTTGATATTGCTTTCATCATGACTTATACATGTTCCTATGACTATGAGATTATGCAACTCCCGTTTACCGGAGGAACACTTTGTGTGCCACCAAACGTCACAACGTAACTGGGTGATTATAAAGGTGCTCTACAGGTGTCTCCGAAGGTACTTGTTGGGTTGGCGTATTTCGAGATTAGGATTTGTCACTCCGATTGTCGGAGAGGTATCTCTGGGCCCTCTCGGTAATGCACATCACTTAAGCCTTGCAAGCATTGCAACTAATGAGTTAGTTGCAGGATGATGTATTACGAAACGAGTAAAGAGACTTGCTGGTAATGAGATTGAACTAGGTATTGAGATACCTACGATCGAAACTCGGGCAAGTAACATACCGATGACAAAGGGAACAATGTATGTTGTTATGCGGTCTGACCGATAAAGATCTTCGTAGAATATGTGGGAGCCAATATGAGCATTCAAGTTCCTCTATTGGTTATTGACCGGAGACGTGTCTCGGTCATGTCTACATTGTTCTCGAACCCGTAGGGTCCGCACGCTTAAGGTTTCGATGACAGTTATATTATGAGTTTATGAGTTTTGATGTACCGAAGGAGTTCGGAGTCCCGGATGAGATCGGGGACATGACGAGGAGTCTCTAAATGGTCAAGACGTAAAGATCGATATATTGGACGACTATATTCGGACATCAGAAAGGTTCCGAGTGATTTGGGTATTTTTCGGAGTATCGGAGAGTTACGAGAATACGTATTGGGCCTTATTGGGCCATACAGGAAAGAAGGAAAAGGGCCTCAAGGGTGGCCGCACCCCTCCCCTTGGTCTGGTCTGAATTGGACTAGGGAAGGGGGGCGCCCCCTTCCTTCCTTCTCCTTTTTCCTTCCTCTTTTCCTATTCCATATGGGAGGTGGAATCCTACTAGGACTAGGGAGTCCTAGTAGGACTCCACACTTGGCGCGCCCCCTCCTAGGGCCGGCCTCCTCCTCCCTTGCTCCTTTATATACGGGTGCAGGGGCACCCAAAAGACACAACAATTGATCATTGATCTCTTAGCCGTGTGCGATGCCCCCTTCCACCATAATCCTCGATAATATTGTAGCGGTGCTTAGGCGAACCCTGCGATAGTAGAACATCAAGATCGTCACCACGCCGTCGTGCTGACGGAACTCTTCCCCGACATTCTGCTGGATCGGAGTCCGGGGATCGTCATCGAGCTGAACATGTGCTAGAACTCGGAGGTGTCGTAGTTTCGCTGCTTGATCGGTCGGGCCGTGAAGACGTACGACTACATCAACCGCGTTGTGCTAACGCTTCCGCTTTCGGTCTACGAGGGTACGTAGACAACACTCTCCTCTCTCATTGCTATGCATCACCATGATCTTGCGTGTGTGTAGGAAATTTTTTGAAATTACTATGTTCCCCAACACAAAGGATATCTACTCAAAACATCATAGGATGGCAACACATAATTGGATCATAATATGTGGCATAAAGCACCATGTTCAAGTAGGGATTACAGCAGGGTGCGGGAGAGTGGACTGCGTAAAAGAGATGAGGATGGTGATGATGATGGTGATGTTAATGAAGACGATCACCGCGGCGATGATTCCCCTCCCGATGGCACTCCAGCGCCACCGAGAGAGAGGAGGAGAGGTTCTTCCCCTTGTGCTTCCTCCTCCATGGCCTCCCCCTGGATGGGGAGAGTTTCCCCCTTTGGTCCTTGGCCTTCATGGTGATGATGGCCCCTTCGGGATCCTCCTCCATGCCCTCCGGTGATGATGGCCCCCTCCGGTAGGGTGCCAGAGAGGGCCTAGATAGGGGCCCACGCCTAGGGGGGTGTGGCGCGCCCCCCACCCTCATAGACGGCTCGGTATTCTTCTGGCCCAACTCTTTTACTCCGGGGGCTTCTTTTGGTCCATAAAAATTCATCAAAAATTGGCACGTCAATTGGACTCCGTTTGGTATTCCTTTTCTGCAATACTCAAAAACAAGGGAAAAACAGAAACTGGCACTGGGCTCTAGGTTAATAGGTTAGTCCCAAAAATCATATAAAATAGCATATAAATGCATATAAAACATTTAAGATGGATAATATAATAGCATGAATACTTCATAAATTATAGATACGTTGGAGACGTATCAGCATCCCCAAGCTCAATTCCTGCTCGTCCTCGAGTAGGTAAATGATAAAAGAAATAATTTATGAAGTGTGAATGCTAGCAAGTGCATAAGTTTCATCAATGATAGTTCCAATCGCTTTTTCTAGCATCATTATATATCATAACAGTAGATCAACTCTTGAAACTTCTCATGATCAAGTAACAAGCTATTCACATGTTAAAGTATAGATCATAAACTTTCTTGAAAACTAACAAATCGTGCTCTTAGTCATCAAATAATTGCAATTCATCTTATTTTCGGGAAGGGTCTATGTAAGAGCTATTATTCAGCAAACTCCACATACTCAACTATCATTTAATCTTTCACAATTGCTAACACTCATGTGACATTTATGGGTTCAAAGTTTTAATCGGACACAGATAAAGATAGGGGCTTATAGTTTCGCCTCCCAACCTTTTACCTCAAGGGTAATGTCAACAATAATAATTTATGAGAACCTACATCCAAGTGGATATATATCCGGATCAATCCAACACAAAGTGCTTGCCAAAGGAAAAAAATGTAAAAGGGAAAGGTTATGACCACCATGACTCTTGTATAAGGGTAGAAGATAAAAGTAAAAGATAGGCCCTTCACAGAGGGAAGCAGAGGTTTTCATGCGCTTTTATGGTTGGATGCACAAAATCTTAGTGTAAAAGAACGTCACTTATATTGCCACTTGTGATATGGACCTTTATTATGCAGTCCGTCGCTTTTATTTCTTCCACATCACAAGATCATATAAAGCTTATTTTCTCCGCATTAATAGATCATACATATTCAGAGAGCAATTTTTATTGCTTGCAACAATGACAACTTACTTGAAGGATCTTACTCAATCCATAGGTAGATATGGTGGACTCTCATGGCAAAACTGTGTTTAAGGATATTCGGAAGCACAAGTAGTATCTATACTTGGTGCAAAGAATTTGGCTAGCATGAGGGGGAAAGGCAAGCTCAACATGTTGGATGATCCAAGACAATATAACATTTCGAATATAGGAAAACATAACCCATTAAGTTGTCTTCCTTGTCCAACATCAAGTTTTCGTCATGTCATATTTTAATGAGTGCTCACAATTACAAAAGATGTCCAAGATAGTATATTTATATGTGAAATCTCTCTTCCTTCAATGTTCTTTCATGAATTGTTCAAGTGACCAATTCTATGTTTGCCAACTTCTAATAAGTTTACTACCTATACTTATTATATGTGAAGTCATTACTCCCCATTTTGTAAGCATATGAAACATATATAAATTCAAATTTATGATATTCAATTCATTCAACCATTTACTCATAGGATATATGTGAAGCACGTGAGTATATCACAAACTACTACAAAAAGATATAAGTGAAGAATACTGAGTAGTCAAATAATTAAATAGCCATGGGAGGATTCTTATTCATTCAAGATTTCAGATCCAATGATTTTATTCAAACAGCAAGTAAAATTGAAAATACGCTCCAATCAAGACACATATCATGTGATGGATAAAAATATAGCTCTGAGTAAGGTATACCGATAGTTTTGAAGACGAAAGAGGGGATGCCTTCCGGGGCATCCCCAAGCTTAAGCACTTGAGTCTTCCTTGAATATTACCTTTGGGTGCCTTGGGCATCCCCAAGCTTAGGGTATTTCCACTCCTTATTCTCCTCATATCGATATCTCACCCAAAGCTTGAAAACTTCAATCACACAAAACTTAACGGAACTTCGTGAGATAGGTTAGAATGATAAAGAGTAAACCATTCACTTTGGTACTGTCAAAGACAAGGTTCATAATTGTTCTCACACAATGCCTACTGTACCATATCATTTCTACTATTTATATTGAGAAATATAAGCCATAGAAACTAGAAAACAAGCAAACTATGCAATGAAAACAGAATCTGTCAGAAACAGAACAGTCTGTAATGATCTGAACACCAACAATACTTCTGCCACTCAAAAAATTATTAAATAAATTGGTGGACGTGAGGAATTTGTCTATTAATCGTCTGAAAGAAGAATCAACTCAATCGCACTCTTCTGTAAAAAATGACAGCTAATCTCGTGAGTGCAAAGTTTCTGTTTTTTACAGCAAGATCACATTAACTTTCACCCAAGTCTTCCAAAAGGTCTTACTTGGCACTTTATTGAAACAAAATATATAATACATGATTAATATAGTAGCTTATCATGAGGACACACAAAAACAGTAAGGGTAAATATTGGGTTGTCTCCCAACAAGCGTTTTTCTTTAATGCCTTTTAGCTAGGCATGATGATTTCAATGATGCTCACATAAAAGATAAGAATTGAAACATAAAGAGAGCATCATGAAGAATATTACTAGCACATTTAAACCTAACCTACTTCCTATTCCTAGGGATTTTGTGAGCACACAATTTATGGGAACAAGAATCAACTAGCATAGGAAGGCAAAACAAGTATAACTTCAAAACTTTAATCACATAGAGAGAAAACTTGATATTATTGCAACTCCTACAAGCATGTATTCCTCCCTCATAATAATTTTCAGTAGCATCATGAATGAGTTCAACAATATAACCAGCACATAAAGCATTATGTTCATGATCTACAAGCATAGAAATTTCACTAGTCTTCACATAAGCAAAATTCTTCTCATTCAGAATAGTGGAATCATTACTAACTAAAGTTGACACTCTTCCAGATCCACTTTAGATTATAGTATTATTCATACTCCAAAAGATATAAGTGAAGTTCATGGAGCATTCTACAATTAATATAGACAAACCAATATCCAAGCTCAAAATATATAAGTGAAGCACACGAAGCATTCTATAAAACCATACTCAAAAGATTTAAGTGAAGCACAAAGAGCAATTCTATAAGATCATACTTAAAAGATATAAGTGAAGCACATGAAGCATTCTATAAATCAATGAAAGGCTATCTCATAATAGCATGGTTCTTAAAGTAAAAGCAAAAAAACACAAAGGACACAAATCATGTGAACAAAACAAAAACCGAGGTATACCGATAATTGTTGAAGAAGAAAGATGGGATGCCAACCGGGGCATCCCCAAGCTTAGATGCTTGAGTATCCTTAGAATATTTACTTGGGGTGCCTTGGGAATCCCCAAGCTTGATCTCGTGCCTCTCTTTATTCTTCTCACATCGGTAACTCCTCATTCTTTGAATACTTCATCCACACAAAACTTTAACAAAAACTTTGTGAGATCCGTTAGTATAATAAAGCAAATCACTACCTTTAGGTATTGTTTCAAACTCATTCCAATATCATATTAGAACTATATATACTATATTCCAACTTCACCATGGTTCATCCCCCCGATACTACCCATAGATTCATCAAAATAAGCGAGCAACTCATAGAAAACAGAATCTGTCAAAAACAGGACAGACTGTAGTAATCGAGAAGTTTAGTATATTTTTGTAACTCCAATAATTATGAAAAATATGAAAATTTGAAAAATTTATACAGAAGTAATGTGCAAAAAGTTTCAGACCCATTTGACTTTCCAGTAAAAAATGTAAATTCACGCGCTAGAGCCAAAGTTTTTGTTTTTGTACTGCACAAAGTAAACAAGCAATCTAATCATCCTAAAACCAAGGCTTGGCACATTACTTTTATAATACAATGGATATATACAAGGGGATAATTATTTTCAGAGAAGCTTCCATGATTTTTTTACATTATTTCCATGAGCATGAACACAAGAGTTCAAGGTCGAGCCTCACTTCTCCAATGCATAACCTTCCAATCACTTCTCTTATTGAAAAACTTTTTAGGTATGAGAGGCAAGTAAATTTTTTTGCGTTTTCATTCTTTAATTTTTTTTGTATGTTTCACCCACAACTAAACAGAAACAAAAAGGGAAAAACAAAATCTACTTAGTGAAGAAAGCAAACAAGCATACACAAGAATATCTACCCCACGCTATTGCTCCCCGGCAACGGCGCCAGAAAAGAGCTTGATAATCCCCAAGTGCAGGGAATCATCGTAGCAATTCCCAATGGTGGAAGTGATAATTATGGAGTGTCGAACCCACAAGGAGCTAAAGGTAAGATCAATCTTCTCTCAAGTCCTATCTGCCACTGATACGACTCTACGTACACCGAACGTTTGCTTCCGACTAGAAACGAGAAATAAAACTACGTTGTGGGTATGAAGAGGATAAATTTGCATGGTATCGGAGAGATAAAATATAAAAGTAGGTGCCGTTATCATAAAGTTAGAATATATTACTAAATATTATAAATAGCGGGTGTGGTATAATGATGGATCAGTGTGCGGAATTATGTTAGGCAATTGTTAACAAGACCGGTAGTCGTCATTGCAATTTAATATGAGGGAGAGGCATAAGCTAACACACTTTCTCTTCTTGGATCATATGCACTTATGATTGGAACTCTAGCAAGCATCCGCAACTACTAAAGATCATTAAGTTAAAACCCAACCATAGCATTAAAGCATCAAGTCTCCTTTATCCCATACGCAACAACCCCCTTACCCGGGTTTATGCTTCTGTCACTCAAGCAACCCACTATAAGTGAATCATGAACGTATTGAAACACCCTACAGCAGGAATCCCTCATGCTTGAGCGACCACGGAGGGCACAATAGGACAGCACCAAAATAAAACATACAACTCGTACCAATCTAGATCATCAATCAACCCAAAGACAAAGGATATCTACTCAAAACATCGTAGGATGGCAATACATCATTGGATCATAATATGTGGCATAAAGCACCATGTTCAAGTAAGGATTAAAACGGGGTGCGGGAGAGTGGACCGCGTAAAAGAGATGAGGATGGTGATGTTGATGAAGACGATCACCGCGGCGATGATTCCCCTCCCGATGGCACTCCAGCGCCACCGAGAGAGAGGAGGAGAGGTTCTTCCCCTTGTGCTTCCTCCTCCATGGCCTCCCCCTGGATGGGGAGAGTTTCCCCCTTTGGTCCTTGGCCTTCATGGTGATGATGGCCCCTTCGGGATCCTCCTCCATGCCCTCCGATGATGATGGCCCCCTCTAGCAGGGTGCCAGAGAGGGCCTAGATTGATTTCTCATGGCTACAGAGGCTTGCGGCGGCGGAACTTCCGATCTAGGTTATTTTCTGGGGGTTTCTGTATTTATAGGAATTTTTGGCGTCGGTTTCACATCAGGCGAGTCTCCGAGTCGTCCACGAGATAGGGGCCCACGCCTAGGGGGGTGTGGCGCGCCCCCCACCCTCGTGGACGGCTCGGGACTCTTATGGCCAACTCTTTTACTCCGGGGGCTTCTTTTGGTCCATAAAAATTCATCAAAATTGGTACGTCAATTGGACTCCGTTTTGTATTCCTTTTCTGCAATACTCAAAAACAAGGGAAAACAGAAACTGGCACTGAGCTCTAGGTTAATAGGTTAGTCCCAAAAATCATATAAAATAGCATATAAATGCATATAAAACATCTAAGATGGATAATATAATAGCATGAATACTTCATAAATTACAGATACGTTGGAGACGTATCAGTACAACAATAGAAGCAAGAGCAATTGATTCATCCTTACTAGGCAATTCTTTTTCATGAAGATTTCTACTAAACTTGGAAAAACTAAACTCATGAGACTCATTACCAAAACTAACACTGACAGTTTGTTTCTCACAATCTAGCTTAGTATTAACGGTGTTCAAGAAAGGTCTATCAAAAATAATGGGACAAAAGTCATCTTGTGGGGAAACAAGAACAAGAAAATCAGTAGGGTATTTTATTTTCCCACAGAAGAGTTCAACATCTCTAACAATCCCAATTGGTGATATAGTGTCTCTATTAGCAAGTTTAATAGTAACATCCATTTCTTCTATCTCTGCGGGTGCTATCTCGCTCATAATTTTTTGATATAAGGTATAAGGAATAGCACTTACACTAGCACCTATGTCACATAAACCATGATAACAATGATCTCCTATTTTAACTGAGATGACAGGCATGCCAACAATCGGTCTATGTTTATCTTTCTTATCAGGTTTGGCAACTCTATTAGCTTCTTCACAGAAGTAAATAACATGCTCATCCATATCTTCTTCTAAGAGATCTTTAACCATAGCAATACTAGGTTCTACTTTAATTTGGTCATCAGGTTTAGGTGTTCTAATATAGCTTTTGTTAACCACAGTTGAAACTTTAGCATGTTCCTTTATCCTAACAGGGAAAGGTGGTTTCTCAATATAAGCAAAAGGAACAACTGGATCAACATTATAAATTATAGTTTCTTCTTTAACTGGTACCGGTTCTTTAATTTCTTCTTTAATAGGTGGGTGATATTTAAACCACTTATCTTTAGGGAGTTCAACATGAGTAGCAAATGATTCACAAAAGGGGGCTACTATCTCAGAGTCAAGTCCATATTTAGTGCTAGACTTTTGAAAAGCATCGGTATCTATAAAAGATTTAACACAATCATACTCAAGTTTAATACCTGACTCTTTACCTTTGTCGAGTTCCCAATCTTCAGAGTTGCGTTTAATTCTTTCCAAAAGATCCCACCAGAATTAAATAGTCTTCTTCATAAAGTAACTAGCACAAGAAGTATCAAGCATGGTTTGATCATTACGAGAAAGCCGAGCATAAAAATTCTGAATAATAATTTCACTTGAGAGCTCATGATTGGGGCATGAATATAATATTGACTTAAGCTTCCCCCAAGCTAGAGCAACACTTTCTCCTTCACGAGGCCAAAAATTATATATATAATTCCGATCACGATGAACTAGATGCATAGGATAATTTTTTTTGGTGGAACTCCAATTTCAAACGATTCCAATTCCATGATCCAATATCATCGCATAGCCTATACCATGCCAATGCTTTTCCCTTCAAATATAAAGGGAAAACCTTCTTCATAACTTTATCCCCGGGTAAACCTGCAAGCTTAAACAATCCACAAATTTGTTCTACATATATCAAGTGCATATTAGGATGTTTGGTTCCATCTCCTCCATAAGGACTAGCTAGCAGTTGTTCTATCATACCATAAGGAATTTTATATTCAATATTTTCAGCAGGTGAAGTAGGTTGAGGGGTGTGACGCCCCGAGACCGACACGCCAGGTGTCTCCCAATTATTCGTCGTCGTAGCCATGTCATTTGTTTGTTTGTTGCATTCATCATGTCATCATTTGCATTACATCGGCATTTGTTGCCGTCATTGTTTTTAAAACTTGCATCCCCTCGTAGTTGATGCGTTCCCCCTTGCTTTCGTTGACCGTTCCGTGACCAACCTTGTTCTTCGTTTTCCCTCTTGCCTAAACCGGAGTCTCTTTGCACAGTGCATCGACCCCTCGCATGTGTTCGAAACTTCCCCGAACCCGAACCGGACTATCGTTACCGTTGTGTCTGGATCATCCCCAAACATCTATAAAACATCGTTGGTTTCTTCTTTGACTCTCCTAACCTATTTATCTCGGACCATCCGATTATGATCGGAGGGCTCGATTAGCCCCTAAACTAATCTACCTGCTATATAATCAGACCAACCCTAAAACCTAGGGACTTTGTCCCCCCTAGCCGCCGCCCCATACAGCCTCCTTCCTCGGATCAGCCGCCGCCACCCATCAAATCCAGCCATTCGCAGCACCACCCACCTCGTTCTCTTCACCAGACCAATCCCGTAGCCTCCTCCCGATCCACCAACCAGAGCAGCCCTGTCCCCGCACGAGCGCCTTCGGGCTTCTCTGTTTCTCCTTGCACTCGCAGCAGCAGCCAAGCGCGCAGCCGCCTTCGATCCCGAGGACCCCATCGCCCTCTCCTTCCTTCCTCCACTTCTTCTCTCTCGCTCCCTCTGATGGCGTCGCGACGCTGCCATTTTTGTAGGAGCTCGCCATGCCATGGAGCCCCGCCACCGGATCGAGTGATTTCGCGCCTCTTCGACCTCTGTTCCACCAGATCTGGAAGCTGTCGGGCCTCCCGCACACGTCCCCGTCGTTCCCGCGCGGAACCCTCCTCGCGGGAGTTCCCGCACCGCCGCCGCGGATCTTCAGCGCCGCTGCCTCCCTCTGCCTCATCCAGGACGTGAGCTCCCGCCGCTTCCCATGCCTGGTGTCTCCTCCTTACACTCGCATCGTCGCCCTGCTTCCCCTGCATCGAACGAGGAGGCGCGCTGCCGCGCATTGACCCTTCCTCTGCCTTGCGTGGAGCCCAGCTCTAGCAGCGCCCGTTGACCGTGAACCGCGCCAGCACAGAAGCCTCATCCACTCGTCGCCTTCGCTGCTCGTGGGCCTGCCGGCCTCCCCTGCCCCACGGCTTGCATCCGCCCCCTGCCGGCCTCGCCTTGTGCCTCATCGTGGCCCAGCAAGGCGCTGCGGCCTAGCCTCTCCACCAGCTGGGCTAGGCCCAATGTGAGCAGCTCCTAGCCCCTCCAGATTCGGCCCCTTGATATTTTTCCACTGACTACGAATTTAACATTATCCGTAGAATTTCATAATTGCAAAAAAAAACCTAAGTTTCATGCATTTAATAACTCACAAACCGTGCATCGGATTAAAATGATCTTTATATGTAAAATGCTTAGAATTATGTGTAGATTAATAATATATAACTTTCATCCATGTCTGAAATGTTTAAAATGATGTTTGCATATAATTTGCATATTGTCATGCTAAAATGATTTATTTCATAACTAAATAACCGTAGCTCCAAATTAAGTAAACTTTATATGTAAATGGGGTAGAAAAATGCATAGTTTAACATGGTGACCCTACTTTGCATGTTTAACAACTCTAAAATTGTGTTTAGGGCAGAATAGTACCAAATTCATAATATGCATATGGTGATTTTTCGGAATTGTTGTTTGTTGTTCCGGCCTCATTTAAACTTGCCTAGATAGGTAGTTTTCATATGCTTCACCCCTTGCCATGTTTAATAACATTTAATATTGTTGGGTACATAAACGATAGAGAACTAAATAATTGATGTGGTGTTCCGTCAATATGCAACTTGTAGTTTTGTTTGTGCACTTTGCCATGCCATGCATATTTAAACCGGACATGCATCATCCTTGGTTGTGCATCATGCCATGCTTATGCTTGTTGGTTTACCATGTTGTTTGTTTATTTCCGGTTTGCTTCTCTCGTTAGCTTCGGTTTCGTTCCGGAGTTGTGAGGATTCGTTCGATTACGTCCGTTTATCTTCTGCATAGACTCGTTCTTCTTCCTTGCGGATCTCAGGCAAGATGACCATTACCCTCGATATCACTTCTATCTCTGCTTGCTAGTTGTTCATTTTATCGCTATGTCGCGCTACCTACCACTTGTTTATCATGCCTCCCATATTGCCATGTCAAGCCTTTAACCCACCTTCGTAGCAAACGTTGTTTGGCTATGTTACCGCTTTTGCTCAACCCCTCTTATAGCATTGTTAGTTGCAGGTGAAGTTGAAGATTGGTCCATGTTGGAACATGTTTATGTTGGGATATCACAATATCTCTTATTAATTAATGCATCTATATACTTGGTAAAGGATGGAAGGCTCGGCCTTATGCCTAGTGTTTTGTTCCACTCTTGCCGCCCAAGTTTCCGTCATACCAGTGTTATATTCATTGATTTTGCGTTCCTTACGCGGTTGGAGTTATGGGACCCCCTTGACAGTTCGATTTGAATAAAACTCCTCTAGTAAGGCCTGTTGGGGACACACATAACAGGTAGGCCAACGAAGGGTCAAAATATATTAAAGCATGGGGTCCACACATCAGGTGGGTCCAGATAAATTTCATATCGACAAACCATCCACTCGGATGACCATCAAGTCACTCGGACATCAACAACCACTCGGAGAATAGCACTCCACTCGACGGACTCATTCCATTCAGAGTACCTGATCTCACTCGGATATGCGAAGACCAACGGTCGACAAGGCACTCGAGGCATATCTTAGTAGCAGGCTGACATTATGACATCAACACCCCACTTTGTTGTAACATAGGAGGTGGAGGGGTGGCGCACTCTATATAAGCCACCCCCACCACTAGACTTGGGGGTAGGCCCTCATTCTCCTCCTCTTAGTTCTCTTTCTCTTGCCATTAGTCTCAGGACTTAGCTCAGGCATGGGATCCGCTCCCCCCCTCTCTCTCTAAAATACACCATGTAACTTCGTGTTCATGACAGATAAAGAAAACCTCTCCGGAGCATGAGACGTAGGGTTGTTATCTCCACCGTGAGAGGCCCGAACTTGCTAAAACCACCGTGTCACCCATTTGCATCTCGATAGATTATGATCCTTTACCCTATCCCTTATTATTGTTGGAATCATTCCCACGACAGTTGGTGCCCACCGTGGGGCATGGCGTCTATCGAGCCATGATGCAGATGGTTTTTTCTTAATCGCCGGCGCGCGGTCTGTCTCGTTGTCTCCGGCCTTGTCTACAACACTGTCGGCGAGCTGCTACATGCGGCGACTAACGCGGTCCGTCCCATCATCTCTGGCCTTGTCTACAACACCGTCGACGAGCTGCTACATGCGGCGACCGACGCGGTCCGTCCCGTCGTCTCCGGCCTCGTCTACAACAACGTCGGCGAGTTGCTACATGCAACGACTGACGTGGTCCATCCTGTCGTCTCCAACCTCGTCTATGACCCCGCCGGCAAGCTCGTATACATGGCCACCGACACGTGAATCACGACGATCGATGCTCGACCCGGTTCCTCGGGCAACAAGGACTGGATGCCGACGGTCGGCCCGGCTCCACGGACGTCGAAGCACCATTCCAACCACCCCGCAATCCGACCACTAAAGCTCACGTCGGCGTCGCCCTTGGCTGCGCCGACCCGCGTCTCCCGCGCCTGCTACTCATCTTTCTCGTCAGCACCTCTCGGCTGCCGACCGATTCCGGCCCGACCAGCAGTTTCCGTCGCAGCGGATCTCTCCTCCGGGCTGCCTCTGCAACTCTTCTTCTAATTTTGGTTCCCTCCCGTATTGAAACGAAACTGCATGCATGCAGTGGGAAAAACAATCCATGGGAAAGGAAACTCCCATTGCATGCAGAATCGCTTTTAATTCTTGCCTAATTAACACTAACGCCTCTTGCATGCCGACTCTGGATGTGGGCAATTGACTACAGACCGCATGCAGGAGATAATGACCGAAACTTCTATCGCATGCAATACCGGCCTTAACTCTTGCTTAATTACCGCTAATTAAGGCCCTGTTTGGTTCATAAGTCCTAGGACTTTTTCTAGTCCCAACTAAAAAGTTTCTAGTCCATAAAAGTCTCTTCCTGTTTGTTTCCAGAGACTAAAAAGTCTCTAGTCCCTTTTTAGGGGTTATTAAATGACCATGTTGCCCCTACTATATAGAAAAATAACAATCAAACAACACCATGGGATGGCGGACCATTAAATGCATGGAGGGGCATTGTTCAAAAAGTCTCAAAAAGTCTCAAAAAAGACTCTCCTTAAGAATCTTCTTCATTTAGTCCTAAATGTCTAGTTTAGTTCCTAAAAAGTCCCTCCCATTTAATAAAAAAGTCTTTAAGAAGGACTTTTTCTAGTCCCAACATAAAAAAGTCCTTGAAAACAAACACCCCCTAAGTCTTTTGCATGCATGTACAGATTTTGGACGTGGTGAACTCCATCAATGCATGATGCATGGTAACGACATATGAAGCGGCAGGCATTGGCGAACCCCGGGGACCAATGGTCTCTGGCACGATGCCCCGGCAGTTCCTTCGTCCGATGCCAAGCGCTCGCAGATAGCCTGTACATTGGAGTCAACACCACACCGTCGCAACCGAAAGCTGGCTCGGTCCTCACACGCGACAGCGTATCCCGCGCTGGGGGCACAAACTTGACACGGTGTGTGGACCAGGAATTGGCCACGCCGCCATGCTCAGCAGCTTCTCCCTCCGGCATCATCCACTCGGCAACAACTCCCTCCAGTCAGCATGACCACTCGGACAGGACTAGCTCACTCGGACCAAATGGGATCATTGCCATTCGGTCGCCTGTGTGCCGCCACTCGACCGCCTGCATGCCAACGATAGTTGCATGCATCACTCGAGCGTCTCGCGCGTCGTTATTCTATGGGACACATTTACTTCATTCACACATACAGTGCGACGCCACTTCATAGGACGCGTCTACTTCATTCTGACGCATCGTGCGTCATCAGTTGGTTGGTCACCACTCGACCGCTCCGCACGTCGCTTATTGATTGGTCACCTCATCCCCACTCGGCCGCTCCGCGTGTCGTCATTGATTGGTCACTCATCATCACTCGGCCGCTCCGCGCGTCGTCACTCGGTTGGTCACCTCATCATCACTCGGCCGCCCCGCGCGTCATTTATTGATTGGTCACCTCATCATCACCCGGCCGCTCCGCACGTCGCTATCGGTTGGTCACCACATCACCATTCGGTCGCCCCACGCGTCGCCACTTGGTTGGTCACCTCATCACCACTCGGCCGCTTCGCACATCGCCATCGGTTGGTCACCTCATCACCACTCGGCCGCTCCGCGCGTCGCCACTCGGTTGGTTACCTCATCACCACTCGGCCGCTCCACGTGTCGCTACTCGTTTGGTCACCTCATCACCACTCGGCCGCTCCGCGCGTTGCCACTCGGTTGGTCACCTCATCACCACTCGACCGCTCCGCGCGTTGCCACTCGGTTGGTCACCTCATCATCACTCGGCCGCTTCGCGCGTCGACACTCTGTTGGTCACCTCATCACCACTCGGCCGCCCCGCGCGTCGCCTATTGGTTGGTCACCACTCGGCCGCTCCACGCGTCGCCATCGGTTGGTCACCTCATCACCACTCGGTCACTTCGCACGTCGCCACTTGGTTGGTCACCTCATCACCACTCGGCCGCTCCACGCGTCACCTATTGGTTGGTCACCTCATCACCACTCGGCCGCTCCACGCGTCGCCACTCGGTTGGTCACCTCATCACCACTCGGCCGCTCCGCCCGTCGCCACTGGGTTGGTTACCTCATCACCACTCGGCCGCTCCGTGCGTCGCCACTCGGTTGGTCACCTCATCACCACTCGGCCGCTCAATGCGTCGCCTATTGGTTGGTCACCTCATCACCACTTGGCCGCTCCGCGCGTCGCCACTCGGTTGGTCACCTCATCACCACTTGGCCGTTCCGTGCGTCGCCACTCGGTTGGTCACCTCATCACCACTCGGCCGCCCCGCGCGTCACCACTCGGTTGGTCACCTCATCACCACTAGGCCGCCCCGCGCGTCGCCATCGGTTGGTCACCTCATCACCACTCGGCCGCCCCGCGCGTCGTCACTCGGTTGGTCACCTCATCACCACTCGGCCGCCCCACAGTCGCCACTCGGTTGGTCGCCTCGCCACCACTCGGCCACTCGCGCGCCTTCAGACAGCTAAGTCATTTTACATTTTGTTATTTTCGTCTTCCCGAGTATCCCGTAATTCACACATCACATTCACTCGGAGACCACGCCACCGAGTGTACCTCTACGCTCGGCTGCTTATTTTCACATACTTGCTTAATACTGGTTATGTGACTCCCATGTTTGACTTCCATTTTTTCGCATACATCATTCACGAACACCATGTGTTCTTCATTTCGAATTTGCATCGGTCCTCCGGGGCTGGAACTCATTCGTAACACTACACTTCCATTTCATTTGAGCCAGTACTCCAACGAGTTCAGTCGGATCCGCCACTTTGACAAGTTCGAACAGATTCTTCGCTCTTTCAGACTCAACCAGCAAGCCCCTTGCACTCCCAGCGGGTGTCTATGGGTGTTATTCACACAAATTATTTCAGCACACATCAAATTTCCTAGAGAAATTATTACGTTGGCTTGTGCTATTTTTCATACACAAGTTACGCGACCATTCGACGGCCCTATGCGCCAACCTCATCGCTACTCAGATTCGGTCACCATACCGGTCTTAGCGCACCACAACATCGACCTTGTCGCTCTGTTAACTTCAAACACATCCGGCCAACCCCTCTGTGGAATCCTCTTCATCGTATCAATGATATAGGCCTCGTCAAGCATGAGACAGATAAGTCCCTTTTATCATTAAACTTCACACTTCACTCCTTTGCGAGTTTGCCTCTTTCGAGCATCACTCGGAAGCTTATCCTCATCTTTACCCGAGATCTGACTCGATGAATTGCAAATCATCCATTCAAAACTATATTTTCTCGTGTCCCGGCATGTCCGTTGTCGAAGCATGTAGTACGCTCGGGGGCTAAGCCGCACTCGGGGGCTGCATCTCATTTGGAATGACACTCTCCTGAGTGGTCGAGTACTTCATCACCAGTCAGATCCTTCACTTCAATGAGTGCATTCGAGCCGCCACTTTGACAAGTTTTATAATCACCCAGACGCTCTGCGCGCCATCTTCATTCCTACTCGGACTCAGTTGTCACGCCGGTCTTGTTGCGTCGCAACCACACTACGCCGACCTCGTCGCTACATTAACTTCGAAAGCATTTGGCTAACTCCTTTGAAGACCATTTCAGCCACTTGGTTGGATGCGTAGTCCGTCACTCAGCCACTTCACACGTCATCACCACTCGGCCGCCCCGCGCGTCGCCACTCGGTTGTGCATGTCTTCACCACTCGGCCGCCCCGCGCATTGCCACTCGGTTGTGCACGTCTGCACCACTAGTCTGCCCTGCGTGTTGCCACTCAGTTGTGCACGACTTCATCATTCGACCACCTCGCGCATCCTCACTCGGCCGTCCCGCACCGCGTCACTCGGTTGTGCACGTCTTCACCACTCGACCGCTCCATGCGTCGCCCCTCGGTTGTGCACGTCTTCACCACTCGGCCGCCCCGCGCATTGCCACTCAGTTGTGCACGTCCTCATTATTCGACCACCTCCCACATCATGACCGTGTCGCCCCGTGCGTCGCCACTCGGTTGGGCACGTCTTCACCACTCGTCCGCTTCGTGCGTCGCCACTCGGTTGTGCACGTCTTCATCACTCGACCGCCCCGCGCGTTGTCACTCAGCTGTACACATCATCGCCCCTCGGCCGCCTCGCGCGTCACCATCAGTTGGACATGTCTTTACCTCTACACCCCCAACACGGGAACGACTAAGTTACTCATATGGTCAAACCTCATATCACACTCTGTAACAAGCTTACCTCTTTCGAGCATCACTCATGGGCTACACCCATTCAATCAACCCATTGATCACATCAGGAATATGTTTCTGACCATACATGCTCGGTCTGCCGAAAATCTATAAGGGTAGTACTGTCCACTCGGACGATCGCCCAAATCATTACCTAAAGTCATCTTCAGGACTGCAAAAGGGTGAAAACAACGCTCCTCTACGGATACACTTGGCCCTATCCTAGGCTCCGAGGCGTCAGTTTCATAAACTTGGACTCAGAGATGGCATGTGCTGGTGTTCCCCCAAGATAATGAGTGGCCTCTTTCTAGAGAGTCAGCCCACACATTAGCCTCGTCACTCGGGTTTCATGGCACGTCCATGTCATACCACTAGTCTATCTCCTCTGGGAGACATACAAGTGCCACCAAGTTTTTCCTTGCAGTCAACATACCTCGATCAGTCGGGAAGCACGTCCACTCGGACAAACACCCCTTTCATGCAAAAGGGTGAAAATGAAGCTCCTCTACGGATACAATGTACTCTTGCAAATACCTCTTTCACGCAAAATCTAACGGTCAATATAAGAAGTACTACTGGAACGATTACTCCCTGGAGTGTCCAGCTTTTTTCTACAGTCGACAGTTTCAAAGCCGAATTTATTCACCGTGCCGAGAGCATGAAGATTCACCTGCTTGACCGAGTTACAAGCTGAATTTATTCCGTGCCAAGTGCACGAAGATCAGTCCGACTGACTCAGCTCCAGGCTGAGCTTATTTACCATGTCAAGCGTCTGAAGATGCATCCAATTGACTCAATTTCAGACTAAAAGATATTACCGTGTCGACTGCGTGGAAGTTTGCCAGGAGACTTAAACCCTCTACCTGACTCATCTTGTCCGACAGAGGCTCGGGGACTACACCCAGTGGGTGCACTCAGCGTGCCCCTACTGGAAGAGAACTCAAAAAGAAACATTTTGCTCGACGCAAGACCATCTCCAGATCACTCAAGTGTTACTCGACCTCCGAGTCGGAGAGAAACAAGTTCTATCAGTACCAGCTAAGAGGATTTTTAGTTCTCTCAGACCCCTGTCGACTGCCTGCAGCCGACGGCGGTCTCGGGGACTACCCCAAGTGGGTGCACTTAGCGTGCCCCCACTGGAGTAATCTCCACTCGGTACGGCCTGACCGGTCCGAGTGGAGAGCAACAAACAAACAAGTTCTAAGGCTCCCGTCGGCTACGATTTTTTTTGCTATAACGTGAGTTTAACGCTCCTTAGTGGACCTGTTTTGAGCCTTCTTCTAGGACTCAAAGCGTGAAACTCATAAGTTTGGATCTAGAGTCGACTCGTATTGACATTCCTCCGGGATAAGAATGGCATCTCTCCGAGATAGCAGTCCATGCGTCGATCTTGTTGCTTGGATTTAACGACACATCCATACTATGATCACGAGTTAACCTCTTCCGGGAGATGATCGAATGTCACCAAGTTGCTCCTCGCGAGCACTTACCCCAGATCAGTCGGGAAGCGCAGCGCCATAATCCATTGAGATTTTGTTCAAACCTTGGTTGTCTGAAAGCATGATGACGGGTGCCGAGTATTTCCGTAATCACTCGAACCAAATTGTGTCTTTCACAAACTCATTCTGCAAAATCGCAACCAATTCGAGGGCTAATGTTGGGGACACACATAACAGGTAGGCCAACGAAGGGTTAAAATATATTAAAGCATGGGGTCCACACATCAGGTGGGTCCAGATAAATTTCATATTGACAAACCATCCACTCGGATGACCATCAAGTCACTCGGACAGCAACAACCACTCGGAGCATAGCACTCCACTCGACGAACTCATTCCACTCGGAGTACCTGATCTCACTCGGATATGCAAGACAGGTCGACAAGGCACTCGAGGCATATCTTAGTAGCAGGCTGACATTATGACATCAACGCCCCACTTTGTAACATAGGAGGTGGAGGGGTGGCGCACTCTTTATAAGCCACCCCCACCACTAGACTTGGGGGGAGGCCCTCATTCTTCTCCTCTTAGTTCTCTCTCTCTCTTTCGCCATTAGTCTCAGGACTAAGCTCAGGCATGGGATCCACTCCCCTTTCTCTCTCTCTCTAAAATACACCATGTAACTCCGTGTTCATTATAGATAAAGAAAGCCTCTCCGGAGCACGAGACGTAGGGTTGTTATCTCCACTGTGAGAGGCCCGAACTCGCTAAAACCACCGTGTCACCCATTTGCATCTCAATAGATCATGCTCCTTTACCCTATCCCATATGTTGGAAATATGCCCTAGAGGCAACAATAAATTGATTATTATTATTATATTTCCTTGTTCATGATAATCGTTTATTATCCATGCTAGAATTGTATTGATAGGAAACTCAGATACATGTGTGGATATATAGACAACACCATGTCCCTAGTAAGCCTCTAGTTGACTAGCTCGTTGATCAATAGATGGTCGCGGTTTCCTAACCATGGACATTGGATGTCGTTGATAACGGGATCACATCATTAGAAGAATGATGTGATGGACAAGACCCAATCCTAAGCCTAGCACAAGATCATGTAGTTCGTATGCTAAAGCTTTTCTAATGTCAAGTATCATTTCCTTAGACCATGAGATTGTGCAACTCCCGGATACCGTAGGAGTGCTTTGGGTGTGCCAAACGTCACAACGTAATTGGGTGGCTATAAAGGTACACTACAGGTATCTCTGAAAGTGTCTGTTGGGTTGGCACGAATTGAGACTGGGATTTGTCACTCCGTGTAAACGGAGAGGTATCTCTGGGCCCACTCGGTATGACATCATCATAATGTGCACAATGTGATCAAGGAGTTGATCACGGGATGATGTGTTACAGAACGAGTAAAGAGACTTGCCGGTAACGAGATTGAACAAGGTATCGGGATACCGACGATCGAATCTCGGGCAAGTATTGTACCAATAGACAAAGGGAATTGTATACGGGATTGATTAAGTCCTTGACATCGTGGTTCATCCGATGAGATCATCGTGGAACATGTGGGAGCCAACATGGGTATCCAGATCCCGCTGTTGGTTATTGACCGGAGAGTCATCTCGGTCATGTCTGCATGTCTCCCGAACCCGTAGGGTCTACACACTTAAGGTTCGGTGACGCTAGGGTTATAGAGATATTAGTATGCGGTAACCTGAAAGTTGTTCGGAGTCCCGGATGAGATCTCGGACGTCACGAGGAGTTCCGGAATGGTCCGGAGGTAAAGATTTATATATGGGAAGTCTTGTTTTGGTTGCCGAAAAAGTTTCGCGCATTATCGGTATTGTACCGGGAGTGCCGAAAGGGGTCCGGGGGTCCACCAAGGGGGTCCACCTGCCCCGGGGGGCCACATGGGCTGTAGAGGTGTGCGCCTTGGCCTATATGGGCCAAGGGCACCAGCCCCAAGAGGCCCATGCGCCAAGATATAAGGAAAAGGAAGAGTCCTAAAGGGGGAAGGCACCTCCGAGGTGCCTTGGGGAGGATGGACTCCTCCCTGGTCGCACCCTTCCTTGGAGGAAGGGCCAAGGCTGCGCCCCCCCCCCTCTCCCTTGGCCCTATATATAGTGGGGGGAAGGGAGGGCAGCCACACCTAAGCCCTGGCGCCTCCCTCTCCCTCCCATGACACATCTCCCTCCTCCCGCAGCGCTTGGCGAAGCCCTGTTGGAATCCCGCTACTTCCACCACCACGCTGTCGTGCTGCTGGATCTTCATCAACCTCTCCTTCCCCCTTGCTGGATCAAGAAGGAGGAGACGTCGCTGCTCCGTACGTGTGTTGAACGCGGAGGTGCCGTCCGTTCGGCGCTAGGATCATCGGTGATTTGGATCACGATGAGTACGACTCCATCAACCCCGTTCTTTTGAACGCTTCCGCGCGCGATTTACAAGGGTATGTAGATCCACTCCTCCCTCGTTGCTAGATGACTCCATAGATAGATCTTGGTGACACGTAGGAAAATTTTGAATTATTGCTACGTTCCCCATCACCATATTATTGTCGGAACCGTTCCCACGACAAGGCCCAACCTTGGTTTTACATTTGCCTAACAACCTATAACTTTCTCTTGGGTTCCGCGGACCCAAGGGTCATCTTTATTTTAACCCCCACGGGCCAGTGCTCCTCTAAGTGTTGGTCCAACCTAGAGCCACTTGCGGTGCCACCCCGACTCCATGAGAGAAGAATTGGAAATGTCCTCGCGTTTGCAAACAAAATGTCCTCTCTATTTGTTCTTCGAGGGAGAACATAGGCATCTCTGGTCTGTACTCTAGGTCCACAAAATAAGTCTGTAGGCCTAAATAGTTACGTGTGCAGCCTAACGCCGAGTTTTGGCACCGACGCCTATCATCACCTTGTGGGTGATATGGATGCCCAGTGCCACACGAGAGCTCATGTCCGGTGCCTTAAGCGCCCACATAGGTTGATGGCGTCCATGCACCTCCACTCGTGGGCCGCTGGTCACTCGATTGTGTTTTTTTGCACGTCCAATCGCATTTAACTGGTCCTGAATTCAAAAAATGTTCATGAATTTTGAAAAAAGTTCACAAACTTAAAAGTCGTAAATGAATTGAAAAAATATATTCAGTTTTTGAAAAATTCCATCCAATTTGAAAAATAGTTCACAAAATTCAAAAAATTCATCGATTTTGAGAAAAAGTTATCAACTTTGAAAAAAGTTAACAATCCTTGAAATACTTTATCAATTTTGAAAGAATTCACCAAATTTGTAAAAAAAATTAATCAATTTCGAAAAAGAGATCATCGATTCTGAAAAAAGTTCACCGAATTGAAAAAAAGTTCATCAATTTTTAAAATAGTTCATCACTTTTGGAAATGTTTATCCAATTTGTATAAAGGTCATCGAATTTGAAAAAAAATCATCAAATTAAAAGATGTCCATTGATTTGAAAAGACATTTATTATGAAAAAATCCATTGAATTTGTAAAGGTTTGAGCATTTTTTAGGGAAAATAGTAAAAGAAAAAAAAGGAGAAAATAAAAATATTAAAAATGAAATAGAGAAAAGAAAGAAAAACAAAATAGAAACCAGTCAAGAAGCCAGGGGCTTTCTGTGAACCGGAAACTGTCTAGCGATCGAGAAAAAACGGATTGGGAAGCTTCTGGAAGTATCCCAAAACCGAGGGCTTTCCACGAACTTAAAAAGAATAGGAGAAAAATAGGTAAGAAGGTACAAGAGCTTAATTATCCTTCGGTTACCTCGGGTCATATGGGAGGAAAAGGTCGGGAGTTCGATTCAGGCCAGGCGCACCTTTATTGCAGTTTAACGTGAAAAAAGGACAAATGGCCGGCCCAACATAAGACGCTTAAGACCCCATATAGGAAATGTCGTGCCGACGCCGTGCCGAATTACCCATGACTGATGAGCATGACTTTCAAAGCCGTTATGCCGACGAGCTGAAAAGATGATGATCTTTTTACGAGTAGTAAAAGAAACCGCTATGCATGTTGCTTCGCAATGGCTGTCGTCTCACCGGCGAAATGAAGTTTAACATCGTTGGCGCAGTTGCAAAAGACGGCGAACAAGGGAAACGTGGGAGTGGTTTGTTGGGATGAGCATGGGCACTTCCATGACGCAACAGCGGTGGCATTCAAGGGTTGACCGGGCCGGAAACACTTGAGTGCCTATATGATTCACGGGATTCTGAAAACGCGGGAATAGAAAAAACATAGAATTAAAATGTCATATTCATTTCAATCATATAGGATTTTGGGTTGTTTGATTGCATCGTTAAAAAACAAATTATTCTGTTGAAGAGGTTTGAGTAGATGCTAGAAACCCATGAAAAATAGTAAAAGAAAAAATCCTTAAGAAAAAATCTTCTAGGATTAAATCCTATGAATCAAACAACCAACATGCGAAAAAATTCTAAGGGTTGTATCCTCTAAAATTTCTATAAATATCTTTGAAATCAAAGGAGCCCTGAACCTTATATGCGTACCTCCCTTTATGTTGGTTATTTACAGATCATTTGTGCATCCCTCAAACATTGGAAACTGAAAAGGTTGTGCAGTTGTTCAGAGTTCAGGCAATCAGTCCATGTACTACTACGGATCAAAACCCAAAGAAAACTGCGGCCGGTGACGGCGAACCCCGTGACCCGCGAACTAGCTGCGACCCGCTGGCCAGCGCGGAGGCTGGGATCGACGATCGAGCGTGTTGGTTTGCCAGCTGCACGCGAGGGCGACGCCGCTCTCGGTTGAACGCGATGTAGTTTTACCTCCGTATATATATCGTCGTTTACTTGTGATGTCTTAGTAATTAGTACCACATCGCCAGCTTGCGGTCTCACCCCACAGCATAAAAGGTGGCGGTCGGGAGCCAGCTCCACCGTGCGGCAAGCACGGTATAAAGCAACAGCTTATTCAGCTAAAATACCATTGAGAAAACCTAGACAAGGTAAATACTATCTCTATGATTCTAAAACACTGGCGCACTTGATGAATTATCCAAACTAACCCATGGAAGCCCGTCGTCCTTGCAGGGGCGGTCTTTTTTATTTGGGTTTGATTTTTTCTCCCACGGCCTTGTCAACAGTCTTTTGGATCAAAGTAAAATGTACACTGGATGGTTTATCATGGTTTTTTATATACATGATCAGAAACATTCAATATTTTTTAATGCATGATCAGCATTTTTTCTATTCACATTCAACATTATTCCGAATGCTTGATTCATATTTTTCAAATACTTGTTCAACTTTTTTTCAAAAAAAGTATTTTTATAATATATATAGAATATTTTAAAGTATAAAAATAAAGAAAAAAACTAAAACAGTAAACCGAAAAAGAGGTTGTGGCCAGCCGCGCCCATAGGTCGGCCCATCTTGGTCGACCCTTCAGCGAGTCCGAAGATGAACTCGTGAGAGCAACTAGTTGGTGAGCGCTTTTTCAGGAGCCTTCCAACGATCACTTGGGGGTGGGTTGAGGCGCGCTCTCAGACGCCGCCATGTGTCGTGCTCTGAGAACTTCCTTCGGATTTTTTTTTTGGCTTTTTAACATGGTTTTCTTGTTTTTTCTGACTTTTTGGTTTTCACCGGTTTTACTTAGCTTTTGGACAAAAAAATTCCCCTGAAAAACACAATTTTTTCGCGTGAGGCACGATTTTGCTTTTGCGAGAGGCACAGTCATGCCTCTCGGACGAAAAAAAAACATGTTTTCTGTTTTTTCCTTTCGCGAGAGGCACGGTTGTGCTTTTTGCGTGAGGCATGGCCGTGCCTCTCGGAAACCAAAAAAAATGTGTTTTCTGTTTTTTTACGAGAGGCACGATTTTGCTTCCGCGAGAGGCACAGTTGTGCTTTCACGAGAGGCACGGCTGTGCCTCTTGGAAATGAAAAAAAAGTGTGTTTTTGTTTTTTCCTTCCGCAAGAGGCACGTTTTTCCTTCCGCGAGAGGCACGGCCGCACAGTTGTGCTTCCGCGAGAGGCACAGCCGCCGTGCCTCTCAAAAACGAAAAAGCAAACGTGTTTTTTGTTTTTCTTTCCTTCCGCGAGAGGCATGGTTTTGCTTCCGCGAGAGGCACGGCCGTGCCTCTTTCGGAAAGGAAAAAAACATGCCGCCGGTTCGGTTTTTCTGTCCGGTTTTTTACCAGTTTTTGGTAGAAAAAAAGTTCTTCAAGACCTATCAACATGGGATCTAATTTTTAAAATCTCGACGCGAGGTATCCAATGATGAAAATGGTTCGAGATTTCAACGAACCGTTTAATAGATAAAACATTTTGAAAAAACAGATGTACGAACAAAGGGAAACTCTCAAGTTGCGATAAGTGGCGCGACCCTGTGCAAGCGGGATCTACATGCACCGGGCCACTCTTTTTTTATAAGTTCGAAAAATGTTCAGGGTTTCTAAAAAAGTTTCAAATTCACGAGCTTGAAAAGATGATTTTGGATTTCAAAAGACATTAATAAAATTGAAAATTGATGTAGGATTTTTAAAATGTTCCGAACTTCAATTTTTTTAAAATAATTTCATTTAAAAATTATTCATGAATCTGAAAAATGTTCCTAAATTTCAAACGGTGTTCTCAAATTCGAAAAAAGTAAAAAAAATACAATAAATTCAAAAATTGCTCTCTTATTTCAAAAAATTCCCATGTGTTTAAAAAATGTCCACCATTTCAAAAGATGTTCATGAATTTAAAAATGTTTTCCCAAATTTCATAAAATGTTCATAAATTTGTAAAACGAATGTTGTTGATTCAAAATCATGAGTTTGAAAATATTCACAAAAACGAAAATTAGATAGAAAAATAAGAAAATTGAAAGGCGAAAGAAAACCAGAAGAAAAAGAAAGACGGAAAATTGAAAAACTCCGGTTTTGGGAAGGTTCCAATATAGCGTCTCTAGCCGTCCGGGATGTGCGTGTTAGCTGTCTATCCAGCACGCTACTTTTTCTTTAGTCTAAACACACTTTATTTATTCATCATAAGCAAAATATATTGAAATACAAGTCTGAAGGATTGAGGAGCCACATATGACGTCCCAAAGAGAGGCCTAAGGCCAACTCCATCGCGCGACCCTATCCTGTCCGATCTCGTCCGTTTAGGGTAAAAGGGACAAAAAAAGCGGCCCAGCGCGCGGGAACAAACGGACTTTTGTCCGTTTTGTGTCCGCTTTCGACCCATCCGCGGCCCAAGTTTGCGCCGCTTTTGGGGTGAAACAGACACCACGCGGACGCGCGGGTCGTTTGCGCGTGTCCTCCCCTGGCCCGCCCGTCGGTGGCACAAGACGGGCCTTTTTCTATCCGTCCCCCTCTCTCCCTCCGGTCGCACCCCCTCCACTCTTCCCCACTCTTCTCCTCGCTGCCGCCGCCACCGCCACTGCCATTGCAGACGTGTAGTTCGGACGCGAGCTCGCCCAACCCCTTCCCCTCGGCGTCGCTGAGCTACCCAACCACGGCCACCTGGTTTGCGCACCCGCCGGCCAGTTTTGGGGCGGATCCGGTCGGTCTTGAGCTCGGCCGGCTGTGGGAGGCCGGGCCGCGCCATGGACTGGCCGGGCACCTCGCCGGAAGGCCCTGGCAGGGCCGCAAGGCCACATGCAGGCAGTGGCTCCTCCTCTAGCCGCTCGGATCTGCACCGTCGGTGGTCCGCCGGCAGATACACGAATGGCGGTCGGCCGGGCTCGGTGCTTGCCCAAAAGCTCGCCGGCGCACCGTTGCCACTCATTAAGTGCGACCACTGCCCAAGGATGGTCGTGCGCCGCGTGTCTACAACGCCGGAACATTCCGGATGGGTGTTCATCAAGTGCTTAAACGATGGGGTATGCGCTTTTTTTAGCTTCGGTTTGTGCTTTAGATTTGACTAGTTGTGCTAACTTCAAATTTTGTTGTGTAGAATGGATGCAAGTTTTGATATTGGGAAGAAGAGTACATCGATATATTGATAGAGCGAAATTTAGTAAATGTTCGTGCACTTTTAGCTAGCATAGAGGCTGTAAATTAGGCAAGTGCACTTGTTGCTAGATTAGAGGCTAGACACGAGACTAGGTGTGAGGAGGAAGCAACATCGATTTCCGGCTTGAAGAAGAAAGGAGGATGCCAGATCGAGCCTTCTGGCTTGAAGAAGAAAGGAGGATGCCAGATCGACCCTCCTCCGCAGATCAACAACGAGTGCATCGAGAAGGCCCTAACCCAACTCAAGGGGGCATTTATAGAAGTTGGTTATCTTCTAAAATGTATTCTTGTTGTTCTTATTTTTTGGCCTTGCTTTACTAGTCAAAATGTGATGATGCATTTTTCATGTACCAAAAATGAATGATGAAATAAAGTTAAGGACTTGCAAAGAAATAATACGCGGACAGGATGCGGCCGGAATGCGTCCGCGCGGTGGGCGCACGGCCACCGCATCCCAGGACACGCCCGGACACGACCCCAAATCCCTACTCAAACGGACAGAATCCGGACAAAACAGACGTCCGTTTGGGATCGCACGGTGGAGTTGGCTTAAAACGTGCTATGGAGTTGGCTTAAAACGTGCTTATAGCAAGACAATGAGCCTCTACGTTCATCTCACGTCCTTGAAGAGTTTTTTGTTGTTGAGGCAAACGTCCCTCGAAGATTTTTTTTTTTTTTGAGACAACGTCCCTCGAAGATGAAGCGTCCAGTCTCGTAATATCAGCAGCCCGGCCCACTTCCAAGTTCCAACACAGTCCATCTACTATCGTTCTTTGCTCAAAAAAAAAATCTACTATTGTTCAAGAACCCAAAGAAACTCCACACTGGCGGCGGCCGGTGCGCCGGCGAGGAGGGCAGTGCCGTCCGGCTCCGGCAGCCGGGAGGCCAGCCAGCGGAGAGTAAGCACGTCCGGCACGTGCTCTGCCCTGGCAGAGTGGCAGTTCCCCGCGAAAATAAGAACGCCCGGCACGTGCTCTGCAAACTCGCGGCGACGGGCGCGCTGGCTCGAATTAGGTGAGGTACGACGCGCGCGTGTCCATCGTTTGGCAGCTGCACGCGACGGCGACGCCGCCGGCCGCTCTCGCCGGAATTGAGTGATCGCACGCGATCGCCGTTTTACCGTGACGCTGTGATCGATGTCTGTTGTGTACTAGTACATGTTTAGTACCACATCGCCAACTTTGACCAGCACCCCGCAGTATAAGAGGTGGCGGTCATGCTCAAAAAAAAAAAAAAAAAAAGAGGTGGCGGTCGGGAGCCAGTTCCACCGTGCGGCAAGCACGGTTTAAAGCAATAGCTTATTCAGCTATAAAAATCTATTGAGAAAACCCCGACAAGGTACTTACTCTCTCCATGATTCTAAACACCGGCCCAATTGATGGATTTATGGAAACTAACCATGGAAGCCCGTCGTCCTTGCAGGGGCGGCCTTTTTTATTTTTATACATCTCTTTTTTTATATACATCTCTAACAGAAAATTGGTCGTTTTTGTAATTGCGAGCAATATTCTCCTGCCTTGTCAGCGGGGTGAGAAAGTGGCAGCCGTATGATGCATCCAAGGGCTGCCACGTGTCACGTGCTAGGCACACACACGGGAGCATATTCTTTTTTCTACGCAAGCGGTTCTCTGTGTGTTTTCGAATCTTGCATGAAGTTTTCTAGCTTCTCTTAAAAAATGTTTTTTTCTCTTATAAGCACACCGTGTGAAAATGCACACATTTTTGCTTCACGGTGAAACACAATTGTGCTTCCAGTTCTCATGAAAATAAAAAATACAATTGTACTTTGGTGAGGCGCAACTTTCGGAAAAGTAAATGACACAGTTGTGCTATGTATCTCAAAAAGTGAAAAGTATAGTTATACTTCGCGGAGAAGCACATATGTGCTTTTGTAAAAGTGAAAAGGTATAAACTATGCTTTCGGCTTTTTTTCTCGTTTGTTTGATTCTTTTAATTTCTATTTTTTTCTAAAAGAATTCATCTAAACCTATTAAAATGGGATATAGTTTCAAAAAATCTCACGCGAGAAACATAACGGTGAAAACTGTTTGTGATTTAGACGCACATTCAACATTCAAGAGATAAAACATTTAAAACAATGAATCTATGAAAAAAAAACACAAAACCTTCAAGTTGCGATGAGTGTCACGCATGCAGTATATCACTTGTCACCACTAGAAGAGGTGTGACTGAACTGATTCCAGGCTTCCCTTGGTTCAAGCTTGTTGGAGCATGTAGGAGCCGAATCAAGCAAAACCTGACCCATTGCCATCTACCTACCTTCCTTCTTAAGGAGTTTTGTTTAAAGGCTAAGGATTCCTCGTCGCCTTCATAAGGGCAATAAGACGGAGCATGTAAAAGCAAATTGGGCACCATGTTTTATCAGTCTCGAGTCTCATGGCCGTTTTGCCAATCACTGACATGAACAAAAACGAATTTCATTGCGAGAAATTAGAATTTGATGAGGGGGAAAGGGGGTGGAGAGTTGTACAATGCACTCTAACAAACCGAGCTCTTCTCTCCCTTCATAACTACTACCGATTCAATAGTCACGTACATGTTACTTTTGTTACAATATCAAAGTAGTCGTACAATAGAATGCCCTTCCCTTAAGTATTTTTCTTTTCTTCATTTGATGAGAGTAGAAAGAAATGGTCTGCTTGATTAGATATGGGGCTTCACGCTCTATCAACTATCAATTACTTCACGCTCAACTTTACTTGACAAAAGCAAACAAGATAGCGCTAGTGCCTGCAGAGAACTCCTTCTAGAAGGCATGCTGACTTGCCCATGAAAAGCCAGTTACAAAAAAAATAACGACATGTAATGAAAAAGTATGAAAACAACTCAAGCCTACATCGTACTACGTCTAGGTTACCCCTTCCTACGAATGTTTGTTCAATAGGTGGGTCAACTATACCAAAGTAGAAGGGCCAATATGTAAGCTACTAGATGCCTTGTTTGAACTATTGATTTTACTGAATCAAGTGAAACTGTGTTGCGTAACATATAGGTCGCCAAGGCCTAGAAGTACAAGTGGTCGCCCTAACGAACACTCTCAAACTCACTACTTGAGTGACAAAAGTCACTTGGAATCTTTAATAGGGATTGCCAAAGAACCCCTATGGTGCCCTGGGAAGAGGAAGAAGGAGATAGAGCAAATGTCTCCTCTTTTTGTCCGCTCTTTTCGGCATGTACGGAACCGATTGGGCTTATAGTTTAATTAGTTGAAACGTACCGCTCATAATGGTGATATTGTAGGTTTTGAGCCCTACTAAGCCTATCCGACCTTCTTAATCAATGACTCCCGTAGTCACCTGAACCACTCTCGGATAGCCCTAAATTTGTCAGATCTTGGGTAGGGGTCTCGAACTAAGCATCTAGATACAATGGTAATAAAGACACAAAATTTTACCCACGTTGGGCTCTCCGAAGAGATAACACCACATGTCTTTGCTCGTGTTTATTGATTTGTATTGGAGTGCAAAGTTCAAATGATCTACCATGAGATTATTGTGCATCTTTGTACGGGCCCTGACCCTCGGTTTATATAGGTATTGGGGGTCCTGCGGTTACATTATCCTAGTCAGTTACTGTTGGAGAACGTTGCAGAAAACAAAAATTTTCCTACTCGTTTCACCAAGATCATCTAGGAGTTCATCTAGCAACGAGTGATTGGATGCATCTACATACCTTTGTAGATCGCGCACGGAAGCGTTCAAAAGAACGGTGATGATGTAGTCGTACTCGACGTGATTCAAATCACCGATGACCAGCGCCGAACGGACGGCACCTCCGCGTTCAACACACGTACGGAACAGCCACGTCTCCTCCTTCTTGATCCAGCAAGGGAGGGAGGAGAGGTTGAGGGAGATGGCACCAGCAGCAGCACGACGGCGTGGTGTTGATGGAGCTGCAGTACTCCGGCAGAGCTTCGCTAAGCACTATGGAGGTGGAGGAGGTGTTGGGGAGGGAGAAGGAGGCAACCAAAGGCCAAGGCGTTCAGGTATGAAGTCCCTCCTCTCCCCCACTATATATAGGGGTGCCAAGGGGGGGTGGCCGGCCCTAGGAGATCCAATCTCCTAGGGGGTGCGGCGGCCAAGGGGGGTTTCCCTCCCCCCCAAGGCACCTAGGAGGTGCCTTACCCTCCTAGGACTCTTCCCCCTTAACCCTAGGCGCATGGGCCTATGTGGGGCTGGTGCCCTTGGCCCATTAGGCCAAGGCGCACCCCCTTACAGCCCATGTGGCCCCCCGGGACAGGTGGACCCACCCGGTGGACCCCCGGGACCCTTCCGGTGGTCCCGGTACAATACCGATAACCCCGAAACTTGTCCCGATGCCCGAAACAGGACTTCCCATATATAAATCTTTACCTCCGGACCATTCCGGAACTCCTCGTGACGTCCGGGATCTCATCCGGGACTCCGAACAACATTCGGGTTACTGCATATACATATCCCTACAACCCTAGCGTAACCGAACCTTAAGTGTGTAGACCCTACGGGTTCGGGAGACAAGCAGACATGACCGAGACGACTCTCCGGTCAATAACCAACAGCGGGATCTGGATACCCATGTTGGCTCCCACATGCTCCACGATGATCTCATCGGATGAACCACGATGTCGAGGATTCTATCAACCCCGTACGCTATTCCCTTTGTCTATCGATATGTTACTTGCCCGAGATTCGATCGTCGGTATCCCAATACCTCGTTCAATCTCGTTACCGGCAAGTCACTTTACTCGTACCGTAATGCATGATCCCGTGACCAGACACTTGGTCACTCTGAGCTCATTATGATGATGCATTACCGAGTGGGCCCAGTGATACCTCTCCGTCATACGGAGTGACAAATCCCAGTCTTGATCCATGTCACCCAACAGACACTTTCGGAGATACCCGTAGTCTACCTTTATAGTCACCCAGTTACGTTGTGACGTTTGGCATACCCAAAGCACTCCTACGGTATCCGGGAGTTACACGATCTCATGGTCTAAGGAAAAGATACTTGACATTGGAAAACTCTAGCAAACGAACTATACGATCTTGTGCTATGTTTAGGATTGGGTCTTGTCCATCACATCATTCTCCCAATGATGTGATCTCGTTATCAATGACATCCAGTGTCCATAGTCAGGAAACCATGACTATCTGTTGATCAACGAGCTAGTCAACTAGAGGCTCACTAGGGACATGTTGGTGTCTGTTATTCACACATGTATTACGATTTCCGGATAACACAATTATAGCATGAATAAAGACAATTATCATGAACAAGGAAAT
Organism: Triticum aestivum; assembly: GCF_018294505.1. Lineage (NCBI taxonomy): Eukaryota > Viridiplantae > Streptophyta > Magnoliopsida > Poales > Poaceae > Triticum > Triticum aestivum. Next base: position 102,673,535 of record NC_057809.1, read on the forward strand.
ATAATAATAATGCTTTTATTATTGCCTCTAGGGCATATTTCCAACAGTCTCCCACTTGCACTAGAGTCAATAATCTAGTTACATTGTGATGAATCGAACACCCATGGAATTCTGGTGTTGATCATGTTTTGCTCTAGGGAGAGGTTTAGTCAACGGATCTGCTACATTCAGGTCCGTATGTACTTTACAAATCTCTATGTCTCCATCTTGAACATTTTCACGAATGGAGTTGAAGCGACGCTTGATGTGCCTTGTCTTCTTGTGAAACCTGGGCTCCTTGGCAAGTGCAATAGCTCCAGTGTTGTCACAGAAGAGCTTGATCGGCCCCGACGCATTGGGTATGACTCCTAGGTCGGTGATGAACTCCTTCACCCATATTGCTTCATGTGCTGCCTCCGAGGCTGCCATGTACTCCGCTTCACATGTAGATCCCGCCACGACGCTTTGCTTGCAACTGCACCAGCTTACTGCCCCACCATTCAAAATATACACGTATCCGGTTTGTGACTTAGAGTCATCCAGATCTGTGTCGAAGCTAGCGTCGACGTAACCCTTTACGACGAGCTCTTCGTCACCTCCATAAACGAGAAACATTTCCTTAGTCCTTTTCAGGTACTTCAGGATATTCTTGACCGCTGTCCAGTGTTCCTTGCCGGGATTACTTTGGTACCTTCCTACCAAACTTACGGCAAGGTTTACATCAGGTCTGGTACACAGCATGGCATACATAATAGAACCTATGGCTGAGGCATAGGGGATGACGCTCATCTCTTCTATATCTTCTGCCGTGGTCGGACATTGAGCTGAGCTCAATTTCATACCTTGTAACACAGGCAAGAACCCCTTCTTGGATTGATCCATATTGAACTTCTTCAATATCTTATCAAGGTATGTGCTTTGTGAAAGACCTATGAGGCGTCTCGATCTATCTCTATAGATTTTGATGCCTAATATATAAGCAGCTTCTCCAAGGTCCTTCATTGAAAAACTTTTATTCAAGTAGGCCTTGATGCTGTCCAAGAGTTCTATATCATTTCCCATCAACAGTATGTCATCTACATATAATATGAGAAATGCTACAGAGCTCCCACTCACTTTCTTGTAAACGCAGGCTTCTCCATAAGTCTGTGTAAACCCAAACGCTTTGATCATCTCATCAAAGCGAATGTTCCAACTCCGAGATGCTTGCACCAGCCCATAAATCGAGCGTTGGAGCTTGCACACTTTGTCAGCATTCTTAGGATCGACAAAACCTTCCGGCTGCATCATATACAATTCTTCCTTAAGGAAACCATTAAGGAATGCCGTTTTGACGTCCATTTGCCATATTTCGTAATCATAGAATGCGGCAATTGCTAACATGATTCGGACGGACTTCAGCTTCGCTACCGGTGAGAAAGTCTCATCGTAGTCAACCCCTTGAACTTGTCGATAACCCTTAGCGACAAGCCGAGCTTTATAGATGGTCACATTACCATCCGCGTCTGTCTTCTTCTTAAAGATCCATTTATTTTCTATGGCTCGCCGCTCAACGGGCAAGTCAGTCAAAGTCCATACTTTGTTTTCATACATGGATCCTATCTCGGATTTCATGGCTTCTAGCCATTTGTCGGAATCCGGTCCCGCCATCGCTTCTTCATAGTTCGAAGGTTCACCGTTGTCTAACAACATGATTTCCAAGACAGGGTTGCCGTACCACTCTGGTGCGGAACGTGTCCTTGTGGACCTTCGAATTTCAGTAGGAGCTTGATCAGAAGTATCTTGATCATTATCATTAACTTCCTCTCTAGTCGGTGCTGGCACCTCAGGAACATTTTCTTGAGTTGCGCCATTTTCCGGTTCAAGAGGCAATACTTCATCAAGCTCTACTTTCCTCCCACTTACTTCTTTCGAGAGAAACTCTTTCTCCAGAAAGGACCCATTCTTGGCAACAAAGATCTTGCCTTCGGATCTGAGGTAGAAGGTGTACCCAATAGTTTCTTTTGGGTATCCTATGAAGACGCATTTTTCCGATTTGGGTTCGAGCTTTTCAGGTTGAAGTTTCTTGACATAAGCATCGCATCCCCAAACTTTTAGAAACGACAGCTTAGGTTTCTTCCCAAACCATAATTCATACGGTGTCGTCTCAACGGATTTCGACGGAGCCCTATTTAAAGTGAATGCGGCAGTCTCTAAAGCATAGCCCCAAAAAGAAAGCGGTAAATCGGTAAGAGACATCATAGATCGCACCATATCTAACAGAGTGCGATTACGACGTTCGGACACACCATTACGCTGAGGTGTTCCAGGCGGCGTGAGTTGTGAAACTATTCCACATTTTCTTAAGTGTGCCCCAAACTCGTGACTCAAGTATTCTCCTCCACGATCTGATCGCAGAAACTTGATTTTCCTGTCACGTTGATTTTCAACCTCACTCTGAAATTCCTTGAACTTTTCAAAGGTTTCAGACTTGTGTTTCATTAAGTAGATATACCCATACCTACTTAAATCATCAGTGAGGGTGAGAACATAACGATAGCCACCGCGAGCCTCAACACTCATTGGACCGCACACATCGGTATGTATGATTTCCAATAAGTCGGTTGCTCGCTCCATTGTTCCTGAGAACGGAGTCTTGGTCATTTTACCCATAAGGCATGGTTCGCACGTGTCAAATGATTCATAATCAAGAGACTCTAAAAGTCCATCAGCATGGAGCTTCTTCATGCGTTTGACACCTATGTGACCAAGGCGGCAGTGCCACAAGTATGTGGGACTATCATTATCAACCTTACTTCTTTTGGTACTCACATTATGAACATGTGTAGCATCACGTTCGAGATTCATAAAGAATAAACCATTCACCATAGGAGCATGACCATAAAACATATCTCTCATAAAAATGGAACAACCATTATTCTCAGATTTAAAAGAGTAGCCATCTCGAATTAAACGAGATCCCGATACAATGTTCATGCTCAAAGCTGGCACTAAATAACAATTATTAAGGTTTAAAACTAATCCCGAAGGGAGATGCAGAGGTAGCGTGCCGACGGCGATCACATTGACCTTGGAACCATTCCCGACGCGCATCGTCACCTCGTCCTTTGCCAGTTTCCGCTTATTCCGCAGCCCCTGCTTTGAGTTACAAATGTGAGCAACTGCACCGGTATCAAATACCCAGGAGCCACTACGGGCACTAGTAAGGTACACATCAATTACATGTATATCACATATACCTTTTGTTTTGCCGGCCTTCTTATCCGCTAAGTACTTAGGGCAGTTCCGCTTCCAGTGACCGCTTCCCTTGCAATAAAAGCACTCAGTCTCGGGCTTGGGTCCATTCTTTGGCTTCTTCCCGGCAGCTTGCTTGCCGGGCGCGGCAACCTCCTTGCCGTCCTTCTTGAAGTTCTTTTTACCCTTGCCTTTCTTGAACTTAGTGGTTTTATTGACCATCAACACTTGATGTTCCTTCCTGACTTCTACCTCCGCTGATTTCAGCATAGCAAATACTTCAGGAATGGTCTTTTCCATCCCCTGCATATTGAAGTTCATCACAAAGCTCTTGTAGCTTGGTGGAAGCGACTGGAGGATTCTGTCAATGACCGCATCATCCGGGAGATTAACTCCCAGCTGAGTCAAGCGGTTATGCAACCCAGACATAGTGAGTATGTGCTCACTGACAGAACTGTTTTCCTCCATCTTACAGCTGAAGAATTTGTCGGAGACTTCATATCTCTCGACCCGGGCATGAGCTTGGAAAACCATTTTCAGCTCTTCGAACATCTCATATGCTCCATGTCTCTCAAAACGCTTTTGGAGCCCCGGCTCTAGGCTGTAAAGCATGCCGCACTGAACGAGGGAGTAGTCATCGGAAACGTGCCTGCCAAGCGTTCATAACATCTTGTTCCGCAGGGAGAACGGGTGCGTCACCAAGCGGTGCTTGTAGGACATAATCTTTCTTGGCAGCTATGAGGATGATCCTCAGGTTCCGGACCCAGTCCGTATAGTTGCTGCCATCGTCTTTCAGCTTAGTTTTCTCTAGGAACGCGTTGAAGTTGAGGACTACGTTGGCCATTTGATCTACAAGACATATTGCAAAGATTTTAGACTAAGTTCATGATAATTAAGTTCAACTAATCAAATTATTAGTGAACTCCCACTTAGATTAGACATCCCTCTAGTCATCTAAGTATTACATGATCCGAGTTAAACTAGACCGTGTCCGATCATCACGTGAGACGGACTAGTCAACATCGGTGAACATCTTCATGTTGATCGTATCTTCTATACGACTCATGCTCGACCTTTCGGTCTTCTGTGTTCCGAGGCCATGTCTGTACATGCTAGGCTCGTCAAGTCAACCTAAGTGTTTGCATGTGTAAATCTGTCTTACACCCGTTGTATGTGAACGTCTGAATAAAACACCCGATCATCACGTGGTGTTTTGAAACAGCGAACTGTCGCAACGGTGCACAGTTAGGGGGAACACTTCTTGAAATTATTGTGAGGGATCATCTTATTTACTACCGTCGTTCTAAGTAAACAAGATGCAAAACATGATAAACATCACATGCAATCAAATAATAAACGTGACATGATATGGCCAATATCACATAGCTCCTTTGATCTCCATCTTGGGGCTCCATGATCATCTTGTCACCGGCTTGACACCATGATCTCCATCATCATGATCTCCATCATCGTGTCTCCATGAAGTTGCTCGCCAACTATTACTTCTACTACTATGGCTAACGCGTTTAGCAATAAAGTAAAGTAATTTACATGGCGTTTCTTGATGACACGCAGGTCATATAAAAGAATAAAGACAACTCCTATGGCTCCTGCCGGTTGTCATACTCATCGACATGCAAGTCGTGAATCCTATTACAATAGCATGAACATCTCATACATCACATATAGATCATTCATCATTCATCACAACTTTGGCCATATCATATCACAAACCACTTGCTGCAAAAACAAGTTAGACGTCCTCTAATTGTTGTTGCAAGTTTTACGTGGCTGAATTAGGGTTCTAGCAAGAACGTTTTCTTACCTACGTTAAAGCCACAACGTGATTTGTCAACTTCTATTTACCCTTCATAAGGACCCTGTTCATCGATTCCGCTCCAACTAAAGTAGGAGAGACAGACACCCGCCAGCCACCTTATGCAACTAGTGCATGTTAGTCGGTGGAACCGGTCTCACGTAAGCGTACGTGTAAGGTTGGTCCGGGCCGCTTCATCCCACAATACCGCTGAAGCAAGAAAGGACTAGTAACGGCAAGAAAGTTGACAAATCTACGCCCACAACAAATTGTGTTCTACTCGCGCAAGAAGAACTACGCATAGACCTAGCTCATGATGCCACTGTTGGGGAACGTTGCAGAAAACAAAAATTTTCCTACTCGTTTCACCAAGATCATCTAGGAGTTCATCTAGCAACGAGTGATTAGATGCATCTACATACCTTTGTAGATCGCGAGCGGAAGCGTTCAAAAGAACGGTGATGATGTAGTCGTACTCGACGTGATCCAAATCACCGATGACCAGCGCCGAACGGACGGCACCTCCGCGTTCAACACACGTACGGAACAGCCACGTCTCCTCCTTCTTGATCCAGCAAGGGAGGGAGGAGAGGTTGAGGGAGATGGCACCAGCAGCAGCACGACGGCGTGGTGTTGATGGAGCTGCAGTACTCCGGCAGAGCTTCGCTAAGCACTATGGAGGTGGAGGAGGTGTTGGGGAGGGAGAAGGAGGCAACCAAAGGCCAAGGCGTTCAGGTATGAAGTCCCTCCTCTCCCCCACTATATATAGGGGTGCCAAGGGGGGGTGGCCGGCCCTAGGAGATCCAATCTCCTAGGGGGTGCGGCGGCCAAGGGGGGTTTCCCTCCCCCCCAAGGCACCTAGGAGGTGCCTTACCCTCCTAGGACTCTTCCCCCTTAACCCTAGGCGCATGGGCCTATGTGGGGCTGGTGCCCTTGGCCCATTAGGCCAAGGCGCACCCCCTTACAGCCCATGTGGCCCCCCGGGACAGGTGGACCCACCCGGTGGACCCCCGGGACCCTTCCGGTGGTCCCGGTACAATACCGATAACCCCGAAACTTGTCCCGATGCCCGAAACAGGACTTCCCATATATAAATCTTTACCTCCGGACCATTCCGGAACTCCTCGTGACGTCCGGGATCTCATCCGGGACTCCGAACAACATTCGGGTTACTGCATATACATATCCCTACAACCCTAGCGTAACCGAACCTTAAGTGTGTAGACCCTACGGGTTCGGGAGACAAGCAGACATGACCGAGACGACTCTCCGGTCAATAACCAACAGCGGGATCTGGATACCCATGTTGGCTCCCACATGCTCCACGATGATCTCATCGGATGAACCACGATGTCGAGGATTCAATCAACCCCGTACGCTATTCCCTTTGTCTATCGATATGTTACTTGCCCGAGATTCGATCGTCGGTATCCCAATACCTCGTTCAATCTCGTTACCGGCAAGTCACTTTACTCGTACCGTAATGCATGATCCCGTGACCAGACACTTGGTCACTCTGAGCTCATTATGATGATGCATTACCGAGTGGGCCCAGTGATACCTCTCCGTCATACGGAGTGACAAATCCCAGTCTTGATCCATGTCACCCAACAGACACTTTCGGAGATACCCGTAGTCTACCTTTATAGTCACCCAGTTACGTTGTGACGTTTGGCATACCCAAAGCACTCCTACGGTATCCGGGAGTTACACGATCTCATGGTCTAAGGAAAAGATACTTGACATTGGAAAACTCTAGCAAACGAACTATACGATCTTGTGCTATGTTTAGGATTGGGTCTTGTCCATCACATCATTCTCCCAATGATGTGATCTCGTTATCAATGACATCCAGTGTCCATAGTCAGGAAACCATGACTATCTGTTGATCAACGAGCTAGTCAACTAGAGGCTCACTAGGGACACGTTGGTGTCTGTTATTCACACATGTATTACGATTTCCGGATAACACAATTATAGCATGAATAAAGACAATTATCATGAACAAGGAAATATAATAATAATGCTTTTATTATTGCCTCTAGGGCATATTTCCAACAGTTACGTATGAGGAAATCGAGTCTACGACGAATCTGACATCTAGGGGTACACGATAAATTTTCATGAGCCTTCCGTCGATATGCCATGGGCTGTCTAGCGTGGACCACTCCTGAACCGACACGGGGGTCCTTGGCCCGACCCATCAGGTCGGGAGATGACGTGGTGAGAAACCCCCTAGTAGGGACACCATCAGGATGCAAAAGAAGATTCATCGATTTCGACAAGCAAAACCTAACATGCTACCAAAACATCGTCACTATCATTTGACCTACCACATTCTCACATATCTACTCCTACCACATGATCATAGATCTAAGATCGAACGAGTAAGGAGGAGGGAGTGATTGAACTGTCAACAATCAATGGAGCAACATGGAGGCGCAGAACAAATCAGAGAAGATGAGGAAGAATAATCGATGCAGCCATCTACCGCCAAATGAAAAAGATGCGCCGCTTACCTACACGTCGGTGAAGAATCTGCCCAGGACATAGATCTCGAAGGCGGGGAATGGTGGCGGTGGTTTCATGGTGAGCCGAAGGGGGATAAATAGGGCGACTATTTGGCAGGAGGTGACTCAATTCCTCCCGCCGTTTTTTCCGGGGCACATGCGAGCTCGCGTCATCTTGCAGCTCGCATGGGCTCGACGACACGTCCCCTCCCCTGCATGTTGCGAGCCTGATTAAGAGGAAATGACTGATTTGGCAGTTCCTAGCAGGCCCGTCTGAAAGTTGCTTTAAGGTTTGCGCGGCCAGAATTTTGATGCATCACAGGCAAAAAAATGGACCCAAATTGTATCCAGTGAGGCCTGGCCGAGTCTAAGGCAGGCTACCTACAAAATGGACACATCTATTTATCACCTAAAGCGAGATGGAAAGAACACTCGCCCATGCAACACCATGTGCATGGGCCAGGCGGGCCACAACGACTTTGTAAATTCCACTGGTCATTTACTTGAAGAACACACATGCGTCGCGCTTGTTGGTGTTGTCACCCTCGACAGCGGTGGTGTGAAATCTAATCCCGGCGGCACGTCAACGCAAGCGCCTTACCCTTTTTAGTTTTTCTGTGTTAATTAATATGGATAGAAGGGAGTATTTTTTTTCTAGTTCTATGCGAAACTATTAATCGTGTACCAAACAAAATGTTAGTCGTATATTTAAAAAATGTTAAACATATTAAAAAAATGTTTTGACATATACGAAATATACAATGTGTATAAAAAGAGTAGTCATCAAACACAAATGTTTGATAAAAATGTTAACTATGTATTTAAAAAATGTTTATAAAATATTTATAAATTTTTAAACGTGTATAAAAACGTATCTGATGTATAAGAAAAATGAGAACGTGTATTATTATTTCTAAATCAGAACATAATATGAAAACAATAACTAATTATGTATTTTCAAAATATTAACATGTATAAAAAATGTTTATGATGTATTGAAAAAAATGTAAAATGTGTATGAAAAAAGGTAGTCATCAAATACATATACTTGAAAAAAATGTAATCATATTTGAGAAATTTAAGATTGTACAAAAATGTAAAATGTCTATTAGAAAAATTAGACATCGAAATATATATTTGAAAAAAAAATTGCATTTAAAAAATGTTAAAGGTGCATTACAAAAATGTTTCTGATGCATAAGAAAAATGTGCATCATGTAAAAAAAAGAGTAAACATCTGTTGAAAAAAGTAAAAAAGAAGAACAACCTGAAGAAAACTGATGAAGAACAAAGAAACCAAAAACCAAAAGAAAAAAACAGATGAAAACCTACAAAAGAACACAGAGAGGGAAAAAAAAGTACAAAAAAATACCACGCGAAGCTTCTAAAACAGGCCCGAACGGCTGAACCGGTCCCTGAAACCCTTACCTGGCTGGCTGATATGCGATAGCCAGGAGAAAACCTGCAGCGAGACGGAAGCTACTCTCGCGCTGAGCGAGAAATAGCTCTCGCCGTCTCGCGACCTAACACTCTGAAACCCAGGTAGGTACTAGTAGCTTGCTCAAGAAAAAAAGAAGAGGCACCCAAGCAGCTTGGCAATGCGGCGGCCGGCGGGTCGACGGGCTCGGTAAATCCGTGCTGCGGAGCCGGGTGGCCGGAGGCCAGGCATGTAGTAAATCAGCTCGGGACCCAGGGGCACGCCCCGTCGCCTTGCTCTGGCTCCGCAGTTCCGCAACGGCCCGGACCGGAACCCCGGAATCATGGAGCTCGCAACGCGCACCGTCGGGCGGATGCCGTCGGGAGGACATCAGTCCGGTGACGCGCCGTGCGGAGGTACATCTCCAAGAAAAACACCTGCCACGGACGGTTTCTTTTTTTCGAGATGCGCTGCTTACCAAACCTGTTCGGTGTAGTACTATCGTGCTTGTTCTAAGAAGATTTTGTGATGAGTTTTTGACATGCTGTTCTGTGATAGCAGTGACTCGTCGTATGCACCATACTACAATCAGTTCATCTCGTTTAGTGTGGTAGTATACTGATTTCGCATGAAGCAAAGTAAACTGTGAAAAATTGAAGTTTCAGTACAGAATTCGTTTTCCTGAAAGAAGAAGGAAATACAGGGAACATCAACAATATGGGATGGGTTACTAGTACAGAAAGCTTCAGCCAACAATCTTACATTGTTATATACTTGTGAATCTCCACGAGATGGAATCACGCTTCACACTAGAATACTTTTGTAACTTTAGTTATGACTCGAACCTTCTGGAAGCTTGATCGATGGACATTTTGCTGAACCGGATAGCAGCCTAATCTCAAAGAAGTAGAGATATACTGATATGGAAACTGGATGGTCCTAGCCAAAAAACCTTGATAATACTAGCTGATCATACAACACCCCTACACCAAAGAACGCGCTGAAGGCAATCGCGAAGGCGGCCTTGTAGTCAGTTTGTTTGGTTGCCATAGCGGTGGGTGGACGTGTTGAAGCTGGACCACATTTGTGAGTGAGCATAGAGCCACAGAGCTTTGGATTCCCATCGAAGCTAGAATTTTGGAATGTGTTAAACTGACCTCCGGATGGGATAGGACCTTCTAGGTCATTGTAAGAAATGTTGAATGCTGAAAGGAAGTTCAGTCTGTTCAATGCATCTGGGATTGCACCAATGAGATTGTTGCTAGAGAAGTCTAGTACCTGCAGGTTTGTGAGATTGCATACAGATATTGGGATCTGTCCTGTTAGGGCATTGAAGCTCAAATTGAGGGAAACAAGGGATTTCAGCTGGCCGATCTCCGAAGGGATCTCACCAGTTAATTTATTGTTGCTTAGATCCAGCACTTTGGCGAAAGCAATGGGTATGCGGTACTGAAGTGATGGACCCCTATAAACTGGTAGTTCGAAGATCCTTGGGTCTAAACGGGCTTTAGTCTTCTCTGACTGCAACATTTGCATATCCATCAGGCTTCTTGGAATTTCTCCAGTGAGGCTGTTGTTTGATATGTCTAGATAGAAGAGGTGCTTTAGGCCTTCGATCCAGGCTGGTGTTGATCCGGTGAGTTGATTTCCTGATAGTATCAACATCTCTAGTTTTGCTAGCTTGGATATCCAAAGAGGTATTTTACCTAGCAACGAGCAATCATTTAAGGAAAGAACCTGGAGATTCTCAAAACCATCAATGAAGCCATCCTCTGGCATTAATTCGCCCCTGAAGCTGCTTCCCATAAGTAGGGTGGTAAGGTTGGTGCACCTCTGAAGAATGTGAAGCGCATTTGTGATGTTTGTGAAAGAGTTCATAGCAAGTGAAAGGAAGGTGAGGTGCTTCAGATCACCTATTCTTGGTGAGAGCTGCCCATGTAAGTTGTTGCCAGATAGCCGCAATGCAGTCAGATTGCTGCAGGTATACAAACTTTCTGGAACTCTGCCATTAAAGTTGTTGTACAGAATATCTAGAGTTTTCAGCCTAGGCAGGGTGGAGAAGTTGACCTTGCTAAGTTCTCCACTGAGGTTGTTGCTCTTGAAGTTAATTGTTATCAGATTTGTGCAGTTACTCAGGGCTGACGGCAGCTCCCCTGACATGTTGTTGTAGTCCAAATGCAACTCTTCTAGGCTCTCGAGCTCACCTATGGAATCCGGAATCTTGCCGCTGAAATTATTCCTTCCAAGGTCTAGCGTAACCAGATTGCTGAGCTTGATTATCTGAGCACCGTCGAGCACTCCATCCAGAACATTGCTAGGAAGTGAGAGGTATTCCAGTAAGGAAGCATCAAAGAGTTCATTTGGGAGAGTCCCGCGGAGGTTGTTGTGTCCAGCCTTGAGCACTCTGAGCATGGAGCAGTTACCAAGTCCAGGAGGGATGACGCCTGTAAATTGGTTGTAACAGAGCTCAACTACAGCTAACAATGACGAGCTGCTGCAGAAATTATCCGGTATTTGCCCAGTGAAGCTGTTATTGCTGGCGTTGAGCACAACCAGATTGTCCATCACCTCCCAGGTGGTGGATGATGGAAACCGTCCTGTGAACAAGTTGCTTGAGATGTTCAGTACCTGAAGAGGTCGTGATGGGGTTGAAGATGGCAGCTCTTGCATGTCTCCTCCGAGGCGGTTGAAGCTGACATCAAGGACGATGATGCTACCGGACGACACCAGTTCCAGTGGCAGGCCACCCGACAGCGAATTGTGGGACAGGTTGAGGCGCAGAAGGCCAACAAGGTTACCGAGGGACGGTGTTATGCGCCCCTCAAGGCCCTTCAAAGCCAATGAGACACCTGTGACTGCCCCATCCTCGCCACAGGTGACCCCTTCCCATTCGCAGCAGTCTGCGCCGTTCTGCTTCCAGGACGCGGTGAGGCCACCGTCCGACGACAGACCACTGAGGAACTGCAGGAGGGACCCCTTCTCTTTCTCTGTGCAAGAACTGATGGGAGAGGCCAAGGAGATCAGCAGCACAAGGGCAAAGAAAGTTAATTTTCTGCTGTACTCCATGTATGGAAAATGGAGTGGCTGCATGGTTTTTGTGCTGAAATAAGCGTGGAAGCCAGATGCTTAAGTTGTGCTGTAGTTGGGTAAGACATGAATGGTGGTCTAATCATAAAAGAGAAATGAGGGGAAAGAAATAAAATTGGGGTCAACGAAATCAGACACCAGCCCACCAGCAGCTTCTTAGTTCACACTGACGTTTCAATGTTTGGCTATTGGCCGCCTGCTATACTCTAATGGCAAGTCAATCGCCCATTTTTCCTGAAAACTGACCGTGCAAAACATATCTTTTCTGGTCATCCTTGACCCAATCCTTATTGAATTTTAACAGCATATCGCAATTAAACTTGAACAGACATGTTCCGTTACCACCTTCACTAAATAAATCTTACTAATACTGATAAATGTTATCACTTCTTAATGCATCCTTTGCTTAACAGGAAAATACGTGAATCCAAGTAAAGGAAGCAGTTTTTTTGGGGGAAAAAAAGTTGAGAAAGAATTCAACAACAGTTGCTGAAGGCCTGCGAAAGATTTGATGAGCAAGATAGTACTCCCTCCGTCCCAAAATGTAAGATCATTTTTGACACTATGATAGTAGTACATGGGAAGCATTATTGTGAAAGGCGCTTTCGGTCAAGAGCAATCATTGACTTATCTGTCAATATGTGAACGATGCCAAGTGGGGGATATGTGGTCTCTTCCATCTTCTTTGACCTGAGGTGTTTAGTTGCCCACTGGGGAACTATTATTGTCTGATGTTTACGTTTGCTGCTGTTTTTTTTTATTCTCCTGCCTCCACTATTATTGTAGACTAGATAATACCCCACGCGTTGCTGCAGGAATTGGTTACAATATATTATGATGAGATTTGATTCTTTGAAACATGAATATTTGATTTGTAATATGAGAAGTAAAACTAAAAAATAAATATGATTGATTTTATTTAATTATTGAGGTTACATGTGTACATGTCTTTTTGGTTATATAGGATATGGTGGTGCACCGCACATTGCTGCGGTATTCTTAGCTGACATTAAGGGTCTTATTGGATTATCAATGCTTGATTGCTGAGAGGTTATCTTGGTTATCTAAGAGTGTCAACTATGACATAGTGCACTTCATAAAAAATAGGTTTGAGGAATATCGTCTCATCATATTTGCAGGTTGCAAGTAGATATTATAAAGCTGAAAACTAAAAAACAATATGCGTCCCGACATTTTTTCCCGTCGAATTGCTTGATGTCACTGCATGACCCAGGCAAAATGCAGCTTAGATACATTAAATCACAGCCTTGCTAAACATATGACAAAGCCAAGCCTGAGTATGAAAGTTTGGCTATTCATATTTTTTAGAATAAGCTCCGACCTGTAGCATAAACCGGTAGATAGCTGCTGGTAAAGCCCGTTTGAAATTCATCTTTACAACTAACATATGATCTGATGAGAGCTATGAAACAGAACATTGGATATAAATGTCGAATGTTGTGTCATAGATAGATGAAACTTTGCTTGCACAAAGGGCCCACCCGGTTACATCAATCAGAATAAGGCAAAGTAAACACATCCCTGATGCATGTTCACAAAATCGTGTAGTTTTCATTTATCCCTATAGCTCCCATGATCATCAGAGATAATCGAAATAAATGATGATGTGACTGATTACAACTTTCCTGCTGCAAAAAACTCTATGTCATGGCTTCCTCTCGTGGTTCTACTGCAAATTCTTTCCTGCAGGCTAAAATTGAAGTTATCATAATTGTAACTGAGGAGGATGTACTGATAATTTATACTTCAGCGTAGGAATACTCCACGGGGAAATGAAGGGATTAGCGTAAGGTCCTTTGGATGCACCAAACTTAAAAATTTATTTTGAAGCAGGGGTAGATAGCACAGCAAAATGGACTCTGCAGAATATTCTTGAAAAGAACAGACTAATTCATGCAAACTGGTAAAAGTATTTTTCATGTGGCAATGATTCTGACCGTCAAGGGGGTAGTCTTGGTTGCCTTTGCTAAACTTAATTAATTTTGTGCTTCAGACATTCTTCCCTCTTTATTAATTAACAAACTATTGGGAGATCGACAAATAACAGATGTTAAGAGATCGACCGGGGACTGCTCCTAGAAGTATAGATCCAAACTTCTCTGAACAAAATCCAATGCATAGATATGTATAAAATACAACAGAACTGATACAATCCTAATATGTGATGGTTAATTGGTTACTAATTCTAGATTAAGTTGAACTTTAGATTCGATAATAAAAATAATTAGGAAAAGAGTCATGCATTACCCGTTGAGCCTGCACACGAGAACGTTGACGCCAATGATAGGGAGCAGTCAGTTTGCACACTGCAATCAAATTTCATGCGCTTAGAGTGGCACTACAGATGTTGAGAAGACAAAAAAGACAATAAGAAAAGTAGTTTGTTACATGCGAGCATATCCCAACTGCACGGCCTCTTCTTCGTCTCCCACCTCACAACATGCCGACCGGCTCGCCGGGCTCCATGCTAGAGGAAAAGAAGGAGGGCTATTCGGCGGGCGGCAACAAGATCTTAGTGGCGCCGCAACGGTGCTGGGTGGCAGGCAGCCGCAGGCAGGAGAAGCCCATGCGGATGGTTGGTGTGTTGCTCGGCCAAGCGAAGCCCATGCGGGAGCCAGCAGCACACTATGGGCATGTGACGGTTCCGTCCGGGCACGATGCGGCGGCGCAACATCCAACCGCATTTTGGCATCGAGGTCGCTCGCGCTGGAGTGAGTAGGTGGAAAGATGAGGCGTTGGGAAGTGAGAGACCACGATGCACCTGGGCTCTTCGTCGAGTTATAAATGGGATGCGCCATCCGTTACGAATAGGAAGCGATGAGTTGCTTCAGTGACCAGGACTGCAACACATCAAGTATGAATAGTAAGGAAACAACGTATCGATTCAGTGGCCAGGATGGTAAATGTACTATGAATAATTGAATCATGTGGAAACGACGGGTTACTCCAGTGAACATGATCGTTGTGTATTAAGGAAAACTTTAAGTCCCACGATTTGTTAATGAAACTATGTGTGCGCTAGCTATAAAAATAAAGATGATGTGGCTGCAAATGGAATCAGTTTTTGCTTAGGTGGCATGGTTGGTGATGTGGACAGCTTGCATGTTGAGATAAATCAAGTAGTGAGGGTAAACTTCTTAAGTATATAAGATTTGGTGGTTGCCATCTGAACTCGGAAGCAGTTCAAAGTAAACTGGATAGCGTGTGAGAATGGCAGATTTTCTTTAGATAATGGCAGGCAAGTAGCAAAATCATTGATTACTTGGTTCTGATCTTTGATGCTTGTGTGGATATGGTCCTTAGAACGGAACCAGCTGCCGATGCGCTGCACGGATTATTAATTAGTTCAGTTGAATGATTGGTGTTAAGTTAAGAATGACATTTGTATTTCGTGCAGTTTTTTTTAGGGGTGAAAGCCACTTAACTTAAATAACAAGGTTTGGAATACAAATAATGTCAGGTAAGATAGAAAGCCAAATATGGCGGCCAAAAGCTAAAGTAGTCGCTGCTTTTGAAAACTTGTGAGCTTCAAGATTCATCTCACGCTTCTCATGGATGTAATCAACTGACGTGAAGTCTTGCATCCTTTGCTTAATATCTTGGTCGTTACTGTTGAGGGTCCCTTGTATTCACCCTTTAGATGTGTGATTGTTGACATACAGTCTGTAGCAACAACAATTCGCTGACAACCCAAATCAGCAGCTAAATATAAGGCCTCCAAGCTCGCCATTGCTTCTAGGATTTCTGGATCGACCAAATCCTGAAAAGTTATAGCAGAAGCGCCCAAGTAAGCACCAGCCTCGTCTCGACAGATTACTGCCAAAGCCCCCATGTCGCTGTTTCTGCCCACAGCAGCATCGACATGAATTTTAACACTCCCAGCAGGCGGAGCAATCCATTTAGGATTCTGACCGTTCACCATGGGCAGTTTTGTTTTATTTTAAGATGATGTTGTGAATGTCAGCAACCTAGGCCTCGCTGGGCTCTCGACCACTGCCCAGCCCATGAAGGAGACAGACTACATATACTACAGAGGGAGGCCGCTACGCACAACTTAGCTTGGAACTGGACGGAGGGGAAAGTATGGACAAAATCACTATTCTGACATTTTCAACAATCTTTGTCACAAACTGAACTCGACATGAAAGTATTTCATAATCTGACCCTTTTAGCAACGCCACAGCCCGTGGCGTTTCTTCTCCGTATAAAAACGCCGAAGTAGCTCGCATTTCAGACCCACATACGAAAGCCAAACTAGCTAGCGCTTCCGACCCACATGGAAACGCCAAGCACGTTGGCGTTGCCGCCCAGGCCGAAACGCCATGATCATTGGCGTTTGTATCATAAACTCCCGCCGGCTCCAGGTGAAGTACTCTTACTGCTCACTCTGTAGCACCTGATAGGCTGGCCTAGCTCTACTCATTGATTCATTCTTCAGCACAGCCTTCCTTTCAATTCCCTCGTAGGCACTGCTTCCGCATTTCAGTACCTAGCTTCAGCCAGCAGCCATCCTTTAATTCAACCTGTGTTGTGTATGTTGTCCCTACAGCATGCATGCAAACTATCAACATGCATGCAAACTATCGGCTACAAACGCCAAGAATCATGGCGTTTCGGCCTGGGCGGCAACGCCAACGTGCTTGGCGTTTCCATGTGGGACGGAAGTGCTAGCTAGCTTGGCGTTTGTATTTGGGTCTGAAACGCGAGCTACTTCGGCGTTTTTATATGAAGAAGAAACGCCACGGGCTGTGGCGTTGCTAAAAAGATCAGATCGTGAAATACTTTCATGTCGAGTTCACTTTGTGGCAAAGATTGCTGAAAAGGTTAGAATAGTGATTTCGGCCGGAAAGTATCAGGTGCTTCAAAGCTTGGTGTACTCCCGGTGCTCCAAAATAAAAAAAATCTTAAATCTTTCAAAAAATTCCAGAAAAAAATTGTGAATGTTCATAAAGAATGTGACTGCAATTCCTAAAAGTTTCAGATCCAAACTCGAAATGCACATTGAGAAACTAAAAGGTGAAATCCAGATTTGAATAGTATCAATGTTGCTTTTGTCTTTTTTTACACTGTTCATGCTGGATTTCACATTTTTGTTCCTCAATGTGCGTTTTGAATTTGGACCTGAAATTTTTAGGGATTGTAGTCACATTTCTTGTGAACATTCACTTTTTTGTCGGATTTATTTGGAACATTTAAGAATATTTTTTTTAATTTGAAGCACCGAGAATACCCTAAGCTTGGGAGCACCTGAAACTTTCCCACCGGACGGAAGGCTTCCGCCTGGCTAGGATAGGATAGGAGGCTTCGGCTCAGGCATAAAGTTATTCTTTTTCCTCTAGTTCATCCCATATCCTCCACCGACAAGCTTCAATCCTTCGGTAATTCAAGTTTACTGCTATCTGTTGGTGAATTAGTACCGGAATCCTCACAGTGCTGATGCTCTGTCCTAGGTGTAGCTCTAGCATTACTGTCGGGTTTTCTTCTGTATCAAAGTGTTATACAGTCCGTTCAGGCTCAGGCTCAGGTTCAGGTTTTCCTTGTATCCCTTGTCATTGAGATAATGAAGCTATCAGACATACACGTTCTTTTTGAATCTATATATGCTGATAAATGGACGAGCAATGTATGAATACCATGTTCTGCATCGAACAATAAGGATGAGCAACATACTACCTCCAACGCCTATGTGTCGTCTCGATGAACATGCCAGATTTCCTCCTACAGGTTTTTTCTTTTTCTTTTGAGAACAGAAAGTGACCCGACTTAAGTCTGTCCACCTACAGGTCGGCCCGCTTGCCGTGCCCGGCCCATCTTCTATCGGCCTATCCAACCCATCACACAATAAACCCATTTGTTCTAAACAAAAAAAATAAATCTCACGAAACCAAAACCAGCTTCGCATAGGCGGCGACCCAGTTCACCGGCGGCCGACGGCTCGGCGGATCCGTGCTGCGGCGCCCGGTGGCTGGACGCGAGGCATGTAGTGGATCAACTCAGGGCCGAGGGGCACGTCCCGCCACCTTCCTCTGGCTCCGCAGTTCCTCGCGAGGGCGTGAAGCGGCAATTCGTGGTGAGTCGACCCCCGGCGGTCGGGCGTGCGCCGGTGGACAGAAGCCGGAGACTAGGACAGCAGTATAGGGGCGTCCTCTGCCGAGGTACATCCTGCGAAAACACTCCGCTGCGAAATTTTCGATGCGTATTTAGACCTTGAGATGTGCTCTGTTTGTTATCACAAGAAGATTTTGTGAGGGATTTTCGAGCGTGCTGTTTTGTGATAGCAGTGGTTACTTACTCGTATAGGTTATACCCAAGGATTTAGCATGACTCAAATGCGTGATAGAGTTGCAGTAAATAATTCGGTTTCCTGAAAATAATAATATAATGGAACACCAGCAAGACGAGTTTCAGATACATTTATAATGCTTCAGTACTAACAGCCTCGCATTGTTACACCTCCACACCATCCTCACCCTAGATTCTACTAGTATAGATAATGATGACTCGCACCTAGATGAGTTTCTCTGGAATGTTGCTGAACCGGAATAGTAGCCTAATCTCAACTCCGACATAAATAAACTGATATAAAAACTGGAGTAGTACTAGCCGAAATACCTTGACAAGACTATCTGATCATACAACACCCCTACACCAAAAAATGCGCCGAAGGCAATCGCGAAGGCAGCCTTGTAGCCAGTCAGTTTGGTTGACACAATGTTGGCTGGACGTTCTTTAGCCGAACCACATATGTGAATGAGCATAGCGCCACAGAGCTTGTTGTTCCCGTCGAAGCTGGAAGCCTGAAATGTGTTAAACTGACCTCCAGATGGAATAGGGCCTTCTAGGTCATTGTTAGAAATGTTGAACGCTGAAAGGAAGTGCAGGTTGTTCAATGCTCCTGGGATTGCACCAGTGAGTTTGTTGTTAGCGAAGTCTAGTACCACCAGGTTTGTGAGATTGCATATTGATTGTGGTATCTGTCCTGTTAGGTCGTTGAAGCTCAAATTCACTGAATGGAGGGCTTTCAAATGACCGATATCCAGAGGTCTCTCGCCACTAAATTTGTTGTTGCTTAGATCTAGCACTTTAGGGAATGCAGTAGGTACACGGTATTGATGTGATGGACCTGTATAAATAGGTAGCTCGAGGACACTTGGGTCCAAACGGGCTTCAGTCGTTTCTGAATTCATCATATGCATATCCATCAGTGCTGTTGGAATTTCCCCGGTGAGGCTGTTGTTTCTTATGTCTAGAACTCTAGATAGAAGAGGAAGTTTAGGCTGCTGATCCAGTCAGGTATCTGTCCAGTAAGTTGATTGTCATATAAAAATAAGATTTCCAAGTTTGATATCTTTGATAACCAACGAGGTATTTTTCCCAACAATGAGCAACCATCTATCGCAAGAACCTTAAGTTTCTCAAAACCATCGAGTGTGTCATCCTATGGCATGAACTCTCCACTTAAATTTTCTCCGAGTAGCAGGGTGTTAAGGTTCCTGCAGCTCTTAAGGATCCGAAGTGCATTTGTGATGTTTCTGAAAGAATTATCAGCAAGTGACAGGAAGGTGAGGTACTTCAGATTGCCAATTCGTGGTGAAAGCTGCCCTTCTAAATGGTTGCTAGTCAACCGCAGTGCAGTCAGGTTGCTGCAAGAGTATATGCTTTCTGGAATTGTGCCAGAGAAGCTGTTGTACATAAGGTCTAATGTTTTTAGATTAGGCAGGTTGGAGAAATTGACCATGCCGAGCTGTCCACTGAAATTGTTATTCTTGAGGTCAATTGTTATGAGATTCCTGCAGTTGCTTAGAGCTGATGGCAGCTCCCCTGACAAATTGTTGTTATCCAAACGGAACTCCTCCAATTTCTTGAGCTGGCCTATGGAATCAGGAATCTTGCCACTGAAATTGTTCCCTCCAAGATCAAGCGTTACTAGATTTCTGAGGTTGGTTATGTGTGCACCATCAATAACTCCATTTAAATCATTATTAGGAAAAGACAGGTATTCCAACAAATTAGCATTGAAGAGTTCTTCTGGGAATGTTCCACTGAGGTTGTTGTACCTGGCCCTGAGCTCTCTCAGCTTGGAGCAATTACCAAGTTTCTGCGGGATGTTGCCACTGAATTTGTTTAAACACAGATTTAGCACAGCGAGGGATGGTGAACTGCTACAGAAATGAGTTGGTATCTGCCTTGTAAAGCTGTTATTACTTGCGTTGAGTGCTATTAGATTCTCCATTGCTTTCCATGTGGTGGATGGAAACTGTCCTGCAAATAGGTTGCTTGAGATGTTCAGTACCTGCAGAGGTTGAGCAGGGGTTGAAGATGGCAACTCTTTGAGTGTTCCATTGAGCTGGTTAAAGCTTACATCAAGGATGATGATGCTGCTGGACGGCACCAATTCCAGTGGGAGACCACCGGACAACGAGTTGTGAGAGAGGTCAAGGTACTGCAGCCCGGTAAGGATCCCAAGGGACTGTGAGATTTTCCCCTCGAGGCCCTTTGAAGGCAGCAAGATTTTGGTGACCGTCCTATCTTTTCTGCAGGTGATCCCTTCCCACTTGCAGCAATCCGTGTTGTTCCGCCATGAGGCGGCAAGGCCACCGTGTTGTGAGAGCTCGGCGAGGAACTGGAGAAGGGAGTTCTTCTCATGCTGTAGGCAGGAACTTCCGGGAGAGGCCAAGGAGATCAGCAGCACTAGAGCAAGGCCAAGGGAAGGTATGTGCAATATCTTGCTGTATGTTTTGCTGGGCAACTGTGTTAGACAGGCGACTCTGTCCGACTGGCCTGCCCACGATCAGCACTAGTCCTACCTCCCACGTTCTCTTATTCAGTTGGGCTTCGTTCCCATATATGTATCCCTGATTGTACTCTGCAAGGACTAAGGAAACAACCCAATCATTCTTCATGGTATCAGACTACCCTCCGATCCTTTCCTAAACTCCCAGCGCTAACCATGACCAACCCCAGCGCTGGAAATCCCTCCCAGCCCGCCGCCGGCAGCCAAACCATGCCGGCAACAACCTCCTCCACCACCACCACCCTCACCATCCCATCTCTCTCTTTTAGCGATACTATCACTGATGTTACCCCCTTCATCCGCATTGTTCTTGATCTCCATAGCAGGAACTACTGTCATTGGCGTCACTTGTTTGAGATCCATCTAGGCCGCTGCTCACCGCTGCACCACATCTCTGACGCATCTCCTCCTGAGTCGCACAATTCTCGCTGGCTCAAAGACGATCTTGCAATCATTCAGTGGCTCTACATGCGCATCTCCACCGAGTTGTTCAACCTCGTCGTCAAGGACGGTGCCACCGCGCGTGACATCTGGACGGAGCTCCGGCGTCTCTTCCAGGACAACCGCGACGCCCGCATCTCGGCCCTCAACGTCGATCTCCGCACCATCACACAGGGAGATCGTCCTGTTGGCGTCTTTTGTCAACAAATCAAGGTGATTGGCGATGAACTCCGTGAACTCGGGGAAACAGTTGCCGATCGCTCTCTTCTCCACGCTCTCATGGGCGGGCTCGACGAGCGGTTTGCGCAACAGGCGTCACTGATCCCGCTTCTCCGACTACTGCCGTCCCTGTCTGAGGAAAGATCGATGCTTCAACTCGAAGAGCAGACCCAGGCGCGCAAGACCGGGGCCCCACGTCTCTTCCACACCAGCGCTCGCCCTGCTCCATCACTGCCGACCTCATCCTCGATGCTGCCTGCTCCGCAGGCCCCTCCTGGCTGGCGTCCAAGTCCTAACTATAAGGGTAAGAACCCAATTTATCGTCCGCCCAAGCAGAATTCGTCGGCTTCCTCGTCGTCTTCTGCGCCCCCGCCGCCGGCGCCTCCGGTCGCGCCCATGACACCGGCGCTCGCGGCGCCTCCCGCTTCTACACCATGGCGGCCTTCCATTGATCCTTGGACTGGGCTTGTTCAGGCATGGCCGATGCCCTGGACAACGCCCTCCTCCTATGGTGCTCCTCCCGCCTACAGTGGAACATGGGCGCCCGGCATGCGTCCCTCCATCGGGGCTCCCGGTCTTCTCGGCTCCAGGCCGCCGCCGCACGCGTACACAGCCTATGCACCTCTGTATCAGTCTTCGGTGGCCCCATCAGCATCATCACCGTACCTCTACGGCGGTCCTACAGCAGGTTGGGACCTTCCTGGTGCATCGGCGCCGCCATCTGCATCACCATACCAGTCGACGCCCTCTGCTTCGACTTCAGCACCACCGACCTGGGATCAAGCTGCTCTCATCGCCGCCCTGAACTCTCTTACCACCCAGGACACATGTACAGAGTGGATTTTCGATTCCAGTGCATCTTCTCATATGTCTGCTTCTAGCTGTACATTATCTTCCATCTATCCATCCATTTTATTTCCTTCTATCACTATTGGCGATGGTTCTACAATACTTGTTTCATGTGTTGGCTCAACCTCCCTCCCCTCTTCTCGCTCACCACTTCTTCGTGAGGTTCTAGTAGCCCCTGCTTTAATTAAAAACCTAATTTCCGTTCGCCGTTTTACCATAGATAACCATGTCTCTGTTGAATTTGATCCCTTTGGGTTGTCTGTGAAGTATCTCCACAGCAAGGCGGTGATAGCTCGGTTCAATAGCTCCGGCGATCTCTACACCATCAACAATGCCTCTTCTCCATCACCTCAAGCCATGCACGCCTCTGTCACCTTATGGCATCGCCATTTCGGTCACCCCACGGCCGCCACAACCACCAAGCTTCTTCAAGAGTTTCAGCTTCCGCATGATCGCGACTCCCACGACGCCTCCTGATGCGGAGCATCCTACGGGCATCACCATGTCAAGAGTCCATTTGGCAAGTGACACGTGCGACATCTACTTCTCATACCTAAAGGTGAATCTTCCTCTTTACACGTGTTCGCTTGACCCCTTTGAGGATGGTATACTACTTGACACCCCTCTCGTGTGCATGCATAGGTATTGTCGGAACTTCATGGATGACGAGGAGGAGTGCAAGCGCCAAGGAACACCTACACCATCCGCGAGGGAAGCCTGGAAGAGAAGACGGAAGAAGAAGGAACTTGAAAGTGCAACTATCCCTAGGTGGTTTTGGTAATTCATAACAACATATAGCTCATTGAGCTAATGCTATTCCAAAATGACTATTTCAGGAAAGCTCAATGATTGGCATGGCATGGATGTGAAAGTGGAACCCTCAAAATGCTAACGACAAAGGATTGGCTCAAGCTCAAAAGCTCAAGACTCTTCATTTTATATTTTAGTGATCCAAGATCACATTGAGTCTTTAGGAAAAGCCAATACTATCAAGGAGGGATGAGGTGTTGCTTAATGAGCCTCTTGCTTCATGTGCTTAGTGATATGCTCCAAAACCCTCAACTACTTTCCCATATCCACATATGACCTAAACCCTAAGCCAAACTCGGTCCTACCGATTCTTTTTATCCGGTGTCACCGAGTTTCACTTGTCATAAGCCACTGCCAAACCCTAGCAATTCGGTTCTACCGATAGGGATCTCGGTCTCACCGAGATGGGATTGCAAACTCTCTGTTTCCCTTTCGTAACTTTTCGGTCTCACCGAAAGAGCGAATCGGTCCCATCGAGATTGCAGTGTAAACTCTCTGTTTCCTTTTTGCAACTTTTCGGTCTCACCGAAAGAGCAAATCGGTCCCACCGAGTTTACCTGACCAACTCTCTGGTTAGCTTATTACCAAATCAGTCTCACCGAGATTACGTTATGCCCAAACCCTAACCATATCGGTCCTACCGAGTTGCATGTCAGTCCCACCGAAAATCTCTAACGGTCACTAGGTTTACCTTTTCGGTCCGACCGAGTTTGTTGATTCGGTCCCACCGAGATTGGAAAACTGTGTGTAACGGTTGGATTTTGTGTGGAGGCTATATATACCCCTCCACCTCCTCTTCATTCGTGGAGAGAGCCATCAGAACACATACACAATTCCAACTCATATGTTCTGAGAGAGAACCACCTACTCATGTGTTGAGACCAAGATATTCCATTCCTACCATATGAATCTTGATCTCTAGCCTTCCCCAAGTTGCTTTCCACTTAAATCTTTTTTCCACAAAATCCAAATCCTATGAGAGAGAGAGTTGAGTGTTGGGGAGACTATCATTTGAAGCACAAGAGCAAGGAGTTCATCATCAACACACCATTTGTTACTTCTTGGAGAGTGGTGTCTCCTAGATTGGCTAGGTGTCACTTGGGAGCCTCCGACAAGATTGTGGAGTTGAACCAAGGAGTTTGTAAGGGCAAGGAGATCGCCTACTTCGTGAAGATCTACCGCTAGTGAGGCAAGTCCTTCGTGGGCGATGGCCATGGTGGGATAGACAAGGTTGCTATTCCGTGGACCCTTCGTGGGTGGAGCCCTCCGTGGACTCGCGCGATCGTTACCCTTCGTGGGTTGAAGTCTCCATCAACGTGGATGTAGGATAGCACCACCTATCCGAACCACGGGAAAAACATCCGTGTCTCCAATTGCGTTTGAATTCTCTAAACCCTTCCCTTTACATTCTTGCAAGTTGCATGTTTTACTTTCCGCTGCCAATATACTCTTTGCATGCTTGCTTGAATTGTGTGATGATTGCTTGACTTTTCCTACAATAGCTAAAATCTGCCAAGAACTAAAATTGGGAAAAGGTTAAGTTTTTATTTGGTCAAGTAGTCTAATCACCCCCCCTCTAGACATACTTTCGATCCTACAAGTGGTATCAGAGCTTTGGTCTCCATTTGCTTTGATCTCCATAGCTTTTGATGGTCATAGCCTTGGTTTCACAACCTAGGAGAGTATGGCGTCTAGCGAGGGAAATTATCACCGTAAAAGTCCTTACTTTGATGGTACTAATTTTGCTAGTTGGAAGCATAAAATGAAAATGCATATTCTTGGACATAACCCCGCCGTTTGGGCTATTGTGTGTGTTGGTTTGCAAGGTGACTTCTTTGATGGGAAAGAACCAAACCGTGAAGCTACCGCGGATGAGTTGAAGATGTTGCAATACAATGCTCAAGCTTGTGATATTCTCTTCAACGGATTGTGCCCCGAAGAATTCAACAAAATCAGCCGTCTTGAGAATGCAAAGGAAATTTGGAACACTTTGATTGATATGCACGAAGGTACCGACTCCGTCAAGGAATCCAAGTTGGATGTGCTTCAAAGTCAACTTGACAAGTTCAAAATGAAGGATGGTGAAGGTGTCGCTGAAATGTACTCTAGGCTTGCTCTCATCACAAATGAGATTGCCGGCTTAGGAAGTGAAGAGATGACCGATAGATTCATCATCAAGAAGATTCTAAGAGCCTTGGATGGAAAATGTGATACCGTGTGCACATTGATCCAAATGATGCTCAATTACAAAGATCTCAAGCCAACGGAGGTGATTGGAAGAATTGTTGCTCATGAGATGTCACTTAAGGATAAAGAGGAACTTCACAACAAATCAAGTGGTGCCTACAAAGCCTCATGTGAAGCCCCTACATCATCAAGTGAGAAACAAAACTTCAATGAAGAATTGAGCTTAATGGTGAAGAACTTCAACAAGTTCTACAAGAGTAGAAGCAAAGATAGAAGCTTCAAGTCAAGGTCCTACAATGACAAAAGATCTTCTAGTCGAGAGCGAAACTGCTACAGTTGTGGAAGACCCGGACACTATTCCAATGAGTGTACGGCTCCCTACAAGAGAAGAGAAGATTCTCCAAAAAGAAGAAGCAAAGAATCACCATCAAGAGAGAGAAGGAGTAGAGATGATCGTTATGAACGAAGATACTCACGGAGAAGCAAGGATTCGGAAAGGAAGGAAAAATCATCAAGGAGCTACACAAAACGAAGACATCAAGCTCATGTTGGTGAATGGGTATCCGACTCCGACTCCGACAGCCACTCCGAGAGAAGTTATCACTCCGACTCCGAAGATACTCAAGATGAAGGTGTTGCCGGTCTAGCACTTGTGTCAACCAACTCATACGACATATTTGACTCACCAAATGAAGGAATTGGAAGATGCTTCATGGCCAAAGGTCCTAAGGTAACACACCCCGAGTATGTTGATTTCAATAGTGATGAAGATGACTTGTTAGGTGATGATTTGCTTGTTGACAACTCTAGTGATGAATACTATGATGAAACGTCAATTAATCATGCTAATCAAGATAAAATGAATGACAATAATAAGGAGAAGATTGAGGCTCTAACTAAAGAACTAAACACTCTTAAATTAGCTCATGAAACTATCTTCGAAGATTATCGAGAACTTTTAAGAGCTCATGAGAAATTACGCTTTGAAAAGCTCAATCTTGAGCAAGAGCATGAGTTCTTAAAAGCAATCAATGATGATCTCCGGAAGAAAAGTTCTTCTTACATTGCCAAGCGTTTACTCTTATCCACTTACATGCCTCAAGTCAAGTCTAGTAACAAGAACAAGAAAGATTCTTCCTCTAGCAGTAACAATGATCATGTTAAATCCAATATTGTTGCTTCTATAGTTCTCTTGATTCCACTAATGATTCTCTTAGCCAAGTTACACTTGAGCAAGAAAATAGCTTATTGAAGGGAATTATAGAGAAAGGAGTGTACAAAAGCCTTGCCGGGAGTAAGCAATTCGAGGAAATTGTGCGCAAGCAAGGAATGCACCGGAAGAATCAAGGTGTTGGTTTTGAACGAAAGTTCAATGCCAATGGAGTTGAGTGAGAAGAAGATCAATACCCCAAGACAAAGTTTGTTCCTCAACAAGAGAAGTATGATACTTCTTTCAAGGGGACACAAGCTCAAGATGATCTTCCACCACAAGGCTACAAGCAAAAAGGCAAGGACAAGCTTTAAGAGGAAATTGATGCATTTGAAGAAGCTCCTAAGACCTTAGTCAAGTGGATTCCCAAGACTACTTCAAGTTCCACTTCATCAAGTACGACTACAACTCCAAGGATTCCCATCAAGATGGTGTGGATCCAAAAGAAGAAGAACTAGAGAGTTCTTGAGGGTGACTCCGCCAACATACTTCACTTTTATCATTTGGCAAGAACAAGTGCAATCAATTTCCACATCTTGCACTAGTTCAAGGAGTCACAAACCCTCTTGTTGGTAAGACAAGGGACAAGGTAACCTAAAAGTTTTCATGGACATCATCTTGTGTGTGCATCACTCTATGTCTATGAATATCCTTGTTTGTTCCTTGTGGGACTAACCCATGTAGGTATTGAAAGTGCAATTCACTCAAATGGATAGCTCCAAGTGATCTACATCAACATTGAGCATCCACATCTTCAACATCCACATGAAGTCATCATCGACAAAACCCGAGGTTAGTTCATCCCTCTAAGGGGGGATATCACATCTAGGGGGAGCTTTACTCTAAGACTTGAGCTAAAGCAACTCTAAAGATGTGAACACAATAATGCTTTATATAAAAGTGGTAACCCCACTTGAGCTTAAACGATGAGTATGACCTATGATCAAGTGTTCTCACTTGACTCCTAAGTCAATATACTCATATATAGATGACCTTGTCATCGCAAATTGCTTGATAGATGCTAGAATTGGTTGTGCATGCCTTGTCACATATTTCATTTGCCATCTTATTGTGTGAGCATGCTGGTTGCATATTTTACTCCTAAGTCAAAAGATGGTCATGGTTTCCTGGACATTGGATGTCATTGATAACGAGATCACATCATTAGGAGAATGATGTGATGGATAAGACCCAATCCTAAGCATAGCTCAAAGATCGTGTAGTTCGTCTGCTGTAGCTTTTTCGAATGTCAAGTATCATTTCCTTAGACCATGAGATTGTGCAACTCCCGGATACCGTAGGAGTGCCTTGGGTGTGCCAAACATCACAACGTAACCGGGTGACTATAAAGGTACACTATAGGTATCTCCGAAAGTGTCTGTTGGGTTGGCACGAATCGAGACTAGGATTTGTCACTCCGTATGACGGAGAGGTATCTCTGGGCCCACTCGGTAATGCATCATCATAATGAGCTCAATGTGACCAAGTGGTTGATCACGGGATCATGCATTACGGTACGAGTAAAGTGACTTGCCGGTAACGAGATTGAATGAGGTATTGGGATACCGACGATCGAGTCTCAGGCAAGTAACGTACCGATTGACAAAGGGAATTGTATACGGATTGATTGAATCCTCGACATCGTGGTTCATCCGATGAAATCATCGTGGAGCATGTGGGAGCCAACATGGGTATCCAGATCCCGCTGTTGGTTATTGACCGGAGAGGCATCTCGATCATGTCTGCATGTCTCCCGAACCCGTAGGGTCTACACACTTAAGTTTCGGTGACGCTAGGGTTGTAGAGATATTAGTATGCAGTAACCCGAAAGTTGTTCGGAGTCCCGGATGAGATCGCGGACGTCACGAGGAGTTCCGAAATGGCCCGGAGGTAAAGATTTATATATAGGAAGTCCAATTTCGGCCATCGGAAAGGTGTCAGGGGTCGCCGGTATTGTACCGGGACCACCGGAAGGGTCCCGGGGGTCCACCGGGTGGGGCCACCTATTTCAGAGGGCCCCATGGGCTGAATTGGGAGGGAAACCAGCCCCTAGTGGGCTGGTGCGCCCCCCTTGGGCCTCCCCTGCGCCCAGGGTTGGGAAACCCTAGGGTTGGGGGCGCCCCCCACTTGACTTGGGGGGAGGGGGGAAGCCACCCCTTGGCCGTCGCCCCCTTGGAGATCCATCTCCTAGGGCCGGTGCCTCCCAAGGCCCCTATATAAAGAGGGGGAGGGAGGGCAGCCGGACCCCTTGCTCTTGGCGCCTTCCTCTCCCTCCGTAACACCTCTCCTCCCCGCTTGCGCTTGGCGAAGCCCTGCCAGGATCCTGCTGCATCCACCACCACGCTGTCGTGTTGCTGGATCTTCATCAACCTCTCCTTTCCCCTTCCTGGATTAAGAAGGAGGAGACGTCTTCCCAACCGTACGTGTGTTGAACGCGGAGGTGCCGTCCGTTCGGTACTAGGTCATTGGTGATTTGGATCACGTCGAGTACGACTCCATCAACCCCGTTCTCTTGAACGCTTCCGCGCGCGATCTACAAGGGTATGTAGATGCACTACTCTCTCCCTCGTTGCTACAGGACTCCATAGATTGATCTTGGTGATGCGTAGAAAATTTTAAAATTTTGCTACGTTCTCCAACAGTGGCATCATGAGCTAGGTCTATGCGTAGTTTCTATGCACGAGTAGAACACAAAGTAGTTGTGGGCGTCGATATTGTCAATTATCTTGCCGTTACTAGTCTTATCTTGATTCGGCGGCATTGTGGGATGAAGCGGCCTGGACCGACCTTACACGTACGCTTACGTGAGACTGGTTCCATCGACTGACATGCACTAGTTGCATAAGGTGGATGGCGGGTGTCTGTCTCTCCCCTTTTAGTCGGATCGGATTCGATGAACAGGGTCCTTATGAAGGGTAAATAGAAATTGGCAATTCACGTTGTGGTTTTGGCGTAGGTAAGAAACGTTCTTGCTAGAATCCTATAGCAGCCACGTAAAAACTTGCAACAACAATTAGAGGACGTCTAACTTGTTTTTACAGCAAGTGTTTTGTGATGTGATATGGCCAAAGGATGTGATGAATGATATATGTGATGTATGAGATGATCATGTTCTTGTAATAGGAATCACGACTTGCATGTCGATGAGTATGACAACCGGCAGGAGCCATAGAAGTTGTCTTAATTTATTTGTGACCTGCGTGTCAACATATAACGTCATGTAATTACTTTACTTTATTGCTAAACCGTTAGCCATAGTAGTAGAAGTAATAGATGGCGAGACAACTTCAAAAAGACACGATGATGGAGATCATGATGATGGAGATCATGGTGTCATGCCGGTGACAACGATGATCATGGAGCCCCGAAGATGGAGATCAAAAGGAGCAAATGATATTGGCCATATCATGTTACTATTTGATTGCATGTGATGTTTTCATGTTTTACATCTTATTTGCTTAGAATGACGGTAGCTTAAATAAGATGATCCCTCGTAATAATTTCAAGAAAGTGTTCTCCCTAACTGTGCACCGTTGCGAAGGTTCGTTGTTTCGAAGCACCACGTGATGATCGGGTGTGATAGATTTTAACGTTCGAATACAACGGGTGTAAGCCAGATTTACACACGCAATACACTTAGGTTGACTTGACGAGCCTAGCATGTACAAACATGGCCTCGGAACACGGAAGACCGAAAGGTCGAGCATGAGTCGTATAGAAGATACGATCAACTTGAAGATGTTCACCGATGTTGGCTAGTCCGTCTCACGTGATGATCGGACACGGCCTAGTTAACTCGGATCATATTTCACTTAGATGACTGGAGGGATGTCTATCTGAGTGGGAGTTCATTGAGTAATTTGATTAGATGAACTTAATTATCATGAACTTAGTCTGAAATCTTTACAATATGTCTTGTAGATCAAATGGCCCACGTTGTCCTCAACTTCAACGCGTTCCTAGAGAAAACCAAGCTGAAAGATGATGGCAGCAAGTATACAGACTGGGTCCAGAACCTGAGGATCATCCTCATAGCTGCCAAGAAAGATTATGTTCTAGAAGCACCGCTAGGTGACGCACCTATCCCAGAGAACCAAGACGTTATGAACGCTTGGCAGTCACATGCTGATGATTACTCCCTCTTCAGTGCGGCATGCTTTACAGCTTAGAACCGGGGCTCCAAAAGCATTTTGAGAGACACGGAGCATATGAGATGTTTGAAGAGCTGAAAATGGTTTTTCAAGCTCATGCCCGGGTCGAGAGATATGAAGTCTCTGACAAGTTCTTCAGTTGTAAGATGGAGGAAAATAGTTCTGTCAGTGAGCACATACTCAAAATGTCTGGGTTACATAACCGCTTCACTCAGCTGGGAGTTAATCTCCCGGATGACGCGGTCATTGACAGAATCCTTCAGTCGCTTCCACCAAGCTACAAGAGCTTTGTGATGAACTTCAATATGCAGGGGATGGAAAAGACCATTCCTGAGGTGTATTCAATGCTGAAATCAGCAGAGGTGGAAATCAAAAAGGAACATCAAGTGTGGATGGTGAATAAAACCACTAAGTTCAAGAAAGGCAAGGGTAAAAAGAACTTCAAGAAGGACGGCAAGGGAGTTGCCGCGCCCGGTAAGCAAGCTACCAGGAAGAAGCCAAAGAATGGACCCAAGCCCGAGACTGAGTGTTTTTATTGCAAGGGAAGGGGTCACTGGAAGCGGAACTGCCCCAAATACTTAGCGGACAAGAAGGCCGGCAACACTAAAGGTATATGTGATATACATGTAATTGATGTGTACCTTACCAGTACTCGTAGTAGCTCATGGGTATTTGATACCGGTGCGGTTGCTCACATTTGTAACTCAAAGCAGGAGCTGCGGAATAAGCGGAGATTGGCGAAGGACGAGGTGACGATGCGCGTCAGGAATGCTTCCAAGGTCGATGTGATCGTTGTCGGCACGCTACCTCTACATTTACCTACGGGATTAGTTTTAAACCTCAATAATTGTTATTTAGTGCCAGCTTTGAGCATGAACATTGTATCAGGATCTCGTTTAATTCGAGATGGCTACTCATTTAAATCCGAGAATAATGGTTGTTCTATTTATATGAGAGATATGTTTTATGGTCATGCTCTGATGGTGAATGATTTATTCTTAATGAATCTCGAGCGTAATGTTACACATATTCATAGTGTGAATACCAAAAGATGTAAGGTTGATAATGATAGTCCCACATACTTGTGGCACTGCCGCCTTGGTCACATAGGTGTCAAACGCATGAAGAAGCTTCATGCAGATGGACTTTTGGAGTCTCTTGATTACGAATCATTTGACACGTGCGAACCATGCCTCATGGGTAAAATGACCAAGACTCCGTTCTCAGGAATAATGGAGCGAGCAACCAACTTATTGGAAATCATACGTACTGATGTGTGCGGTCCAATGAGTGTTGAGGCTCGCGGTGGCTATCGTTATGTTCTCACCCTCACTGATGACTTGAGTAGATATGGGTATGTCTACTTAATGAAACACAAGTCTGAGACCTTTGAAAAGTTCAAGGAATTTCAGAGTGAGGTTGAGAATCAACGTGACAAGAAAATCAAGTTCTTGCGATCAGATCGTGGGGGAGAATACTTGAGTCATGAATTTGGCACACACTCAAGAAAATGTGGAATAGTTTCACAACTCACGCCGCCTGGAACACCTCAGCGTAATGGTGTGTCCGAACATCGTAATCGCACTCTATTGGATATGGTGCGATCTATGATGTCTCTTACCGATCTACCGCTGTCATTTTGGGGCTATGCTTTAGAGACTGCCGCATTCACTTTAAATAGGGCTCCGTCGAAATCCATTGAGACGACACCGTATGAATTATGGTTTGGGAAGAAACCTAAGCTGTCGTTTCTAAAAGTTTGGGGATGCGATGCTTATGTCAAGAAACTTCAACCTGAAAAGCTCGAACCCAAATCGGAAAAATATGTCTTCATAGGATACCCTAAAGAAACTATTGGGTATACCTTCTACCTCAGATCCGAAGGCAAGATCTTTGTTGCCAAGAATGGGTCCTTTCTAGAGAAAGAGTTTCTCTCGAAAGAAATAAGTGGGAGGAAAGTAGGACTTGATGAAGTATTACCTCTTGAACCCGTAAGTGGCGCAGCTCAAGAAAATGTTCCTGAGGTGCCTGCACCAACTAGAGAGGAAGTTAATGATGATGATCATGAAACTTCAGACCAAGTTGCTACTGAACTTCATAGGTCCACAAGGACATGTTCCACACCAGAGTGGTACGGCAACCCTGTCTTGGAAATCATGTTGTTAGACAACGGTGAACCTTCGTACTATGAAGAAGCGATGGCGGGCCCGGATTCCGACAAATGGCTGGAAGCCATGAAATCCGAGATAGGATCCATGTATGAAAACGAAGTATGGACTTTGACTGACTTGCCCGTTGATCGGCGAGCCATAGAAAATAAATGGATCTTTAAGAAGAAGACAGACGCGGATGGTAACGTAACCATCTATAAAGCTCAGCTTGTCGCTAAGGGTTATCGACAAGTTCAAGGGGTTGACTACGATGAGACTTTCTCACTCGTAGCGAAGCTGAAGTCCGTCCGAATCATGTTAGCAATTGCCGCATTCTATGACTATGAGATATGGCAAATGGACGTCAAAAGGGCATTCCTTAATGGTTTCCTTAAGGAAGAATTGTGTATGATGCAGCCAGAAGATTTTGTCTATCCTAAGAATGCTGACAAGGTGTGCAAGCTCCAACGCTCGATTTATGGGCTGGTGCAAGCATCTCGGAGTTGGAACATTCGTTTTGATGAGATGATCAAAGCGTTTGGGTTTACGCAGACTTATGGAGAAGCCTGCATTTACAAGAAAGTGAGTGGGAGCTCTGTAGCATTTCTCATATTGTATGTGGATGACATACTGTTGATGGGAAATGATATAGAATTCTTGGAAAGCATAAAGGCCTACTTGAACAAGTGTTTTTCAATGAAGGACCTTGGAGAAGCTGCTTATATATTAGGCATCAAGATCTATATAGATAGATCGAGACGCCTCATTGGTCTTTCACAGAGTACGTACCTTGACAAGATATTGAAGAAGTTCAAAATGGATCAGTCAAAGAAGGGGTTCTTGCCTATATTGCATGGTACGAGATTGAGCACGGCTCAATGCCCGACCACGGCAGAAGATAGAGAAAAGATGAGTGTCGTCCCCTATGCCTCGGCCATAGGGTCTATCATGTATGCTATGCTGTATACCAGACCTGATGTAAACCTTGCCGTAAGTTTGGTAGGAAGGTACCAAAGTAATCCCGGCATGGAACACTGGACAGCGGTCAAGAATATCCTGAAGTACCTGAAAAGGACTAAGGATATGTTTCTCGTTTTTGGAGGTGACGAAGAGCTCTTCGTAAAGGGTTACGTCGATGCTAGCCTCGACACAGATCTGGATGACTCTAAGTCACAAACTGGATACGTGTATATTTTGAATGGTGGGGCAGTAAGCTGGTGTAGTTGCAAGCAAAGCATTGTGGCGGGATCTACATGTGAAGCGGAGTACATGGCAGCCTCGGAGGCAGCACAAGAAGCAGTCTGGGTGAAGGAGTTCATAACCGACCTAGGAGTCATACCCAATGCGTCGGGCCCGATGACTCTCTTCTGTGACAACACTGGAGCTATTGCCCTTGCCAAGGAGCCCAGGTTTCATAGGAAGACCAGGCATATCAAGCGTGGCTTCAACTCCATTCGTGAAAGTGTTCAAAATGGAGACATAGAGATTTGTAAAGTACATACGAACCTGAATGTGGCAGATCCGTTGACTAAACCTCTCCCTAGAGCAAAACATGATCAACACCAGAACTGCATGGGTGTTCGATTCATCACAATGTAACTAGACTATTGACTCTAGTGCAAGTGGGATACTGTTGGAAATATGCCCTAGAGGCAATAATAAAATGGTTATTATTATATTTCTTTGTTCATGATAATTGTCTATTGTTCATGCTGTAATTGTGTTATCCGGAAATCGTAATACATGTGTGAATACATAGACCACAACACGTCCCTAGTGAGCCTCTAGTTGACTAGCTCGTTGATCAAAAGATAGTCATGGTTTCCTGACTATGGACATTGGATGTCATTGATAACGGGATCACATCATTAGGAGAATGATGTGATGGACAAGACCCAATCTTAAGCATAGCTCAAAGATCATGTAGTTCATCTGCTGTAGCTTTTCCGAATGTCAAGTATCATTTCCTTAGACCATGAGATTGTGCAACTCCCGGATACCGTAGGAGTGCCTTGGTGTGCCAAACGTCACAACATAACTGGGTGACTATAAAGGTACACTACAGGTATCTCCGAAAGTGTCTGTTGGGTTGACACGAATCGAGACTGGGATTTGTCACTCCGTATGACGGAGAGGTATCTCTGGGCCCACTCGGTAATGCATCATCATAATGAGCTCAATGTGACCAAGTGGTTGATCACGGGATCATGCATTACGGTACGAGTAAAGTGACTTGCCGGTAACGAGATTGAACGAGGTATTGGGATACCGACGACCGAGTCTCGGGCAAGTAACGTACCGATTGACAAAGGGAATTGTATACGGATTGATTGAATCCTCGACATCGTGGTTCATCCGACGAGATCATCGTGGAGCATGTGGGAACCAACATGGGTATCCAGATCCCGCTGTTGGTTATTGACCGAAGAGGCATCTCGGTCATGTCTGCATGTCTCCCGAACCCCTAGGGTCTACACACTTAAGGTTCGGTGACGCTAGGGTTGTAGAGATATTAGTATGCAGTAACCCGAAAGTTGTTCGGAGTCCCGGATGAGATCCCGGACGTCACGAGGAGTTCTGGAATGGTCCGGAGGTAAAGATTTATATATAGGAAGTCCAGTTTCGGCCATTGGGAAGGTTTCGGGGGTCGCCGCTATTGTACCAGGACCACCGGAAGGGTCCCGGGGGTCCACCAGGTGGGGCACCTATTCCGGAGGGCCCCATGGGCTGAATTGGGAGGGAAACCAGCCCCTAGTGGGCTGGTGCACCCCCCCTTGGGCCTCCTCTGCGCCTAGGGTTGGGAAACCCTAGGGGTGGAGGCGCCCCCACTTGGCTTGGGGGGAAGCCACCCCTTGGCCGCCGCTCCCTTGGAGATCCATCTCCTAGGGCCGGTGCCCCCCAAGGCCCCTATATAAAGAGGGGGGAGGGAGGGCAGCCGGACCCCTTGCTCTTGGCGCCTCCCTTTCCCTCCGTAACACCTCTCCTTCCCGCTTGCGCTTGGCGAAGCCCTGCCGGGATCCTGCTGCATCAACCACCACGCCGTCGTGTTGCTGGATCTTCATCAACCTCTCCTTTCCCCTTGCTGGATCAAGAAGGAGGAGACATCTTCCCAACCGTACGTGTGTTGAACGCGGAGGTGCCGTCCGTTCGGCACTAGATCATCGGTGATTTGGATCACGTCGAGTACGACTCCATCAACCCCGTTCTCTTGAATGCTTCCGCGCGCGATCTACAAGGGTATGTAGATGCACTCCTCTCTCCCTCGTTGCTAGATGACTCCATAGATTGATCTTGGTGATGCGTAGAAAATTTTAAAATTCTGCTAAGTTCTCCAACACAAACACCGGGAACCATACATACATAGCATACTTGGGATAAAAAGTTTATCCATTTTGCATCTTATAGGTTGTGCGCAAGTGTCGTATCCGCCTAGTGAGCAATCGTGCTAGCGTCTCTCTTGAGTTGTGCAACACGAGCGTTTTCCGTGGATTCCACATTTTGTGCTCATCCTTGGTTGCACGACCCCATTTATCTATCTGTGTGTGTGTTTCCGTGTGCCACATATTGCTATTGGTCTACTTGTTACACTTGCGAATTTGTGAATCTCTTTCAACATTATTGACTCTTGCTAACATTTTGCATTAAATTTTTGTGCCACTATCCTCACCGAGCTCCACCATAAGCCTTACTTGTGTAGGTGTGAGAAACCGACAAGAATTGGTACCAATTGTGCTATTTCCTTGTCCACATTGGAGTGATCATTGATCCACTTTCAACTTCGGTCAAGGTACATTTGGTATTCGTTCTTCTCTTTCTACCACTCACATTTTTCTCTTGGAGTGATGGATAGGCACGACATTTCATCTTCGGTCTACAACAACAACGACGAGTTTGATGCCATGAACAACTCCAATGACGCCAAGATGCAAGCTCAAATGGAGGAGATCAAGGCCCTCATCAAGTCCTACAAGAGGTCTTCCTCATCTTCGAGAAGACGCTCAAGAGCACATGTCTCCGAGCTACCATCTCTGGCAAGATCACATCGGCATCGACACCATCACCAACAAGGACGTGAAGGTCAAGAGCTCAACACCAACAACCGCTCGACGACTTCACCATCCCCCTTGGCATCTTCGCCAAGCAACTTCAAGGCATCTTCGCCTACGGACATATGGCATCTTCGCCCACAAGCACCTCAAGAGAAGCTCCCCAAGCTCAAGGCCACGACTTCCACAAGCTACTACGACCTCGACATCGACCATGAGATTCCTTTCTATGGGACTCTAGAACCCGAGGAGTATCTCGAGTGGGAGCGTTTGATGGACGACTACCTCAAGCTACATCAAGTTCCTCCCGAAGATCAAGTGAAGTGCGCCACGAGGAACTTCCACGACTATGCGTCCACATGGTGGCTTCACGCATCTTCGGACACCTACGACATGAGTTGGCCCAAGACGAAGAGAGCTTTGCGGCGAGAGTTTGTGCCCCCAACCTACACGGAACAACTTCAACGCCAATTGGAGAACACCATCCAAGGATCCAAGTCCATCGATGAGTACTTCAAGGAGATGAAGAAAGCCTTGCGACGAGCCGGCGTGGAAGACCCCATTTCGATGAAGTTCCACTTCATGATGGGATTACACAACGACATCTCCAAGACAATCTTCCTCGAGAACTACAAGTCCCTCGATGACAACTACATTGGTGCTCTCAAGGCGGAATAAGAACTCATGAAGGACAAAGCTTTTCCACCCCAAGCTCACTTCGCGATGACCAAGCTCCATGAGAACAAGCATGAGGCTAGTACCACCAAGATGTCCAAGCCCAATGAGCTCCAAGACGATGCTCCCAAGTTCGACTTCACCGCCATCCCTCTTTGTGGCATTGATGATGCTGAGTCCTCCATGACTCTTTTTCAAGACGGTGCGGTGACGAGTACGACTATGGAGACCCTCAAGAACCAAGCTTTGGAGGTGAGCGACAAGGTGGCGAGCAAGGATGACGCTTCCATCTTAGGAGGCGAGAGTGATGATGTGCCATCTTCGGCCTTCATCCATGGCAACGGCGATGAGATGGTTGAGCATGGGATTTTCCCTTCGACCACGACAACGTATGATAACTTGAGTGACTTTTGCCACCATATTGAGAGTGAGAGTGACTTCACCACTAGCCCCATATATGATGTGTTACCCCAATTCCCATGTGAGGAGAGCCACAACCCCCACCACTTGAGTGAGATGAGTGACTCCACCATACGTGAGATTGAGTGCACCTACTTTAAGGGAGTGAGTGAACCACCACATAGAGAGAGTGAGATAGTTGATAGGTCATGTGAGGCCACTTTCAACACTAACGACTTGACCTCTACCTCTATTGTGTCTTCTCATTTGGTGCTAGGTCCCATATATGATGATGCGCCGATTCGCGACGACTACGTCCTACCTTTGGACAAGACGATGGCCATGGTAGAATATGATGCACCCCCCACATGGTTCCATCACAATGATGATCTTGACCACCATTCGATCTTACCCACCTCACCTACACCACATGAGTGGAATGACAAAGGTAACATAGGTGAAGGTGATGCTCTTGTCCCACTAGTGGACTATCATGACATTGATTGCTTGCATGATGTTGATCAACCTATTTTCATGCTTCATGCTAGTGTGACTTCCCCATGCGATGATTTACCCATTTATGATGAGTATGATGATTGCCATGTGGAGTCTATTAGTTGTGATGCCATGTTACATAGGATTTCTTGTGCTAATTCTCTTGGTCACATCATGTTTGCCAATCTGCTTGACTTGTCATATGCTATGCATGAGATCAATCATATGTCATATTTGCAATTTCTTCATAGTGACTATGCATATGCCATTAAAATTAACCCAATTTGCACATATGGCATAGATGACAAGCCCATGGTTATTGGCATTTGTTTGTCTTGTGATGATATTGATATGCTCCCTTTGCATCATTTATCTCATATACCATGCCATGACCACCTAGCTTCGGATATGCATTGTTCTGGATGTTGTCCATTTTCTCCATATGATGTTTCCAATATTGCTCATGAGGAGACCCCCATAGTTTCCTCTTACATTTTAGGAGATTTTGATTCATCCCATTCATTGCATGATCCCAATACTTGTGTGCACAATATGCTTCCCATGAATAAACATGCTATTGATGTGCCATATACTTGTATGCTCAATTTGCATCCCCATCATGTTATACACAATAACTATTCTTTCATGATGGATGACATGTTCTTATACCATGCATCAAATTTCTTTGACCGATGCTTATCTTGTGCTGACTCACACGTGACATACACATCATGATGGATGATGTGTACATTTACCACACGCACAATTTCTTTTGTTTGTGTTTCTCTTGTGTAGGTACTCATGAATGCTTGTCAACCTCGCAATCCCACGAGTTAACAAAACGAGCTCTAAAGAGCAATGATGACTTGGGATCCCATGAATTGTCTTTCCCACCGCCCTCTTCGTGCAAAGACTTCGCACATTTCTTCTACATGACCCTCACTTGGCTATGGGTTATTGTCCACTACATATTCTATGCCCATCTTGCCATGTTCACTTTGCATGTGATGCTCATTACTATGCTTTTGCCATGCATTCATGACCCATGCTTTGCATTACACATGATGATTGATTCTCATACTTGTATGTGTATTTTCAAGCTTGGTGGAGATATCACTTGTTATTGCCATATTTGCTTTGTGCCCCATGTCTATGATGATACTATGATCTTGCTTTGTGTTCGTGCTTGCGATATGTCATGTGCATTGTCTATGCCTATTATTTGCTCACATGACATGATTGCCATGATTTCCTCTAGTATGTTGCATCTTCGCACTACTAGCTTGCACGACTTGATTACTATGCTTGCTTATGTTGCATCACCAATGATTCATACTTGCTCACCTCATGCGGTTGATCACAACCATTTACATGCTTGTCCCCATGATATCTTTGCTTGTGCTCAACTTATGTGGTTATATGCCATGTCACAATCCTTTGTCACACCATATGCTTTGCATGATGACGACACTTGTTTGGTGAATCACCTCTTGAATGCTTGGTTTTGCACTAACGCTAACCCCATTCATTTTTCCAAGTGTTTGTTGTCCTTGCTCATTTTGAAGGAATCCCAAGATGGTGCGACATTGGAGAGTGCCCACTTCAAGCTTGAAGATGATGACTACTTGGTGAGCGTCCACTTCTACACGGCGAAGCCATCTCTTTCCCATGGTGATTTGGTTTTCGATCCGAGGTCGGATCTTTCCCAAGGGAGGGGAGATGATGCGGAGCATCCTACGGGCATCACCATGTCAAGAGTCCATTTGGCAAGTGACACGTGCGACATCTACTTCTCATACCTAAAGGTGAATCTTCCCCTTTACACGTGTTCGCTTGACCCCTTTGAGGATGGTATACTACTTGACACCCCTCTCGTGTGCATGCATAGGTATTGTCGAAACTTCACGGATGAAGAGGAGGAGTGCAAGCGCCAAGGAACACCTACACCCTCCACGAGGGAAGCCTGGAAGAGAAGACGGAAGAAGAAGGAACTGCAGAGTCTTCAGCGACCGGACGACCGGAAGCCACCAGACGTCCGACCCTCTACAGCCGCCGGACGACCGACGAACACCGGACGTCCGACGCTTACCGGAAAACCGGTGCCACCGATCCCGAAGCAAAACGTCGGATGACCGACACCGACCGGACATCCGACGCCACCTATCCCGAGAAGAATCAGCGGACGTCCGACGCGCGCTGGACGTCCGGACCGTCCTGAGCCACCGGACGTCCGACCCCCACCGGTCGTCTGGTACCTGCCTGTGTGCAGCCGCGGGCCTTTGGCCTTGTACCCCTCTCCCACTTACCCCTTCGTGGCTAAGACTATAAATAGACCAGCTCCACCTCCTTTCTAAGGTTAGAGTTGGTTTAGCTCATACTTAGAGATAGAGCTTCGCTCATCCACATCGGATCTACTCCTCGTGAGAGACCGCGGCCTCTTCGGAGAAGATCTCTTTGGATTCAAGACCTCCTTTTGGAGAAGAACATCAAGACCTCCTCACGGAGAAGACCGGCTACCTTTGTATCATTCGTTGTTGACTTTGGATCTTGTATCTCACCTTTGTGTTCATGGATCTAGCGCATGTGTGATCTATTCTTGTTGGTTGAGTGATTCTCTCGTGTTTCCTCTTGTGTTTTCCCTCGTTTTCCCCTCGTGTTCTTCGCGTTCTTGGACGGGAATCGCTCCTTTCATGAAAGATCGGCCCCTAGGGTTCCTACCCTACATCACCTCCCTATGTCAAGCATGTCAATTAGGCAAACATGTTCAGTTGCCCTTTAGCACTTCTACCACTAGTAGTACTTTTCCCTTTGAACTGTTGCATTGTGACTTATGGACCTCACCTATCTCTAGTGTGTCTGGTTTTAAATACTACCTTGTCATCGTGGATGATTATTCTCACTATATATGGACCTTTCCTATTCGCTGTAAATCCGATGTCCATCCTATTTTTGTAAATTTTCAGCGCTATGTCTATACCCACTTCTCTCTTCCCATTCGTTTTTTACAATGTGACAATGGTCGAAAGTTTGACAACGCTCGCAATCGAGAGTTCTTTATGCAACACGGCATTCTTCTCCGATGCTCCTGTCCATACACTTCCTCTCAAAACGGAAAAGCAAAACGCTCTATTCGCACCATCAATAACATCCTACGCACTCTTCTCATCCAGGCTTCCATGCCGCCCAAGTTTTGGGCTGAAGCCCTGCGCCACGCCACCTATCTTCTTAACATTCGTCCCACCACCACCTGCCCAAAGTTTTCCCCGTACAAATCATTATTTCTCGCCTCACCTACCTATGATGGCCTCCGTATATTTGGTTGTCTCTGTTTCCCAAACCATAGCGCCAGGGCCCCTAACAAACTATCCCCTCGTTCCTTGCCGTGCGTCTTCCTCGGTTACTCCGACTCG
Source organism: Triticum aestivum (assembly GCF_018294505.1). Lineage (NCBI taxonomy): Eukaryota > Viridiplantae > Streptophyta > Magnoliopsida > Poales > Poaceae > Triticum > Triticum aestivum. Next base: position 102,715,435 of record NC_057809.1, read on the forward strand.
CACAAAGGTTGTTGTTGCCTTCACTTGGAAACCGGTCGTGTTTTCCTCTCTCGCCTTGTCACATTTGATGAAGCAGTATTTCCTTTTGCGTCCCGCTCCAGTCCCGATTTTTCCACACCCATCAGCGCCACCAAACATGCCTCTTCTCACCCCCAGCCGCTCGCCGTGCATGGCCTGCATGGCCCAATTCACGTAGTCACATCTTCGGGGCCCGCCACCACACCAAATCCCACTGCTACTGCTCTCACCGCCCCTGATGCACACGTACAGTCTGCCTCCCCGGGATCTGCCCAGCCACTTTCCTCCAATGATTGCACTGACTCACTGGTCTCCTCACCCAATCCGCTGCAACCTATCCCGATACAGATTCTTTCGGGCCCGCCACCACACCCACACACCCCTCGCATGCAACTCCTTCGCCTTCCCATGCCGCGTCCACTGTTTCTCCGTCCACCCAGCAACCACACCCATCTCCCTCTTCCACTCCTCTTTCTTCCTCTACACCACAATGCCCATTACCACCTACTGTTGTTCCCGTTCCCATTCCTTCCAATGATCACACCATGCGCACTCGCAGCAAGGCAGGGTTCCGCCAACCTACTAAACGTCTCAACCTCACTGCATCAACCACTTCTATCTCTCCCATACCTAACTCCTACAAAGCTGCACTTCTCGACCCCAACTGGTTTCACGCCATGAAGGAGGAATACGACGCTCTTCTTATGAACAACACATGGTCTCTTGTCCCTCGCCCTGTTGGAGCTAATGTCCTTTCTGGCAAGTGGGTTTTTCGGCACAAGTTCAACTCCGACGGCTCCCTCTCTCGCTACAAAGCTCGTTGGGTTTGTCGCGGTCATTCTCAGCAGGCCGACATAGACTTTGACGAGACTTTTTCTCCCGTCGTTAAGCCCAGCACAATTCGTGTCGTTCTCAGCCTTGCTATTTCCTCTTCATGGCCCATTCACCAGTTAGATGTAAAGAATGCCTTTCTACATGGATCTCTCACCGGAACTGTTTTCTGTCGGCAACCCCTCGGATTCATCAATCTATCTCTTCCTGATCATGTATGCCACCTGCAGAAATCGCTTTACGGTCTAAAACAGGCACCCCGGGCTTGGTTTCAACGTTTTGCCACATTCTTACACACCATTGGTTTTCTTCCTTCCCGCTCTGACTCCTCTCTTTTTATTCTCAAAACACCAAACCACATTGCTTATCTTCTTTTATATGTTGATGACATTGTCCTCACCGCCTCCTCTGATGTTTTTCTCAACGAAATTATCCATTCCCTTCGTCATGAGTTTAGCACGACAGACCTTGGGCCTCTCCATCATTTTCTCGGCATTGCTGTATCATGCTCTTCCTCCGGCCTTTTTCTTTCTCAGCGACAGTACGTGCTTCATCTTCTCTCCAAGGCTGGTATGTCCGACTGTCATCCTTCCCGCACTCCAGCTGAAACTGGTTCTAAACTCTCTTCTGACGGCGAGCCTTTTTCCGATCCTATCCTATATTGCAGCCTCACAGTAGCCCTTCAGTACATGACTCTAACTCGTCCTGAAATCACCTATGTAGTCCAACAAGCTTGTCTGTACATGCATGATCCACGTATTCCTCACTATAATCATGTCAAACGTATTTTGCGCTACCTAAAAGGGACTCTTGATCATGGTCTTTCTATCACACCTTCCGCTCCCACATCTCTCACAGCGTACTCTGATGCAGACTGGGCTGGATGCCCGGACACTCGTAGATCTACTTCTGGTTATTGTGTTTACTTGGGTGATAATTTGATTTCATGGTCTTCGAAGAGACAACTCATTGTTTCCAGGTCATCCGCTGAAGCTGAATATCGTTCGGTTGCACACGCCGTTGCCGAAACTGTATGGCTGCGTCAACTACTCGGCGAGCTACACCGGCCTCTTCACCAAGCTACCGTAGTCTATTGTGATAATATTTCTGCTGTGTACATGTCTTGTAATCCTGTACAACACCGTAGAACTAAACACATAGAGATAGACATTCACTTTGTTAGGGAGAAAGTAGCACTAGGCGACGTCCGCGTCCTACATGTTCCCACAAGTGCTCAGTTTGCCGACATCTTCACCAAGGGACTACCAACAGCATCCTTCATTGACATCTGATCCAGTCTCAACGTCGTCGAGCCCGTCGTTGACACTGCGGGGGGGGGGGGGGGGGGGGGGGGGGGGGTGGTGGTGTTAGACAGGCGACTCTGTCCGACGGGCCTGCCCACGATCAGCACTAGTCCCACCTCCCACGTTCTCTTATTCAGTTGGGCTTCGTTCCCATATATGTATCCCTGATTGTACTCTGCAAGGACTAAGGAAACAACCCAATCATTCTTCAAACTGAAGTGTCTTCATGGTTTTCTGGTGAAAACATGGGAGCCAGAACTTATGTTGTTCCCTTACTAGATAAAGCTTCATGGGAGGTCTAATCATCAAAGAGCATGAGGGGAAATAACGAAGCAGATCTTGCTCCCATTTGACCTGTTCCTTGTAGTTTTAGTCGCCACAAAGAAATTTGGATCAATAAAACTGGATTCTACACAACTGCCCCCAGCACAACAGGTAGCTTCCTAGTTCACACTGATGTCTGTTTCACTATTGGTTGCCTGCTATAATCTACTAGTAACAAGTCGCCCAATCTTCCTGAATACCTTCCTTAGAAAAAATTGATTTGTAGATTGTGTAGTCATCCTTGACTTGGTCCTTGCTGAAGTTTCAAAACATGCCTTAGTTTACTTGACCTGACATCACTTTGCTTATCGGCTCCACTAAACAAATCTAACCACTTCCCGCTAGCACTTGACCACAAAAAATTACTTCTTGATGCAAGGCACATCCTTTACCTTTTGGTGAACAGGAAAATATGTGTTTTAAAAGAGATTCATCGAAGTCTGGTTCATCACTTGTCTCTGATGATGCTTGGGACAGAACCATGTATTAATTATATAGTTTAGTACTCCATCCGTTCCGAATTATAAGATGTTCTAACTTTTTTCTGAATCAGATCGGATGTATATAGACACGTTTTAGTGTGTTTGTTCACCCATTTCAGTTTGTATGTAGTCCATATTGAGATATCCAAAAATGTCTTATAATTCGGAACAGAGGTGATACTTCAGTTCAACAGTTTTAGGCTTTTAGCTTTTCGATGATGATGTGCTGATGCTTGCAGTAGGTGTGGATGAAGTACTACCTTTAAGATGCTACACTCTATTGGATTTCCCCGAAGGGACCACGCTGCATCATTGATCAGTGTACATGTGGTTAATGATTTCCCTCTTCTGATTGAGAAAAATTAAACAACTAATTGCCGGTGCTCTACATAATTAAGGCTTTCAGAAACTACAGAGTTGGCATTGCGTTCTTCTGGTTCTCTTTTTTCTACTTAGTATCTAGTATGTACCACTGACCTCTTTTTTCTGCTGTCTGGTGCAGAATCAGTATCAGTACATGTTATTTACCAGGTACAGTGCCTGAAGTTGTATTTATTTGGGATCAAGCGTGTATTTCAACACGTTGATGCGTTGTGTGTCTTTAGCGTAGTCTCCGCAACATGGGGCCGTCGACAGCCGGCTCACTCATCACCAGGGGAGCCCAAAAGAAGGAAAAACATCTTGTTTTTCTGCATAGTACCAGCTCGCATTTCACACTTGGCCACTTGCAGTACACAAAACGGTGGCTGAGACATGACTATCTTGCCCACAGGTGATCCCTTCCCAGTCTCAGCAACCCGTGCCATCCTGCTATTATGCGGCGAGGCCACTATCATGTGAGAGCCCTGCTAGGGACTGAAGAAGGGCTCCCATGCTCAGTAGTCAGTGCAGCAACTGGTCGGAGACGCCAAGGAGATCAGCAACACAACTACACAAGAGCAAAGCCAATGGAAGGTATGTGCAATTTCGTGTTGCATGTCTTGTATGAACATTTGAAGTAACCATGTGGTTTCTGATGAAACTAGCATGGATTGATGGTCTTATGAAGAAAACAAATGAGATGAACAAAGAAGTGCCTCTTGCTTCTGGTTATATGTTTTGCCCCTTAGCAGTTTGCAGTAACAACAAAGAGATTGGGTCAAGGATTTTGTTTGCTATTGTCTTTTATTCTACCGTCTAGGCGTCTCCACATGTGCATTATCACGGACCTTTGACTGGGATTTCTGGTTACTACCGTGGATTCTTTCTGGGAGACTGGGACCTGGTAGTGTGTGACAATGTGAGGAATGGTAGTGCCAGGCTGATTGGCCACTTGATTATTATGCTTATGAGACAGGATTTATACTAAAAGTTCGGGTGGGGGATGGCTCTGGCAACTGGCGACGGCTCGGGCGGCGCCCCTGGCGACGCGGGAGATGCAGCTGTCCCGCCGCCGCCCCTCCTCCCGTCCCCTCCCTCGAGCTCCGCCCCCCCCCCCCCCCGCCGGCGTCCGCCGCCCCTGTCCCTCCGCCGACCCCCCCTCTGGCTCTCCACGGGTGGTGTGGGCTGACATAGCCGAGGCCGACTACGTCGCTGCTGGCCGCCCCGTCGTGTGCTGGGACCGTGTCCCCCCCCAAGGCCCCACCGCGGCTGCTGCCCGACCACGCCGGTGGCCCTACTCCTAGGGGTGGGAGCTCGGCCGCCCGTGGGTCGGGCCGGCGCCGGCGTCTCCCTCCTGCCGCCTCTCCGGCACGGGGGATGCAAGGTCTGGCCTTGGGTTCCGGGATGCCCTCCCGGCGGCGCCGCGCTAGCAGCTGGGGTGTTGCCGGCCGTGCGGACCGTGGCCCTGCTTGCGCCTCCTGGAAACCCTCGACTCCAGCCATGCCCTCCTCTGCTCCGGCCTGTTCGGCTCCGGTGATCCCGCCCGAGCTCGCTTCGGCCCTCTCCCGACGTGCTCCCTTCCGGCCCTTCTTCCCATCCCGCGGTTCCTCCGGGCCCCTCCCTCCGGGTCGCATCCCCGCCCCGCCTTCCCCTCGCCGTCCCCGTACGCCCCCGCCGGCGGCCACCGCGGCGGCGTTCGGGGAAACCCTAGCTCCCCGCTTGGCCACCCCGGGGCGCTCTTACCGGGCTGCGGTGCTCTTGGGCCGGCCTATGGGCCTGGCTGCTGGCCCCCACCCCAGGGCGGTCGACGCGGCTGCGGCCCAAGGAACGCGGGCCTCTGCGGCTGGGGTGGGCCGGCTCGACGGGCCGGTTTAGTCCCGCTCGGCCCAGGTTCGTCCCCTGTCGGCCTCGGGCCCAAGCAGGCGGTCGATATGGCCCCCAGTAGGGTTCCCTCGTCCCCCGCTTCCCCCCCCCACCCGCGCCGCCAGCCTCCTGTCTCGCCTTGGTTCCAGCCGCCCCGCCCCGATCCCTGCTCGCTGGCGCCGCCATCCTCCCCACGCCCCCTCTCTCCCCACGCCGTCCATGACTCGGGAGTGGGGGGACGACGTGGGGCGCCCCAAGCGCCGGGCCGACGAGCGTCGTGACCCGCCCCGCCCCTCCCCCGATGGCCACCGGCGCGAGGCCGACCTGCGACAGCAGCTCTCCTCCCGGCCGGCCCGGCACTCCCCGTCGCGCGACTCCCGCCGCTCTCCCCCCCCCCGCCCCTCGCGCCGCTCGCTGGCCCGCGACGACCGCCGCTCGCGCTCCCCGGCGCGCCGCTCCTCTCCTCGGACGGCGTCGCGGGACCGTGGTCGGTCGCCGGCCGGTGAGTCAAGGCCGTCCTCGCGGCGGCGGTCCCCCTCGCCTGCCCTTCGCCGGGACCGGTCCCCCTCCCCGCCCCGCCCGCTGCCCGTCGCCAACTCCAACAGCGTCCCGGCCACCCATCGCCGGGACCGGTCCCCCTCCCCGCCCCGCCCGCTGCCCGTCGCCAACTCCAACAGCGTCCCGGCCACCCGTCGCTACCAGCCTCCCCACTCCCAAGCTGCGTTTCCGCCGTCTAACGGCGGTAATGGCAATCGGGGCTGCCAGGGTCCCAAGAAGAAGAAGAAGGGCCCTCCGCGCCCTCATGCTGCCGCCTCCACTGCCGTCGCGGTTCCCCTTCCGGGCACCAACGCCTCTTCCGACGGCCCGCCATGCTTCAACTGCGGCTTGACTGGCCACTTCCAGGTGGCTTGTCCCAACCCCCCGATGTGCTACCTGTGCAAGGATGCCGGGCACCCCGCGATTCTCTCTCCGGATCGCCCGGTGATGAAGGTGATCATGATGTACGGCCACGGCATCGAGGACATGGCCTTCTTCCACATCGAGGTTCCAGAGATCCCCCCTCCCCCCTCGCTGCTGGCGATTGTGACGGTCATGGGTGAGGCCGCCGCCACTCCGGAGCTGATTGAGGCAGAGCTCAACCACTTGTGCAGGTGCACGTGGGATTGGCAGGTGACCCCCACCGCTTCCAACGCCTTCTCGGTGATCTTCCCCGACGCTATGAGCATGGGATTCTGTACCCGCAGCAACAACATCACCCTGGCCCTCAACAACATTGTGGTGAACATCTCTGAGCCGTGGTGGGATCCCAAGGCGGTCGCTGTCCTGGACACTGCTTGGCTCCTCATCGTCGGCCTGCCAGATGTGGCCCGGTCTGCGCGAGTCATCCGCAGTATGTCCAAGATCCTAGGCAAGGTGGTGATGGTCGATGAGCTCTCCTTACGCAAGGAGGAGGAGGTTCGGGTCAAGGTGAAGTGTCTGGACTCCTCCAAGCTCCATGTCACGATCCGGGTCTTCTTCAACGACGACGGCTACGACCTCAAGATCTGCCCCGAGCCTCCGAACCACGTCGGCCGCCCCCGCTTCTCTGATGATAGTCTCCTGGGGGTGGCCCAGCTGATGCCGACGACTCCCACCGCAGATGCTCGCGCCACTCCCGCCTAGACGACCCAGGAGATGACGAGGACGGCTCGGAGCACTCCCGCTCCCCCTCCTAGGAGCCCTCCAACCTACCAGCGGGTCGTGGCGGTTCCGTGGCGGGGCGCACTTGAGTGTCGGCCGCTGACCTCGCGGTGGCCCTCCGCTTGGCCACCCCGCCGGTCATACCCTCCCAGTCTCCGTCGGAGTCGGCCAGTGACATCTCCAGTGTGGGCCTACTCGTCGCCCCGCCATCGTCGCCTCGCTCCCCCTGCGCCGTCTCCATCCTTCGCTCCTTGCCGTTGGGGCCGGACCCCCCGTCCCCCGCCGGCTCGGCCTCCCTGGTCTCCACAGGTGGAGGCGGGTGTGAGGTTCCCGTCGCACCTGCCCCGTCTCCCCCACCCGCGAGGGTCGAGGCCGGGGCCACCCTGGAGTTCGCCGGCATGCTCCCCCCGCCGGTGTCCTCCGACGTCCGCCTCTCCTTGTCGACCTCCCCGTCCACCTTGGTGGCTGTGGACGTCTCCTCGCCAACCTCCGCGCACCCCCCTCCGACGGTGGCGTACGCCAGGCGGCCCCGCTCCACCTCGATGCCGGTGACGTCCTCCCGCCGCAGCGCCCGCCTCGATGCGGCCCGGCCGGTCGACTCTCCGACGCCATCCATCGCTGAGCGCGTGGAGCTCCGCGCGGCAGTCCGGAACCTCGAGTCAGGTGCGGACCCCGACCTCCCCAGTTCTTCTTGTTGCTCATTTTCCGCTCTTGAGGCTGCTCCGCTTGGCCACCTCGCCAAGGTGGCCAATGACTCGGCCATTGTTTTCAGGGGCAGGTCGGTCCCCCCTTAGAACAGATCGCGACCATTAGGGCCCGGGAGATTCTAGATGGCAAGCTGGCTGAGACCCGCGCCCGCCTGCTTCGGCCTCCCGAGAGGTCGACCACCACCCCCGCGGTCCAGGCCCCTCCGGTGGCCGACGGGATAATCCATGGTCGCACCCATTCGCGCACTGCAGCCCTCCGCGCCCAAAGCGCTTCTCGTGTCCTGGGGTCAAGCAGCCCCCCGATGGGGGCTTAGATGCGGGCCCTTTTCTGGAACATCCACGGCTTCGACCATGATGGTTGTCGCTGCCAACTCATTGAGTACATTTGTGATGAACGCATTGACATCATTGCCATCTAGGAAACCTTGCGTACTGAGTTCGCCCTTCAGGAGCTTGAACGCCTTAGTTCCCACCTCTGCGCTTGTCACTGGCTCCCTTCTAGTGGGACCTCAGGCCACTCTGGTGGCATCCTCTTAGGGGTAAAGGATGCCACCTTTGAGGTGGGTGGCATGGACCGGGGCGAATTCTTTGTTAGTATGGAGATCTTCGAGCGCGCCCTGAATTTCAAATGGGAGGTCATTATTGTATATGGACCGCCGGACCACCGACGCTCCCCGGCCTTCCTAGCAGAGCTGCAACTGAAGATCTCTAACTCCCTCCTCCCAGTTCTCGTGGGCGGAGACTTTAATCTCATCCGATCCCCGGATGAGAAGAATAATGATCGGATTAACTTCCCCCGGATGCAATTATTCAACGATTGGATTGCGGAGCTGGGGCTCCACGAACTTGATCGGACGGGTGCCAAGTTCACCTGGATGAACCGGCAGATTGTCCCGACACAATCCGTCCTGGATCGTGTCCTAGTTTCCCCTGAATGGGAAGTACGCTGCCCCCTCGCGTTGCTCCGGGCTGTCACCCGGATCGGGTCTGACCATGTCCCCCTCCTCCTCTCCACCGCCGACGAGCGGCCCCCCACCCCATCGCGATTCCGGTTTGAGCCCTTCTGGCTCAATCAGGCCGGCTTCCGGGAGGCTGTCGTCGCTCGCTGGATTTTTGCCTGCTCTGCTCCCCATCGCTCCATGTCCTCTGTCGACTCGTGGCACTTCTGCGCCAAGCTAGCTCGCCAATTCATGAAGGGTTGGGGGGCCAACCTTGGCCGGGACCTTAGAGAGCGCAAAAAGGCCCTCCTGCTGGCTATCCAAGCCCTGGACACCCGCGCCGACTCGACCGGGATCTCCCCTGATGAGTGGATGCTGCGATACGACCTGGAAGACCAACTCTCCACCATTTACACAGATGAGGAGGCCTACTGGCGCCTGCGTGGTACCCAGAGGTGGGTACTTTGGGGAGATGCCAACACCGCCTATTTTCAGGCGGTGGCGAACGGCCGGCGCCGTCGCAATTCCATCCATTGCCTATGGGATGGAGACACGCCGATCGTTCTCCCCTCGGCCATCCATACCCACGTAGACGACTTTTATAAAGCTCTATTTACCCCCACTCCGCGGGGTGCGGCTAGTCTTGCCCCCGACATTTGGTCGGGTGCGCAATTGGTCTCGGCAGAGGCCAATGCGGCATTAGTTGCCCCTTTTGACGAGGACGAGGTCCTCGCAGCCATTAAGGGGATGAACCCCTCCTCGGCCCCGGGTCCAGATGGCCTGCCCGTGACGTTCTTTAAGACATTCTGGCCTACCATCAAGCCGGAGGTCATGGCTCTGTTCGAAGAATTTTATTCGGGCTCCATGGACCTTGGGCGCCTCAATTATGGGATTGTGACCCTCATCCCCAAGGTCCCGGGCGCCTCGGACATCCGCCAGTTCCGCCCAATCATAGTGATTAATGTGATTTTCCGGATATTGTACAAAGGGTACGCCAATAGGGTGACCCTTCTCGCTGACATGATTACCCATCCGAACCAATCCGCCTTCATACAAGGTCGATTTATTCTCGATGTAGTGTTAGTATTCCACGAGGTCCTCCACGAGGTCCGTCTAAAACGCCACCGCGCAGTCTTCCTAAAGCTAGACTTTCACAAAGCCTATGACACGGTACACTTTCCATTCCTGCGTGAAGTGTTGCTTCGCAAGGGCTTCGACGACCGTTGGGTGACCCGCGTCATGCAGCTTGTCTCTTGTGGCCGGACCACGGTGAACATCAACGGTGACATTGGCCCCTACTTCCCCACCCTTTGTGGGGTCCGTCAGGGTGACCCCTTCTCACCGTTCTTATTCAACATGGTGGTCGATGCCCTAGCATCCATCTTGGATATGGCCAAGGCTGCTGGTCATATCCGCGGCGTAGTCCCTCACCTAGTCGAAAGGGGAGGGGTCTCCCTCCTTTAATATGTGGATGATACCATTATAATGGTAACGGGATCCGCTCTAGATATTACTAACTTGAAGTTCCTCCTCCTGTGCTTCCAACAAATGTCGGGCCTAACCATCAACTTCGATAAGAGCGAAGTGATGGTCCTCGGGTACCCCTTGGAGGAAGCACATGCTATTGCTGACCGAATAAACTATTGGCTGGGTTCTTTCCCCATGACCTATCTGGGGATCCCCATTAGTGACTCGCGCCTCACCGTGGCTGATCTTCGCCCCACAGTGACCCGTATGCAACATCGCGTTGAGCCCCGGAAAGGGCGTTGGCTGTCGAAGGCTGCTCGCGTGATCCTCATCAACTCTTCGCTTGCTAGCCTCCTTTGGTTCCTCATGAGCTTTTATAGCCTCCATGAAACCCTGCACTAGGAGATCGCCAAATACGAATCCAGATTCTTCTGGGCTGGGGAGGGGGATAAGCAGAAGTACCACATGGTCAGCTGGCCAGATATATGCAAACCCAAGGACTAGGGCGGTCTTGGGATTTTGTCCTCCCGGTGCATGAACATTGCCCTCCTGACCCGTTGGCTCTGGCGCATTGCCAATGGGGATGGAGGTCTCTGGCTTACTATCATCCAGAACAAGTACCTGCGTGGATAGCCTCTCGCATTCTGTCAGCGCTCGGGCAGCTCCCAGTTTTGGCAGGCTGTCGTCCAGCTGCTGCCTGTTTTGTGCATTGGCACATCCATCTCGGTGGGTACTGGGTCCTCGACCCTGTTCTGGCTTGATAGGTGGCTTGGCGACACCCCCCTAGCCGCGCGCTTTCCAGTTCTCTTCGACATCGTTGTTGACCCTCGGGTCTCTGTCGAGACGGCCCTTCTTGACTTAGGGCTGGCTTGATAGGTGGCTTGGCGACACCCCCCTAGCCGCGCGCTTTCCAGTTCTCTTCGACATCGTTGTTGACCCTCGGGTCTCTGTCGAGACGGCCCTTCTTGACTTAGGGCGCCTCGCTTTCCGCCGCCCCTTTGGCCCCCTTGAGGTTGCAGCTTGGGATGCCCTCCTCCAGGACATCACCCTTCTTCCTATAGACGTTGCCGACTCTCCGGATGCCATCTCTTGGCATCTGGAACCCTCTGGCTGCTTCTCCACCAAATCCCTCTACGCGGCGATCGCCCCATCGACGGCCCCCGAGCCCTTTAGTTTGATTTGGGACATCCGCCTGCCCTTGAAGATCAGGATCTTCCTGTGGCAATGGATCTGTGGCCGCCTCCCGTCCGGCATTGAGGTCCTTAAGCGTCATGGACCTGGAGATGGGATGTGCCCCATGTGTGACACGGTAGAGGATGCCAACCACATCTTCTTCTCGTGCTACACGACACAATTCCTTTGGTCCTGTTTCCGCGAAACGGTTGGGGGCCAGTGGTGCAACACCAACTTCCCTGACCTGCTTGTGGAGATTCAGGCCTCACCCCCTCGCTATAGGCATATTAGATGGCTTTGCGTGGGGGTCCTTGCCTGATGTTGACTGTTCGCAATAAGCTTGTCATACAGAAGGTGCCTCTTCGGCGTGCTACTGATGCCATTTTTAAAATGTGTGGTTACTTGCAGCTCTGGCGGCAGCTTAGCCGCCCACAGGACCGGGACGTCATCAGCACCATCCTCGCTGACCTTCGATCGATAGCCTTCCTCTTGGCGCCCCCGCTCCCTCCGCCACCCCCAGAGCCCGACTAGATGCTGTGTCTCTCCCGGCGCGTGTGCCTTTTTGTTTTTCCAGGGCTTATTGAGCTGTGCCCTCAGCATTAACCCTTTCACTTCCTATCTGTCTGGACCTTGCGCGCGCGCACATGTGTGTGTGTGTGTTTGTGTGCTTGGACCTTGTTGGATGTTGGCTTGGGCATTTTCTTTATAATATAAAGCGGGGCGAAAGCCTTTTTCGGTATTATGCTTATTTGGACATGGTCTGTCAAACAGAATCCAGTTGCGATTGAGTTCCGTTGAATAGTTTTACATCCAATTTTGGTGCTCTTTTGTACGTACTAATCTGAATTGGTTAGTACAAATATTAAAGTTTGACACGTACTCCATTGGATTAATAATTTGGAGTACATGTTTAACCAATATTTTCACTTCAATACAGATAATCTGAATGCAGTTTGACCCAGCTGTATTGTGTTGCTCGAGCCAGGGACGTTGAGCCTGTTGGTGTCAAAACCGGCGGATCTCGGGTAGGGGGTCCCGAACTGTGCGTCTAAGGTCGATGGTAACAGGAGATAGGGGACACAATGTTTACTCAGGTTCGGGCCCTCTCTATGGAGGCAATACCCTACTTCCTGCTTGATTGATCTTGATGAATATGAGTATTACAAGAGTTGATCTACCACGAGATCGTAATGGCCAAACCCTAAAAGTCTAGCATGTATGACTATGATTATGATTGTCTCTCTATCCGGACTAAGCCTTCCGGTTTATATAGACACCGGAGGGGACTAGGCTTGTACAAGGTCGGTTACAGAGAAAGGAATCTTCATATTGGATCGCCAAGCTTGCCTTCCACACCAAGGAGAGTCCCATCCTGTCAGGGGTTGGGTGCGACATATGCCAATGGATGGCTTATCATGGTGGGGGCGAGTAGAACATCGCCGGTGCCTGGAAGCGGGATGAGGCGTAGACACGAACGCCAGCGTACTTTACCCAGGTTTGGGGCTCTCCTTGGAGATAACACCCCTAGTCCCGCTCTGCGGGGTCTCCGCATGATCACTAAGGCGAAGTGAGTACAAAGGTGCTCCTCGAGCTGTATCTGTGGGCAGGAGAAGGCAGGGCTAGCTCTCTCCTCTCTCTAAGGTCTGGTCTAGTTCTACTGAATTGGAACCCTTTGCCTGGGTGTCCTGGGGGGTTTATATAAGCCTACCCCCTAGGGGTACAATGGTAAACTATATGGACATAGGGCCCAACTGTCAGTCTCTTCGCCTATGGGCCCCCCAGCCGTCTGGTCTGTTACGGAGCCGACAGGCCGCACCCGCCGTTGGCGGGTCCTGCCAGCTACTGATTACTGTAGCCGTGCCTCTAACGACGCAGGCTTGGTCATGGGATCGTGGCTACAGGCCCGTCGCCTGGCAGGCGATTACTGTAGCCACTCCCCGTCTCGTCTGGCTAATAGCGCGTGGGACCCATGGGAGGGGCAGGCCGACTTCCACGGGCCGGCTCCCTACGGGTCCGACTGGGGGCACCCTTGCCGTCTTCCGGACTCTCACTAACTGGCAGGGCCGTCTTACGTGGATCGTACTGTCAGACCGTCATGGGTACAGGACTCCGCCCACTGTGGCTGACGTCAGGGATGGCATGGCAACAATGCTGCGCCAGACGGAGATCTCTGCTGGTACAATGCACTGTGCCCTGGCCATCCCCCGGAAAAGGGGAGGGAGTGGGCTTCACTGTTGCCACTCCTTGTCCCATCCCCCTGATGAGGGCATGGGCTTTGCTGATGTCGTGGGCCGACTCCCGGTGGCCGGCTTCTCTGGAAGCCGCCAGTCGGAGTCGGTCGGTCTTGATCTCTTCTCTAGGACTCGGACGCATATAGGCTATCGGCTGTTCCTCCAACCGCCCTCGTGAAGTCGGCTCTCCGTCTGTGGCCTTGAGGGGCGCAGTCAGCCCCGATGTCTTGAAAGGTTATGGGCCTCGGGTTAGCCTACTCGTGGCCCATTACGCCGACAGTAGTCCCCGAAGCTGATGAGGCGCTATGGACATCCAGCCGAGGAGCCTCGGTAGCTTCATTCTCCGAGTACTTGAGGTGGGGACTCCGCTTGACTCTGCATGGCCGACTGGTAGGAGTCGGAGTCGCCTGACTTTGACTCGTCCAAAAAATATCTTTGAATCCCCTGGCGGGAACTCAGTGGCGTACAAGCTAAGCTTCCTGGCCGCCACCCAGTTCATGCCCGCCACGCGGCAACTAGTGGCCGGGCCAGCCTACGTACCCATCCGCGAGATGGGACATGCCTGCAGGCGGGGGCCCGCCACTACCACGCCTCGGCACGCGAGCGGATCTGCTGCGGCCGTGGGAGACAGTTGAGGTTTTCACGGATTTATCGCGCGCAGTAACTTTGCGTGATAGACGTGGGGGCGTGGGGTAGTGGGCGCAGTAAATCCCACAACCGCCCCCTCGGCTTCGCAGCCCCCTGGACTATAAGTAGGGGGAGGAGGGGAAACGGCAGAGCATGCGCGTCCCGCCTCCCCACTGCTTCCTCTCCTTCTTCTCTCTCTCTCAGCACCTCGAGCCTCGTCGAACATTGCGGCGGTCCGCTCACGATGAGCTCTTTCTCCGTCGTCATGCCCCCGACGGTGCACTCCGGTACCTAGGATGGTTCGGAGGTCCACGAGGATCACATTGACTTCCTCCGCAAGACGCGTCAATTGCCCGACGAGGACCTCGTGAGGGCTCGCCTCGCGCGGAGGGGAGTGATTTCGCCGGCGCCGCAGGAGGGCGAGTGGGTCGTCTTCCGCTCGCACTGCCTGCGCGGCCTGGGCCTGCCGGCGAGCAACTTCTTCCGCTCCTTCCTCGAGTTCTATGGACTCCAGCCGCACCACCTCACCCAACACGGTGGTGCTGCTGTCCTCCTTCGTCACCCTGTGCGAAGGCTTCATCGGCGTTCTCCCCACCATCGAGCTTTGGGGGGAGTTCTTCTTCTCCAAGCTCGGCACTAAAGCCGCGGGCGTGCCGACTCAGTGCGGCGCGTTCATCACCGTGCGGAGGTCGGGGGCCGACAACCCATTTCCCTCCATCAAGCTAATCAAGTCGGTGAAGATGTGGCAGCGATCGTACTTCTACATGAAGAACGTCTCCGCGGAGGGTGATTGGGTCAACCTGCCGGCCTACGTAGTCGCCCCGCCGGCTGGGAGACAGCCCAACTAGTCGCTCCGAGCCCGGACGCTGACGCCTGTAGGAGCCGGCGCCGTTGCTCGGCTTCGAGTGCTGGCGCAGTCGGAGGGCCTGACCATGCCGGACTGGCCTCCTTCCTGGCGCGCCGAGTGCTGCCCCTCCAGAGTCGCCCCCACATGATCTGCCAGATGAGCGGGCACCGAGACCCGACCCGAATGTGCACCAAGGAGATGCCTCACGAGGAGGTAGCCTACATGGTGAACTACCTTGCGAGCTGCGACCTCAACGAAGAGTGGCAGTTCGGCAAGGAGCCGTATTCGCGTGCCGCCCCTCCGCCTCTAGTGAGTTGTTTTCCTTCTCTCTTTTTCTTCGATTCTCCTGACATATTTACTGCCGAGTCCGTCTTGCTCGTTCTGACCAGTTGGCTTTGGTCAGAACCCCCTCCTCCAGCCAGCATCCGGCACCGCAGGGCCGGACCGCGAGTTTCTCCCCTACCGGGCAAAGAGCGATGTGGGCGACCCCAACTTGGGGGCGGCGGCCCTGGAGGACGACGCCGAGGGAGGAGGCGGCGCGTCAGGTGGTCCGAGACTTGGGGCCAGTCTCGAGGACTGGCCTGATGATGACGAGGAGGTCTCCCCGCGCCATCAGCCAGGAGCCAGCCAGCCAGGCGCGGGCTCGTTAGCCCCGCCGGACGCTCAAGGCGGCGGCAAGAAGCGCAGGGCCGGGACGAGCCTGTTCGGTAGCCGGCCGAAGAAGCCCAGGGGCTCAACCGTGGCGACCAAGCGGGACGAAGCGGCCGCAAAGGCCAACCGCTTCCGCAAGGTGGTGAAGACGCCGCAGCTGATTTTGGCGTAAGTACTACCTCCCTTCGTACCTTCATGTTTCTTTATTGAGTCTGTCTGAAATCCCTTTACTTTATTTTCCCGGCTTTAGGGCCCCTCTCCCTCTTGAGAAATCGGCCGCCGGCTCCGTCGTAAAGTTGGCGGAGACCTCCTCCACCACTCGGCGGATTGATCCCGCCGCCGACCTCCGGGAGGCGACAGAGCGGAACGTGCGGGAGGCGCGTGAGGAGCGGGAAGCTGCCCGCTTGAAGAAGGCGGAAGCCGACAAAGCGGAGGCCGCCGCTCTGAAGAAGCTGGCGGAGGCCGAGGCCGCCGATGCGGAGAAGAAGCGCGCAGAGGAAGCCGCACACCACCAATCGGCGGTGTTCATCGTCCCCTTGAACTACGCGCCGCCGCCGGAGTTCACGGCGCAGACTGGGGAAGTCGGTGACGAGAACCCGGTCGTGGAGAGGGACACCGACGTCACCGCTATGCCGGAGGTCATTGTGCCGCCACCGCCACCCTCCGGAGGCGCGCCAGGCGGACAACCGGCGGACCCGCCAGTGCCGCCAACTGGAGGCGCGGCGGCGACAGGCCTGGCCCTCGAGATCAGTACACCGACGCGCCGCCGTCTCGCGAAGGCGGCCTTAGCACCGCGTCCACTGGAGATCGGCGCTGCGAGCTCCTCGATCCCGGACACCGAGGTGTCGAGCGCCGCGCCCACCGGGTGGGTGCGGGGAGGCGAGACGGGCCCGTTGAACCGGGCGCTCTTGGACGTCCAAGCCAAGCTCCGGGCCGAGGGTGACGCCATCATGGAGTGCACCAAGGCATATCTGGCGTCACGAACGGCCATCCGGGCACGCATCCCTTCTTTTTGCTTTGCTTCCTTGTTTTTCTTTGTGGGGGCGCGCCAGCGCACCCACTGGGTGTAGTCCTCGAGTTTCGGGTCGGCTGCTGAGCAGGCGGCTCCGCACTTTAATCGGTGAGTTCCAAGTACCAACATTTTTTCTGAAATTTTGATGCAGGATTACCACAATCTTTGTGTGACCTCCTTCAACGCCAATGTTGAGGAGCTGGCCAAGCGGACCAACGACTTGTCGGACAGTCGGGGTAAGTCCTCTTCTTTCTTTGCGGGGGCGCGCTGGCGCACCCGCGGGTTGTAGTCCCCGAGATTCAGGCCGACTGCTGAGCAGTCGGGCCTGATCTCCCCGGCGACCTTTCTTCTTTATTGATGACCGGCACCCCTCCCCCTCCTTCTTCAGAAGCCAACGCCGCCCTTCAGCAGCAGCTGGGCGAAGTCAACACCACGCTGCGCGTCAAGGAGGAGGAGTGCGGCCGGCTGACGGAGGAGCGCGACCGGCTGGCTACGCAGCTGGTAGAGTAGAAGGAGCTGCTCCAGAGGGCCCAGAAGGAGGCGGAGGACAAGGAGACCGCCCTTCTCGCTGAATTTGCATCTGAGCGCTCCTCCTGGACCGACAAGGAGGCGACGCTGGTCTCCGGCTTCCACGCAATCGAGGATCTTGTCGATGGTGAGCTTCCCCTCGTTTCCTTTTCTGGGCTGCCGACTGCTAGTCGAGTCGGCCTTAAGATTTTTAACCTTGTTTCTTCGTTCTTCCTTAGCAGACTTCTTCCCCGGCCATTCGGACGCCGCCAATCAAGCCATCGAGGCTGATCGTGAAGCGCGGAGGGCGGACGGTGCACAGATCGCCGCCAATGCCCCCGAACTCTTGGCGAGCAGATCCTTAGCATCGAGGCCCGCCTTCGGCCAGCCCACCGGATGTTGCGCCAGCTTGAACGTGTCGGCGCCCAGGCGATTGCCGCCCTATGGCCGGATATGCAGGCACCGCGCACCCCCAGTCGGACTGCCGACTGGCTGGAGGTCATAGTCGGCCGTCTTGAGGCCTGGAAGGGTTCTTTGGCCCGGGCTGGAGCACGCCGGGCTTTAGAATTTGCCAAGGCGTGGTATCCTGGGTTGAGCTTAGCAGTTAGCCACGTTCCGGCTGGAGGCCCAGGCGGAGCTGGCTGCGGTGGAAGACGATCTTGTCAAGCGCGCAGCGTCGATCGCCGAGTACACCGACACTAGCGTCTCCGTTCCAGAGTGGGCTGAGAACGGCGAGGAGGCACCGTCGGAGTGGTTCGGGCTGAACCCAGACGACGGCGAGGACTCGGCGGAGGTGATCGACTCCAGTGGCGAAGAGGAAGGCGAGGAGGAGGAAGGAGATGAGGAGGAGGCACCAGAAGTCGAGGCAGATGGCCAGCCCTAGCTCGACCGTGCCTCTAGCAACGAGCCGCGCCCATCTGAGCCAGCTGTTGCCAGAGGTGATCAAGCAGAGACCAACCAGCCGGCCGCTCTGGCAACTGGCACCGCCAACCCCTCCGGTCCTCCGAGTCCGCCCGCGGCTTGCTAGGCTGCCACTTTATCTTTATTTTACCTGCCTAGCATTCTCAATGAACTTGTTATTTTGCACAATTCCACCCACTGGGTGTATCTTGAACCTCTGTTTGATGATTCAGCCAAGGGCCTTTTTATGTAAATATTTATCCGCATTCTATCTCTTCTTGCTTATTACTCTTTGACTTTTTCCTTTGCCGCTTTCCCTTGGTTGTTGTCTTGCCAGTCGGATAGCCGCTCTGCGGACTGCCGCTAGATCAAAAACTTGGCTTCTTTGGGAAAGCAAGTACTTAGCCTTTTAGAGTTTTTAGCAAGTTAATTTAGGAAACGGCAAGCCGGCTGCTAAAGAGTCAGTTGTAAAAGGCTAAAAACCGGCTTTTAACTATGAGCGAGGTTTGAGTCCTTAGCCATTTTTCATATGGACACCCATTCTACCTTACTCCTGTTCGCTGGTCAGTCGCTCTGCGATCTGCGGCTTCTAACAGGAGACAGCTTAAGTGCCACACATTACTTGTCCGGTTGCAGGAAGTCGTTTCATAGCACAAGTCGGCAAGTCCCCGGTGATGGGGTTATGTACCTAGGGTAGGGTCACGGACCTGTCCCAAGTAATTTACCCTAAGACATCCCTAGAAGAGGTCGCCTTCCAGTCGACCAACGAGGACACACTCGACTGGCCTGAAGAACTCGACCACGAAGACGCACTCGACCACCAGGAGGTCAAGAGGCACTCTGCACCGCAACGGTCTGTAATTAAGTAGACTTTATGATAGTAAAGGCACTTTATGTGGGGCGTTACCAGTAACGCCCCAGACTTAACTCACCTTAAACCTTCTCCTACGTGGGCTGGCTGGGGTCCTGGCGCACTCTATATAAGCCACCCCCCTCCACAGGCAGAAGGGTTCGGCACCTTGTAATCCATACATTCATAATCCACTCGACCGCCTCTGGGCTCCGAGACGTAGGGCTGTTACTTCCTCCGAGAAGGGCCTGAACTCGTACATCCTTTGTGCTTACAACCTCTCCATAGCTAGGACCTTGCCTCTCCATACCTACCCCCCACTCTACTGTCAGGCTTAGAACCACGACAGTTGGCGCCCACCGTGGGGCAGGTGTTTTAGCGATTTTGTGGAGAAGTTGCGATTCTTCCGAGTATTTTCATCATGGTGTCTGCTGGAGTTTTGATCGAGGGTCAAGAGATCCGTCTCGGCACTCTCACCTTCATCGCCGACGACTCCGCATGGCTCCAAGAGGCTCCACTCGACGTGGATGCGCTCCCCGTCCGCGGTGCGACGCATTTTCGCGCATGTGTCCGCGGCGTTCTGCTGCGGCAACCATCGACCCAGTATCGGTCGGATCTTCCATCTTCCACCCTCCCGGTCTCCCGCCAGCGCAAGCGCTCAGGCCGGTCGAGGCTTCAGCGATGGGTGAGTCACGCGGTGGCTCGCCAGTCGACCACTACACAAGTTGCGGCAATCGAGCCCAACGAATCTCTCTACGGCTTGTTCGATCAGTCGACTGGCTCCGGAGAGACTGCATCCGAGTGCGGAAGCAGTGATCCAGCGGCGGAAATCTTGATGGTCAACGGGCCCCATAGCCCTCCTGGCTTCGCCCGCGGTGGTGGAGCAGGTGACGGCGGCGACCCTGCTCGAGGTTACGAAGAGTACCAGCCCGAGCCACTCGACTCTCTGCAAAGAGAAGAGCTTCGCCGCAGGAACGAGGATCCCCTGCGTATTCCTATCGCAGGAGAAACCCCCGAGGCTCGTGCCTTGGAGGAGGCGCGTCTGGCCAATTTGGCCGAGCGCACTCGACTGGAGAACCTTCAGCGAGCACTCGACGAGCGCGCGCGGCAACGAGTTCCCGACACCAGTCGACGTCAACTCTTCCCGCCGACTCAGGTATATCGAACCCCAATTCAGAATTTAGCAGCTGCGACCCGTATAGCAGAGTCCATTCAGCCTTCGCAGTCAGAAGCTGGCAGAGGTTTGCTGCAGATCAGGGATCTGCTCCGGGCAGCAGGAGATCAGAATTCAGCCGTGTCTCAGTCGCGCAACAGAATTCACAGTCGATCTGTCACTGTGAATACGGTACAGTCGGCTCACAGCCCCAGATCGCCTCCGCGGCGCGAAGGGCATGAGCATCGGCGAGATCAATATGGCGACAGGCTCGACCGAGATGATAGGCGTCGAGTGCCCTATTCCCCTCCGAGGGGTGGGTCTTACGCTCCTCGGCAGCCAGATGATAGGCGTCAGTACAGTACAGGGCGTAGAGTTCCAGTTGACCCCAGGGAGCCAGGCTTCGACGCGCGATCCATTATCGTGCAAGGGTTGGTCGACCGGAACAGAGCCCATCGTGGTGCACTCGACAGAGAAGTGCCCACGAGCAGTCGAGTACATGTTTCTGGTCCTGAATGTTTCAGCAGAGCTATCAGAGCCGCTGTTATTCCCCCCAATTTCAGGTTGGCAACAGGAGTCAGCAAGTTCACTGGTGAGTCTAAGCCTGAAACTTGGCTTGAAGACTACCGAGTGGCAGTTCAGATCGGTGGTGGGAACGACGAGGTGGCCATGAAGCATTTGCCCCTCATGTTGGAAGGTTCTGCCAGGGCATGGTTGACCCAATTACCTCCTAGCAGTATTTACACTTGGGAAGATCTGTCCCGAGTGTTCGTCAGAACGTTCGAAGGGACTTGCAAGCGACCAGCGGGATTGACAGAGTTGCAAGTCTGCGTGCAGAAAACCAATGAGACTCTCAGAGAGTATATTCAGAGGTGGATCACTTTGCATCACACAGTGGAAAATGTCTCTGACCATCAGGCAGTGTGCGCCTTCAAAGATGGTGTCAAGAACAGAGAACTCAGCTTGAAATTTGGTCGAACCGGTGACATGACCTTGAGTCGGATGATGGAGATTGCTACCAAGTACGCCAACGGCGAAGAAGAAGACCGACTCCGAAGCGGCAAGCACAAGCCGAGTCAGTCGGAAAAAGGAAATTCCAGTCGGAAACAGAAGCGGAAGGCTGAACCAGCAGCTCCTGGAGAGGCTCTGGCCGTGACTCAAGGAAAGTCTAAGGGGAAACCAAAAGGATCCTGGAACCCCAAGAAGGTGAAGGATAAAGAAGGGAACGACGTGATGGATATGCCGTGTCATATTCACACGAAGAAAGATGAAGAGGGCAATATCATTTACCCAAAGCACACCACTCGCCAATGTCGACTCCTGATCCAGCAGTTTCAGGGAAAACAGTCTAAGGACAAGGAGAAGGAGTCGGACAAAGCCGAAGACAAAGAGGACAGTGAGGGAGGATACCCGCATATCAACTCCACTCTGATGATCTTCGCAGATGTGGAAAGCAGAAGTCGACTGAAAGTAATTAACCGAGAGGTTAACATGGTTGCCCCAGCGAAGGCAAATTATCTGAAGTGGTCTCAAACACCCATCACATTCGACCAATCTGATCACCCGACTCATATTGCCACCCCTGGGAGGCAAGCGTTGGTGGTCGATCCAGTTGTCGAAGGCACTCGACTGACAAAGGTGCTGATGGACGGTGGAAGTGGGCTGAATCTGTTATATGCAGACACGCTGAAAGGTATGGGCATTCCGATGTCCCGATTGAGCACGAGTAACATGAGCTTCCATGGAGTTATACCAGGGAAGAAGGCTGAGTCTCTCGGCCAGATAGCTTTGGACGTAGTATTTGGCGATTCAAAGCATTTCCGCAAAGAAAAGTTGACATTTGAGGTCGTGGATTTTCAAAGTGCATATCATGCCATTTTGGGGAGGCCAGCCTATGCACGGTTCATGGCTCGACCATGTTACGTGTACCTCAAATTGAAGATGCCCGGTCCCAAAGGTGTGATCACTGTCACCGGAGATAGGAAAAAGGCAGAGGAGTGCTTTCAGAAGGGCTCCAAAATTGCCGATTCCCAAGTGACAGCGGTCGAGTTCGAAGAGTACAAGCAAAACGCAGATCCGAGTGACTTGCTGCGATCCAAGAAGCCCGCCACAGAATCTGCATTCCAGTCGTCCGGTGAGACGAAGCCTGTTCACATTCACCCGACCGACCCCGAAGCAGCTCCGACCCGCATCTCCACAACACTCGACCCAAAATAGGAAGAAGCGCTCATCCAGTTCCTCCGTGAGAACTGGGACATTTTTGCATGGAAGCCCGCTGACATGCCAGGTGTTCCCAGGGGACTGGCTGAGCATCGCCTAAGAGTCGACAAGTCTGCAAAGCCAGTCAAAGAACATCTTCGGCGGTCCGCCGTCCAGAAGAGAAAGGCCATCGGTGAAGAAGTGGCTCGACTGTTGGCGGCAGGATTTATCCGAGAGATATTCCACTCCGAGTGGCTCGCTAACGTCGTCATGGTTCCTAAGAAGGACAAGTCGCTCCGAATGTGCATTGATTTCAAGCACATAAACCGGGCCTGCCCGAAAGATCACTTTCCTCTCCCTCGCATAGATCAAATTGTTGACTCGACCGCGGGATGCGAGAGGTTGTCTTTTTTAGATGCTTACTCCGGGTACCACCAGATCCGTCTGTATGGACCCGATGAAGTAAAAACAGCTTTCATCACTCCATTCGGGTGCTTCTGCTATATCACCATGCCGTTCGGCCTCAAGAATGCCGGAGCCACGTTTATGCGAATGATTCAGAAGTGTCTACTCACTCAAATCAATCGGAATGTGGAAGCTTATATGGATGATATTGTTGTCAAGTCACGAAAAGGTTCCGACCTGCTCGCTGACCTCGCCGAAACATTTGCCAACCTCAGAAGGTATGATATCAAGCTCAATCCATCAAAGTGCACATTTGGAGTTCCTGGTGGCAAGTTACTCGGTTTTCTCGTTTCCGAACGGGGAATCGACGCCAACCCAGAAAAGATTGGCACTATTCTCCGAATGAAACGCCCTGTGCGAGTGCACGATGTCCAGAAGCTTACTGGATGCTTGGCCGCATTAAGTCGATTCATCTCACGACTCGGTGAAAAGGCATTGCCTCTTTACCGACTGATGAAGAAGGCTGACAAGTTCGAGTGGACTCCAGAAGCTGATGCAGCGTTTGCCGAGCTAAAAGCTCTGCTCTCCACCCAGCCGGTGCTTGCTGCTCCAATCAGCAAAGAGCCTCTGTTGCTCTACATCGCAGCCACAGGACAAGTCGTCAGTACTGTGCTAACGGTCGAGCGGGAAGAAGAAGGAAAAGCTCTCAAAGTTCAGCGCCCAGTGTATTATTTGTCTGAAGTCTTGACTCCATCCAAGCAGAGATATCCTCATTATCAGAAGCTTGTATATGGAATATACATGACCACAAAGAAGGTTGCTCATTATTTCTCTGACCATTCAATCACAGTCGTCAGCGACGCTCCACTATCAGAGATTTTGCACAACAGAGATGCAACTGGTCGAGTGGCCAAATGGGCGATTGAACTTCTTCCCCTTGATATCAAGTTTGAGGCAAAGAAAGCCATTAAGTCCCAGGCAATAGCAGATTTCCTAGCCGAGTGGATCGAACAGCAACAGCCGACTGAAGTTCACTCGGAGCATTGGACCATGTTTTTCGATGGTTCTAAGATGTTGAATGGTTCCGGTGCTGGGGTTGTCCTGGTTTCCCCCAGAGGAGATAAGCTCAGATATGTGCTCCAGATTCACTTTGATTCCTCCAACAATGAGGCAGAATATGAGGCCCTCCTATATGGGTTGCGCATGGCCATTTCACTCGGCGTCCGTCGCCTAATGGTTTATGGTGACTCGGATTTAGTGGTCAATCAAGTGATGAAAGAGTGGGACGTAAGAAGCCCAGCCATGACTGGATACTGCAGTGCAGTGAGGAAGCTGGAGAAAAAGTTCGAGGGGTTGGAGCTCCATCATATACCCCGACTGAAGAATCAAGCAGCTGATGATCTAGCAAAGATAGGTTCCAAGAGAGAAGCCATTCCGAGTGGTGTGTTCTTGGAGCATATACATACTCCATCAGTCAAAGAAGATCCTTTCACCGAAGAAACTCCGCAGCCCAAGAGTGCCACAGATCCGACTGAAGTTGAAGTCCCAGCGGTGGTCGACTTGATCATGGAGGTTTTGGTAGTCATTCCCGACTGGACGATTCCGTATGTCGCATATATCTTGAGGAAAGAACTTCCGGAGGATGAGGAAGAGGCTCGACAGATCGTCCGTCGATCTAAGGCTTTACCGTCATCAAAGGACAATTATACAGAGAGAGCGCGACTGGAGTCGGTCAGAAGTGCATAACACCAGAAGAAGGTCGACTCATCCTCAACGATATTCACTCGGGGACCTGTGGTCATCATGCGTCCTCTCGGACCATCGTGGCCAAAGCATACCGAGCCGGATTTTACTGGCCCAAGGCGAATGAGATGGCAAAGGAGATAGTAGATAAGTGCGAAGGATGTCAGTTCTACTCGAATATGTCGCACAAGCCTGCGTCAGCTTTGAAGACCATCCCACTCGTCTGGCCTTTTGCAGTTTGGGGGCTGGACATGATCGGTCCTTTGAGAACAGGACGAAGTGGCTTCACGCATGTACTGGTGGCAGTCGACAAGTTCACCAAGTGGATCGAAGCTAAACCAATCAAGAGCCTCGACACCGGTACTGCTGTTAGCTTCATCAGGGAACTAGTATTCAGATATGGAGTCCCGCACAGCATCATCACGGATAATGGGTCGAACTTTGACTCAGAGGAATTCAGAACCTTCTGCAACTCCCAGGGCACACGGGTCGACTACGCATCAGTCGCCCATCCGCAGTCGAATGGACAAGCAGAGCGAGCTAATGGACTGATTCTCAAGGGACTGAAGCCACGACTGATGCGTGATCTCAAACACGCGGCTGGAGCTTGGGTCGACGAACTTCCATCTGTGCTCTGGGGACTGCGGACCACGCCCAATCGGTCGACCGGAAGAACTCCATTCTTCTTGGTCTATGGAGCCGAAGCAGTCTTGCCAAGTGATCTTCTCCACAATGCTCCTCGAGTCGAAACCTACAACGAAGCAGAAGCTGAACAAGCGCGGCAGGACGCAGTCGACCTTTTAGAGGAAGAAAGGGAGATGGCTCTGATCCGGTCGACCATCTACCAACAAGATCTGCGCCGTTTCCACGCTCGAAATGTGAGAGGTCGAGCCTTCCAGGAAGGGGATCTGGTTCTCCGAGTGGATCAGCACAAACCACATAAGCTTGCTCCTTCTTGGGAAGGCCCTTTCATCGTCACCAAGGTTCTCCACAACGGGGCATACCGTCTTTACAACGTCGAGCATAATATCGACGAGCCCCGAGCTTGGAACGCGGAGCTACTCCGCCCGTTT
The DNA here is from genome assembly GCF_018294505.1 of Triticum aestivum. NCBI lineage: Eukaryota > Viridiplantae > Streptophyta > Magnoliopsida > Poales > Poaceae > Triticum > Triticum aestivum. The sequence continues at coordinate 102,740,780 of NC_057809.1, forward strand.
TACACTTAAGTTGTATCACTCGGATGAGTTGCAATAAAGAACTTCTGTAAATCATGGGTTTAGAAATAATTGTGTCAGCACTTTTTCTTTTTGTCCACATAAAAACTCCCCCTCAGTGGGTGGCTTAGCTGCGAATCCGTTTCGCCTAAGTTTGGAAAAATCCTGTCGAGTGGTGAACCAGACTCTCACTCGGAGGCTTAGCTGCGAATCCGTTTCGCCTAAGTTTATCAAAATCCTACCGAGTGGTAAGCCAGCCTTCCACTCGGAGGCTTAGCTGCAGCCTCGTGCTCGCCTAAGTTATAAAAATCCTACCGAGTGGTGAGCAATCCTCTCACTCGGGGGCTTAGCTGCAGTCCAAGCACTCGCCTAAGTTTATGAAAATCCTACCGAGTGGTAAGCCAGCCTTCCACTCGGAGGCTTAGCTGCAGCCTCGTGCTCGCCTAAGTTATAAAAATCCTACCGAGTGGTGAGCAATCCTCTCACTCGGGGGCTTAGCTGCAGTCCAAGCACTCGCCTAAGTTTATCAAAATCCTACCGAGTGGTAAGCCAGCCTTCCACTCGGAGGCTTAGCTGCAGCCTCGTGCTCGCCTAAGTTATAAAAATCCTACCGAGTGGTGAGCAATCCTCTCACTCGGGGGCTTAGCTGCAGTCCAAGCACTCGCCTAAGTTTATGAAAATCCTACCGAGTGGTAAGCCAGCCTTCCACTCGGAGGCTTAGCTGCAGCCTCGTGCTCGCCTAAGTTATAAAAATCCTACCGAGTGGTGAGCAATCCTCTCACTCGGGGGCTTAGCTGCAGTCCAAGCACTCGCCTAAGTTTATCAAAATCCTACCGAGTGGTAAGCCAGCCTTCCACTCGGAGGCTTAGCTGCAGCCTCGTGCTCGCCTAAGTTATAAAAATCCTACCGAGTGGTGAGCAATCCTCTCACTCGGGGGCTTAGCTGCAGTCCAAGCACTCGCCTAAGTTTATCAAAATCCTACCGAGTGGTAAGCCAGCCTTCCACTCGGAGGCTTAGCTGCAGCCTCGTGCTCGCCTAAGTTATAAAAATCCTACCGAGTGGTGAGCAATCCTCTCACTCGGGGGCTTAGCTGCAGTCCAAGCACTCGCCTAAGTTTATCAAAATCCTACCGAGTGGTAAGCCAGCCTTCCACTCGGAGGCTTAGCTGCAGCCTCGTGCTCGCCTAAGTTATAAAAATCCTACCGAGTGGTGAGCAATCCTCTCACTCGGGGGCTTAGCTGCAGTCCAAGCACTCGCCTAAGTTTATCAAAATCCTACCGAGTGGTAAGCCAGCCTTCCACTCGGAGGCTTAGCTGCAGCCTCGTGCTCGCCTAAGTTATAAAAATCCTACCGAGTGGTGAGCAATCCTCTCACTCGGGGGCTTAGCTGCAGTCCAAGCACTCGCCTAAGTTTATCAAAATCCTACCGAGTGGTAAGCCAGCCTTCCACTCGGAGGCTTAGCTGCAGCCTCGTGCTCGCCTAAGTTATAAAAACCCTACCGAGTGAAGAGCGATCCTCACGCTCGAAGGCTTAGCTGCAGTCCAAGCGCTCGCCTAAGCACAGGCACCTTGCTTTGAACCTGCAAAGGACATTTTGAGCCGAAGGCAATCATATTCAAGCGCCAAATTCAAGTTTGAATCGATGTCTAAAGGAACCGAAAGTGCTCAGGCGTCAAGCCTGTTAAAGTTTGTCGGATACAATTCCACTCGGCATACCGAGGCAAATTTAAAAGAGTCGAGCCATAAGAAGTTTTTTACCCCTCCTGTGGAGGGCTGGAAGGTGCGACGAATTCATCAAGGTCAATTCCGTCGGCGATCCGAGTGGCAGCTGCAAGGAAAGTCTCCATAAAGGACCTGAAGTCGTGCTTCTTGGTATTGGCCACCCGAAGAGCCGCCAGCTTCTCCTCTCGTGCATCTTTGCAGTGGACTCGGGCCAGACACAGAGCAACATCTGCACCACACCGAGCTGAGGACTTCTTCCATTCCTGCACTCGACCAGGGATCGTGTTCAAGCGGGCCATTAATGACTCAAGGTCATTCTGAAGTGTCTCCTCAGGCCAGAGCGTCGAGTCGATGCGAGATGTGGCGGCCTTCAGCCTTGCGAGATAATCCACGACGGATGCAACGCGAGATTCCAGTCGGAAGATATCCATGGCAACCTCGTCATTCACCGGAGAATTGACAGGGTCAAGGTTTGGCTCCAGTCGGCTGGTTTCTTCTTCAAAGTTTTGACAAAATTCTGCAAGAGTGATCACTAAGTCAAGGGGATAGTCGAATGGAAGAAGCCACAGTCAGAAATATTTGCCAAACATGGAGGTTTACCTTCGAGCATAAGAAACAGCTTCTTGGCAAAGCCACTCAGGAAGGCCTCCAGCGCAGTCTTCTTCTCAGTCAATTTGCTGACTTGATCGGTCAAGGCAGCTTTGTCAGTTCTCAGTCGACTGACTTCTTTGTTGGCAATCCCAAGAGCAGTTTTCAGGTTGGTATTGTCTTGTTCAAGCTTGGTGACTGAAGCTAACTTCTCGTCAGCAAGCTTGATCTTCTCAGCTAGCTCAAGGTCTTTCTTCTGCTGGGCCTCCTTTACCTTACCTGCAAGACACAGCAAGATCAGATGTTGAAACAAGCAAGAGGAAAAGCAGTCGTCAAGGTCTCACCAAACATACCTTCAGTCTCCTCCTTCGCCTTTGTCAGCTTCTCCTGAACCAGCTTCAAGCTCAGCTCGACTTGAGTATGTTTCTGTTCTAGCTCTGAGTAGCGAGCCACAAGATCACAGGAGTTCTGCGAAGAACCAATCGACCAAACGTCAAAAATAATTCACTTCCGAGTGAAAAAGGGAAAAACACACGTTTCTAAGACTACAGCCGAATACAAGTATTCGACCGTAGTCTCGGGGACTACACCCAGTGGGTGCACTCAGCGTGCCCCCACTAATCCTGTCGAAGACAAAGTCGACCAGTCGACCTCAAAAAAAAAAAAACAGTGTGCGAGACGCATTATCTAAGACTGTGATCAACTGCAAGCAGTCGACCACAGTCTCGGGGACTACACCCAGTGGGTGCACTCAGCGTGCCCCCACCGGTTTGCGAAATCCAGTCGACCAGTCGACTGATAGAAAGATCGACATTATAAAGCCTAAGGCCGACTGCCAGCAGTCGACCTTAGCCTTGGGGACTACACCCAGCGGGTGCACTCAGCGTGCCCCCGCTAACACGGAGTTTATTCGACACTCCCAGTGGGTGACCAATATAAATCCCGGAAAAGAAAAGTTTTTGGTAGCATATCCAGCAGAACAAACAGCAGTCGACTGACCTGGACATTGCTTTGGAGGGCAGAGCTGGCGTCATAAGCTGCTTGACTCGCATCCCGGATGGTCTTCAGCTGCTCCATCATGAGTCCCGCCTGGCGTATCGCCTCCTTCGCCGCACCAGCTTGGTCCTCTGGGACGTGGTGAGTCGTGAAGAGGGAAGGCTGCTGAGCACTCGTCAGTGGGGTCGCGAAGGTCACCGTGTGTCGAGTGGTGTTCTCTCCCTCCACAGTCAGAATTTCAGGCGCTGACACATCCTGAGACACCTTGCCGGCAGGCGCTTTCCGACTCCTCCTGTGCTTCAGCGGCTCTTCATCCTCATCATCATCAGGTAGATCGATAACAGTGTTGGGTGGAGCTGCAGAGAAGTGTCAGGATCAGAGATCGCGAGTCAGTCGACTAAGAATGGTATTAAGAACACGGCACCTGGATTCGAAGTTGCGGCATCCTCCATCTCGTGGTCATCGGCCCGGGCCGAGGTCTCAGAAGTAGCAGCACTGCAACTCCAAAGGATCAGTCGACTAACATCAGTGTCGACCAGAGATAAAGTTCGCATAAGAATAAGAAAATATGAACAACACAATTACCCTGAAATGGTGGGGATGGACACCTTCATCTTCGGCAGAAGCTTGGTCGGCTTCGATGAGGCCGCCCTGGGCTGCTTCGGCGCCTTTTCAGTCGGCGCCGGAGAGGTGGTCCGAGGGCGCTTGGTCGACTGGGCAGCAGTCGCTACCCCCTTACCACGTTCGGTCGAGGGGTCGTGGACAAGTTTCGACCGCCTTTCTGAGCGCGGTGGAACGACCTCCTCCTCCTCTTCTTCCTCGTCCTCGAGGTCATCTTCATCACCTTCATCATCATCATCGTCGTCGTCATCCCCTGCAGCATCCGAGTCCCATTCCTCCTCTCCCTGGCTCTCGCCCCCGCTCGCCTCGCCTCCGCTCGCCTCGCCCCCGCTCGCCTCGCCTTCTTCAGTCGAAGCTTGTGCCCCATTGGGCATCGAGTACAGCTCGGTGAAGGCCTAGCAGTCGCCCAAACAACGATCAGTCGACCAGTCGACAGGATCGGCAGAAATGAATACAACAAAGACACGACGGAAAGCAGAGCAAGTGTACCTTGTTTGGGACGCTGTCGTGGTCGAGTGGAGGAATCCTTCTGGCTCCGCGCGGGTTGTCCCTGTTCCCGGTAACGGCTACCATCCACCTTTCCAGAGTGACATCGTCGACTTCTTCTGGATGGACTCTGGTCTCGTCCGCGGGCCCACAGTACAACCACATGCAGTGGCTCCGGAACTGGAGAGGTTGGATGCGGCGCTTGAGGAAAACCTCCAAGAGGTCCATGCCTGTCACTCCGTCCCGAACCAGCTGCACCACTCGCTCCATCAACATCTTCACGTCGGCTTTCTCCTCCGGAATCAGCTTCAGAGGGGAGGGCTTGTTCACTCGGTCCATGGTAAACTGAGGGAGTCCACTCGACTGCCCTGGCGTCGACTGGACCTGGCAGTAGAACCAAGTCGACTGCCAGCCCCTGACGGACTCGGGAAAAGACATGGGCGGGAAGGTGCTATTGTTCCTCACCTGAATCCCCAGGCCCCCACACATTTGGACGACTCGGGTCTTCTCGTCACCTGGGCTCGCCTTCTTCACGGTCTGAGAGCGACACGTGAAGATACGTTTGAACAAACCCCAGTGCGGTCGACAGCCCAAGAAACCCTCGCACATGGACACGAACGCAGCAAGGTAGGCAATGGAGTTTGGGGTAAAGTGGTGGAGCTGCGCTCCAAAGAAATTCAGGAAACCCCGGAAGAAAATGCTCGGTGGCAAGGAAAACCCCCGATCGACATGAGTGGCCAGGAGCACACACTCACCCTCTTCTGGCTGTGGCTGCCACTCCTTCCCCGGCAACCTCGCAGCTCCGTGAGGGATCAAGCCCTCGTCGGCCATGTCGAGGAGGTCCTTCTCCGTGATGGTCGACTGGATCCAGTCGCCTTGGACCCAGCCTTTCGGCAGGCGGGATCTGGACGAGGATCCTCGGCGGCTGGTGGATCTCCCCTTCGCCTTCTCCGATGCCGACGCCTTCTTGGCACGCTCCAGCGCCGCCGTCTTCTCCTTGGCCATGGTCGCCGGTGGGATGCACGAAGGGGAGCGGTGCGGAGGCGAGAGCAGGCACGCTGAGCAGGGAGGAAGGGAGCAGAGGGAGAGAGGGAGAATGCGGAGGCGCAGCACAGAAATCCTCGCCGGGCACATTTATAAGGTCCCTTCCGAGTGGCTGACGTGTGGGCCCGGTCGATCTAATCATATCTGTGAGCAGTTATGGAGACTGGATACGTGGCGAAAAAGGCGGCGCGGAGATCGAGGCGTCTACGCCCCGTCCCATCCGAACGCCGCGGTCCGCCCCGCTTCGCGCGCGCCCCCAAATTTCGCACCCCGCAGAATCCGCGAACAACAAATCTGCCTGTCAGACGCGGCGATTCCGGCGATCCGTCGCTCGGAGATCGACGAAGCTCGAAAGATCACTCGACGCAAAAATAGAATGGATCGAGTCGACCGAAGACGAATTGCTCCTTGTCAACGAAGAGATTCTTTGATCCAGAACAGCGCACAACTAGAGCGCAAAGGTTAATCGGAAACGACATCAACTCCTTCTTCACTCGAAGCCTCAATCCATTCGGGGGCTAATGATGGGGTTATGTACCTAGGGTAGGGTCACGGACCTGTCCCAAGTAACTTACCCTAAGACATCCCTAGAAGAGGTCGCCTTCCAGTCGACCAACGAGGACTCACTCGACCAACGAGGACACACTCGACTGGCCTGAAGGACTCGACCACGAAGACGCACTCGACCACCAGGAGGTCAAGAGGCACTCTGCACCGCAACGGTCTGTAATTAAGTAGACTTTATGATAGTAAAGGCACTTTATGTGGGGCGTTACCAGTAACGCCCCAGACTTAACTCACCTTAAACCTTCTCCTACGTGGGCTGGCTGGGGTCCTGGCGCACTCTATATAAGCCACCCCCCTCCACAGGCAGAAGGGTTCGGCACCTTGTAATCCATACATTCATAATCCACTCGACCGCCTCTGGGCTCCGAGACGTAGGGCTGTTACTTCCTCCGAGAAGGGCCTGAACTCGTACATCCTTTGTGCCTACAACCTCTCCATAGCTAGGACCTTGCCTCTCCATACCTACCCCCCACTCTACTGTCAGGCTTAGAACCACGACACCCGGGCCGACTAGTCGAACCCAGTGCCAAGTGGCATAACAAAGAATAACATATTCATGGGCATAACTCTTTATCATATAGACAAAAGAAGACAGTCCCCAAGCTCTTCCTGAGGGGCCCGAGGTCTTCGTACTTTAATACAAAGGGTAGCGTGATACATACTGCATTAACTGTAAAATCTCCGGAGGAGGTTTGCATTCCATGGCCGCTCCGTCTCTTTGCCAGAGTCGTCCCTCTTGCGTGCTCGGGGCTTCTGAGCATCGATCATATAGTAGGAGTCGTTGCCCAACACTTTGCTGATGATGAAAGGGCCTTCCCAAGGTGCTGAGAGCTTGTGCTGGCCGGCTGTTCGCTCAATCAGCCGGAGCACAAGGTCTCCTTCTTGGAAAGATCGCAGCCTGACCTTCCGGTTGTAGTATCGGCGTAGGCTCTGCTGGTAGATGCTGGATCGGCTGAGTGCCAACAGCCGGCCCTCTTCCAGCAGATCAACGCCGTCTTGACGTGCCTCTTCTGCCTCCTCTTCGGTGTACATGGTGACTCGAGGGGAGTCGAACTCTATGTCCGTTGGGATGGCGGCTTCAACACCGTAGACGAGGAAGAAGGGTGTGAAACCGGTTGACTTGTTTGGAGTCATGCGCAGGCTCCAGAGGACGGCTGGCAACTCATCAAGCTAGTAGCCTGCCGAGCGCTCCAGAGGCTCGACCAGCCGAGGCTTGATGCCGGATAGGATTAGGCCGTTTGCTCGCTCTACCTGGCCGTTGGACTGCGGATGGGCAACATACGCTAAGTCCAGTCGGATGCCCTGCGTCGCGCAGAAACTGGCCAAGGCACCCTTGGCAAAATTTGTGTCGTTATCGATGATGATGTTGTGCGGTATGCCATACCGAGTTGTGATGTTGGAGATGAAGGTCACAACAGTCAGACCATTTAAACTCTTGATTGGTTTTGCTTCTATCCACTTGGTGAACTTGTCCACTGCGACTAGTAAGTGAGTCAAACCGCCTCGTGCCGTCTTGAATGGTCCGACCATATCCAGGCCCCAAACGGCAAAGGGCCAGGCAATAGGAATAGTTTTGAGTGCCGGAGCCGGCTGATGAGGCTTAGAGCGGAATTTCTGGCACCCCTTGCATTTTTGGACCAAAGACTTAGCGTCTTCAAGAGCAGTCGGCCAGAAGAAACCATGGCGGAAAGCTTTGGCGATGAGTGCTCTCGAAGCCGCATGGTGGCCACACTCGCCTTGATGGATGTCTTTGAGGATTGCTTGGCCTTGCTCTGGCTCCACACAACGCTGGTGGACACCAGTGACACTGCGCCTTACGAGCTCTCTATTGACGATGGTGTACGCTGCCGCCCGACGTTGTACTTGCCGAGCCGAGATCTCATCGGCTGGTAGCTCTTTGTTCATCATGAATTTGAGGATGGGCTGGGCCCATGAAGGTGCTGCGATTTCTGCAACAGCAAAGCTGTGACTTGGACGAGGGCGGCTGGGCCGGGAGGTGGCGGGCTGGAGTCGGCAGCCGCTTGTGGTGTTGACGAAGTCCCCGGGCTGATTGGTGCAGTCCCCGGGCCGGGTGCGACTGCCACGATTCCCGTGCCGCCTGCCGGAATACTCGTGTCGTCTACGGGGGCTCTTGAGTAGGACCCGACTACTTCAGAAGGAGCCGGCACGAAGATGGAGTCTGACTCCAGTGACGGCTTGACGGACGGCTTGAGGAGGCGCTGGAGGGCGACGCCGGATGGTATCGCCTGACGGGTGGAGCCGATTTGCGCCAGGGCGTCTGCTTGGTCGTTGTCGTTTCTTGGTACATGGAGAAACTCGCACCCCTCAAAATATCTGCTGAGTTGCTGTATGAGGAAGCGGTAGCTTGCCATGTTTGCGTCCTTGGCATCCCAATCGCCTGACGACCATTGGACCACCAAGTCGGAGTCACCATAGCACAGGATCCGGCGAATGCCAAGCTCTTTGGCTAGCCGGAGCCCGTGAATGAGTGCCTTGTACTCGTCGACGTTGTTGGAGGCAGCAAAATGGATTTGCAACACACACTTGAGCTTGTCGCCCTTGGGAGAGGTGAGGACGATGTCGGCTCCCAAGCCGGTGCGCATCTTGGAACCGTCGAAATGCATTCGCCAATGGGTGGAGTCGGGCGCTAGCGGTAGATACTGGGTTTCGGCCCAGTCGACGAGGAAGTCGGCCGGCGCTTGTTACTTGATGGCAGTGCGAGGTTGGTAGTAGATGGTGTAAGGGGCCAAATCTATGGCCCACTTGGCCACTCGACCCAAAGCGTTTCGGCTGCCGATGATCTCGGCTAGAGGAGCCGTGCAGACCATCGTGATTGGATGTTCTTGGAAGTAAGGCTTCAATTTCTTGGCGGCAAAGTGCACACCATAGCACATCTTCTGGTAGTGAGGGTAGTTTTGCTTGGAGGTCGACATTACTTCACTCAAATAATATACCGGTCTCTGGACTAGTAGCGCCCTGCCTTCCTCCTTGCGTTCTACCATAATGACTGTGCTGACCACTCGGCTGGTGGCAGCGATGTAAAGGAGCATGGGCTCCATAGGAGTCGGAGCCGCCAGGACAGGTGGAGTAGTCAGCATCTTCTTTAGTTGGAAAAATGCTTCGTCTGCCTTGTGGCTCCACTCGAAAAAAGTGGTCTTCTTCATGAGTTGGTACAGGGGAAGAGCCTTCTCGCCCAGCCGACTGATGAATCGACTGACAAACGCCAAACAGCTGGTGAACTTTTGTACGTCCAGCAGTCAGCTGGGTACCTCCATCCTTTCAATTGCCTTGATCTTCACAGGGTTGCATTCTAGGCCGCGTTCGGAGACCAGGAAACCAAGGAGCTGGCCGGCTGGTACTCCGAAGACGCACTTCTCCGGGTTGAGTTTGATCTAAAATCAGCGCAAGTTCTCGAAGGTCTCCTTGAGGTCTTCCAGCAGTGTCCCATGCTTCTCCGTTTTTACCACCACATCATCCACGTAAACATGAGCGTTTCTGCCGAGCTGCTTGAGGAGACACTTCTACATGCATCCTTGGAAGGTGGCGCCGACGTCGCTCAAGCCGAACGTCATAGTCAAGTAGCAAAAAGCTCCAAACGATGTGATGAAGGCTGTCTTCAGCCTGTCGGCCGGGTTCAACTTGATCTGGTGATACCCCGAATATGCATCCAAGAAACTCAACAACTCGCATCCGGCTATGGAGTCTATCACTTGGTCGATCCTTGGCAAAGCGAATGGGTCCTTGGGGCATGCTTTGTTGAGGCTAGTGTAGTCGATACACATTCGCCATTGCTTGTTCTTCTTCAGTACCAGGACCGGGTTGGCCAGCCATTCTGGAGAGAATACTTGCATGATGAAGCCGGCCGCAAGCAGTAACACCCCGGATGTAATTTACCTTATCTGTACTCCAACTCTTGCCGTTTCCGGCCTAAGTTATTTTATTTTTCCTCGGTGTCGGGTTTTTGTCTCCGTGTGTTGTTGCCTTTGTCATGCATCTCATATCATGTCATCATGTGCATTGCATTTGCATACGTGTTCGTCTCATGCATCCGAGCATTTTCCCCGTTGTCCGTTTTGCATTCCGGCGCTCTTATCTCCTCCGGTGCCCCTTTTTACCTCTTTTTGTGTGTGGGGGTTAAACATTTCTGGATTGGACCGATACTTGCCAAGCGGCCTTGGTTTACTACCGGTAGACCGCCTGTCAAGTTTCGTACCATTTGGACTTCATTTGATACTCCAACGGTTAACCGAGGGACCGAAAGGGCCTCGTTTGTGTTGCAGCCCAACACCCTTCCAATTTGGCCCAAAACCCACCAAAAACCCTTCCATCATCTAGAGCATTCGATCACGATCGCGTGGCCACAAACTGTGCTGAATTTGGAGCCTCCTAGCTCCTCCTACCTATAAAAAGGTCTCTCCCACAAAAATTCTCGGATCCCCTCCTTCCAAAACCCTAAAAATCGCCCCGCTGCCATCGGACACGTCCGACCGCAGCCGGAGGAATCCCGCCACCGCGCCCGCGCTAATCAGCACACGACACGTGGCAACCACCGCCGCCGCGGCCCGCGGGAGCCCGCAACAGTCCCCCGCGGCCCAGATCCGCTCCGCCGCCGCCCGCCTTCATCCTCCCCGCACCCGATGCCAACTCCGCCCGCGCGCCCCCGCCTGCAACCCTCGCTGCCATTCGCCGCCTCCGGCCATTCGTCGCGTGCCGCTCCTCTCTGTCCCTCGCCACGGCCGCGCCGCTCCGGCACCGCCTCGCCTCAGCGTCCGCACCGGAGGCCGCCCGCGCCTCCCTGTCGCCTCGTCCGGCCTCCGCCTCCCACGCGCCGGTGAGCACCGCCAAGTTCGGCCGCCGTCGCCCCCATCTCCGGCGACTCCCTCCTGCTACAGTACCCACTATAGTGGATCCAGATCTGGTTAACTCCCCTCGATTGACTTCTTCCCCGAACCCTAATTTTTTTTATAAATTTTGGCATGCTATAACTCTGCATCCGTAGCTCCGATCTGTGTGTGTAGCATATCAAAATGTCCGTCTCGATGAGTACATCATTTTATCTCATTGCATCATATTCATTTGAGCTCATCTTGATGCCCAAAATGCTGTTGGAAGAGGGCTATGTGAGGAATTTGTCAGATCTATTTCATCAAATGGCATTTTGTCATTTTTGCCATGTTTAATGTGTGCATGCTATGCTCCTGAGCTCTACATGTGTTTTGTTATATGACATGCCATCTTTACAGTGGTGCTTGCCATGTATTTTTGTAATATTTGTAGTGACTAGCACAAGCTTGCAAAATAGCGTAATCGGTAATGCTGATTTCAGGGACTTAGAATTTCACTAAGTTCGTGTCCTGATTTTGTTGTTATGCCATATGTTCATGTTGTTTCCTAGTGATCCGTGCCTCTTTTGAGGATGATCAGTAAGGATGTTTTGTTAAAACTGTGGTGCTCTATCCATCCATGTCTGTTTTTGCATTTATGGAGCACCCTAGCTTGAGTCAATCGAGCTCTACTTTTGCTATAAAGTGAATCTTGGCAGATTGTTAACATGTTTAGCGATTTTGCCGAGGATGTTGCTATTGATCCGTGCATACTATGATGTTGTTCTTGCCATGTATAGCTTCTATGCTATGTATTGTTGATGGGTGTATGCTTAGTTTGTCATGCCATGCTCTATAGTGAGTGCATCAAGCTCGTAAACATGCCTACTCGTTAACTGATTTGCATGCTCCAGTTTTTCACTAAGTCTGAAATCTGTTTATGTTTTTGCCATGTTCACATGCTTGCAATTGTATTTTCTGACCCCTTTTGGCTCAAGGTCACTAAGGGACTTTTGTTAAGTGCTTTGATTAGCTTCATGCCATGCCTTGCTTTGCCATGTTAAGTTCCTATAGCTTGTAGTTTTCATGCTCTAAAGTGTGCTTCCTGATGATAAATTCCAGACTCTTGTTAATTTCACTAAGTCTGAAACCTGTTATCATTTTCTCTTTTGCCATGCTTGTTTGAACCTGTTAATGGATGAATTAGCCGTATCTCAGTGTTCATCTTTTGTCAATCTTCATGAATGGATCCCTGCCATGTATTTTCTTGTCATGTTTGAGTGCTGTAGCATATTTATCTTGATGCATTTAGATGGTCACTTGCTGATTATCGCAGACCGGTGTCATATTTGTTTTGCTTGCCATTTTCAAACCGTGCATCTGATTCCGGTGATCTTTATATCGATTTCAACCAAAATCACCTCACCTTTCCAGTGGCACTGTTGGATTTCCAAGTTGAGGCCAGGTTCAATCATTCCTTGTCAAATCTTGCATATGCATCACATACCGCATCCCGTATATCATATCATGTTTGCATCATGTTGTTTGAGCATTGCACGTGGTTGATTGTGTTCCGTTTGCTTGTTGTTCTTGTTTGGGTAGAGCCGGGAGACGAGTTCGTGAACAAGGAGCCCATTGAGTTCGCTTACGAGGATCAAGTCAACTCTGACAACTTTGCAGCCAAGATGACCATACCCTCGAAATCACTTCTATCTTTGCTTGCTAGATGCTCGCTCTTTTGCTATGCCTATGCTACAATGCCTACCACTTGCTTATCATGCCTCCCAAATTGCCATGTCAAGCCTCTAACCCACCATGTCCTAGCAAACCGTTGATTGGCTATGTTACTGCTTTGCTCAGCCCCTCTTATAGCGTTGCTAGTTGCAGGTGAAGATTTGGAGATCGTTCCTTGTGGGAACATTGTTTATTGTTGGGATATCACCATATTATCTTGTTTATCTTAATGCATCTATATACTTGGTAAAGGGTCGAAGGCTCGGCCTTTTGCCTAGTGTTTTGTTCCACTCTTGCCGCCCTAGTTTTCCGTCATAGCGGTGTTATGTTCTCGGATTTTGCGTTCCTTACGCGGTTGGATTATAATGGGAACCCCTTGACAGTTTGCCTTGAATAAAACTCCTCTATCAATGCCCAACCTTGGTTTTACATTTTCCACCTAGCCTCTTTTTCCCTTGGGTTTCCGGAGCCCGAGGGTCATCTTTATTTAAACCCCCCCCGAGCCAGTGCTCCTCTGAGTGTTGGTCCACCTCGTCAGCCGCCGGTGGCCACCAGGGGAAACTCTGGGCTGGCCTACTGGAAGTTTGGACAATCTGAGTGTGCCCTGAGAACGAGATATGTGCAGCTCCTATCGGGATTTGTCGGCACATTCGGGCGGTGTTGCTGGATTTGTTTTACCATTGTCGAGGATGTCTTGTAACCCGGATGCCGAGTCTGATCGAAATGTCTTGGGAGAAGGAATACCCTTCGTTTACCGTGAGAGCTTGTGATGGGCTAAGTTGGGACTCCCCTGCAGGGATTTGAACTTTTGAAAGCCGTGCCCGCGGTTATGGGCAGATGGGAATTTGTTAATGTTTGGTTGTAGATAAGATGAAACTTAACTTAATTAAAATGAATTAACCGCGTGTGTAACCGTGATGGTCTCTTCTCGGCGGAGTCCGGAAAGTGAACACGGTGTTGGAGTAATGCTTGACGTAGGTTGTTCTAGGATCACTTCTTGATCATAGTTGTTCGACCGTGCTTTTGCCTTCTCTTCTCGCTCTGTTTTGCGAACAGGTTAGCCACCATATATGCTAGTCGCTTGCTGCAGCTCCACATCATACCTTGCCCTACCTAAAAGCTTAAATAGTCTTGATCACGAGGGTGCGAGATTGCTGAGTCCCCGTGACTCACAGTTTACTTCCAAACCAGATGCAGGGACCGATGATACCGTTCCAGGCGATGCGCTTGAGCTCAAGTGGGAGTTTGATGAGTACTCTCGCTGATACTATGTGTCTTTCCCAGATGATTAGTAGTGGTGCCCAGTTGGGGCGATCGGGGACTTTGTCGCATGTGGGGGTTGATCTTTATTTTGGTACCATAGTCGGACCATGAGTGTATTGGATGATTGTAATGTTATTCATGTATTTGTGTGACGTGGCGAGTGTAAGCCAACTATGTACCTTTTCCCCTTTTATCTATTTACATGGGTTGTTGTGAAGATTACCTTACTTGCGACATTGCTTTCAATGCGGTTATGCCTCTAAGTCGTGCTTCGACACGTAGGAGATATAGCCGCATCGAGGGCGTTACAAGCAGCCGGGCTATTTCTTCTCGAACAACTCTCCTCTTCTCTTCTGACAAGCAGCGCAAAGGCTGCCTGACTGGCTTGGCATCAGATCGAACGTGTAATTTGTGCTCGGCGAATTCCGTCGGGACACCTGGCATGCCTTTGGGGGACCATGCGAATATGTCTCGATTCTCACGGAGGAAATCGACGAGGTCGCCTTCCTATTTGCTGTCGAGGTTGGCGCCTACGACAGCGTACCTCTCTGGGTGCTCTGGGTCCAAGGGTATCTTCTTTGTTTCCTTGGCCGGCTTGAACGATCCCTTAGCTTCCGACTCTCTGGGATCAGGCGACATCTCTGGTTGTTTGCTTGCCATCGCCACGACCCGATCTAGCAGTCGCTTCTCAGCTGCGATCACAAGGGACTCGGCCAGCCGACTGCTCTCTGATGCACAGGCGGACGACTTCTTGTAGTCGCCAGTTATGGTCAGGATCCCCTTGGAACTCGACACCTTCATCTTGAGGTAGGCATAGTGGGGGACGACCATGAACTTGGCCAGGGCTGGCCGGCCAAGCAGCGCATGGTATGGGCTCTCCAGGTCCACCACCTCAAACCAAATTGACTCTCGGCGGAAATGATCCTTGTCTCCGAAGAGGACTTCGATCAAGATCTTGCCGATTGGAGAACAGGAAAGGCCAGGAACTATGCCATGGAACACCGTCCGGCTGGACTGTAGTTGCCTCTGCCTGATCCCTAACTTCTCCATGGTGTCTTTGTACAGGATGTTGATGCTGCTGCCGCCGTCTATCAGGACTCTGGAGAAGCGAGCAGCTCATTTGTCTGTGGCAAAGGTGGCGTCCAAAACCAAGGCATAGGAGCTAGGTTTGGGCATTACTTCGGGGTGGTCAGCTCTGCTCCAGCTGATGGGCTTCTCAAACCAGTGCATAAACTCTGGGGTGTCAGATGCTACTGCATTCACCTCCTGCTGCTGCAGTCGCCTGCTGCATCGATCGTCAGCCACACTGGTGAACACGACATAAGCTCCCTGCTCTTCTGGGTACTCGTCTTGTACTGCGCCGACTGGTCTGACTGCCGGTTGCTGGGGCGGAGGAGGCGGCTGCCCCGCAGGTGGGGGAGGCAAAAGTCCGTCTCCCTTGGCTATCCTGGTGAGCCAGTGGCATTTCCGAGTGGTGTGGTTGGACGGTTTTGCACCACTGTGGAACTTGCAGGGTCCTTCCAAGGTCTGCTCTTATGAGAAAACTGGCTGCCACTTGGGCTTGCCGCCCTTCTGGCGTTTGGGCGGGAGCTGCCCTTTCGGGTGCTGGTTCTCGACTGCAGCCACCTGCCGACTGGCGGAAGTTGGTGGTTGGGCATTGCGCTTGTAGTTGCTCTGCTGTTGACGCCGACTGGTGTCTCCGGCCGGAGTTCGAGGACCCTGAGGAGACACCTTGCCGGTCGCGCTGACTTGAATCTCCGTCTTCATGGAGGAGTCGGCCATGGTGTACTTGTCCGCTATGATCAACAGCTCATCGAGGGTTGCCGGCTCGTCGCAGAGAAGCTTGTGCTTGAGGAGGGTGCCCTCTCGGCATCCTGCGGTGAAGTATTCAATGGCCTGCACCTCGTGCATGCCTTTGCAGGAGTTGCGAAGCTCGGCCCAGCGCATGAGGTAGTCGCGGGTTGACTCGCTGGGGCCCTGTACACATAAGGAGAGTTGGCGAGGCTTGGGAGGCCGCTTGTATGTGCTGGTGAAGTTGCGGATGAAGGCATCAGTGAAGTCGACCCAGATGTTGATGCTGCGGGGCCTTAAGCTATTTAGCCAAGTCCGGGCCGTTCCTTGGAGCATGAGCGGAACGTACTTCACGACAACACGCTTGTTGCCGTTTGCTATGCTGACGGCCGTGGAGTAGTCGACCAGCCAGTCTTCCGGCTTCACGGAGCCGGTGTATTTGGGTGTATCTCTAGGGAGCATGAACCCTTTGGGGGAGGGCTCGTCTCGGATGCGGGGGCTGAAACACGGCGGACCCAACTCATCTTCTTCTTCAAGCGCCAGGGATCGGTGGAGACAGTCGATCCGGTGGCGGCCGTCATTCTCTCCGACTCCCTCTCGGCGGCCAAGGCGGTCGCCGAGCGTCGGGTGATCAACAGGCGGCAAGGAGACTCGCCTTTCCCTCCGAGGGGGAGGAGGCAGACAGTCGTCCCGTCGTTCCACTGTTCTTGGGCGGCCGTCTCGGTCGCGCTCTATGGTGATGCGAGTTCGACTGCGGCTGGCAGCTGACTCCTTGTCCTTTCTTCCGCGGACGCCGCCAGTTAGCGTCCGAGACTCCGCACATTGGTCTCGGTGCGGAAGCAGGTCGACATTCTGCCGGCGTGGCACATTAGTGTGGCAGCCGACCTTGTTCTGCTCTGCAGCCGCGTCAAGGAGTCGCTGGACACGCTCCGTCATCAAGCGACGTTCTTCGCCCTCGAACTTGTCCAGCTCGTCCGCCGCCGCCTGGGCGGCTCGAATGTTCTCCGCAGGTGTGGTGTAGACGGGGCGATTCGCCCCGAACAGATCGGCAATAGCCGCGCCACGCTGCTGGACTATGCCAAGGCGGCTAGGCCCAGCCGCAGCCGGCATGCTGCCCACCGCGCGGTCCATCTCGCGCTGGTAGGCTTTTGACAGGCGTCTCATGTTGGCCAGCTTTTTGGCGCCTTCGACTAGCTGAAGGCGGCATGCCTCAAGCGTCTCAGCGTCGGCGTCTTTCGGGAATGGGCGCCGCCTGGTCTCGTAGCACCGCGTTGAGCGGGTCATAATCACCCCGACCAGAGTGCTCATCATGATCAATGACAAGCACTTCTGTGACGGTGCTTCCGCCGCTCTCCGCGCGAGGAAGCGGTTCATCGTAGACCACCACGTTGGTGGGGAACGTGTCAAGCGATGCGGTGTCGGAGTCGACCAGCATCAGATCGGTGGAGCCTACTGACTCCAAGTCCCCAGCTGGCTCGTTGGCGACGTGGAGTTGCTCGAGGAGGCCCGCAAGGAGGCTCTCGGGGCCGCCCGTGCCTGCGTCGGATGCAGGCTCGTCAGAGAGGCGGACCTTGCCGACAAGATCAGTGAGGCAACTGGCCGCGCAGGCGATTTCAGCGCCATGCAGCGCGTCGGCGCAGACTCCGTCTGGCGTGCCGGGCTGGCTGCGCTCGCCAGGGAGAAAAAGGGTTCCCGTCCAGAACAGGTCTCCGGACGACAGTGCACCAGGCCCCACGGTGGGCGCCAAATGTCAGGGGTTGGGTGCGACATATGCCAATGGATGGCTTATCATGGTGGGGGCGAGTAGAACGACGCCGGTGCCTGGAAGCGGGATGAGGTGTAGACACGAACGCCGGCGTACTTTACCCAGGTTCGGGGCTCTCCTTGGAGATAACACCCCTAGTCCTGCTCTGCGGGGTCTCCGCATGATCACTAAGGCAAAGTGAGTACAAAGGTGCTCCTCGAGCTGTATCTATGGGCAGGAGAAGGCAGGGCTAGCTCTCTCCTCTCTCTAAGGTCTGGTCTAGTTCTAATGAATCGGAACCCTTTGCATGGGTGTCCTGAGGGGTTTATATAAGCCTACCCGCCAGGGGTACAATGGTAAATTGTATGGACATAGGGCCCAGCTGTCAGTCTCTTCGCCTGTGGCCCCCCCAGCCGACTGGTCTGGTATGGAGCCGATAGGCCGCACCCACCGTTGGCGGGTCCTGCCGGCTGCTGATTACTGTAGTCATGCCTCTAACGACGCAGGCTTGGTCATGGGGTCGTGGCTACAGGCCTGCCGTCTGGCAAGCGATTACTGTAGCCACTCCCCATCTCGTCTGGTTAATGGCGTGTGGGACCCATGGGAGGGGCAGGCCGACTTCCACGGGCCGGCTCCCTATGGGTCCGACTGGGGGCACCCTTGCCGTCTTCCAAACTCTCACTGACTGGTAGGGCCGTCTTCTGTGGATCGTACTGTCAGACCATCGTGGGTACAGGACTCCGCCCACTATGGCTGACGTCAGGGATGGCATGGCAACAGTGCTGCGCCAGACGGAGATCTCCGCTGGTACAATGCACTGTGCCCTGGCCATCCCCCGGAAAAGGGGAGGGAGTGGGCTTCACTGTTGCCACTCCCTGTCCCATCCCGCCTGATGAGGGCATGGGCTTTGCTGATGTCGTGGGCCGACTCCCGGTGGCTGGCTTCTCTAGAAGCCGCCAGGCGGATTCGGTCGGTCTTGATCTCTTCTCTAGGACTCGAATGCATATAGGCTGCCGGCTGTTCCTCCAGCCGCCCTCCTAAAGTCGGCTCTTCGTCTATGGCCTTGAGGGGCGCAGTCAGCCTTGATGTCTTGAAAGGTTATGGGCATCGGGTTAGCCTATCCGTGGCCCATTACTCCGACACATCCAGACACAGGAGAGTCTCTTCGGTCTTGTTTCTTCACAGCCCATTAGTCCGGCCCACGTCCAACAGGCCGGATGCCCGAGGACCCCTTACTCCAGGACTCCCTCAGTAGCCCCTGAACCAGGCTTCAATGACGAGGTGTCCGACGCACAGATTGTCTTCGACATTGCAAGGCGGGTTCCCCTTTCCGAATACTCCAGGATAGTCTTCGGACGAAACGATAGTGTCCGGACCTGCAACACAAGTACCACAACCATAGAAAGTATAGTATTTCACGAGTCCAATCTGCCGATAATTTTTATAACGTGACATCACGCTCGCCCGGTTATTTATTTCAAACCATTTCCTATCCCGCCGTTCCATGTTTCAAGGCGCGGTTGTTATTGGCATGTCATGTCGAAACAGAGATCGTGTCTCCTTATTGTGGGATTCTCATTAATACGAGCGTGGGTAACCCAACCGTTCTATTGGAAAGATTCCTTAGGAATAGGCAGGTCTCTAGGCCCAGGAGGAGGCGTTCAGTACCCGGTGCCTTTATAAAGGAACCAAGGGCCGTCTTTTTACGCCAAACCTCTCTTCAACCTTTCCAACCTTGAGTTCTAGCACCCAAGGTTTGACTTCATTGCTCCAAGCTTCCCCATCATGTCCGGACCCAGCCCTCAAGGTCGATAGGTGGCTTCCTCCATTACAGAGGAGGATATTGCAAAGCTTCGGTCGGCTAGATACCTGACCGCGGAGATCCCCCATAGGCTTCCTGCTCAAGGACATGTTATTCCGACCCACAAATCCGGCGAGAGGGTCGTATTCATCTCTCACTTCCTCCGAGGGTAGGGTTCGCTCTCCACCCTTTCATCCGGGGGCTAATGTTTTATTACGGACTAGATTTTCACGTCCTCCGAGGGTAGGGTTCGCTCTCCACCCCTTCGTCTCGGCGTTTATCATCACGTGTGAGGCCTTCCTCCGAATCTCCCCACACTTTGGCTTATGGCTCAATACCTTTAGTGTGAAGCTGAAGGTAGTCGACGGGGAACAGGTGGAGTGTGGCGATGCTGTGGTAAGAAAGCTTACCAACACTCTTTGGCCAAAAGGCTCTTTCACCGAAACTTCCAACCAATGGCAGCGAGAGTGGTTTTACGTCATAGAACCCCATAGTACCAAGTGGGAAGCTACACCCGCGTTCCGTTCCGGCCCTCCGTTACAACTTGCGTCATGTATTAATAAGGGGCTGGACTGGGGATCAGTTAATGAAGTGCAGACTCTACAGAGCCGTATCCGAACCCTCCTTGATAAGGACATCGACCTTGTCGATGTGATTCAAGTAATGCTAGTCCACCGAACTCTGCCATGCCAGCGTAGGCCTCTCCGCCTGTGGGAGTTTAATCCGGAAGGACCACGAACCCTCCAACACTTCTTCGGCATTACGCACAAAGGGATGTGGAAGTTGTTTTTCGGGAAACGAAAACATTGGCCGGACACAACTAAGGACGCCGGCCTCGACTGCAACCATGTAGATACCCCGGTAAGCACTTGACTTCCGAACACTTTCTAGTTAATTATGCCATAATACGTTACTGAGCAAACTATATTCTTCCAGGGCTGGATAAAGAAAGCGGAACTAATTAGGTGTTCGACCCTCCTTCCCGAAGGCTCGGCGGATCCCGTATTAACAAGGATGCTAGCCCCGGCACCATACCAGATGCCTATGAAGGAGAGCAAAGAAGAGAGTGGGAGGACCAAAGATGGCCTCCACCCCGAAGGTATGCCATACATTGTGTCCGTGGGAATCAAGACTCCATCGTCCTAAGACAAAAATGAAGGGGAAGTAACGTCTCTTCCACCCATGGAAAGAAAAGGGCCGCCTTCGAAGATTGGGAGGAAAAGGCTCCTAAGCAAGGCAAGATGCCTCTGACGGGTGGCTCGGGCTTGGAGGATGACGTCATAGTGCAGTCCCATGACGAGGACAAGCCTCAGGCCAAATCGTAAGTGAACAACGGTGTTTTAAAAATGTCCCGTTCCTTTCTTGTAACGTCTAGAATATATGTTTTTTTTGCAGTTCGGCACACAGTCTTCTTCAACAGTCCTTGACGGTGTCCTAGACTAGGGGGTACTCACCACGTCATCTCCTGATCTGTTAGATTGGGCCGAAGACCCCCATGGCCGTATACTCATGGGCCAGTTCGGACTGCTACCGCATACAAGGAAGATTCCACAAGACTTGGCGATCAAGACAAGCACTCCTCCCCACCGGCGTATTTGGCTAGGACTCTTGTTATCCTAGGCCTTTGGTGCATTATATAAACCGAGGCCAGGCTAGTCGATAGATATATACAACAACCACAACATACAATCATACCATAGGCTAGCTTCTAGGGTTTAGCCTCTCTGATCTCGCGGTAGATCTACTCTTGTACTACCCATATCATCAATATTAATCAAGCAGGATGTAGGGTTTTACCTCCATCAAGAGGGCCCGAACCTGGGTAAAACATTGTGTCCCCTGCCTCCTGTTACCATCCGGCCTAGACGCACAATTCGGGACCCCCTACCCGAGATCCGCCGGTTTTGACACCGACATTGTTGCTTTCATTGAGAGTTCCGTTGTGTGTTCGGCAAAAGGTTGATGGCTCGCTTGCAGATCAACTGCGACTTCGGCATCTTCGTCACCAGCTCGACTGGTCACCATGGTTTGACCAACGACTGCGCCCTACCTCCGATCGTCATGTTCGGATGAGGGCCTTTATAAACATCAACTCCGATCTCTATCAAGATCATGGAGGAATCATCCAGGGAGCCCGGGGGCTCAACGTCAACATTGCCCTCGGGCGACCGTGCTGTTTTTCTGGACAACAAACTTGTGTCCGCCGCCACCGCCTCCTCAAGTGTCTTTTTAACGATCTCTTTGGTGCAATCGTGCGGAATTGAGTCTACAATAACCCTGGAAAATTTCGTCGAGTTCCGATGGAGGAATCTCTGGCAATCCACGATATACGAGAGCTCTGTCAAATCTGGACGGGAATCTGGATGAGTTTAGGGCGTGGTGTCCATCTTCTAGCTCGTACGTCCTTTGGAAGATCCAACCGTTTATCGGCTGCGGAATTCCTCTATCTACCACCTCTCAAAATTTTAGCTCGATCCGACCGTCCAAACTCCGGGAACCTTCCTATTAGTGCATCACTTTTCGAATCTGTTTTCTGTGCGAAAACGAATCCAACCTGAGTTCGTCTTTTTTATAAACGGGATTTCGGACATCCCTTTTGAAGGAAGTTTTGTATGGGGTATTGTGTTTTGTTTCCGAACACATCCCACTAACTTTAAGATCTTTTGAACATGATCTTCAACATCATGCTGGTGTCAAACCACTCTGTCAATATTGCTCCACGGCTGCCGACCTGCGCTAGACACGTCGTCACTTTGTTGAGCCGAGCTCAACTTCTTCGGATCATCATCTCGGCAAGCCGAACAAGAGTCCGGCATCGCGAAGGATAAATCATCACCAACATCGCCGCCCCACGGATTACATGGAGCGGGCATACCGGCATCGCCGCACGGTCGCTTCATCAAGCCGACATCGACCACGTCACGACCTGTCACCAGCCGACCAGCTTCGTCACGTTAGCTGGACCGAGGGCTTCGCCTCGGCAAGCCAACCTTTGCCAGCATCACCGGGCCATTGCTTTATCGTCGGCGTGTGCGGATCGATTCCCGATTTTGGGAGTCGCTTTTCTTCGGAATGCTACAACAAATAAACCAGGTGCTATTTATCCTAACAATTTTTGCTTGTTGGGTTTATTTTTCTTAAGGAATTATTACTCTGATTTGTTCCATCATCTGTACACAGGTCTATCAAATGGCGGCCACATTAAACACGACCGCGTGGTGGTTCGGTCAGTTTCCATACATTGTTCGGCGAACACCGCATCCGGATCCCGGACCGCCCTGCAAATTCAGGCTTTGTCACGCCTTCACTGCGTCACGCCGACTTCCTGCATCGACATTGACTTCGGCGCCAGGCCATATTTCTTTTATTACTCACTTTGCATAAATTATTTATTATGCAATATTTTTTTATTATTATCATTACTATTATCTCCGGTTTGCACTATTTCTTGTGCACAGGAAAATGATCCGGGTTGGGCAGTATCATCAACTCGGCGTACTGACATACCACGTCACCTCGTCTGGATGGGGGGCTTCGTCAACACTTCATTACCCCATGCTGGGGACTTCGGCATCATTCTGTCGGCCTGCATTGGCCGTGCTATGTCACCACTTCGGCATGCCGAGCTCTTTGCTCCGCCACCTCGGGACCGGCTTGGGGGATGGAACCATGTCCAGCATCAAGCTCGGACCATGTCGTCAATACCGAACACATTAAATAGCTAAGTTGCCTTCATGCTCCAAGTTTTAAATTTTTTACTTGTGTTCGGTTCGACCAAGCATTATACTTTTTTGGAAAAAAGTTGCTTGTAAAAAATCTCCTTGTCAAAACTTTGTTTGTGGAACACAAATTCAAGGACCCAATTCACTTGGGGGCTTCCTTTATGAAGCTTTTCCTCTTGCATATGATTATACTTGTACGACCTCGTTCCTTGTTCGTGTATTATGCCACAATATGCACCGTATTGACTTAAGCGATTTGCAAGCTGGGTTGCCTCGCTCCTGTGTTTACCCCTACGTTCCCGATTGTTCGGCTAGGGAGTAAAGGGAGCACCTCTGCGATTGTCACGATCAGGTCATCCGAGCCGGACCTCGGACTGGGTGATGCCGAAAGCTAGCGCTCTTATAGTTTTCAATGATGGTCGGCACACAACGGAACTCATGAGTACAAAAATTCTATTGCACAAGTCTCATAATAACAATGAGCACCGAAGAAAGGTATCGGTGGGGGTACTATTTTCTTCGAAGATGCTTCTTACACTTCGCAGTAATATAGCATAAGTTCCATGAGCGCGCTATGTCTGTTACAGCCTTATGGCCTGATTTCCTGGTTATTGGAAACACCGTCGATATTCTCGACAGATGGAGTACATAACACTTTTCGGTCCTTGACCAAAGAGGGAGAAGCCGACGGTCGGTTAAGACACGTTTAAAGTTCGGTTGAACATAGATATGATATAAGTACTTCGGTACATGCAATCATTCTTTTACCCAAGTCACTTGGGGGCTCTTAAATTTATTTGAGCTATTTTATAATAAGTGTTCTTCTTCTTAGTCGTTGCAAAGTTTATTATTATTATTATTATTATTATTATTATTATTATTATTATTATTATTATTATTATTATTATTATTATTATTATTATTGTTATTATTTATCACTCCTTTTTTCGACACGAGTGTGTGGTCACTAGCCGGGGAGCCTAATTTCTCTCTCAAAGCCGCTAGAGTTTAGTTTGCTAAGCTGGCCTAACGAGAAGTACTCCGCCTTCGTGATAGGAGGTTGAAGCTATAGGCTGACCCGCTTGAAATCTTGAGATAGGATGTGTCATGTTAAAGCACGACAGAAGCACTTTTTTCTAAAGCCAATTTTCGGATTGGCACCGAACACTTGATCTTGTTCGGACATCAAGTTTTTACTGACGTTTTTTGGTTTTCCAAGCTTGTGGCACTTTTAAACTATTTGTGTGTTTTCAGCACAAGTCTCGCAGTGCAACGCCGGACACCTTTAGAGATTCAGCAAAAACATTCTTGAATATTGCTATATATGCATCGGTTTCGAATTGTGTCTTCGGTCAATAGTTGGGTTGCCCGGCTCCTGCGCTTGCCTCCTATGTTCCGCTTTGTTCGGCTAGGTGTGCAAAGGGAGAACCACCGCGATTGTGCTTTCAGCTCACATGGTTAAGCACCTCAGTGGAGAAAGCCAAAAACTGACTGTCACAATAAGCGTAAACTGGTTAGTGATCCGATGACGGTGTTAAATGACGGGCCATTCATAACAATGGCCGAAGTGTTTACGGCTTGACCTCGACTGTCGCCGAACACTACCGGGGGCTATTAACTGGCCTCCCAAACTAAATCCTCGATATTTTGCTCTTAGATTGGAGCTGAGGTTTCATGATCATACTTAGCATGACAACCCAAAGAAAGGAACCGATAGCGGGACTATTTTCTTTGGAAGACATTTCTTCTGTTAAATAGTAATATAACATATCTCTCTGCGTACCTTTGTTTATAAAACCGTATGGCCAGATTGCCTTGTTTGTTGTAAATCTTTGCCCTCATAAAGGCTTTATAAAGTAGGACAAACACTCCTTGGCTATTGGCCGAGGAGGTGGAAGCCGATGGTCGGTCACACTACAAGAAATATGTCAACTTGTGACCTTGACTATTGGTCACTGAATGGTCATTATTTTCCATTTGTGACCTTTTTGTGACCAAAAAAAGATGGTCAAAAGCTGACGGTCGTAAACTGAAATTAACGACCTCCTATGTGAGAAGGTCGTAGACGTTTACGGCCAAAATATGCCTACTGTTTTGTTTTGGTCACTAGCAGCCTCTCCAGGCCACGTAGGCATCCGACGTGGCAATCTGATGTGGCACAAGAATCAACCCGGTCCAGTTCAGTGTTTTACATGGGCCGAGCCCATTAATTCAGCCTTTTTATATTTTTTCTGTCAATTTTTTATTAGCTTCATGGGCCAAGCCCATTATTGCAGCCTTTTTAATCATTGGGTCGTGGCCTTTTTAATCCATCGTTTTTCTAGTTTCGGGGGCCGTGGCCTTTTTAATCCATCAATTTTCTAGTTTCGGCCATATATATTGGAGCTAGGCCCACTAGTCAGACAAGCACCACATATCATAATCTCATACATAATGCTAAAAAATAATCATAATCTCATACATCAGTCCCACACGTCAGATATTTCAACATTGCTCAGATTATTTTGGTAAGTGGATCCCACTAATCAGGTTTCCATTTCACAAATTTTTAAATCACTATTTCAAACAAAACAAAATAAACATAATTTATCAAATCTGTTACAATGTCACAATCTCTACAGCCTATTACAGTCAAACACAAACAAATCACTGGCATCACGGCTTTGCACTTGGCTTCATGGCTTTGCACTTCAAATTTGTCCTGGTGCTCCTGTAAAAGAGTGAACACAGATACTTCCAGCATTAGTGTACTGCTACTGGTCAGAACCAAACAAATGCAATGGCAACATAAATGTAAGCATGAAAGTACTAGAAAGGGCAAATAAAACAACAGACTTGCATAGTGAAATGTTTGCTTTTACAAATCTTATAGAATAATTTGTATAAATTATACATTTAATATAGGCTGCATGAAGATGGGTAGAAAAAGAAGGTACTTCAACCACTTTGCACAACAAGATCACAAGCAAGAAACAATGAGGAGACATTACAAAGTTTGTGGTGGAGAACATGTATAGCTTCAGCAGCACCAGGCATGTCCACAAGCAATATGTTCCTAATAGATATCAGCTCATCTCAATTTAATTTCTTAAGTTTCTAATATTTGACGATAAAAAGAGACCAATAAATCATGTTTTTTCTTGACTAGGCCACAATTAGAACTCACAAGCAATATGTATAATTTCAGGCAATGGTGTTTATGTAGACTTTCACTTGTCACTATATTGTTGAATGGGAATCAAAAGCATCCATTTTAGTAAACACAAGTTTAAGTTGTTGCATGATCATGGACAAGTTTAAGTAAACACAAGTTTAATTTGCTGCATAATCATGGACAAGTCACACAAAATTTCAGTAAACTGTAGATGCTCAAAATTTCAGTGAACTTTGCATAATTTTGCATAAATATTACTACTGTTGGTCGGTGATTGTTTCTTAAAAGTGAAAAAGAAATAGAATTCCATGGCAAACTGCTTGATGCAAAAAAATGGCATTCAACATCCAATTCAAATTCAATGAAGTTTAACTGAATGTGCAGTTTCACCATAGACCGGTTTATACAACCCCAAGGTCAGAAGTTTACCTTAAATACAACCCCAAATTAACCAGTTCCAATAGTGACCTACCAGCATAAGAGTTGACAATAAGATTTCTCATTTCGAAATATGCAAGGAGTACAAATTAAGTTTAGTTTGCAAGGAAGCAAATTTAGTTCAGTTTGCTTGCCTGCAACCAAACTGTACAATTTCGGCGTACTACTTCTTGCAAGCAAACATACTGTACATGAGAGCAAGCAAGAATTTAAGTTCCAAGGAGTAGAGCAAAGATTCTGTAAGCAACTAGAACAACAGGAAGGTACTGAGCACATACAACTGGCTCTAGTATACCGCCATGCATGAGCACTTGTTAATATTTATATTCATCACAGCAACATATAACCACCTACTGAAATCCTAGGTCACAAAACCGATATATCGCATTGACACTACGTGTGCCATGATTTGGCTAAGAAGTGCAAACAACACGAAACACATACTGTAGCACAACTAAGAACAGCACATGCCATCGCAATAATGTAACCAGTCAAGGGCTACTCTAAGCAAGCATAGTTGCACATGTAAATTCAACTGTCTAGTTAAATGCTCTACAAGTCTTCTAAATTGCTCAACAGATAAAAACAACGCAAAATACTTCATGAAAGCACGAAATCATTACATTGTACTAGTACTGAAACAGAAACAGGAACAAATCGAGCATCGACTCACACGTAGATCGGGAATACAACAATACAGTATCAAAAATAAACTACTAGAATAGATAGAAATTCCTTGCAGATGAGTAATTCCATAATACAGTTTCTTTTTTGAAGAGTTGCATATCACAATAAAAACAGATACAATGTTTAATTTCCCTAGGCTAGAACAGTATAGTAAAGAAAACAGAACATACAAGGCATGGATCTATCTAGCAAACCATTTTAAGAACAAATCACATCAAGACATGGACAATAAAGGCAATCATTTTAGAAGGCTTGGACTGCATATACACGTTGATCATGGAACTAACAGTACAAACTAGTCAGATCTAGATGATATCAAACCGAAGCAAATCAGCCACATCAAAGAAAGGAGAAAGTGATACAGCTACAAAAAAAGATGGATGGAGGCAAGATAGAGAAGCAGCACCCAACCTCATACTGCTTGGTCCACAGGCTGGTCCCGGTGGCTTGCTGGTAGCGGTGAATATCCCCTTGATGCTGCAAGTAGCACATGAAGAAGAAGAACAAAACAAAGCTGCCTTAGAGAGGTAATCAAGCAAGCAAACAGAAGCAACAGTGTAGTACAGAATGTATCACTATAGCAGGGGCATAATTTTTGTACTAGTTAAAATTAAACATGGTTTGTACTTCTAACATAAATCTTTACTCTTGTAAATTCAAAGCTATGTTTGATCCCAGACGACATGAGCTGATGATTATAATGTATGACACCCTACTAAAGCAACAAACAACTCCTGACTTATTACTACAAAGAAAATAGTTCTTCCCAAGCCTCCATTTTAACAATGTATAAATCTGCACAGGCATATACTATTATGTCACTGCCTCCTAAGTATATAGTGACAGCCAATTTAAAGTCAGCATACAAAGTTTAATAGATGCTGGACTGGAATATGCCTTGGTCACCAAATATTAAAACAGGTCTGTATACTCTTAACTTTTCAGTGCAGAATAGTTATGATGGGTTCAGTACTTTGGGTAGCTCCACTGACGGTCACAGGTCTGCGTGGTGCCCTTGCTGCAGAAAGCTCCTCTACTACTAAAGGATAGATGGGGTCGTGGTTACCTTCACGAGCCGATCACTACCTATTTTGCAGTACAAGATTGCACTTGTGTTGCTACAAGTAATAATACTATCAATTTGTCAAAACTGGTGGATGGTAAGAATATAACCTCTGCCGGTTGAAATTTGATCAAGATAAAAAAATTTACTATACTCATGATCGTTGCATGTGTTTCCAATATTTAGTTCCACACGTACTACTCTACATAAGATTGATCTCTTGTGTTTGGAACATTAATTACTTAACTTTGAGTTTAAGACTGAATCGGTAAGAGGAGATGCATACTGAAGCTGTCATTCCTAGAAAAAGAAAGAACGGCACTACTGATGCTTGCATTCGACATGAACACAAGGTAAGATGCAACACGTTAATCAACTTACATTAACTACTGGTAATTCATAGTGAAGTTGTTTCTGAACACCACTAGTGTAATTAGCTAGCTAGGTGTGTGCAGGGAGGGAGGGAAGCTAGCTAGGTAGCTAAGGATTTGAGTGACATTCAGAGAAATCAATGGATCGATCAGTCTAGTAGTAGTAACTGGGTGGGGATTGCAGCCTTAACAGACATACCAGAATTCGGCCATGTCGCTGGATGGGATCTGCTTGGAGAGTGATTCGTAGAAGATCCTCAGGGGCTCCCTCTGTGAATTCAGGAAAGCAAAATTCATTGCAAAAAGGGTTCCCACATCAGATGCTTGAACTAGAAGCATACAAGTATGATACTATGATGAAAGAAGAATTTGAGAGATAGGGAATTAGTAGAGTACCTCCTCTGGGGTTTCAAACTTCTGGCCAGTGAGGGAGAAGACCTTGGCGGCCTTGGCCTTGCCCCGGCCGCTAGCTGTAGTAGCAGCTTTCTTGGCGGTGCTTGTGGTGGTGGCTGTGGCGGCGGCAAGCTTGGCCCTGGAGGCGGCCAGCGATATGGATCTCCCACCTCCTCCGCCTCCTCCTCCTTTACCCTGCATGCACGGCAAGCCAAGCAAATCAAAAGAGAAGAGAGCGGATGAGATCAGATCAGACGGACATGGCAGGCATTGACGGTGCTGAAGCTGTGCACGATGATGAGAGGGAGGGAGCTTGGTGTCGCTGGCCTGACCCCGCAGCCAGTGCCGCGTGCTGCTCGATGAGGGCACCGACCTCGCTGCCGCCGTCGCGCGGAAGGGCGCTGACTTCTATGTCCTCGCCGGGATCAAGTGTGGCGCGATGGGGGACGGGGAGGAGATGGCGGCAGCGAGGAGATGGGGACGAGGGAGGAGTGCGACAGTGGTGGGTGGGGGTGGCGGCGGTGCCTCGATTCGTGTGAGAAGCTCCATCAATGGTGGGTGGCGGCGGCGATGTGTGGGTGGGAGGGCATGGTCGATGTGTGGGACGTGCACGCCGGATCTTGTCCAAGGGGAGGATGGAGCAGAGGGGAGGCCATCGGAGGAGGAGGGATCTGGATCGGGGAGAGGGGCGGCGGGGAAGGGGTCTGGATCGGGGAGAGGGGCGGCGAAGGAGGAAACTGGATCGCGGAGAGGGAGACGGCAGCGCTTGACCTAGGGTTTCACGGGAAGGAGGGGCTCGAGGGAGGAAGGGAGAGACGCTGGATCAGTAGGAGGCGAACGGCTCAGATCGAATACAGTGGGGTGATCCATGTGCTGCGTCCTGATTGGTTCGAAAATGAGCTATTAAAAATTACTCTTCTTAGTGTTAAAAACAAGGGAGGTTTGTGAGGCAGCTACCAAAAATATTTTGCAAAATGGCATCACTAAAATTTTCACTTAAGTTCGACCACCTTTCATGGATGATCATCAATTTGATTGCATTTCCGATCTTTCTAGGTATTTTGAACTACAGGTATCTTATAGTTTGCTATTTATTTTCTAAAAAAATCATTTTTAGATACAAAAGTAGTTATTTCATCATAGACAAACCAATAGTTTTGCATTATTAATCACCTAACTAAGAAGGGTCATGCAGGCAAATTTGATCACATTTTGAAATCGGCATAGGAAATACACAAAAAAATGAAAAACCTTCGCATTGTGTGATTATATGTCTATAAGGGTGCATATTGGAATGGCAAACAATGTTGCCTAAGGAAGTTTTCATTTTCTTTGGACGAAAAAACTATTTTCCATTTTTCGAGTGCCCAAAAGGAGGTTTTTTTTGTGAAGTACCTGCCAAATAATTGTTGCAAAATTGGACCAAATCAATTTTCTAAAATACTAGGACATACTTAATGCACAATTGACAAAATGGTTGGGTGTAAAAAGTTTTGATCCACCTCTCGTGAAAAAGACAAATTTCCGCCGATTCAGCTGGAAGCGGGTCAAATTTGAACTGCAGCTGCCTCATAGTTTGCTATTTATTTTTTACAAAAATCATTTATAGGTACAAAAGTATCTATTTAATTAGAGAAACACCAAAAAAATCCAAAATTCAACCATTAGCTAGGAACGGTCATTCCCGCCGTTTTGACCGCATTTTGAAACGGGCATAAAAAATTCAAAAAAAACATAACATTGTGAAACCTTCGCATTGTGTCATTATATGTGGCCAAGTTCCCAAGAAAAATAACAAACTTGTAATACAGAAATTATTTTTAAAAAGTGTTCTTAGAAACGAGCTATCACGTGTGGAGATCAGTGGCTTTCAAGCCAAATGATCAATCTTATGGCCACATTCATGGCATAGTTTGTTCAAATGATCTCATATTGTGCACAAGGGTGCATATTGGAATGGCAAACAATGTTGCCTAAGGGACTTTTTATTTTCTTTACACGGAAAATTCATTTTCCATTTTCTGAGTGCCCGAATTGAGTTCTTTTTGTGAAGGACCTACCATATATTTGTTGCAAAAATGGACCAAATCAATTTTCTAAAATATTAGGCCATATTTGATTCACAATTGACCAAATGGTTGAGTGTCAAAAGCCTTGATCCACCTCTGGTGAAAAAGACAAATTCCCGCCGATTCAGTAGGAAGCGGGTCAAATTTGAACTGCAGCTGCCTCATAGTTTGCTCTTTATTTTTTCAAAAAATCATTTCTAGATACATAAGTATCTATTTAATCAGAGAAACATCAAAAGTTTTCCAAGATTCAACCACTAGCTAGGAACGGTCAACCTGCCGTTTTGACCACATTTTGAAATGGGCATAAAAAAATAAAAAAAAATTGGGAAACCTTCGCATTGTGTCATTATATGTGACCAAGTTTCCAGGAAAAATAATAAACTTGTAATACGGTAATTATTTTCAAAAAGTGTTCTGAGAAATGAGCTATCATGCGTGAAGATTCAGGGCTTTCAAGCCAAATGATCAAACTTATGGCCACATTCATGGCATAGTTTGTTCAAATGATCTCATATTGTGCACAAGGGTGCATCTTGGAATTCAAAACAATGTTGGCTAAGGGAGTTTTCATTTTCTTTGCACGGAAAATTCATTTCCCATTTTTTGAATGCCCAAAATGACTTTTTTTTGTGAAGGAGCTACCATATATTTGTTGCAAAATTCGACCAAATATTTTTTATAAAATATTAGGCTATATTCAATGCATAATTGACAAAATGGTTTGGTGTCAAAAGTTTTGATCCACCACTTGTGAAAAAGACAAATTTCTGCCGATTCAGCAGGAAGCGGGTCAATTTTGAACTGCATCTACCTTATTGTTTGCTCTTTATTTTATTTTCCAAAAATCATTTATAGTTACATAAGTATCTATTTAATCATAAATACATGGTTTGGTGGCGATACGTCAAGGTTTGGATGTGGCCCAGGGCCCCAACTCCAAGGCGTGTAAACTCGCATGACCGCCGCGTGGTCACCGCGTGACCTTGGCGTTGACATGCGTTCTGGGAGGCCTAGGCATGTCTAGTGAGTTGGGCACTCCCAAATAGGTGCTAGGAAGAAAATTACAACAGAAGAATCTCACGAGGAGACTGACCTATGCTCAAAGATGAATTAGCAGCCAAGTGTTTGATTAGCGGTACGGGAAATGCACATGGCCAATGGGCGTGAGTTTTGGCTGAGGATGATCATCTACTAAGGAGAATGTCTTCACAAATTTTTAGCTCAAAAGGAGGATCCTAGGTGGTACTTGCTTTGCAAAGTACCACGCTGGACAAAAATATGAATGTTGAAGTTGGGCTCAAAATAATGAATGGATTGAGCTAAAATTTGGTGGAGGATGGTTATTTGGGCATAGGAAAGCATTATAGAAAATTGATACCATTTGGACATGCCAAAGTAGTACTTCCTTCACAATGCTCTTCTGTGGACATAAACTTGGGAAAACTAGTGAGAGAGACTGGATGAATGAAATGAGCTCCAAATTGGTGTAGGTAAGTTACTTAGGTATGGTCATGTGCTGGTAAATTTTCAGATCATTTGGGTAAGCATAGCTAGTACTTACTTCACAAAGCTTCTCTCGGGGTAGAAACTTTGGAAATTTCCTGAGAAAGATTTACTAGGAAAATTGAGCTGAAAATTATCATGTGGCAATGATTTGGGTATGGAAGAGCGCCCAAAAAGTTTGAGGGTAATAGGAGGGGTCTAGATAACACTTGCTTTGTAACGTGCCAATCTGGCCATAAAATATAAATTGAACCTGGGCTCACATAGATGATTTGACTGAGCTGCAATTTGGAGGAGGGTGATAATTTGGGCAAGGAACTGTATAAATTTCATGTCATTTCGATATATAAAAAAGGTACTTCCTTCACAATGCTTCTAGGTGGACAAAAACTTTGGAAATTTGCCGAGGAAGATTTTCTAGGCAAATGGAGCTGAATTTTGTCATGCGGTAATGATTTGGATAGGAAAGAGTGCCCAAAAATTCCAAGGGCAATCAAGAATATATAAATAGCACTTCCTTCATAAAGTGTTGTTGCGAACATAATAGGAAAATGAATATTGTTGAATTAGTTTTGAACTAGGCAAGGAAGGATTTTTACATATTTGATGAAGATATGACCCAAAGAATTTATGAGATTTTTTTTGGGAATTTTGCGAATGACAGAAATATAGATTGCTTCACAACCTAGGGGAAAAATTGGCACATGGACATGACACATAGGCAAAACTGATGAGGTGGCGCCAAGTCATACCAATCCACCACAACTTACAAGGTTATGACCATCTATATTGGTCATGATCAGCTAGAAATAAGGCAGCGGACTAGTGTTGTCTGCTTTATGACCATTTCGTGTAAGGAAATTACGACCTTTCTGGCCAAAATGGTCGCAATGGTTTAGGGTTTGGAGCCCCCCGAATAGCTTTTGACCAATTGGTCTCAAATGGTCATAGTTTTATGACCAATTCTTCCAGGGTCACTGACAGAAGGTCACTAGTTGCCATATTTCTTGTAGTGTCAACAAAGTTTTGTACAATGCAGATCCGAACATTAATGACGTAAAGTACTTGGATACATAGAGTCATTACACATAATTTGTGATTTTACTATGGATATCAATCATTAATTCGGCCACCCGTGCCCGCATTAAGGCTCGGGGGCTACTGGGCTTTGGGCTTATTTACAAATATTAAAGGGGCACATCAATCCCTTGATCTGGTGTTGCCACCCGACCAGTGTCTCGGGGGCTACTGCATTGCCTGTCCAATGCAAAAAAAATTAAGTGTAATACAGTTTCCGAGGAGATTTTGATCCTCAGGTTGGTCGGCCGCACCCAACCTGAGTCTCGAGGACTGAGCACGCTGCTTTTTGTGTCCCGAAGTATTCTGCCGAGCTAGGACTTGATCCTCAGACCGATTTTGCAAATCAACCCGAGTCTCAGCGGCTACTGGGATCAGCGGTATTATGTCATCCTTCATGTGCATCTCGGGTTTTAGACCGATACCCACCTTGAGGGATACTGGCTATATATCTCGACAGAGAATAAATTGCACCAATCAAAAATATTGACAAAAATCGGCCCACATTCGGGGTGGTGCACCACCTCGGAAGCAGTCCGGCATAAAGCTCGGACGCTAGTGGCTGGCTCCATAGAGGGCATTTCCGGCATTAAGCTCGGCTAAACTCCTTCAAACATCTTTGAACCAAGGTGATTTACGACACCTCGGATACAGTCCGGCGTTGGAGCTCGGATACAGTCCGGCGTTGGAGCTCGGATATAGTCCGGCGTTGGAGCTCGGATACATAGTCCGGCATTGGAGCTCGGATACATTTCGGTGTTAGAGCTGGGAAGCGGTCCGGCGTTGGTGCTCGGCTGCAAAAGATACCTCGAATGCAGTCCGACGTTGGAGCTCGGACGCAAGAGGACACTGCCTCCCAGGAACAACTTCAAACCCGAGGTGTGTCATAAAAATAACAAGGCATTGATAAAGGCCGGAAACTTAAAGGGGCTCCTCGGATACCCGACGTGTAAACCTGTCAAATGCATTTCGGCGATCCTCATGATTGAAGATGAGAAGATTTGTTGAACCAGTTTTCAAGACCGACGACCGAAGATGAAGAATGGTTCGGAAGAATTGAGGAGTGTCCCTAACTTGAAGACCGGTCCAGGGGGCTACTGACGGTGTCCTGGACTAGGGGGTACTCACCACGTCATCTCCCGATCTGTTAGATTGGGCCGAAGACCCCCATGGTCGTATAATCATGGGCCAGTTCGGACAGCTGCCGCATACAAGGAAGATTCCACAAGACTTGGCGATCAAGACAAGGACTCCTCCCCACCGGCGTATTCGGCTAGGACTCTTGTTATCCTAGGACTCTGGTGCATTATATAAACTGAGGCCAGGCTAGTCGATAGATATATACAACAACCACAACATACAATCATACCATAGGCTAGCTTCTAGGGTTTAGCCTCTCTGATCTCGTGGTAGATCTACTCTTGTACTACCCATATCATCAATATTAATCAAGCAGGACGTAGGGTTTTACCTCCATCAAGAGGGCCCGAACCTGGGTAAAACATTGTGTCCCCTGCCTCCTGTTACCATCCGGCCTAGACGCACAGTTCGGGACCCCCTACCCGAGATCCGCCGGTTTTGACACCGACAGTCCTCTTCCTTCGGGGACCTTCTCCCGGAGATGATGGAAAGCGAGACGCCTCCACCGGTCTCCTCGCCCAATAGGGCGGGTGTCGTCGCGGAGGGTCTCCGCCGATCAACAAGTGGTGCAAGGGATGACGAAGACACTACCCGAAGGTGATACTTCGGTGGCCCAGGGTCCGGGGACCAACAATGGAGGTCCCGAGCAGTCCAGTCTACAGCCGGATATGAATAGACAGATTCCTTCAAAGGGAGGCCGTACTCCTTCAGCAGCTTCCGGAGACCCAGATGCGCCGGATATATTGACGAACATGCTGCGGCAGGCGTCCATCTCAGAGGAACATCGTACCTTAATGGGCACAGTGGTTGAGAAGGTCCTGTCCGTGAAAAGCGGATTGAATGAGGCCTTCGCGAGCCTGCTAAGAGGCTTCGAGGTTTGTGCCATATTATGTTCGATTGTGTTTTATTCAAAAAATACACCTGTGTATAGATAGTAGCCCCTAAGACTCTGATTGGCTTCCCGAGGAAGGCGATTAGAGGATCAAAAGAGATGCCTAGGAAATAATCTGATTAATTGGAACACAGGCTGTGACCTCCCCAGTAACTACTCGGACTACAGAAGTTGCGGATTTGCAACATAAGATTGATGAGGCAGATAATGATATCGCGCTTATCAACAGGCGACTTGACGAGGCACAAGGTATGTTTTTGGGGGAGTCATACTATGCACGTGTTTACGATATAAGCATGATGCGAAGAATTGTGTAATAAGATGTATATATCTGTAGATGGTGCTGCCGCAGTCGAGATCCTTCGTGCTGAGCTAGCCCGGGCCAAGGAGCAGGCTCGGATTAGTAATGCGGCTGCCGAAAAGGCATCTGCCGAGTTAAAGGCCGAATAGGCTGCTCGGCACCAATACGAAGAGAAAGTATCCTTGATGACGCTTGAACTAAAGGAGGTTGCTAGCCGCTGTGGATTTCTCGAGAGGGATAATAAAGCCAAAACGGCTAATCTTGACAAGGCCTTACAAGAGGCAAGAGAAGCCCGGTCCGAATCTAGAGCGGCCCGGGAGGAGATGCGGCAAGCTGGGGAGATCACGGCTGGTAAGCCCTTTTTATTACAAACTAAGTTCGGCGATCCGAATTATGCCCCGCTTAATCAAGTGTGGAGTTCTCCAGATGCTTTATTAGATTTGCTGAAGAGTGCTTCTGATGCGGCGCAGTTTTACCAAGCGCGAGAGGGGTATGCAACGGAGAAGCTTTTCTGGTCGGAATTTGGTGCGTCAAAGCGCCCACTGTTGCTAAACAAACAGATGACCCAATGGGCAGAACTGCACCGGATATCTGGTGCTGCCATGAAAGACGTCGTAGTCCGGCTGTGCCCGACCGAGCTAATTCCGGATAGTTATTTTGGTTTGGTGTGGCGGCTTCCTGACACGGTGCCGCGTATCGACGCCGTTAAGCGATCAACGTTCATTGAAGGTGCATGGATGGCCTTTGCCCGTGTGAAAACATACTGGACGAAGATGAAGGCCGTCGATGTTGCAACGAAGAGTCCACCCAAGGGTAAATACCATCACGCACCAGGGCATTATTTTGAAGATGTCTTAGAGGCTGCCCGGTTGATAGAGGGTCAGTGCTCGAAAGATGTGATATTCGAGTGAGATGTATTGACATTGTATGAAATAATAAAGTTTATTTTGCTTAAAAGCTTTGAATCCTCCTGTGCGACCGTTTTTTACATAATCTGAAATATTTCTACTCGTCGGCTTAAGCCCCCTCATAGGAAATACGGGGGTGTTCGGAAAAGCAACTGATTACTCTTAACCCAACGTCTTGATCCAAAAAGGAGGTGTCAATGCGGTGAACTAGGCAATCAGACTATAGGGCGTTAACACTTTCACTTAGCCATAGGAGTTTTATGGTGGATCTACGATATAAACCCCGTTATGTACGCGGTTATCCCAATGCGGTGCGTTACATGTATGACCCAAAAGAAGTGTTAGGGATCGTAGCAGAAATTCAAAATTTTCTACGCATCACCAAGATCAATCTATGGAGTAATCTAGCAACAAGGGGAAGGAGAGTGCATCTACATACCCTTGTAGATCGCTAAGCGGAAGCGTTGCAAGAACACGGATGAAGGAGTCGTACTCGCAGCGATTCAGATCGCGGTTGATTCCGATCTAAGCGCCGAACAACGGTGCCTCCGCGTTCAACACATGTGCAGCCCGGTGACGTCTCCCACGCCTTGATCCAGCAAGGGGAGAAGGAGAGGTTGGGGAATACTCCGTCCAGCAGCAGCACGACAGCGTGGTGGTGGTGGAGGAGCGTGGGACTCCAGCAGGGCTTCGCCAAGCACTATGAGAGACAAGGAGGGAGAGAGGTAGGGCTGCGCCAAGAGAGAGATCAAATCGTATGTTGGGCATCCCCCATACCTCAAGTATATATAGGGGGAGGGGAGGGGAGGGGGCTGCGCCCCCTCTAGGGTTCCCACCCCAAGGGGTGCGGCAGCCCCAGATCCCATCTAGGGTGGCGGCCACAAGGGGGAGAGGGGGAGGCGCACCTGGGGTGGGCCTTAGGGCCCATCTGCCGTAGGGTTTGCCCCCTTCCCTCTTGGAGGCGCCTTGGGCCTTGGTGGGAGGCGCCCCAGCCCACCTAGGGGCTGGTCCCTTCCCACTATTGGCCCATGTAGGCCTCCGGGGCTGGTGGCCCCTCCCGGTGGACCCCCGGGACCCTCCCGGTGGTCTTGGTACGTTACCGATAGCACCCGAAACTTTTCCGGTGACCAAAACAGGACTTCCCATATATAAATCTTTACCTCCGGACCATTCCGGAACTCCTCGTGATGTCTGGGATCTCATCCGGGACTCCGAACAACATTCGGTAACCGCGTACATACTGTCCCTATAACCCTACCGTCATCGAACCTTAAGTGTGTAGACCCTACGGGCTCGGGAGTCATGCAGACATGGCCGAGACAACTCTCTGGTCAATAACCAACAGCAGGATCTGGATACCCATGTTGGTTCCCACATGATCCACGATGATCTCATCGGATGAACTACAATGTCAAGGATTCAATCAATCCCGTATACAATTCCCTTTGTCTATCGGTACGATACTTGCCCAAGATTCGATCGTCGGTATCCCGATACCTTGTTCAATCTCGTTACCGGCAAGTCTCTTTACTCTTTTCGTAACACATCATCCCGTGATCAACTCCTTGGTCACATTGTGCACATTATGATGATGTCCTACCGAGTGGGCCCAGAGATACCTCTCCGTTACACGGAGTGACAAATCCCAGTCTCGATTCGTGCCAACCCAACAGACGCTTTCAGAGATACCCGTAGTGCACCTTTATAGCCACCTAGTTACATTGTAACGTTTGGAACACCCAAAGCACTCCTACGGTATCCGGGAGTTGCACAATCTCATGGTCTAAAGAAATGATACTTGACATTAGAAAAGCTTTAGCATACGAACTACGCGATCTTGTGCTAGGCTTAGGATTGGGTCTTGTCCATCACATCATTCTCCTAATGATGTGATCCCGTTATCAACGACATCCAATGTCCATGGTTAGGAAACCATAACCATCTATTGATCAACGAGCTAGTCAACTAGAGGCTTACTAGGGACATGGTGTTGTCTATGTATCCACACATGTATCTGAGTTTCCTATCAATACAATTCTAGCATGGATAATAAACGATTATCATGAACAATGAAATATATAATAATAACTAATTTATTATTGCCTCTAGGGCATATTTCCAATAGTCTCCCACTTGCACTAGAGTCAATAATCTAGTTCACATCGCCATGTGATTAACACTCACAGGTCACATCACCATGTGACCAACATCCAAAGAGTTTACTAGACTCAATAATCTAGTTCACATCACTATGTGATTAACACTCAATGAGTTCTGGGTTTGATCATGTTATGCTTGTGAGAGAGGTTGTAGTCAACGGGTCTACAATATTCAGATCCCTATGTATTTTGCAAAACTTTATGTCATATCGTAGAGGCTGCTACCACGTTCCACTTGGAGCTATTCCAAATTGTTGCTCCATTATACGTATCCGATATCTCTACTTAGAGCTATCCAGAAAGGTGTTAATCTTGCATCGACGTAACTCTTTATGTCGAACTCTTTATCACCTCCATAAGCGAGAAACGTTTCCTTATTCCTCTAAGGATAGTTTTGACTGCTATCTGGTGATCCACTCCTAGATCACCGTTGCACCCTCTTGCCAGACATGTGGCAAGGCACACATCAGGTGCGGTACTCAGCATGGCATACCGTACAGAGCCTATGACAAAAGCATAGTGGACGACCTTCGTCCTTCCTCTTTCT
Source organism: Triticum aestivum (assembly GCF_018294505.1). Classification (NCBI taxonomy): domain Eukaryota; kingdom Viridiplantae; phylum Streptophyta; class Magnoliopsida; order Poales; family Poaceae; genus Triticum; species Triticum aestivum. Next base: position 102,780,383 of record NC_057809.1, read on the forward strand.
TCTGTCGTGGTCAAGCTTTGAGTCTTACTCAACTTCACACCTTACAACTCAGGTAAGAATCCCTTCTTTGACTGATCTATTTTGAACTCCTTAAAAATCATGTCAAGGTGTGTGTTCTTTGAAAGTATCATCAGGCGTCTTGATCTATCTCTATAGATCTTGATACCCAATATGTAAGCAGCTTTATCCAGGTCTTCCTTTGAAAATCACTCGTCAAACAACCGTTTATGCTTTCCAGAAATTCTACATTATTTCGGATCAACAATATGTCATCCACATATACTTATCATAAATGTTGTAGTGCTCCCACTCACTTTCTTGTAAATACAAGTTTCTAGCAAACATTGTATAAACCTAAAAGCTTTGATCACTCCATCAAAGCATATATTCCGACTCCGAGATGCTTGCTCTAGTCCATAGAAGGATTGCTCGAGCCAGCATACCTTTTAGCATCCTTAGGATCGACAAAACCTTTTATTGTATCACATACAACCTTTTCTTACGAAAACTGGTAAGAAAACTTGTTTTGACATCCATCTGTCACATTTCATAATCGAAAAATACAACTAATGCTAACATGATTCCGACGGACTTAAACATCGCTACGGGTGAGAAAATCTCATCGTAGTCAACTCCTTGAACTTGTGAAAAGACTCTTTGCCACAAGTCGAGCTTCATAGACGGTAACATTACCATCCACGTCCGTCTTCTTCTTAAAGATCCATTTATCTCAATGACTTGCCGATCATTGGGCAAGTCCACCAAAGTCCATACTTTGTTCTGATACATGGATCCTATCTCGGATTTCATGGCTTCTAACCATTTGTCGGAATACGAGCCCACCATCGCTTCTCCATAGCTCGCAGGTTCATTGTTGTCTAACAACATGATATCTAAGACATGATTACCGTACCACTTAGGAGTAGTACATATCCTTGTCGACCTACGAGGTTCGATAGCAACTTGATCCGAAGCTTCATGATCACTATCATTAACTTCCTCTTCAACAGACGTAGGCGCCACAGAAAACATCTTTCTGTGTTGCATCACTCTCTGGTTGAAGTAAAGGTTTGACAACCTCATCAAGTTCTATCTTCCTCCCACTCAATTCTTTCGAGAGAAACTCCCTTTCTTAGTGACAAACAATTTTCCCTCGGATCTGAGGTAGAAGGTATACCCAAACGTTACCTTTGGGTATCCTATGAAGATGTATTTGTCCATTTTTGGGTTCGAGCCTTTCCGGCTGAAGCCTTAAGTATCGCAGCCCCAAACATTAAGAAACAACAACTTTGGTTTCTTGCCAAACCAATGTTCATACGACATCATCTCAACGGACTTATATGGTGTCCTATCTAAAGTGAATGCAGCTGTCTCTAATGCATAACCTCAAAATAATAGCGGTAGATCGGTAAGAGACATCATAGATCACACCATATCTCATAAGGTTCGATTATGACGTCCGGACACACCATTACGCTGTGGTGTTCCAGGTGGCTTCAACTGTGAAACAATTCCATAATGTCTTAAGTGATTGCCAAACTCCTTTGATCAGATCGTAGGAACATGATCTTCTTGTTATGATGATTCTTAACTTCACTCTGAAATCGCTTGAACTTTTCAAACGTTTCAGACTTTTGCTTCATTAAGTAAATATACCTATATCTACTCAAATCGTCAGTGAAGATGAGAAAATAGCGATATCCACCGCACGCTTCAATTCTCATTGGATCACACGCATCAGCATGTATGATTTCCAACAAGTCACTTGCCCGTTTTATTTTACCTGAAAACGGGGTCTTAGTCATCCTGCCCATGAGGCATGGCTCGCATGTGTCAAGCGATTCAAAATCAAGTGACTCCAAACATCCATCGACATGGAGTTTCTTCATGCATCTTACGCCAATATGACCTAAGCGGCAGTGCCACAAGAAAGTGGTACTATCATTATTAACTCTACATCTTTTGGCGTGAACATGTGTATTACCACGACTGAGATTCAATGAACCATTCACATAGGGTGCATTACCATGAAAGGTATTATTCATGTAAACATAATAACCATTATTCTCTAACTTAAATGAATAACCGTATTGCAATGAACATGATCTAATCATATTCATGCTCAACGTAGACACCTGATAACATTTATCTAGGTTCAATACTAATCCCGAAGGCAGATGGAGCGTGCGATGGTGATCTCATCAACTTTGGAAACACTTCCAACACACATCGTCACCTCGCCCTTAGCCAGTCTCCATTTAGTCCGTAGCTTTTGCTTCAAGTCACCAATAATAGCAACTGAACCGGTATCCAATACCCAGGTGCTACCAGGAGTACTAGTGAGGTACACATTAATAACACGTATATACTTTGTTGAAGTTGCCAGCCTTCTTATCTACCATGCATTTGGGGTAATTCCGCTACCAGTGACCGTTCCCCTTACAATAGAAGCACTTAGTCTCGGGTTTGGGTTCAACCTTGGGTTCCTTCACTGGAGCGGCAACTGGTTTGCCATCCATGAAGTTTCCCTTCTAGCCCTTGCCCTTCTTGAAACCAGTGGTCTTGTTAAACCATCAACACTTGATGCTCCTTCTTGATTTCTACCTTTTGCGGTCTTAAGCACCGCGAACAGCTCCGGGATCAACTCCATCCCTTGCATGTCATAGTTCATCACGAAGATCTAGTAGCTTAGTGATAGTGGCTAGAGAACTCTATCAATCACTATCTTATCTGGAAGTTTAACTCCCACTTGATTTAAGTGATTGTAGCACCCAGACATTCTGAGCACATGCTCACTAGCTGAGCTATTCTCCTCCATCTTGTTGGCAAAAGAACTTGTCATAGGTCTCAGACCTCTCAACACGGGCATGAGCCTGAAATCCCAATTTCAGCTCTTGGAACATCTCATATGTCTTATGGCGTTCAAAACGTCATTGGAATCCCGATTCTAAGCCGTAAAGTATGGTGCACTAAACTATCAAGTAGTCATCAGGATGTGTCTGTCAGGTGTTCACAACATCCATAGACGACGTTGTAGGGGTTTGCACATCGAGCAGTGCATCAAAGACGTAAGCCTTTTGTGTAGCAGTGAGGACACTCCTCGGACTACGGACCCAGTCCGCATCATTGCTTACAATATCTTTCAACTTGGTCTTTCTCTAGGAACGTATTGAAACAGGGAGCTACAATGTGAGCTATTTATCTACAACATATTTGCAAAGACAATTTAGACTATGTTCATGATAATTAAGTTCATCTAATCAAATTATTTAATGAACTCCCACTCAGATAGACATCCCTCTAGTCATCTAAGTGAAACATGATCCGAGTCAACTAGGCCGTGTCCGATCATCACGTGAGACGGACTAGTCAACATCGGTGAACATCTTCATGTTGATCGTATCTTCTATACGACTCATGCTCGACCTTTCGGTCTTCCGTGTTCCGAGGCCATGTCTGTACATGCTAGGCTCGTCAAGTCAACCTAAGTGTATTGCGTGTGTAAATCTGGCTTACACCCGTTGTATTCGAACGTTAGAATCTATCACACCCGATCATCACGTGGTGCTTCGAAACAACGAACCTTCGCAACGGTGCACAGTTAGGGGGAACACTTTCTTGAAATTATTGCGAGGGATCATCTTATTTAAGCTACCGTCGTTCTAAGCAAATAAGATGTAAAACATGATAAACATCACATGCAATCAAATAGTGACATGATATGGCCAATATCATTTTGCTCCTTTTGATCTCCATCTTCGGGGCTCCATGATCATCGTTGTCACCGGCATGACACCATGATCTCCATCATCATGATCTCCATCATCGTGTCTTCTTGAAGTTGTCTCGTCATCTATTACTTCTACTACTATGGCTAACGCTTTAGCAATAAAGTAAAGTAATTACATGACGTTTAAGTTGACACGCAGGTCATAAATAAATTAAGACAACTCCTATGGCTCCTGCCGGTTGTCATACTCATCGACATGCAAGTCGTGATTCCTATTACAAGAACATGATCAATCTCATACATCACATATATCATTCATCACATCCTTTTGGCCATATCACATCACACGGCATATGCTGCAAAAACAAGTTAGACGTCCTCTAATTCTTTTTGCAAGTTTTTACGTGGCTGCTATAGGTTTCTAGCAAGAACGTTTCTTACCTACGCCAAAACCACAACGTGATATGCCAATTTCTATTTACCCTTCATAAGGACCCTTTTCATCGAATCCGATCCGACTAAAGTGGGAGAGACAGACACCCGCTAGCCACCTTATGCAACTAGTGCATGTCAGTCGGTGGAACCAGTCTCACATAAGCGTACGTGTAAGGTCGGTCCGGGCCGCTTCATCCCACGATGCCGCCGAATCAAGATAAGACTAGTAATGGCAAGTAAATTGACAAAATGGACGCCCACAACAACTTGTGTTCTACTCGTGCATAGAAACTACGCATAGACCTAGCTCATGATGCCACTGTTGGGGATCGTAGCAGAAATTCAAAATTTTCTACGCATCACCAAGATCAATCTATGGAGTAATCTAGCAACGAGGGGAAGGAGAGTGCATCTACATACCCTTGTAGATCGCTAAGCGGAAGCGTTGCAAGAACGTGGATGAAGGAGTCGTACTCGCAGGGTTGATTCCGATCTAAGCGCCGAACAATGGCGCCTCCACGTTCAACACACGTGCAGCCCGGTGACGTCTCCCATGCCTTGATCCAGCAAGGGGAGAAGGAAAGGTTGGGGAAGACTCCGTCCAACAGCAGCACGATGGCGTGGTGGTGGTGGAGGAGCGCGGGACTCCAGCAGGGCTTCGCCAAGCACTACGAGAGACGAGGAGGGAGAGAGGTAGGGCTGCGCCAAGAGAGAGATCAAATCGTATGTTGGGCAGCCCCCATAGCTCAAGTATATATAGGGGGAGGGGAGGGGGCTGCGCCCCCTCTAGGGTTCCCACCCCAAGGGGTGCGGCAGCCCCAGATCCCATCTAGGGTGGCGGCCACAAGGGGGAGAGGGGGAGGCGCACCTGGGGTGGGCCTTAGGGCCCATCCGCCCTAGGGTTTGCCCCCTTCCCCTCTTGGAGGCGCCTTGGGCCTTGGTGGGAGGCTCCCCAGCCCACCTAGGGGCTGGTCCCTTCCCACTATTGGCCCATGTAGGCCTCCGGGGCTGGTGGCCCCTCCTGGTGGACCCCCGGGACCCTCCCGGTGGTCTCGGTACGTCACCGATAGCACCCGAAACTTTTCCGGTGACCAAAATGGGACTTCCCATATATAAATCTTCACCTCCGGACCATTCCGGAACTCCTCGTGACGTCCGAGATCTCATCCGGGACTCCGAACAATATTTGGTAACCGCGTACATATTTTCCTTATAACCCTATAGCGTCATCGAACCTTAAGTGTGTAGACCCTACGGGCTGGGGAGTCATACAGACATGGCCGAGACAACTCTCCGGTCAATAACCAACAGCGGGATCTGGATACCCATGTTGGTTCCCACATGCTCCACGATGATCTCATCGGATGAACCACGATGTCAAGGATTCAATCAATCCCGTATACAATTCCCTTTGTCTATCGGTACGATACTTGCCCGAGATTCGATCGTCGGTATCCCGATACCTTGTTCAATCTCGTTACCGGCAAGTCTCTTTACTCATTCCGTAACACATCATCCCATGATCAACTCCTTGGTCACATTGTGCACATCATGATGATTTCCTGCCGAGTGGGCCCAGAGATACCTCTCCGTTACACGGAGTGACAAATCCCAGTCTCGATTCATGCCAACCCAACAGACGCTTTCGGAGATACCCGTAGTGCACCTTTATAGCCACCCAGTTACGTTGTGACGTTTGGTACACCCAAAGCACTCCTACTATATCCGGGAGTTGCACAATCTCATGGTCTAAGGAAATGATACTTGACACTAGAAAAGCTTTAGCATATGAACTACACGATCTCGTGCTAGGCTTAGGATTGGGTCTTGTCCATCACATCATTCTCCTAATGATGTGATCCCGTTATCAACGACATCCAATGTCCATGGTCAGGAAACCGTAACCATCTATTGATCAACGAGCTAGTCAACTAGAGGCTTACTAGGGACATGGTGTTGTCTATGTATCCACACATGTATCTGAGTTTCCTATCAATACAATTCTAGCATGGATAATAAACGATTATCATGAACAATGAAATATAATAATAACTAATTTATTATTGCCTCTAGGGCATATTTCCGACAAGAAGGCCCTTCATGTAATACGAGGGAATCGCAAAAGACCCCGTTAAGTCGTCGAGCAGTTGACCAGCTCTCGCCGCATCATGACAGTCAGCTTTCAGCTTTCTCTACTGAGGTGTTTGACCAGATGAATCGGAAACACAATCGTAGTAGTTCTCCCTTTACTACCCTAGCTGATAGAGCGGAACGTAAGGTAGCAAGCACAGGAGACGGGCAACTCAACTATTGACCCAAGACATGATTCGGAGCTGATGCATATAAGGCCGAACTCGCGGCGCCGAAGTATGCTATGAAGTTGTTCGGATTTTGTTGGCAACTCATTTTTTTCCTATGTCAAGCCCCTGGCAAGATATGCCGGGGTGGGTGGGTGAAACAACCAAAAGGAGCAAAATTTGGTTCTTTATAGAAAAGTGAATACCGGATATGGAGTATATTCACTAGAACCTAAGTGACATGCCAACCATCATTTTATAGATAATAACGCCACAACCCCGGCTATTTGACATGCCAGGGGTTGGCGGCTGAGGAAACGGGCACTTTACAGGCTCGAAAAATAGAGAGTGTGGTCTACAAAAAGTTATTTTGGATCTCCTATCGCACATCTGCGCCGCCCTTCCTCGGTGGATGGGCTCCTTAACAGGAGTAGCCTTGGGGTGAATTTATGAACTTGACTCTAATACAGTCCATGAGATGACCAGCCTTTGCCCTACTTGTGGCAAAGGATGATGGAAAAATAAAGAGTAATTTAGAAAAGGGAAAAAGGAAGTAGTTTAAGGGAGTACTTGTAGACCCGTCCGTGTTGTGCTTCCGCCGATGCCCAGGCTATTTGAAGTGCATAGTTATGTATGCGCGGTACAGATTTCGCAAGTATATGAGGCGGACGGCGGAAGCCGAACTACTAGTCCTGCTCCAAACTTGGTCGATCATGTTGAATGGAGACCGGTGGCTTAATGGCCAACAAGGTATGCGGTTTAATGAGACCGCTTTTTACTTCGGCTGAGGTCGCCGTAGTGTGATCCTCAGTCCGGAGGGAGTGTTTCTCCTGCTCCCCTGTAGAGTTGTGGGTCACGTATATCATGTTCACTGTTTTCACTTCGGGGGGAAATTGCTTCTGACCCCCGGTATTGAAGGAAATATGCCCTAGAGGCACTAATAAAGTTATTAGTTATTTCCTTATTTCATGATAAATGTTTCTTATTCATGCTAGAATTGTATTAACCGGAAACATAATACATGTGTGAATACATAGACAAACATAGTGTCACTACTATGCATCTACTTGACTAGCTCTTTAATCAAAGATGGTTAAGTTTCCTAACCATAGACATGAGTTATCACTTGATTAACGGGAACACATCATTAGGAGAATGATGTGAATGACTTGACCCATTCCATTAGCTTAGCACTTAATCGTTTAGTATGTTGCTATTGCTTTCTCCATGACTTATACATGTTCCTATGACTATGAGATTATGCAACTTCCGTTCACTGGAGGAACACTTTGTGTGCTACCAAACATCACAACATAACTGGGTGATTATAAAGGTGCTCTATAGGTGTCTCCGAAGGTACTTGTTGAGTTGGCGTATTTCGAGATTAGGATTTGTCACTCCGATCGTCGGAGAGGTATCTCTGGGCCCACTCGGTAATACACATCACTATAAGCCTTGCAAGCATTGTAAATAATGAGTTAGTTGCGGGATGATGTATTACGGAACGAGTAAAGAGACTTGCCGGTAACGAGATTGAACTAGGTATTGAGATACCGACGATCGAATCTCGGGCAAAGTAACATACCGATGACAAAGGGAACAATGTATGTTGTTATGCGGTTTGACCGATAAAGATCTTCGTAGAATATGTAGGAGCCAATATGACCATCTAGGTTCTGCTATTGGTTATTGACCGGAGACGTGTCTCGGTCATGTCTACATAGTTCTTGAACCCGTAGGGTCCGCATGCTTAACGTTCGGTGACGATTAGTATTAAGAGTTTATGTGTTTTGATGTACCGAAGGTAGCTCGGAGTCCCGGATGAGATCGGGGACATGACGAGGAGTCTCGAAATGGTCGAGACGTAAACATCGATATATTGGACGACTATATTCGGACATCGGAAAGGTTCCGAGTGATTCAGGTATTTTTCGGAGTACCGGAGAGTTACGGGAATTCGCCGGGGAGTATATGGGCCTTATTGGGCTTTAGGGGAAAGAGAGAGGAGAGGCTGCGCCTCCCCAATGCTTAGTCCGAATTGGACTAGGGGGAGGGGCAGCGCCCCCTCCTTCCTTCTCTTCTTTTTTCCCTTTCCTTCTCTCCTACTCCTACTACTTGGAAGGGCTCCTAGTTCTACTAGGAAACGGGGAATCCTACTCCCGGTGGGAGTAGGACTCCCCTAGGGCGCGCCATAGAGACAGCCAGCCCTCCCCCTCCTCCACTCATTTATATACGGTGAGGGGGGCACCCCTTGGAGACACAACAATTGATTATTGATCTTTTAGCGGTGTGTGGTGCCCCCCTCCACCATAATCCACCTCGGTAATATTGTAGCGGTGCTTAGGCGAAGCCCTGCATCGATAGCATCATCATCACCGTCACCACGCCGTCGTGCTGACGAAACTCTCCCTCGAAGTTCTGCTAGATCAGATTTCGTGGGACGTCATCGAGTTGAACGTGTGCTAAACTCGGTGGTGCCGTCCGTTCGGTACTTGGGTCGGTCGGATCGTGAAGACGTATGACTACATCAACCGTGTTGTGCTAAACGCTTCCGCATTCGGTCTACGATGGTACGTGGACACACTCTCCCCTCTCATTGCTATGCATCACCATGATCCTTTGTGTGCGTAGGAATTTATTTGAAATTACTACGTTCCCCAACAGTGGCATCAAAGCTAGGTTTATGTGTAGATGGTATATGCACGAGTAGAACACAAGTGAGTTGTGGGCGATACAAGTCATACTGCTTACCAGCATGTCATACTTTGGTTCGGCGGTATTGTTGGATGTAGCGGCCCGGACCGACATTACGCGTACGCTTACGCGAGACTGGTTCTACCGACGTGCTTTGCACACAGGTGGCTGGCGGGTGTCAGTTTCTCCAACTTTAGTTGAACCGAGTGTGGCTACGCCCGGTCCTTGTGAAGGTTAAAACAGCACTAACTTGATGAACTATCATTGTGGTTTTGATGCGTAGGTAAGAACGGTTCTTGCTCAGCCCGTAGCAGCCACGTAAAACTTGCAACAACAAAGTAGAGCACGTCTAACTTGTTTTTGAAGGACATGTTGTGATGTGATATGGTCAAGACGTGATGAAATATAAATTATTGTATGAGATGATCATGTTTTGTTAAAGTTATCGCCTACTGGCAGGAGCCTTATGGTTGTCTCTTTATTTGCATAAGATGCAAGTGCTATGTAATTGTTTTACTTTATCGCTATGCGATAGCAATAGTTGCAAAAGCAATAGCTGGTGAGACGACCATGTGACGACATGTTGATAAAATATCAAGATGATGGATATCATAGTGTCATGCCGGTAACAATGGAGATCATGACAGTACTTTGGAGATGGAGATCAAAAGCACAAGATGATGATGGCCATATCATGTCACATATTATGATTGCATGTGATGTTTATCTTTTATACATCTTATTTTGCTTAGTTCGGTGGTAGCTTTATAAGATGATCCCTTAATAAATTTCAAGGTAAAAGTGTTCTCCCTGAGTATGCACCATTGCCAAAGTTCGTCGTGCCGAGACACCACGTGATGATCGGGTGTGATAAGCTCAACGTTCATCTACAACGGGTGTAAGAAAGTTTTACACACGCAGAATACTCAGGTTAAACTTGACGAGCCTAGCATATGCAGATATGGCCTCGGAACACTGAGACCGAAAGGTCGAGCGTGAATCATATAGTAGATATGATCAACATAGTGATGTTCACCATTGAAAACTACTCCATCTCACGTGATGATCGGACATGGTTTAGTTGATTTGGATCACGTGATCACTTAGATGATTAGAGGGATGTCTATCTAAGTGGGAGTTCTTAAGTAATATGATTAATTGAACTTTAATTTATCATGAACTTAGTCCTGGTAGTATTAGCATATCTATGTTGTAGATCAATAGCTCGCGTTTAGCTCCCCTGTTTTATTTTTGATATGTTCCTAGAGAAAAATAAGTTGAAAGATGTTAGTAGCAAAGATGCGGACTAGCTCCGTGATCTGAGGATTATCCTCATTGCTGCACAGAAGTATTATGTCCTTGATGCACCGCTAGGTGACAGAACTATTGCAGGAGCAGATGCAGACGTTTTGAACGTTTTGACAAAAGCTCGGTATGATAACTACTTGATAGTTTAGTGCACCATGCTTTACGGCTTAGAACCGGGACTTCAAAAATGTTTTGAACGCCACGGAGCATATAAGATGTTCCAAGAGTTGAAATTGGTATTTCATACTCATGCCCGTGTCGAGAGGTATGAGACCTCTGACATTACTTTGCCTACAAGATGGAGGAGAATAGCTCAACCAGTAAGCATGTGCTCAGATTGTCTGAGTACTACAATCACTTGAATCAAGTGGGAGTTAATCTTCCAGATAAGATAGTGATTGACAGAGTTCTCTAGTCACTATCACCAAGTTGCTAGAACTTCGTGATGAACTATAATATGCAAGGGATAACGGAAACGATTCCCAAGCTCTTCGTGATGCTGAAATCGACGAAGGTAGAAATCAAGAAAAGCATCAAGTGTTGATGGTTAACAAGACCACTAGTTTCAAGAAAAGGGCAAAGGGAAGAAGGGGAACTTCAAGAAGAACGGCAAGCAAGTTGCTGCTCAAGTGAAGAAGCCCAAGTCTGGACCTAAGCCTGAGACTAAGTGCTTTTACTGCAAAGGGACTAGTCACTGGAAGCGGAACTGCCCCAAGTATTTGGCGGATAAGAAGGATGGCAAAGTGAACAAAGGTATATTGGATATACATGTTATTGATGTGTACTTTACTAGTGTTTATAGCAACCCCTCGGTATTTGATACTAGTTCAGTTGCTAAGAGTAGTAACTTGAAACGGGAGTTGCAGAATGAACAGAGACTAGTTAAGGGTGAAGTAACGATGTGTGTTGGAAGTAGTTCCAAGAATGATATGATCATCATCGCACACTCCCTATACTTTCGGGATTAGTGTTGAACCTAAATAAGTGTTATTTGGTGTTTGCGTTGAGCATGAATATGATTTGATCATGTTTATTGCAATACGGTTATTCATTTAAGTTAGAGAATAATTGTTATTCTGTTTACATGAATAAAACCTTCTATGGTTATACACCCAATGAAAATGGTTTGTTGAATCTCGATCGTAGTGATACACATATTCATAATATTGAAGCCAAAAGATGCAAAGTTAATAATGATAGTGCAACTTATTTGTGGCACTGCCGTTTAGGTCATATTGGTGTAAAGCGCATGAAGAAAATCCATGCTGATGGGCTTTTGGAATCACTTGATTATGAATCAGTTGATGCTTGCGAACCATGCCTCATGGGCAAAGATGACTAAGACTCCGTTCTCCAGAACAATGGAGCGAGCAACTGACTTATTGGATATAATACATACTGATGTATGAGGCCCGATGAGTGTTAAGGCTCGCGGCGGGTATCATTATTTTCTTACCTTCACAGATGGTTTGAGCAGATATGGGTATATCTACTTGAAGAAGCATAAGTCTGAAACATTTGAAAAGTTCAAAGAATTCCAGAGTGAAGTGGAAAATCATCGTAACAAGAAAATAAAGTTTCTACGATCTGATCGCAGAGGCGAATATTTGAGTTACGAGTTTGGTCTTCAATTAAAACAATGTGGAATAGTTTCACAAACTCATGCCACCTGGAACAGCACAGCGTAGTGGTGTGTCCGAACGTCATAACCATACTTTATTTGATATAGTGTAGTCTATGATGTCTCTTACCGATTTACCACTATCGTTTTGGGGTTATGCATTAGATAGAGCTACATTCACATTAAAAAGGACACCATCTAAATCCGTTGAGACGACACCATATGAACTGTGGTTTAGCAAGAAACCTAAGCTGTCGTTTCTTAAAGTTTGGGGTTGCGATGCTTATGTGAAAAAGTTTCATCTTGATAAGCTCAAACCCAAGTCGGAGAAGTGCGTCTTCATAGGATACCCAAAAGTAACTATTGGGTACACCTTCTATCACAGATCCGAAGGCAAGATATTTGTTGCTGAGAATGGATCCTTTCTAGAGAAGGAGTTTCTCTCGAAAGAAGTGAGTGGGAGGAAAGTAGAACTTGATGAGGTAACTGTACCTGCTCCCTTATTGGAAAGTAGTTCATCACAGAAATCTGTTTCTGTGACTCCTACACCAATTAGTGGGAAGCTAATGATGATGATCATGTAACTTCAGATCAAGTTACTACCGAACCTCGTAGGTCAACCAGAGTGAGATCCGCACCAGAGTGGTACGGTAATCCTGTTCTGGAGGTCATGTTAATTGACCATGACGAACCTACGAACTATGAGGAAGCGATGATGAGCCCAGATTCCGCGAAATGGCTTGAGGCCATGAAATCTGAGATGGGATCCATGTATGAGAACAAAGTGTGGACTTTGGTTGACTTGCCCGATGATCGGCAAGCCATAGAAAATAAATGGATCTTCAAGAGGAAGACGGACGCTGATAGTAGTGTTACTATCTACAAAGCTAGACTTGTCGAAAAAGGTTTTGACAAAGTTCAAGGTGTTGACTACGATGAGATTTTCTCACTCGTAGCGATGCTTAAGTCTGTCCGAATCATGTTAGCAAATTGCCACATTTTATGAAATCTGGCAAATGGATGTCAAAACTACATTCCTTAATGGATTTCTTAAAGAAGAGTTGTATATGATGCAACCAGAAGGTTTTGTCGATCCTAAAGGTGCTAACAAAATGTGCAAGCTCCAGCGATCCATCTATGGACTGGTGCAAGCATCTCAGAGTTGGAATATACGCTTTGATGAGTTGATCAAAGCATATAGTTTTATACAGACTTGTGGTGAAGCCTGTATTTACAAGAAAGTGAGTGGGAGCACTACAACATTTCTGATAAATATATGTGAATGACATATTGTTGATCGGAAATAATGTAGAATTTTCTGGAAAGCATAAAGGAGTATTTGAAAGGAGTTTTTCAAATAAAGACCTCGGTGAAGCTACTTACATATTGAGCATCAAGATCTATAGAGATAGATCAAGACGCTTGATAAGTTTTTTCAATGAGTACATACCTTGACAAGATTTTGAAGTAGTTCAAAATGGAACAGTCAAAGAAAGAGTTCTTACCTGTGTTACAAGGTGTGAAATTGAGTAAGACTCAAAGCCCGACCACGGCAGAAGATAGAAAGAGAATGAAAGTCATTCCCTATGCCTCAGCCATAGTTTCTATAAAGTATGCCATGCTGTGTACCAGATCTATTGTATACCCTACATTGAGTTTAGCAAGGGAGTACAATAGTGATCTAGGAGTAGACCACTAGACAGCGGTCAAAATTATCCTTTGTGGAATAAGGATATGTTTCCTGATTATGGAGGTGACAAAAGGTTCATCGTAAAGGGTTACGTCGATGCAAATTTTGACACTGATCCAGATGACTCTAAGTCTCAATCTGGATACATTTTGAAAGTGGGAGCAATTAGCTAGAGTAGCTCCGTGCAGAGCATTGTTGACATAGAAATTTGCAAAATATATACGGATCTGAATGTGGCAGACCCGTAGACTAAACTTCTGTCACAAGCAAAACATGATCACACCTTAGTACTCTTTGGGTGTTAATCACATAGCGATGTGAACTAGATTATTGACTCTAGTAAACCCTTTGGGTGTTAGTCACATGACGATGTGAACTATGGGTGTTAATCACATGGTGATGTGAACTATTGGCGTTAAATCACATGGTGATGTGAACTAGATTATTGACTCTAGTGCAAGTGGGAGACTGAAGGAAATATGCCCTAGAGGCAATAATAAAGTTATTATTTATTTATTTATTTAATGATAAATGTTTATTATTCATGCTAGAATTGTATTAACCGGAAACATAATACATGTGTGAATACATAGACAAACATAGTGTCACTAGTATGCCTCTACTTGACTAGCTCGTTAATCAAAGATGGTTAAGTTTCCTAACCATAGACATGAGTTGTCATTTGATTAACGGGATCACATCATTAGGAGAATGATGTGATTGACTTGACCCATTCTAGCTTAGCACTTGATCGTTTAGTATGTTGCTATTGCTTTCTTCATGACTTATACATGTTCCTATGACTATGAGATTATGCAACTCCCGTTTACCGGAGGAACACTTTGTGTGCCACCAAACGTCACAACATAACTGGGTGATTATAAAGGTGCTCTACAGGTGTCTCCGAAGGTACTTGTTGAGTTGGCGTATTTCGAGATTAGGATTTGTCACTCCGATCATCGGAGAGGTATCTCTGGGCCCACTCGGTAATACACATCACTATAAGCCTTGCAAGCATTGTAAATAATGAGTTAGTTGCGGGATGATGTATTACGGAATGAGTAAAGAGACTTGCCGGTAATGAGATTGAACTAGGTATTGAGATACCGACGATCGAATCTCGGGCAAGTAACATACCGATGACAAAGGGAACAACGTATGTTGTTATGCGGTTTGACCGATAAAGATCTTTGTAGAATATGTAGGAGCCAATATGAGCATCCAGGTTCCGCTATTGGTTATTGACCGGAGACGTGTCTCGGTCATGTCTACATAGTTCTCGAACCCATAGGGTCCGCATGCTTAATGTTCGGTGACGATTTGTATTATGAGTTTATGTGTTTTGATGTACCGAAGGTAGTTCGGAGTCCCGGATGAGATCGGGGACATGACGAGGAGTCTCGAAATGGTTGAGATGTAAAGATTGATATATTGGATGACTATATTCGGACATCGGAAAGGTTCCGAGTGATTCGGGTATTTTTTGGAGTACCGGAGAGTTACGGGAATTCACCGGGGAGTATATGGAGAGGAGAGGCTGCACGCCCCCCCCCCCCCAATGCTTAGTACGAATTGGACTAGGGGGAGGGGCGGTGCCCCCTCCTTCCTTCTCTTCTCTTTTCCCTTTCCTTCTCTCCTACTCCTACTACTTGGAAGGGCTCCTAGTTCTACTAGGAAAGGGGGAATCCTACTCCCGGTGGGAGTAGGACTCCCCTAGGACGCGCCATAGAGAGGGCCGGCCCTCCCCCTCCTCCACTCCTTTATATATGGGGAGGGGGCACCCGTTGGAGACACTACAATTGATCATTGATCTTTTAGCCGTGTGCGGTGCCCCTCTCCACCATAATCCACCTCGGTCATATCGTAGTGGTGCTTAGGCGAAGCCCTGCGTCGGTAGCATCATTATCATCGTCATCACACCGTCGTGCTGACGAAACTCTCCCTCGAAGCTCTGCTGGATCGGAGTTCATGGGACGTCATCGAGCTGAACATGTGCTGAACTCGGAGGTGCCATGCGTTCGGTACTTGAATCGGTCAGATCGTGAAGACGTACGACTACATCAACCACGTTGTGTTAAACGCTTCCGCATTCGGTCTATGAGGGTATGTGGACACACTCTCCCCTCCCGTTGCTATGCATCACCATGATCCTGTGTGTGCGTAGGATTTTTTTTGAAATTACTACGTTCCCCAACATGTATTTGGTTGGTGAGCCTCTTCGTCGTCGCTATCGCCTGGCGGCCTCCTCCCCTTGTGTTCGGCGTTGAGATTGCCGACCTGCTTGAAGACCCAACAACTTTTGTTGGTATGATTAGCTGGTTTGTTGGGGTGGCCATGAATCTGGCAGGGTCGGTCCAATATCTTGTTCAAATTGGATGGTCCATCTCTGTTTGCCTTGACTGGCTTCTTCCGTTGACCGGATTTGGGGCCGCTGAATCCGGCGTTGACCGCTGTGTTATGCGTTCTTTCGTTATCATTGCGGCATTTGTATTTACCGCATCGTGTTTTGCCATTGCTGTCCCGGACTTCGGAAGTGCCCGGATCACTAGCGCTGTTGCTTCTACGAGCGAGCCAGTTGTCTTCTCCTGCGCAAAAACAGGTCATCAGAGCGGTAAGGGCTGGCATGGAATTTGGGTTTTCTTGACCGAGGTGGCGAGCGAGCCACTCATCCCGGACGCTGTGTTTGAAGGCCGCTAGGGCTTTCGCGTCCGGACAGTCGACGATTTGGTTCTTTTTAACTAAGAACCAAGTCCAGAGCTTCCTAGCTGACTCTCTGGTTTGCTGGACAATGTGACTTATTGAAAGGATCGATATGGTTGACTAGAGGGGGGTGAATAGGAAACTGACAATTTTTAGCTTTTCCTTAACAATTTAAACTTTGCATCAAAGTAGGTTGTCTAGATATGCAACTAGGTGAGCAACCTATATGATGCAACAAGTATAGGAACACAAGCGAGCAAGTGACATGATACAAATAAGCTTGCACAAGTAAAGGCACGAGATAACCAAGAGTGGAGACGGTGGAGACGATGATGTGTTGCCGAAGTTCCTTCCCTTTGAGAGGAAGTACATCTCCGTTGGAGCGGTGTGGAGGCACAATGCTCCCCAAGATGCCACTAGGGCCACCGTATTCTCCTCACGCCCTCACACAATGCGAGATGCCGTGATCCCACTATTGGTGCCCTTGGAGGCGGCGACCGAACCTTTACAAACAAGGTTGGGGCAATCTCCACAACTCAATTGGAGGCTCCCAACGACACCACGAAGCTTCACCACAATGGACTATGGCTCCGCGGTGACCTCAACCATCTAGGATGCTCAAACACCCAAGAGTAACAAGATCCGCAAGGGATTAGTTGGGTGAATCAAATTTCTCTTGGTGGAAGTGTGGTTCGAGGCCTTCTCAACCACTCCCGAGCAAATCAACAAGTTTGATTGGCTAGGGAGTGAGATCGGGCGAAAATGGAGCTTAGAGCAACAATGGAGCTTAGGGTTGGAAGAGATAAGTCAACGGGGAAGAAGGGGACCCCATATATAGTGAGGGTCAAAGATCCAACCGTTATCCACCTACCAGCCCGCGGCTAGCGGTACTACCGCTCCAGGCCAACGGTACTACCGCAGGGCCGCGCGGTACTACCGCTTGCTGCCAAGCGGTACTACCGCACGGTCATGCGGTACTACCGTACAGGCCCGCGGTACTACCGCAACCCAGCAACAGCAAGGTCAGATCTGAAACACAGGAGCTGAGGGCGGTACTTTCGCGAGCGCGGTACTACCGCGCCACCATGCGGTACTACCGCAAGGCAGGACTCCCCTAGCCAGGGGGAAGGAAACATCAGTGCCTACTTCCACAAAGAAACGGAAGAAGCAAAAACCCGACACAGTAGTACTGCAGAGGGGCAGTACTACTGCCTAACAACATAGCACGGTACTACCGCGGAGCGAAAGCGGTACTACCGTGGTAGGCGCGGATGTAAAAAATTACATCCGCCCCTACTACCGCGAGGGAGCGGTACTAGCCTGGTGGGCAACAGTAGTGCAGCTCCAGGGGAGCGGTACTACCATGGGCACCTGCAGTACTACCGCACCGCAGCACAGTACTACCGCTGGTGCCTATGGTACTACCGCTCACTTGGGAGCAGTACTACCGCGAGCCAACGCAGCAGCCAGAAACAAGGCGGCGAGAAAGCGGAGGATGCTCCAAGGGAAAGGAGGGGACAAGAAGGAGACGTGTACGTGATGATTCCACCCAAACTTTTCCGACACGGACGCCCTCTTAATAGTACGGCTTTCCTACGACTCAAATCCACCAAAAAGAAACGTAGAAAAGACGCCGTCTTCAACAGTCTTCGAGGGGCACCCAACCGTCTTGTGTCTGGCGATGAAATGTCTGGGATACTC
The DNA here is from genome assembly GCF_018294505.1 of Triticum aestivum. Lineage (NCBI taxonomy): Eukaryota > Viridiplantae > Streptophyta > Magnoliopsida > Poales > Poaceae > Triticum > Triticum aestivum. The sequence goes on from NC_057809.1 coordinate 102,798,559, forward strand.
AAGGCACACGATTAGTCCGCAAACGCATTGTCATCAATCACCAAAACACCTTAGGGATAAATATGCCCTTACAATCTCCCCCTTTTTGGTGGATTGATGACAATACGGGATTTGCACAAGGGAAGTAATATTAAGCAACCGCAAACCCCTCCTCTCTAGAATATAGACGGGCTCCCCCTAGATGTGTGCCAACTAGATGGGTGCTTTGGACTGCACGGCACACATACTGGGATCAAAGCTCCCCCTATATTATAGAGACAAGGCATATCTAGTAATAGGAAGGCTAACACTAGACATGATAGCAAACATAAGTTAACTAAGGTAGATAGAGTGCATATGTCTTACACCATATGTAGGATAGGTCTCGAAGGCACAAACCAAACAAAAGCAAATGAGGCAAACGAGGTTCAAACGACAAAGACAAAGCAAACACACCAAGCACGACACAACGCAAATCCCTACACTCTCTCTCCCTTTGGCATCGAGACGCTAAAAAGGCAGAGAGGACACCTAGACACACAGGGTGGCTCAGGCAGAGAAGTCGCCCCGCTGCTCCTCTTGCTCCTCGTCAAACTCAGCGGCGGGGACGGGCTCCTCGATGTCTTCCTCTGAACTGGTCCACTTGTACCCCTGCTTCGTCATCCAGGCCACCTCTGGCGTGATGACGTCCTCAGAACCGCCAGACACATCCTCTCCAAAGAGCCTCATGACCTTCTTGTCACGACGGCGACTCTCCTTGTCAGCCACGTGAGTCCTGTATTGTCCCTTTGCCTGCATGCAGAAGAGAGTCTTCATATTGTCCTTTAACTTCTTGGCCCACGACGGCTCAAAGGAAGGAGTGGTAGACCTAGCAGCACGATCCTCAGCAACATGCTCTGCACCAGCCTCCTCCTCACCAACAGCACTCCTAGCAGAAGAAGCCTCAGCACGGGTGGTAGTGTTGGCCCAGTTGGACTTGACGCGGAGGCTGATGGCCTCATGCCGAACCCAGTCTGGAGCAAGGAACTCATCACCAGGGTACATCTTGTCCCAAGTTGTGGAGAGCAACAGAAACAGGTACGGTCCATAGATAGGTATCTTGCGAGTGAACACCGCAAACCGAAGCTCACACCACATGATGTGCGAGACATCAAGTGGCTGAGTCTGAGATGAACGTGCCTCTCCACACAGGAGCAACATGTCCACTAGATAAGCATGAACCTTGTCCTTGTCGCCAATGCATGGGAACAGAGTGTTGCGGAAGATGCGATGCATGATATCCAGAAAGGAGTTCAGCACCCAAGTCGACTTGCCATTGGGGAGCACCTTCTCAACAAGGAATGGCTGAAGCAGGTTCTTGTGGTAGACTCGGAGTTGGCATGGGGGCGAACACCAACGGGGGTGTGAAGCCCATCATCAGGAATGTGAAGCAGATCCATGAACTCCTTCCATGTAGCAGACAGCTGACGGCCGTAAGTCATCCAGGTCATCCTCCGCTCATCCCCGGGATGAAAGTAAACTGAGGCAAAGAACTGGCAGATAAGCTCAGGGTCATAGTCAAGGTGAAAGGAGATCACCAGCTCAATAGCAAACTGCTCCACCAAGTCCAGAGCCTCTCCAAAATAGTTACAAAACTTGTCCTTCCGCATGTGATTCATGTCTATCCACTTGACATCCACGAAGGTATTCTTCTTGTTCTTGATCACATCCAGATAGATGAGAGCCTGTTGCTTGGTCCAAAACAACTCGGTGCCTCTGAGGACAGCCCGAGGATTCACATAGGAATTGATCTTCCGGCGTTCGGCATACTCAGTGACTGAAATCTTGTCCATGCCCTTAGCAGGTTCCTTTTTCTTGCTGGCAGTGGTCTTGACATTGCGCTTGGGGGCATTGGAGCCATCTGGTGTTTCATCTTGGGGGTTGCGCAGACGCTTGGAGCCAGTGTCACGACTGGGATTGGAACGGCGAGAGCCACCACCTGAGACACAAAAGCGCAAAACACACACGACAAGCAAGAAGGATCAATGCAAAGACCACAACAAAGCAAAAGAAACATGCAGAGAGCACACGAGATAATTGCCATGAGAGAGATTTGACCCCTACGGTAGTACTGCCAAGTGTTGCGGTACTAAGATTGTAGTACCGCTCTTAGTCGCGGTAGTACCGTGTAAGGTCACGGTAGTACCGGGTCTAGGAGCGGTAGTAGGAGCTTAGTGCCTCAGCTAGCACGGTAGTACCGCGTCTGATGGGAGGTAGTACCGCATGAGCTAGCGCGGTAGTACCACACCGGATGGGCGGTAGTACCGCACGAGCGGTAGTACCGCTCATGAGACACGGTAGTACCGCACCGCGTCAGATCCGAACACGTTCAAATCTGAGAAAAGCCCGCGAAACCACGACGGTACTATGGTTGGACAAATCTACCACAAGACAACACATCAAGTATGATTCCTACGCAACACGACTCTCCTACATCCTACTCTTGCACAGATTTGGCCTAAAATCTCAAGAACAACAAGCATCTCCCCAAAAACCTAGAAGCAAGAGAACAACCAAGAAAAAGAGGGATTTGGGGAAAAACCTTGGTCCATGGCAAGAGGAAGTGGTGGGGAACGATCCCACCGGTCGGAATCCGAGGAGAGTGGCCGGAGACGGAGATCCGGCAAGGACCTCAGGCGCCATTCTTGAGCAAGAGAGAGAGAGAGAGAGAGACGTGGGGAGAGAGACGAGTGAATGGGTATGGGGAGTTGGAACTCCCCTGCCCGAGTCATAACCCCCACGCTCACTCGATGGCGCGGTAGTACCGTGCCTCATCGCGGTAGTACCGCTCGGTGGAAGTACCGCACCTGAGCGGTAGTACCGTGTCCTGGCGCGGTAGTATCGTGTCACTCAAAGCGGTAGTACCGCAGCAAGCCACGGTAGTACCGTGGGCTCAAGAAGATGCACGTTTCAGGCACACGAAAAAGAGGTCTTTGCACGAACACTCCGAGGCAACATGACACCACAAGACCATGCTACACACAAAGGCAGAAAGGCAAACGATAAAACGAAACAACCACGAGACACCACCTCTCCAGAGAGAGGGCGGTGGCCGTAGCCACCTGAGTCAATTAGTATGGCACCATGAAGAATTATCCTTGGGCCCATGACCAAAACTTGTCTTTGAAGCACAAGTACCATCAAACTGTTGGGGAACGTAGCAGAAATTCAAAAAATTTCCTACGAATCACCAAGATCTATCTATGGAGAGACCAGCAACGAGTAGAAAGGAGAGGAGAGTTTGCATCTACATACCCTTGTAGATCGCTAAGCGGAAGCGTTCAAGAGAACGGGGTTGATGGAGTCGTACTCGTCGTGATTCAGATCACCGATGACCAAGTGCCGAACGGACAGCACCTCCGCGTTCAACACACATACAGCTCGACGATGTCTCCCACGCCTTGATCCAGCAAGGAGAGAGGGAGAGGTTGAGGAAGACTCCATCCAACAGCAGCACAACGGCGTGGTGGTGGTGGAGGAGCGTGGCAATCCCGCAGGGCTTCGCCAAGCACCTACGGGAGAGGAGATGTGTCACGGGAGGGAGAGGGAGGCAACCAAAGGCCTTAGGTCTGATTGCTCCTCCTTTTCCCCACTATATATAGGGCCAAGGGAGAGGGGAAGGGCGCAGCCTTGCCCCCTCCTCCAAGGAAGGGGTGCGGCTAAGGATGGGGAGGAGTCCATCCTCCCCAAGGCACCTCGGAGGTGCCTTCCCCCTTGAGGACTCTTCCCTTTTTCCTTTATCTTGGCGCATGGGCCTCTAGGGGCTGGTGCCCTTGGCCCATGTAGGCCAAGGCGCACCCCCTACAGCCCATGTGGCCCCCCGGGGCAGGTGGCCCCACCCGGTGGGCCCCCGGGACCCTTCCGGTGGTCCCGGTACAATACCGATGACCCCGAAACTTGTCCCGATGGCCGAAACAGGACTTCCTATATATAAATCTTTACCTCCGGACCATTCTGGAACTCCTCGTGACGTCCGGGATCTCATCCGGGACTCCGAACAACATTCGGTTACCACATACAAGCTTCCTTTATAACCCTAGCGTCATCGAACCTTAAGTGTGTAGACCCTACGGGTTCGGGAGACATGCAGACATGACCGAGACGTTCTCCGGTCAATAACCAACAGCGGGATCTGGATACCCATGTTGGCTCCCACATGTTCCACGATGATCTCATCGGATGAACCACGATGTCAAGGACTCAATCGATCCCGTATTCAATTCCCTTTGTCTAGCGGTATTTTACTTGCCCGAGATTCGATCGTCGATATACCAATACCTTGTTCAATCTCGTTATCGGCAAGTCACTTTACTCGTTCCGTAACACATCATCCCGTGATCAACTCCTTGGTCACATTGCGCATATGATGATGTCCTACCGAGTGGGCCCAGAGATACCTCTCCGTTTACACGGAGTGACAAATCCCAGTCTCGATCCACATAAAACAATGGATACTTTCGGAGATACCTGTAGTGTACCTTTATAGTCACCCAGTTACGTTGTGACGTTTGATACACCCAAAGCACTCCTACGGTATCCAGGAGTTACGCGATCTCATGGTCAAAGGAAGAGATACTTGACATTGGCAAAGCTCTAGCAAATGAACTACACGATCTTTTGTGCTAGTCTTAGGATTGGGTCTTGTCCATCACATCATTCTCCTAATGATGTGATCTCGTTATCAACGACATCCAATGTCCATAGCCAGGAAACCATGACTATCTGTTGATCACAACGAGCTAGTCAACTAGAGGCTCACTAGGGACATATTGTGGTCTATGTATTCACACGTGTATTACGATTTCCGGATAATACAGTTATAGCATGAATAAAAGACAATTATCATGAACAAGGAAATATAATAATAATACTTTTATTATTGCCTCTAGGGCATATTTCCAACAGTCTCCCACTTGCACTAGAGTCAATAATCTAGTTCACATCGCCATGTGATTAACACTCACAGGTCACATCGCCATGTGACTAATACCCAAGAGTTTACTAGAGTCAGTAGTCTAGTTCACATCACTATGTGAATAACACTCAATGAGTTTTATGTTTGATCATGTTGCTTGTGAGAGAGGTTTTAGTCAACGGGTCCGAACCTTTCAGATCCGTGTGTGCTTTACAAATCTCTATGTCATCTCCTAGATGTAGCTACCACGCTCTATTTGGAGCTATTCCAAACAACTGTTCTACTTGGAGCTATTCTAAATTATTGCTCCATTATATGTATCCGGTCTCTCTACTCAGAGCTATCCGGACAGGTGTCAAGCTTGCATCGTCGTAACCTTTACGACGAACTCTTTTACCACCTCCATAATCGAGAAAATTCCTTAGTCCACTAGTTACTAAGGATAACTTTGACCGCTGTCCTGTGAGCCATTCATGGATCACTCTTGTACCCCTTGACTGACTCATGGCAAGGCACACTTCAGGTGCGGTACACAGCATAGCATACTGTAGAGAGCCTATGATAAAAGCATAGGGGACGACCTTCGTCCTTTCTCTCTATTCTGCCGTGGTCGAGCTTTAAGTCTTAACTTCGTACCTTACAACTCAGGCAAGAACTCCTTCTTTGACTGGTCCATCTTGAACACCTTCAAGATCATGTCAAGGTATGTGCTCATTTGAAAGTATTATTAAGCATTTTGATCTATCCTTATAGATCTTGATGCTCAATGTTCAAGTAGCTTAATCCAGGCTTTCCATTGAAAAACACTTTCAAAATAACCCTATATGCTTTCCAGAAATTCTATGTCATTTCTGATCAACAATATGTCAACTACATATATTCATCAGAAATTCTATAGTGCTCCCACTCACTTCTTTGGAAATACAAGTTTCTCATAAACTTTGTACAAACCCAAATTTTTTTGATCATCATCAAAGCATACATTCCAACTCCGAGATGCTCACTCCAGTCCTTTGAAGGATTGCTGGAGCTAGCATACCTTTTAGCATCCTTAGGATCGACAAAAACTTTCTGATTGTATTACATACAACCTTTCCATACGAAGACTGGTAAGGAAACTCGTTTTGTCATCCATCTGCCAGATTTCATAAATGCAGCTAATGCTAACATGAATCCGATGGACTTTAAGCATCGCTACGGATGAGAAAAACTCATCGTAGTCAACTCCTTGAACTTGTGAAAAAACTTTTCGCCACAAGTCGAGCTTCATGGACGGTGACATTACCATCCACGTCCGTCTTCTTCTTAAAGATCCATTTATCTTAATGGCTTGTCGATCATCGGGCAAGTCCACCAAAGTCCATGGATCCGTTCTCGGATTTTATGGCTCCTAACCATTTGTCGGAATCCGGGCCCACCATCGCTTCTCCATAGCTCGTAGGTTCATTGTTGTCTAGCAACATGACTTCCAAGACAGGATCACCTTACCACTCCGAAGTAGTACGTGTCCTTGTCGTCCTACGAGGTTCGGTAGTGACTTGATCCGAAGTTTCATGATCAATATCATAAGCTTCCACTTCAATTGGTGTAGGTGCCACAGGAACAACTTCCTGTGCCCTGCCACACACTAGTTGAAGAGACGGTTCAATAACCTCATCAAGTTTCCACCATCCTCCCACTCAATTCTTTCGAGATAAACCTTTCCTCGAGAAAGGACCCGATTCTAGAAACAATTCATATTGCTTTCGGATCTGAATTAGGAGGCATACCCAACTGTTTTGGGTGTCCTATGAAGATGTACTTTATCCGTTTAGGGTTCGAGCTTATCAACCTGAAACTTTTTCATATAAGCGTCGCAGCCCCAAACTTTTAAGAAACGACAACTTAGGTTTCTCTAAACCATAATTCATACGTTGTCATCTCAACGGAATTATGTGGTGCCCTATTTAAAGTGAATGTGGCTGTCTCTAATGCCTAACCCATGAATGACAGTGGTAATTCGATAAGAGACATCATGGTATGCATCATATCCAATAGGGTGCAGTTATGATGTTCGGACACATCATCACACTATGGTGTTCTAGGCTGTATTAGTTGCGAAACAATTTCCACAATGTCTTAATTGTGTGCCAAAACTCGTAACTCAGATATTTATCTCTATGATCATATCATAGACATTTTATCCTCTTGTCACAATGATCTTCTACTTCACTCTGAAATTACTTGAACCATTCAATAATTCAGACTTGTGTTTCATTAAGTAAATATTCTCAACATCTACTCAAATCATCTGTGAAGTAAGAACATAACGATATTCACTGCATGCCTTAGCACTCATTGGACTGCACACATCAAAATGTGTCACTTCCTATAAGTTGCTATCTTGTTCCATCTTACTGAAAACGAGGCTTTTCAGTCATCTTGCCCATGTGGTATGATTTGCATATCTCAAGTGATTCAAAATCAAGAGAGTCCAAACGATCCATTTGCATGGAGTTTCTTCATGCATATACACCAATAGACATGGTTCGCATGTCTCAAACTTTTCAAAAATGAGTGAGTCCAAAGATCCATCAACATGGAGCTTCTTCATGCGTTTTATACCATTATGACTTACGTGGCAGTGCCACAAGTAGGTGGTACTATCATTACTATCTTTTGGCATGAACATGTGTATCACTACGATCGAGATTTAATAAACCATTCATTTTAGGTGTAAGACCATTGAAGGTATTATTCAAATAAACAAAGTAACCATTATTCTCCTTAAATGAATAACCGTATTGCGATAGACGTAATCCAATCATGTCTATGCTCAACGCAAACACCAAATAACAATTATTTAGGTTTAACACCAATCTCTTTGGTAGAGGGAGCGTGCGATGCTTGATCATATCAAGCTTGGAAAAACTTCCAACACATATCGTCAGCTCACCTTTAGCTAGTCTCCGTTTATTCCGTAGCCTTTATTTCGAGTTACTAACACTTAGCAACCGAACCGGTATCTAATACCCTGGTGCTACTAGGAGTACTAGTAAAGTACACATTAACACAATGTATATCCAATATACTTCTATCGACCTTGCCAGCCTTCTCATCTACAAAGTATCTAGGGTAATTCTGCTCCAGTGGCTGTTCCCCTTATTACAGAAGCACTCAGTCTTGGGTTTGGGTTCAACCTTGGGTTTCTTCACTTGAGCAGCAGCTGAATTGCCGTTTCATGAATTATCCCTTTGTTCCCTTGCCCTTCTTGAAACTAGTGGTTTCATCAACCATCAACAATTGATGCTCCTTCTTGATTTCTACTTTCGCGGTGTCAAACATCGCAAATACCTCAAGGATCATCATATATGTCCTTGATATATTATAGTTCATCACGAAGCTCTAGCAGCTTGGTGGTAATGACTTCGGAGGAACTATCACTATTTCATCTGGAAGATCAACTCCCACTTGATTCAAGTGATTGTTGCACTCAGACAATCTGAGCACAAGCTCAACAATTGAGCTTCTCTCCTTAGTTTGCAGGCTAAGATAATCGTCGGAGGTCTTATACCTCTTGACATGGGCACGAGCCTGAAATCCCAATTTCAGCCCTCGAAACATCTCATATGTTCCGCGACGTTTCGAAAACGTCTTTGGTGCCTCTACTTAAACCATTTAACTGAACTATCACGTAGTTATCAAAACGTGTATGTCCGATGTTCGCAACATCCACAAATGACGTTTGGGGTTCAGCACACTAAGCGGTGCATTAAGGACATAAGCTTTCTACTGTCCGCATAATTGCTACTTTCAACTTTCAACTATATTTTCTCTAGGAACATATCTAAAAAGTAGAACTATAGCATGAGCTACGACATAATTTGCAAAAGGTCTTTTGACTATGTTCAGGATAATTAAGTTCATCTTATGAACTCCCACTTAGATAGACATCCCTCTGGTCATCTAAGTGATCACATGATCCGAGTCAACTAGGCCGTGTCCGATCGTCACGTGAGACGGACTAGTTAACGTCGGTGAACATCTTCATGTTGATCGTATCTACTATACGACTCATGCTCGACCTTTCGGTCTCCGTATTCCGAGGCCATGTCTGTACATGCTAGGCTCGTCAAGTTAACCCTAAGTGTTTTCGCTGTGTAAAACTGTCTTACACCCGTTGTATGTGAACGTAAGAATCCATCACACCCGATCATCACGTGGTGCTTAGAAGCGACGAACTGTAGCAACGGTGCACAGTTAGGGGAGAACACTTCTTAAAATTGTTGTAAGGGATCATCTTATTTACTACCGTCGTTCTAAGCAAACAAGATGCATAAACATGATAAACATCACATGCAATCAAATAGTGACATGATATGGCCAATATCATTTTGCTCCTTTTGATCTTCATCTTCGGGGCTCCATGATCATCATCGTCACCGGCATGACACCATGATCTCCATCATCATGATCTCCATCATCGTGTCTTCATGAAGTTGTCTCACCAACGACTACTTCTACTTCTATGGCTAACGCGTTTAGCAATAAAGTAAAGTAGTTTACATGGCGTTCTTCAATGACACGCAGGTCATACAATAAATAAAGACAACTCCTATGGCTCCTGCCGGTTGTCATACTCATCGACATGCAAGTTGTGAATCCTATTACAAGAACATGATCAATCTCATACATCACATCCTTTTGGCCATATCACATCACATAGCATACCCTGCAAAAACAAGTTAGACGTCCTCTAATTGTTGTTGCATGTTTTACGTGGCTGCTATGGGTTTCTAGCAAGAACGTTTCTTACCTACGCAAGACCACAACGTGATATGCCAATTGCTATTTACCCTTCATAAGGACCCTTTTCATCGAATCCGTTCCGACTAAAGTGGGAGAGACTGGCACCCGCTAGCCACCTTATGCACCAAGTGCATGTCAATCGGTGGAACCTGTCTCACGTAAGAGTACGTGTAAGGTCGGTCCGGGCCGCTTCATCCCACAATACCGTCGAAACAAGATTGGACTAGTAACGGTAAGCATATTGAACAACATCAACGCCCACAACTACTTTGTGTTCTACTCGTGCAAAGAATCTACGCAATAGACCTAGCTCATGATGCCACTGTTGGGGAACGTAGCAGAAATTCAAAAATTTTCCTACGAATCACCAAGATCTATCTATGGAGAGACCAGCAACGAGTAGAAAGGAGAGGAGAGTTTGCATCTACATACCCTTGTAGATCGCTAAGCGGAAGCGTTCAAGAGAACGGGGTTGATGGAGTCGTACTCGTCGTGATTCAGATCACCGATGACCAAGTGCCGAACGGACAGCACCTCCGCGTTCAACACACGTACAGCTCGACGATGTCTCCCACGCCTTGATCCAGCAAGGAGAGAGGGAGAGGTTGAGGAAGACTCCATCCAACAGCAGCACAACGGCGTGGTGGTGGTGGAGGAGCGTGGCAATCCTGCAGGGCTTCGCCAAGCACCTACGGGAGAGGAGATGTGTCACGGGAGGGAGAGGGAGGCAACCAAAGGCCTTAGGTATGATTGCTCCTCCTTTTCCCCACTATATATAGGGCCAAGGGAGAGGGGAAGGGCGCAGCCTTGCCCCCTCCTCCAAGGAAGGGGTGCGGCTAAGGATGGGGAGGAGTCCATCCTCCCCAAGGCACCTCGGAGGTGCCTTCCCCCTTGAGGACTCTTCCCTTTTTCCTTTATCTTGGCGCATGGGCCTCTAGGGGCTGGTGCCCTTGGCCCATGTAGGCCAAGGCGCACCCCCTACAGCCCATGTGGCCCCCCGGGGCAGGTGGCCCCACCCGGTGGGCCCCCGGGACCCTTCCGGTGGTCCCGGTACAATACCGATGACCCCGAAACTTGTCCCGATGGCCGAAACAGGACTTCCTATATATAAATCTTTACCTCCGGACCATTCTGGAACTCCTCGTGACGTCCGGGATCTCATCCGGGACTCCGAACAACATTCGGTTACCACATACAAGCTTCCTTTATAACCCTAGCGTCATCGAACCTTAAGTGTGTAGACCCTACGGGTTCGGGAGACATGCAGACATGACCGAGACGTTCTCCGGTCAATAACCAACAGCGGGATCTGGATACCCATGTTGGCTCCCACATGTTCCACGATGATCTCATCGGATGAACCACGATGTCAAGGACTCAATCGATCCCGTATTCAATTCCCTTTGTCTAGCGGTATTTTACTTGCCCGAGATTCGATCGTCGATATACCAATACCTTGTTCAATCTCGTTACCGGCAAGTCACTTTACTCGTTCCGTAACACATCATCCCGTGATCAACTCCTTGGTCACATTGCGCATATGATGATGTCCTACCGAGTGGGCCCAGAGATACCTCTCCGTTTACACGGAGTGACAAATCCCAGTCTCGATCCACATAAAACAATGGATACTTTCGGAGATACCTGTAGTGTACCTTTATAGTCACCCAGTTACGTTGTGACGTTTGATACACCCAAAGCACTCCTACGGTATCCAGGAGTTACGCGATCTCATGGTCAAAGGAAGAGATACTTGACATTGGCAAAGCTCTAGCAAATGAACTACATGATCTTTTGTGCTAGTCTTAGGATTGGGTCTTGTCCATCACATCATTCTCCTAATGATGTGATCCCGTTATCAACGACATCCAATGTCCATAGCCAGGAAACCATGACTATCTGTTGATCACAACGAGCTAGTCAACTAGAGGCTCACTAGGGACATATTGTGGTCTATGTATTCACACGTGTATTACGATTTCCGGATAATACAGTTATAGCATGAATAAAAGACAATTATCATGAACAAGGAAATATAATAATAATACTTTTATTATTGCCTCTAGGGCATATTTCCAACACAAACATGGCTAATGTGAAAGACTTGATCAATTTATGCATAATGGGGCTAGGGAGAGTTCATTGAGAGAACAACACTCCCCCTATGTCCATGCCTACATCTAAACAAGACAACACGTTGAGTATGGTGGGGTGTGCAAGGGTTCAAGCAACATTGCTCGAATCAATGATATTTAGCTCATGCCTTAACTCGCGAAATCTTGCTTCATCCAAGGGCTTCGTGAAAATATCTGCAAGGTTATCATGAGTGTTGACATAGTTGAGCTTGATCTCTCCTCGCCTAATGTGATCCTGAATGAAGTGATACCGGATCTCAATATGCTTCGTCTTGAAGTGTTACACCGGGTTGAGAGAGATCTTGATGGCACTTTCATTGTCACACCAAAGAGGCACTTTGTCACAAATGACACCGTAATCCTTTAAAGTTTGCCTCATCCATAAGAGTTGTGCACAACAACTACCGGCCGCCACATACTCCGCTTCGGTGGAAGAGAGAGGCACACAACTTTGCTTTTTGGAAGACCAACTTACCAAGGAGAAACCAAGAAATTGGCACCCTCCGAAAGTGGACTTCCTATCCACTTTGTCTCCCGCCCAATCGGAATCTGAATACCCTACAAGCTTGAAGTTTGCTCCTCTTGGGTACCATAAGCCAAAGTTTGGGGTATGAGCCAAATATCGAAAGATTCGTTTGACCGCCACAAAGTGACTTTCCTTAGGTGCGCTTGAAACCATGCACAAATTCCCACACTCAACATGATATCCGGTCTAGATGCACAAAGGTAGAGCAAGGAGCCTATCATGGAGAGATATACCTTTTGATCCACCGCTTTACCATTGGGATCTATGTCAAGTTGGCACTTGGTGGGCATTGGAGTGGAAGCCGGCTTGAAATCACTTAGCTTGAATCTCTTGAGCATGTCTTGAGTATATTTGGCTTTGTTGATGAAGGTTCCTTCTCTTCTTTGCTTCACTTCGAACCCTAGAAAGAACTTCAACTCTCCCATGGAAGACATCTCAAACTTTGAGGTCATGAGAGCGGAAAATTCCTCATTGAAAGCTTTGTTAGGGGAACCAAAGATAATATCATCAACATATAATTGGCACACAAATAACTCCCCTTTGACCTTCTTAGTAAAAAGAGTGGGGTCGATTAGCCCAACTTCAAAACCACGGTCTTGTAACAACTCGGTAAGGTGGTCATACCACGCACGTGGGGCTTGTTTAAGGCCATAGAGTGCCTTATCGAGTTGATACACATGATCGGGAAAGTAGGGATCCTCGAACCCGGGGGTTGCTTGACATAGACCAATTCATTAATGGGACCATTAAGAAAAGCACTCTTCACATCCATTTGTTGTAACTTAAAGTTATGATGAGAAGCATATGCAATCAACATGCGAATGGATTCAAGACGAGCAACGGGAGCAAAGGTTTCACCGTAGTCGATAGCCTCGACTTGGGAGTAGCCTTGTGCTACCAAACGAGCCTTGTTGCGAATGATAATCCCATGGGCATCTTGCTTGTTCTTAAATATCCACTTGGTTCCAATGACATTGTGGTTCCCCGTCGGTCTTGGCACCAATCTCCACACTTTGTTGCGCTCGAAGTTGTTGAGTTCTTCATGCATGGCATTGAGCCAATCCGGATCTTCGAGTGCCTCATAGACCTTGTGGGGTTCGACACAAGAGACAAACGCGTGATGCTCACAATAGTTTGCTAATTGTCTACGAGTGCTTGCCCCCTTTCTTAAGCTTCCAAGCACATTCGTCATGAGATGATCCTTGGTGGAGAGCTTGGAAGCAACCTTGGCGGCACGACGCTCCAATTCCTCCTCGGGGGTGAGACGAGGAGTGGTCACTTGATCATCTTGAGTGTCGTCTTGAGCGTGTTCTTGTTCTTGAACTTGCTCGGAGGAGAGAACTTGACCTTGGGCATCACTTGATGTGTCAACACCGTCTTGAGCATGATCTTGCCCTTGGTCATGTTCTTGAGGATGAGGGCCTTCATGTTGTTCTTCGGAAGCGTGTGGGCCTTGGGTTGGTGATGGATCCACTTGAGTGGAGCATTGTCCTTCTCCTTCAGCCACAAGGGGTTCCTCAATGGGTAGGATAAAGCCAACACCCATTCTTCTTATGGCTTGAGGAGGAATTTCATCACCTACATCACAAGTGCCACTTTGCTCCACTTGGGAGCCGTTATTCTCATCAAACTCCACGTTACACGTCTCCTCAATAAGTCCCATGGATTTATTGAGGACACGGTAAGCATGAGAGTTTGTAGCATAACCAACAAATATGCCATCATAAGCTCTAGCCTCAAATTTAGACAACCGAACACCTTTCTTGAGAATGAAACACTTACACCCGAACACCCGAAAGTACTTGAGGTTGGGCTTGTTACCGGCGAGTATCTCATATGGAGTCTTGTTCAAGCCCTTACGGAGGTAGAGCCGATTGGATGCATGACACGCGGTGTTGATGCCTTCGGCCCGAAAGTTGTAAGGAGACTTGAACTCTGCATCATGGTCCTTGCCGCATCCATCAACGTCCGGTTCTTCCTCTCCGCAACACCGTTTTGTTGAGGGGTGTAAGGTGCGGAATATTGATGCTTGATCCCCTCATCACTAAGAAACTCATCCAAGGTGTAGTTCTTGAACTCGGTGTCGTTGTCACTTCTTATTGTCAAGATCTTTGCATTGTGTTGACGTTGTGCTTCATTTGCAAAGTCAATGACGGTTTGTTGGGTCTCGCTCTTCCTCTTGAAGAAATACACCCAAGTGTATCTTGAGTAGTCATCCACAATCACCAAGCAATACTTCCTACCCCCAAGACTATCGAAGGATGGAGGCCCAAAGAGGTCCAAGTGAAGGAGCTCCAAAGGCCTCTTTGAGTAAATGATAGTCGTGGGAGGGTGAGCCTTCTCATGTAGCTTTCCTTTGATACAAGCACTGCAAGCATGATCTTTAGCAAAACTAACATTCGTTAGTCCACGGACATGGTCCCCCTTGAGAAGACTTTGCAAAGATCTCATATTGACATGGGCTAGACGGCGATGCCAAAGCCATCCCACATCAACTTTAGCCATTAGGCATGTCGCGGTCTTAGAGGGTCGCTCCGAAAAGTTAATCACATATAGACCATTCTCGACATGCCCAACGAAGGCTACTTTAAGAGTCTTGCTCCACAAGAGGGCCATGGTATCGATATCAAAGAAAGTGGCAAAGCCCATGATTGCAAGTTGACGAACGAGAAGTAAATTGTATGCAAGGGACTCAACAAGCATGACCTTCTCGATCGTGAGATCATGAGAGATGACCACCTTGCCAAGTCCTAATACCTTAGAAGATGAGGTGTCACCCCACTCGACATTGGTGGGCGTAGATGGAATCTTGTGCACGTCCACCACCAAGTCCTTGCTTCCGGTAATATGATTTGTAGCTCCGCTATCGAGCAACCATGATCCCCCACCGGAAGCAAACACCTACAAGAGATCAATGCTTGGTTTTAGGTACCCATTTTGTAATGGGTCCTTTGATGTTAGTAACAAGGGTCTTTGGAACCCAAATAGACCATTCAATGTATTCATGAGGAGAACCAACGAATTTGGCAAAGACATGCCCATCACTAGCACGACATAACATATAAGAAGGATTAAAGTCGCCGGCTTTGATCATAGGAGTGACGTTGCCCTTTTTGACAGCGCCACCCTTTGCATTGTTCTTCTTCTCCTTGGAAGCACTCTCTCCCTCCTTCACAAAGGTTTGCATGAGAGGAGGAGGTCGTTTGGTCTTGTCGTTCTTCTTCTTGTTCTTGGACTCGGGCACGTACCCAACCCCTTCCTTGGCCACAACTCCCTTTTGGTTGATCAAGAGGTTGTTGAGGTTCTTCTTGCCTTGTATGCAAGTCGCAAGACCTCTCTCAAGTTTCCCCTTTAGCTTAGCGTTCTCCTCAACAAGATGCACATGCTCACAACACGGGTTAGTAGCATTTGCATTATCGATTAACATCATACGAGGAAAAGTGGCTTTTTACTTGGTTAGCTTTACTTGAAGTTGATCATGCGACTCTTTGAGGCTAGCATGAGCACCCTTCAAGGCCTTGTGAGCCTTGTCGAGTAGATCAAACTCCTCTTTGAGTCTAGCAAGATCAACCTTAATTTCGGCTTTCTCGGAGTTTAGCACATGAGAAACAATGAGAACATGATCATAGTCTTTCTTTAACTTAGCATGATCAACGTTGTGTGACTCCTCAAGAGCCAAACGAAGACCACGCTCTTACTCATGAGCATTGGAAAGATCCGAAATCTCATCGGCATAGTCACGACTATGCCCTTCCATCTTAGTGATGGTATCTTCATGAGCCTCGATCATGTCATTGGCTTCACCAAGTTGTTCCAAGAGAGCAACAAAGTGCTTCTTGGATTTACCCTTAAGTTTGCCCATAAAGGCCTCAAACTCATTCGCCTCCCCATTAGTTCCATCATGTTCATCAATGCTATCCGTCGAAGAAGGATGATTAATGATGGTAGTTTTGATGTTGGGGGTTACCTTGTTGGTGGCTTTAGCCATGAGGCACTTGGCAGTGATGCTCTCATTGGGTGAGTCGAAGAGAGACACCCGTGGAGTCGTCACAATGGCAACTGAGGCCATGGCAGCCAACTCACCATCTTCATCATCGTCATCATCCTCATTGTACTCTTCTTGTACCACCAATGCCTTGGGAGGAGTCTTCTTGGTGAAGTTGCTCTTGTTGGGGAACGACTTGGCCTTGTCCTTTCGGATGAGCTTCCCACCATTATCTTCCCTCTTCTCATACGGGCACTCCGCAACAAAATGACTCACATTGCCACAATTGTAGCAAGTCCTTACACGTTGCTTGCTCTTCGTGCCACTTGAGTTGTTTTTGTTAAAGTTTGGCCTCGAGTTTTTCTTGCTCCAAAATTGCCTTGAAGCGAGTGCCATGTGTTCATGATATGCATACTTTGTATCTTCGGGGTTGCTCTCCTCTTCTTCTTCTTCAACGGTGAGCTTGGCCTTCAATGCAAGGTTGGGCTTCTTTGCCCTTTGAGAATGAAGCACCACATTGTCGGCGGTCTTGTCCAAAATGTTCATGGCCACAAACTCATCCAACACTTCGCTTGAGGTCAAAGTGTGGAAGTCCGGTCTTTGACGAATGATGGAGGACATGGCCTTGTGGTAGGGCATCATTTCCTTGAGGAATTTGCGCTTGATCCAATTGTCATCCGTGTCCTTGCTCCCGTGATCTCGTAGTGAGACCGCGAGTTTGATTACTCTCCGATAAAGCTCACGAGGTTCTTCATCTTCTTTCATTGCAAACTCATCGACCTCATCTTGCACCACTTCATAGTTGGAGCGTTGAATGCTTGCGCTTCCCCGGTAGAGAGAGACAACACAATGCCATGCGTCTTTGGCCAAGGCGAAGGGCCGAAGATGAGGTAGGTCTTCAGGTGGGATTGCATCTTGAATGATGAAGAGAGCATTCTCATTGAATTGATTATCCGCGGCTTCTTGAGGAGTGAAGTTGCTTGGATCATGCGGATAGAAACCTTCTTCAATGATTCTCCAAAGATTAGTGTTCACATGATTTAAATGACGTTTAAGGCGGTATACCCAAGAACCAAAGTCCTCATTTTTCACAATCTTAGGGGGAGGACCGGCATGATTCAAATGAGTGGAAGGAACCGGTCCACCATAAACAAGTGGTGGTTCCACATGAGCAAAGATACCGGTGCCATTCTTACCACTAGAAGAAGGAGCCTTTTCACTACTAGCTTCCCCCTTATTGGAGGTAGCATTCGTCACCTTGTCGGTGAGATTACCCACTTTCAACGGTGCGGTGGATACTTTAAGCCCTTCAAGGAATTTAGTAAACATGCTTTCAACCTCAGTCGTCATGGAGGTCTTCAATGTCTCCAAGGCCACATTGAACTCCTCACGAGAGACGGAGGTTTCCCCATCGCCCGTAGACGAGATCGGATTCACACCGGAGTGTTCCTCCACACCGTCTACGGTATCAACCATACTCTTCGGACGGTAAAGTCCTTAATAAAGAGACGAGGTTCTGATACCAATTGAAAGGATCAATATGGTTGACTAGAGGGGGGGGTGAATAGGCAACTAACAATTTTTAGCTTTTCCTTAACAATTTAAACTTTGCATCAAAGTAGGTTGTCTAGATATGCAACTAGGTGAGCAAACCTATATGCTGCAACAAGTATAGGAACACAAGCGAGCAAGTGATATGATACAAATAAGCTTGCACAAGTAAAGGCACGAGATAATCAAGAGTGGAGACGAGGATGTGTTGCCGAAGTTCCTTCCCTTTGAGAGGAAGTATGTCTCCGTTGGAGCGGTGTGGAGGCACAATGCTCCCCAAGAAGCTACTAGGGCCACCGTATTCTCCTCACGCCCTCACACAATGCGAGATGCCGTGATTCCACTATTGGTGCCCTTGGAGGCGGCGACCGAACCTTTACAAACAAGGTTGGGGCAATCTCCACAACTCAATTGGAGGCTCCCAACGACACCACGAAGCTTCATCACAGTGGAATATGGCTCCGCGGTGACCTCAACCGTCTAGGAAGCTCAAACACCCAAGAGTAACAAGATCCGCAAGGGATTAGTGGGGGGAATCAAATTTCTCTTGGTGGAAGTGTGGATCGAGGCCTTCTCAACCACTCCCGAGCAAATCAACAAGTTTGATTGGCTAGGGAGTGAGATTAGGCGAAAATGGAGCTTAGAGAAACAATGGAGCTTAGGGTTGGAAGAGATAAGTCAACGGGGAAGAAGGGGACCCCTTATATAGTGAGGGACAAAGATCCAACCGTAATCCACCTACCAGCCCGTGGCCAGCGGTACTACCGCTCCAGGCCAGCGGTACTATCGCAGGGCCGCGCGGTACTACCGCTTGCTGCCAAGCGGTACTACCGCATGGTCATGCGGTACTACCGTACAGGCCCGCGGTACTGCCGCAACCCGAGCAACAGCAAGGCCAGATCTGAAACACAGGAGCTGAGGGCGGTACTTCCGTGAGCGCGGTACTACCGCGCCACCATGCGGTACTACCGCAAGCCAGGACTCCCCTAGCCAGGGGGAAGGAAACATCCGTGCCTACTTCCGCAAAGAAACAGAAGAAGCAAAAACCCGACACAGTAGTACTGCAGAGGGGCAGTACTACTGCCTGACAACATAGCATGGTACTACCGTGGAGCGAAAGCAGTACTACCGTGGTAAGCGCGGATGTAAAAAATTACATCCGCCCCTACTACCGCGAGGGAGTGGTACTAGCCTGGTGGGCAACGGTAGTGCAGCTCCAGGGGAGTGGTACTACCGTGGGCACCTGCGGTACTACCGCGCCGCAGCACGGTACTACCGCTGGTGCCTACGGTACTACCGCTCACTTGGGAGCAGTACTACCGCGAGCCAACGCAGCAGCCAGAAACAAGGTGGCGAGAAAGCAGAGGATGCTCCAAGGGAAAGGAGGGGACAAGAAGGAGACGTGTACGTGATGATTCCACCCAAACCTTTCCGACGCAGACCCCCTCTTAATAGTACGGCTTTCCTACGACTCAAATCCACCAAAAAGAAACGTAGAAAAGATGTCGTCTTCAACAGTCTTCGAGGGGCACCCAACCGTCTTGTGCCTGGCGATGAAATGTCTGGGATACTCAAGTCACACGATTAGTCCACAAACGCGTTGTCATCAATCACCAAAACACCTTAGGGATAAATATGCCCTTACACTTATGTCATCGGCATCTGGTGGACGGACATATGTACCTTGGAAGTTGTCAAGGAAGGCCTCTTCCAATTCCTCCCAGCCGCCAATAGAATTTTTGGGCAGACTGTTTAGCCAGTGCCGAGCTGGCCCTTTGAGTTTTAAAGGGAGGTATTTGATGGCGTGGAGGTCATCTCCACGAGCCATATGAATGTGGAGAATAAAATTCTCGATCCACACCGCGGGGTCAGTTGTTCCATCGTATGATTCGATATTTATGGGTTTAAACCCTTCTGGGAATTCGTGATCCATTACTTCGTCAGTGAAGCAAAGAGGGTGTGCGGCGCCTCTATATCGGGTCGCATCGCGACGTAGCTCCGATGGAGTCCGTCTGCGGTGTTTGGCCCGTGCATGACTGGGCTTGTCGCGTCCGAATAGATAGTCGTCGGCACTTGTCGAGGTACACCCTTGCGATCCATAGATTGATTCGGTATGCCCTGCTTTGTTGTTCAGGTCTTGCCGGAGGTCATATGTGTGACCACGAGCTGTTTTGTCTTTGCCTTTATAATGAGGCGGGGCGGGCTGGTGTTCGGCTTTAGTTGCTGCTTTATCCCGACCACGTGGTAGTCGGTCAACCCCATTGCGTGATGATGGTATGGGCTCCAGCGCCTCATCGTCGAACTTTGGTAGCAATTTGCGCTTCGGGTAACTTTTGGCTGGGCGCTTAAGACCGTATTCTTCGGCTCCCAGGATATCAGTCCATCTATCATTTAGTAGATCTTGATCAGCTTGAAGTTGCTGCTGCTTCTTTTTCAGGCTTCTTGCAGTGGCTATTAGCTGGCGCTTGAAGCGCTCCTGCTCGAGAGGTTCTTCAGGCACGATGAAATCCTCGTTGCCGAGGCTCACCTCATCCTTGGAGAGCGGAAGATAATTACTGTTCTCCGAGTCTTTGTTTATGGCCTGTTCGTCGGGGCTAACTTGCCCATCTTCCTGTTATTCTTGTTCGGAAGTTGCTTCAACGGGGTCTTCATTATCGTCGGCACCGTCAGGAGTATTATCTTCTCCCGTGCCGGTATTGCTATCTTGTGCATGACATGACTTAGAGCGGCGCCGCTGACGTCGGTGCTTAGGCTGTTGTCCCAGGAGGTTTATCCTCGACTGGATCTTTTTTGTCGTCGTCGTTAGATTCTTTATGCGTATCCATGATGTATATGTCGTACGAAGAAGTGGCCATCCATTGTCCGGTAAACGGCGGGTTTTGGCCATCCTCCTCCTCTGCATCGTCGTCCATACCGTCGATGTCTTCGGAGCCGTAATCGAGCATGTTTGTTAAGTCTTCGACAGTGGCTATAAAGTGGGTGGCGGGTGGGGAGCGAAATTTCCCGTCGTCAGCTTCTAGTTCGAACCGGATATAGTTCGACTGTGAATCCCCCACTAAGGATAGATTTTTAGCTGAGTTCAGCACATCGCCCAAAGGTGAGTGCCGGAAGATGTCCGCGGTGTTGAATTCGGTGGTTGATGACCGATCATGCTTGACATGCGCGGACACACGTAGTTCGGAACTTATAACCGAAAACGAGTTCGGGGTTTCGGTGACACAGGCATTACCAGAAGTTAGGTCTGTGTGCGGCTCCAACACCATGGAGTCTGCGATTTCCGTGGCAGGGTTGAGCTTCATGTCCTCGGATGGCACGACCTGCTCCGGATCTAAGGCCAGAGCGGTTACAGGTGCAATTTCCTGGGTATGGCCCGATGACAGATCTAAGTCATGTTCATCGAGGTGACGGGGAGCAACTGCCGTGGTCTCGAATCCGTCAAAGATCAAGTCTCCACGGATATCTGCAACGTAGTTCAAGCTCCCGAATCTGACCTGATGACCCGGGGCATAGCTATCGATCTGCTCCAGATGGCCAAGCGAGTTGGCCCACAGTGCGAAGCCGCCGAACACGAAGATCTGTTCGGGGAGGAAGACTTTCCCTTGGACATCATTGTTGTAGATGATTGAAGGAGCCATCAAACCTTTTGAGGACGACACAGATGAACTCTCAATGAAAGCACCAATGTCGGTGTCAAAACCGGTGGATCTCGGGTAGGGGTCCCGAACTGTGCGTCTAAGGTCGATGGTAACATGAGACAGGGGACACAATGTTTATCAAGGTTCGGACCCTCTCTATGGGGGTAATACCCTACTTCCTGCTTGATTGATCTTGATGAATATGAGTATTACAAGAGTTGATCTACCACGAGATCGTAATGGCCAAACCCTCAAAGTCTAGCATGTATGACTATGATTATGATTGTCTCCCTAATCCGGACTAGGCCCTCCGGTTTATATAGACACCGGAGGGGACTAGGGTTGTACAAGGTCAGTTACAGAGAAAGGAATCTTCATATTGGGTAGCCAAGGAGAGTCCCATCCGGACGCAGGAGAGAGTCTTCGGTCTTATTTCTTCACAGCCCATTAGTCCGGCCCACGTCCAGTAGGCCGGACGCGCGAGGACCCCTTAGTCCAGGACTCCCTTAGAGCCACCAGCCAGTCCATGGCGACACTGACGGCGAGCTGTGATGAGAAGTGGTTGAGGAAAGTGTGTGGCATGAGCCTACCCAGCTCATGCTCGAGCGCCTTGATCACGGCGCGACAAACAGGTCATCACCTGGGCGTGACGGACAAGTTTGTGCAGGATGTGTGATCTGGTGCCATATGCCCTTTGCTACCTGTTCTTGTGAGCTTTGATTGCCTGATTTATACGTGTGTGTTTATTTTCCTTTTCCAAGGTCCTGGCTTCCCCGGTACACCATTCTGGACAGCTCACCAAATAGGAATTCTGGAGTTGATACAATCTCAGAGATATGATTTCTCAGTTTGAGAGAGATGGTAGAGGAACAGAGAGAGTATGTGAGGTTTACAGGTAAATGATCATCAATGCCTCTTCCTGACACACACGGCACCCTTTACACGGGCAGTGCCCCAGCAGCTGGACACAGCTAGATGGCGCTCTCACTAGGCTTTGGGCTTGATCCTGGACTTGGGTCACGGATATGGGCCGAGCCCTGGCTATAACATTGCCCTCTGCCTGACCCCAAGCAGGTGCAGCCAGAAACTGTTGTTGAAGATCAGCTTTGTTCTCCCATGTGTTCCAGGAGGAGGGAAGTGTTGTCCACTGGATGCCCACCAACTCCATAGAATTATTGCCTGCAACAACCCTTTTAGAATCTGATCAGATGCACAATGGTTCGATACCTGAGGTGAGTTAAGTGCAAACTTCAGGTAGGTCATGTCGTGGCACTGTCTGAGCCGGCAGAGCTTTCTCTCGAAACAAGCTTTTGCCTCGTTTTATATATATAACAACAACACCGAACAGTACACGACCAAACGATACAATGTGGAGAGAAGACTCTCTTACAAAGTGGATCAAAAGATACAACAAGAAGTTTAGAGCTAGCCTAATACCTCGCCTAGGACCAGCCGATGACACCAAAACTCCACGGCAACACCCCCAGGAGGGTGATGACACAAAGTGTCGCCGCTGCCGTGTCTGAGAGCAGACAAGGGTTTTCACCCGGAGCCCTAGCACATGAGCGAGACCCATGACTACGCCTTCAAGAAGGAAATGACACCCACAAGCGCCGCCGTCGCTGGTGCCAAGTGCGAAGCTTTCGCTCGGGAACTTGCCAATACCACCAGGAAGCGCCGCTGCCACCCCCATAGCGAGAGTTAGGCCAACCCCGTCAAATCCGGGCACGAACAGAGCATGCCAGAGGCCAGCAGAGCTTTCTCATGCACAACCCGATGAATCTTGCTTGTAGATGGAAGGTCCAATGATAACTGCTCCCACCCGCTGCAAAATTGTACAAGGGCCAAAATATTTATACCCTTGATTGGATCTTCTGGCCGCAGTGGCTTGCATATACGGTTGCAATTTTAAGAAAACTCGATCACCAACGGAGAAGGTTCTTTCCATCCTGCTCTCGGCTCCGTGGTCCCGCATCTTTGGACCCCTCACTAGTAAGAATTGAATTGAACTTATAAAGAATGAGCGGGTTGGTAGTCACAACCGTGGCATCCACGTCGACTGTGAATAGTCCTGCGACTCACGCTGCAGCGAACGAAAAAGCGGCAACGAAAGAAAAGGAAATGACCCCACGTCCTCCCACGCCCCCTCCTCCTCCTCTCACGAGTCACGCCCGACCCCCTCCTCCTCCTCTCCTCCTCCTCCCGTCCTTCCTCAAAACCCTAGCCGCCGCCCCCCTCCTCCTCCCACCTCAGTCGCCGCCGCCTCCTCCTCCTCCTCCTCCTCCCACCTCAGTCGCCTCCTAGGAGAGCTCGACACGATGGGGTGGCCGTGGAGCACGCCCCGTCCGGAGAGACAAGGCGGCTCCCGAGCAGGGCATCCGACAGCGCTGGCTTCTCCTCCCCTACGCCGCCGCTGCCCACCCCTCCTCATCTCGTGCGGGCACGGAGGTGAGCTTCTCCGATGGCGGCAGCGACCTGCAGTCAAAGGGCGACGGCGACGGCGCTCGATTTGATCTACAGGAGAGAGGGAAGATGAGACGGAGAGAGAGAAGGAAGGAGAGGAGGTAGAAATAGAGAGGAAAGAGGAGAGGGATGTGCGCCAGCCAGCGGGAGAGGGTCACCGGAAGGAACAACTGGTCATTGTTCACACCGCGCTAGGCCAGAGATGGCTCTGTACTGCCCACACGTATGCAGGTTCCTTCTTCCTTCCTGCTCCTCTCCTCTTTTGATTAGCTGTAACTGCATGTTTGGGTCAGTGCTATGCCTGCTGTCGCTGGGCAGTACTTTAGGCAAGCCAACCTTCCAATTTAGTACACGTCTGCACAAGGAGAAGAGCCCCTGTTAGCTTTTCTTTTTGCAGATTAGCCTAATAATCTACATCAGTCGATTTGAGGGTATGCTGAATGTGATATTTAATGAATATGGTCATTCTGTTGTTCAGAGTACACAAGTGGTTGCCCTTGAAGTCTCCTCCTTGCCCCGCTTATTCATTAAGGTAAGATTTTGATTTTCTCAATTTGTCGCTTCATTTCCACATTAACCATGAATTGTTGTGTGTAAATACTCATATCCCGTTAAGTTCATGTGTATAAATCAAGTGGGTTGAAGTGTACTGTGAATTTCCTGAAAAAGTTTACTTGAGATATTATATGCATGGTGTGGATTGTTGAGTTTGCTTGGTTAATGCCATGCCTGTGCAGATCAACAGGGGGGAGGTCCAGGGTGAGACCTTCAAGAGGGATTTGATGTTGCTATTATTTCAGTTTGTAGATAGAGGATGTGATTCCAGCAAGACAGTGACGATGGCGATCACAAGTGAGATTTATGTTAAGGAGTATTAGCATATGCTCATAGGATCACTAGAAGCATATAAAGGTATCCACAATGATGGTTGCTTTCTTATCGACAAAGAATTGAATTATAATTATAGACGGTAAGAGTAGTACCTTTATAATCATAGCTGTATGCAATGATCCATCATGTATTTCTGTTTAAAACCGCAACCCGTAATTGTTTGATGTCGTGAAATGTCTATATATATATATATATATATATATATATATATATATATATATTGTTTACATTCTTAAGTTAGCCTCCAGACTATCTACATTGTCATGGTAACCTTGGTAGGTTATAATATGCAGATCGATAATCCCGATTCAGTTTGAGCTTTCCATGTGTCTTTTTAGCTGAATATTAGGATCACAACTTAACTTAAATTAGCAGTATAGTGTCAATGGGCGTCATCTGAAGCTAATAAGATGTTGTTACTGAAGAACAGCCCCTTGCTACTTACTTGCACAGTACGTGAAAAACACCCTAAATAGATTAAAGAAATCATACTTGACTGTGATTGCATTTGGTTGACGCTTACGTTTATTTCTCATCGGTAGATCAAGGGGGTAATCTTCTACGTTTCAGGTCCAAGCTTTCAATGCATTTTTCTATCTTTTTTTCATATCCCAATCATCATTTGCAAGGCCGAAGCATGCATGTCTATATGGTTTTGTGGCACTGATTTCGTTCCATGCCAGTTTATTTCCAGCAGTTGGTCTGCTTCTTCATAGAGATTTTATCAGTATACTAAATTAAATAAGAAACTGAATGTGTATTGCTTTCACCTTCAGTTTGAACATGATTGTCCTATTTGTGACATAGGTGAAAATTAGCAAGCAAGCTACAGTCGGTGCATGGATGACCAAGTTTACTTGTTACTTTATGAAGATGATGATTCCTAAATAGAATTACGAGCTATGTCCTGCATGTTGACCGTGCTTCAAGGTACAGTTGTTCATGCCTTATAAAATTGTAATGCTTTTTATTGGTTGTGCATCCTAGGACCAAAAGCTGGATTCATAGATAGCCGAAGAACTGAGGAATTTTACTCTCTGTCGTTGCAGGGTAGAAGAGAATGGGAGGAGGGGACGCGTGCTCCATATTTTGTTATGCACACCTTCCTAAACTATACTTTTCTTCTTAACATATGTTCATTGTCTAGCAGAAGCTGTAGATTTCAGCGTACAATAATTTCCAAAATGGTAGAAGGTAAGAACCATGTTACATGATCCTTTTGTGTTCTCTTGATTTAAATTAACACGTACCTGTTAAACTTGGTGATGATTTTCGAGGTGTATTTATAAATTATCTGCCAAGGTTATTCCCTTAGGCAATTTTTTTTTTCTGAAGCCTAGGCATATTGGTTGTTTGGTTGGCTCTCTTTACTAGCAGGAAGATAACTACTACGTGTTGCTTAGTTGTGTTGCTTAGTTATTAGCGGATTGACTGTATGAATTATCTTATGTTCACCCAGAGTTATAGGTTTCTAAATACTAGGCTCTTGGGACTTAATTCTAATGGTTAGTTTTTTTAGATTCATGTATTCCGGTGCTACAGCCTAGGTAAAGCTCCTTCACAATAGTATTTAAAGCTTATATTGATAACTCCATCAGAGTTCAAGCATTAGGCTCTCTGCTCTGTGTATTGCAAAGTGTTCTATATAATGCTTTGATGTTCCTTTGTCACTGTTTGATGTTCTACCTTGGGTGGCCTCTGTCTTGGTTTACAGCTCCATATGGCTACCTATGTATACCTATGTAGATTTTATTTGAACTGTACTCAAATCGTGCAGATGTTTCTATATTCTTGCCTTCCTCTTTTTAACTCATGAGATTGTTAGATAGTTGAATATCATTGGTCTCTGTCGGCATTCTATTTTCGCAGTTTGAAATGAGTATTGGTCCATTGATATTAAACTTCACAATAGGTAGTGGCATCTTCAGGAAAAAGTAGTGGCAAATATGCTAGAGATTTCTTTTCTGCTGCAGGAATGACACTATTGCCCAAATCCTCAAACATATTTTTTAGTAACTGAGAGGATTATTCACCTTTGCTATTGTAGGCATTCAAGACCTGGCAGGGCTGGGTCAACCGGCCCTTCGTGTTCAAGACCCGGCTCTGATGAGCCTTGACAGTCGTGCTACCGGCTGGGCATCGTCATCCTGAGCCATGTCCGGAACCAGACCAGTAGGGGCACCCTAAGCGAGCACTCGAGGCATGCTGTCAAGTTGGACGAGTGCAACCAAGCCAGCTGTTGTGTGTGTCCATGGTTACATTGTTGTATTGTTGGTTAAAGACAATGTTTTTCTTCTTGAATTATGAAACCTCGAACAACAGTAGGATATAATCATTTTGTTCGTTTTGCAATCAAAGCTTCCATCGAATAATATTTTAGAATTGTGCTCCGTCTTATTCATAAACTGTGGCTATTTTGTAGATTCATACAAGATACGGCTTTGTGTGCATTGAAATAGCAACAAGTTGGCCTCTCGGTCTCATTTCTGTATACATTTGACTCATACACGCAGCCAGCATGTCCATGTGATCTGGATGAATTTCTCTATCCTGTTTTATGTTGTGATGTCTTTGATTTTTGTCTCTTCCAGATTTACATATAGATGCCTCGGTGAATACTCAAGAATTTTTGTTCATTTCTATTGACGGCCTTTAGGTATTTTATATTTATTTTTATAATGATTCTGAAACGAGGTCACTCCCTACTAATCTTGCTCTCCAGGCCTGGTGGCGGGATGCTTGGTCAAGAATGCAGGGTGAGTAAAACAAAATGCTTTTATCTCTCTGGTCATCTAGAGCATATGGAGGGAGCAAGATAGCGGGCTTTGACAGTGTCTTCACACCGCCCCAGAGGGGGTGCCACTGAGGGCTTTCTCATGGAACACGGTGCAATGTGGTTTTATGCACGCCTATGAGCAGGCTACCCTGCACGCTGGTCTTCTACTACTTTCCCAGGCATATTACTTCCCTGTGAGATGCTTCCAAGAGCTCTATTCAGCTCCATTGTATTTTTCTTCTTTTTTTGATTGCTTTTCCTTCTCTGTTTCTTTTTTATATGCAAGGCCATACATTTTTACCATGCATCCTTGCTCACACAGAAAATTACTTCAAAATACACATGCTTCTAAAAATGCACATCCTTTTCAAAACTATGTATATCTTATTATCAAAGATTATAAGGCAGAATGTGTTTGCCCACGACTAAAACAAGTAATACATTGTACTTTTTTCAAAGCACACGTGGAATTAGCGGGCTCCTTCAGGTATTTCAAGGGAAAAACAGAATCTGTTTAACTAATTTTCTATATTGCTTATTTATGCATTTGTGACCATAGCTTTCCACTTTAGCTCATAAACTGGATGGCAAAATAGAGTTTGCCCATTTCATATCTATGTTGTCTTATTAGGAAAAAAGATTTTGTTTAATAGCTGATGCTTAATATGTTTTATCGACTGTTGAATGCTCAACTTTAGCTCATAAACTGGATGGCAAATGCTAATTCTGATGGGGCTTTTCACACTTATTGTTTTATTGTTGTCTAGACAGCTGATGGCATGCTTCTTTTTTGCTAATTGTCAATTCTTTTGTACAGGGTCCTTCAGCTACTTATGCTTTGGTAGACAATGAGAGTATGTAGATAGCATGTATGGTTTTTACATTGTTTTGCGCAGGTTGAGATGCATCACATGATGTTTTCCTTTTACGTTTATGAGTATTACATAGTCCTTTCTTTTTCCACAAGGGGCAGTAGTTGTGCCATTTTATTCGAAGGACAAAGAGTTGATCACAAAGGCATAGCATTCAGGATATATACACAAAAGAGTATAGAACCAAATTATATGATGTAATTGACCACTTCCTATTAACTTCTCTTGTATACAATGTTCACGAGTTCATGTATTAAGTACATTTTATTGTGTCACTTGTGTTTACTCTTTTTTTAATGCAAGTTTACAGCTACTCAGAGTTCCTAATTGTAGACTCAACTATCTTGACCTACTGATGATCTAATTTGTGGCTACATCAAGGTCCTACGAAGTCTTCGCCTTTAGCTCCACCTTTCACATCTCTGTGTTTCTCTCTGAGCTTCATTTAAAAAACCAACAGAAAGCCAAACAAGCACAAGCTAGACTAACCTCAATGCTTGTGTGAACCAGAATGATCGCCATCTCAAAAGCTGGGAGTCTAAGGCCAGGGAAAACATTACCCCTTGCAAAACAAATCTAGAAAAGAAAACTGGGGCGCGTGATTGATATTCAGTTGTCCTTGTTGTTCTAGCTGCTAGTCTCCTTTTAAGTTTTAACCCTAATAAGATTTTATGATGGATTTCTACGTGCTCCTCTGCATGCTGGGAGTAATTGTGGCTTGTAGTGCTTGCATCTTACACTCATCTTTTAGTTACTCACCCACCCCAAAATGCCCCATGCCTCAACTACAAAGTGTTTATTGTTGAAATTAAAGCTATTAGAACATCACGGGTACATACTGCAATGTGCTGAACTGTGTTATATGGAATGCTGAGATGACACAGTTTTTGACAGAATGTCTTACATAGTTACATACTTTGACATCTCCACGTAATGAAATCACTCTTCACCCTATAATATTTAATTTCTACCTAATTGTGACTCGCACCTAGAGGAGAAGCATATTAGTTGAGCGTTGCTAAACCTGAGTAGCAGCCTAATATGAGCCAAATTTCCATAAGCTACTATGTGAACCCAAATAGGACTAGCTAAAATACCTTGCTAAGACTAACTGATCATACAACACGCCTACACCAAAGAAAGCATTGAAGGCAATCACAAAGGCCACCTTGCAGTCAGTTGGTTTTCTTGACAGAATGATGGCTTGATGTGCTTCTGCTGAATCGCATTTGTGAGTGAGGACAGAGCCACACAGCTTTGGGTTCCCATCGAAACTAGAATTCTGAAACGTATCAAATTGGCCTCCAGATGGAATAGGCCCTTCCAGGTTATTGTTTGAAATGTTGAATGCTGAAAGGAAGTGCAGGGCGTTCGGTGCAACTGGGATAGCAACTGTGAGGTTGTTATTGGACAAGTCTAGCATCTGCAAGTTTGTGAGGTTGCAACTCGATTGTGGGATGTGTCCTGTCAAGTGGTTGAAGCTTAAGTCGAGTGAAAGGAGGGATTTCAACTGACCGATCTCCATGGGGATCTCACCGGTGAGTTTATTGTTGCTTAGATCAAGAACTTTACGCAAAGCCATGGGAACCCAGTATTGAAGTGATGGAGCTGCATAAATAGGTAGCTCGAAGACCCTTGGGTCCAAATGGGCTTCATTCTTCTCTGACTTCAGCATTGGCATATCCATCAGTGTTGTTGGAATTTCCCCTGTGAGGTTATTGTTTGATATGTCTAGATAGAACAGGTCACTTAGTGTTTGGATCCAGGCTGGTACTGATCCGCTGAGTTGATTTTCAGATAAGATTAGCACCTCTAGTTTTCGAAGCTTTGATATCCAAAGAGGTATTCCTCCAAATGATTTACAACTTTCGATGTCCAAAACGTGAAGATTCTCGAAACCATCAATTGTGTTGTCATCTGGCATGAGCTCTCCCTTGAAGTTACTGCCGATAAGTAGAGTGGTAAGGTTCCTGCAGCTCTTAAGGATGTGAAGTGCATTTGCAATATTTATGAAGGAGTTTGTGGTAAGTGATAGGAAGGTGAGGTACTTCAGATCAATTAATCTTGGTGAAAGCTGCCCTGTTAATTTGTTGGTAGATACCCGCAGTGCAGTTAGATTGCTGCAAGAGTATATGCTTTCTAGAACTGTGCCGGTGAAGCTGTTGAAGTAAACATCTAATGTCTTTAGATTTGGCAGGTTGGAGAAATTGACCTTGGCGAGCTGTCCACTGAAATTGTTTTTCTTGAGATCAATTGCTACGAGATTCGTGCAGTTGCTTAGAGCTGATGGCAACTCCCCTGAGAATTTGTTGTTGTCCAAATGGAACTCCTCCAACTTCTTGAGCTGGCCTATCGAATCTGGAATCTTTCCACCAAATCTGTTCCCTCCAAGATCAAGAGTTACAAGATTTCTGAGGTTGGTTGTGCGTGTGCTATCAATAGCTCCATGTAAATCATTGTTACGAAAAGACAGGTGCTCCAGTGTGGCAGTATTGAAGAGTTCATCTGGAAGTGTTCCACTGAGATTGTTGTAGCCGGCCCTGAGCTCTCTCAGCTTGGAGCAATTACCAAGTTTCTGCAGGATGTTGCCACTGAATTTGTTTAAGCATAGATTTAGCACAACGAGGGATCGTGAACTGCTACAGAAATGAGTTGGTATCTGCCCTGTAAAGCTGTTATTACTTGTGTTGAGTGCTATCAGATTCTCCATTGCTTTCCATGTGGTGGATGGAAACTGTCCTGCAAATAGGTTGCTTGAGATGTTCAGTACCTGCAGGGGTTGAGCAGGGGTTGAAGATGGCAACTCGTGGAGTGTTCCATTGAGCTGGTTAAAGTTGACATCAAGGACGGTGATGCTGCTGGACGACACCAATTCCAGCGGCAGACCACCAGACAGCGAGTTGTGAGAGAGGTTAAGATACTGCAGCCTGGTGAGGTTTCCAAGGCACTCCGAGATGTGCCCCTCTAGGCCTTTTGAAGCCAGCATGACTTTGGCAACCATCCTATCTTGCCTGCAGATGATCCCTTCCCACTTGCAGCAATCCGTGTTGTTCTGCCATGAAGCGGCAAGACCACTGTCCCATGAGAGCTCGGTGAGGAACTGGAGAAGGGAGGTCTTCTCCTGCTCCGTGCAGGAACTTGCGGGAGAGGCCAAGGAGATCAGCAGCACAAGAGTGAGGCCAAGGGAAGGTATGTACAATTTGTTGTTGTGTGTCTTGTTTGAAAATTGAAGGGGCTGCATGGTTTCTGATGAAACTAGCATAGAAGCCAGATCCTCAAGTTATGCACTGGCTATGTAAGGCATCAATGGTCTTATGGAGAAATAGCACGAGACGAACAAAAAAGCAGCTCTTGCTCCCATTATATGTATTTGCCTCTTGCGGCCGTGGTTGTTACGAAGGAGTTTGGGTCAAGGATTCCGTTGTTGTTGTTTTCGATTAGCTGTCTTGGCGTCTCCGCTGGTTCGTTATTACTGACTACTTACCTTGGACTGGGATTTGTGGTTGCCATGGAACCGATCTGGGTGGGACTCGGTATCGCGTGAGGACCGAGGAATAGTAGTGACAGGCTGATTGGCGATTTGTGTGATGCTTATGTGGATAATGGACATGGTCTGTCGAACGGTATCCGGTTTGTGATTCGTGGATTGAAGGTTTAGTTGAATAGTTTTGTTTCGACGATCTTTACTGTATGTGTAGTGCACTTTCTACTCCTTTGTAGTCTCTCTGCATGGAATACACCACCACCTTGACGAATCTTGTTTACTTGACATGTCACTAAACCTGAATTAAATTCAACTCTAAACAAAATTGCCATAATAAATTGGCAAAGTCGAGTAGGGCTAGCCTACAAACCTTAAAAAACAAACAACAACAAAGCCTTTAGTCCCAAACAAGTTGAGGTAGGCTAGAGGTGAAACCCATAAGATCTTGCAACCAACTCATGGCTCTGGTACATGGATAGCAAGCCTAGCCTACAAACCTTGATAAGATGAAATAGTGAGACCAACGTACTAGCACCCCAGACACATTATTAAAAAGAGATACCCTGGTTTGGCCACTGCGCTTCCACTACTGGGCTATCGCCTAGTTCTAAGAAAAAACCTTGATAAAAATATCTGATCATACAACACACCTACACAAAAGAACACACTGAAGGCAATCGCAAAAACTTCTTCTTTTGTAAGAATGGTAGCTTGAGGTACTTTTGCTGAACTATAGTTGCGATGGAGGATAGTACCACAGAGCTTTGTGTTCCCATTGAAGATAGAATTTGGAAATGTGTCGAACTGGCCTCCAGATGGAATAGGACCTTCCAGATTGTTGCTAGAGACTTTGAAAGCTGAAAGGGAGTGTAGTCCGTTCAATGCAGCTGGGATTGCACCTGTGAGATGGTTGCTTGACAAGTCTAGCACCTCGAGGTCTGTTAGACCACATATTGATTCTGGGATCTGCCATGTTAGATCGTTGAAGCTCATATTGAGTGAAACGACGGCTTTCAACTAACCAATCTCCATGGGGATCTCACCAGTTAACATATTATTGCTTAGATCCAGAGCTTTATATAAATCAATTGGTATGTGGTATTGAAGTGATAGAGTTGCATCAGCTGGTAGTTCGGAGACCTTCATGTCCAGATGGGCTTCAGTCTTCTCTGACTTTAGCATTGGCATGTCCATTAATGCTGTTGGAATTTTTCCTGTGATGCTGTTGGAAGATATGTCTAGATAGAAGAGATTGCTAAGGGCATTGATCCAGGCTGGTATTGATCCAGTGAGGTTATTGTCAGATAAGATTAACATCACTAAATTTTCTAGCTTCGATAACCAAAGAGGTATTTCTCCAAACAACTGGCAACCTCCGATGCCCAAGACCTGAAGATTCTCAAAACCATTAATTTTTTCATCCTATGGCATGAGCTCACCCCTGAAGTTGTGCCCAATTAGCAGGGTGTTAAGGTTCCTGCACTGCTTAAGAATGTGAAGTGTGTTTGTGATGTTTGTAATATTGTTGTCGGCAATCGAGAAAAAGGAGAGATACTTCAGATTTCCTATTTTTGACGAGAGCTCTCCATGGAAATGGCTGACTGATAGCTGCAGCATGATCAAATTGCTGCATGAATAGATGCTCTCTGGAATTGTGCCAGTGAAGTTGTTGATGTGAAGATCTAAAATTCTTAGATTTGACAGGGTGGAGAAGTTGACCTTCATAAGTTCTCCGTTGAAGTAGTTGTTCTTGAGGTCAATTGTTGTGAGTTTTGTGCAGCTCCCCAGACCTGATGGCAGCTCCCCAGACATTATGTTGTTGTTCAGATGGAGCTTCTCTAGTCTCTTGAGCTGACCAATAGAATCAGGTATTGTGCCACTGAAACCGTTCCCTCCGAAATCAAGGGTTATGAGTTTTGTGCAGCTGCCCAGACCTGATGGAAGCTCCCCAGACATTATGTTGTTGTTCAAATGGAGCTTCTCCAGTCTCTTGAGCTGACCAATAGAATCAGGAATTGTGCCACTGAAACTGTTCCCTCCCAAATCAAGGGTTATGAGGTTTCTGAGCTTCATTATGCGTGAACCATAAAGTACTCCATGTAAGATATTCTTAGGGAAAGATAGATATTCTAACGAAGTAGCATTGAAGAGTTCATCTGGGAATGTCCCACTGAGGCGGTTGTGGCCAGCACTGAGTATTTTGAGCTTCGAACAACTACCAAATTCAATGGGGATGCTGCCAGTGAATCTGTTGTAACATAGTTCAAGCACCACAAAGGATGGTGAGCTGTTACAGAAACTAGCATACCCGCGCGGCGGCACGCCGTGCCTGTTGAAACATAATATGAAAGTTCTTTATGTTGAGATGGAAAAGTTTATGTGCTAATTTTGAATAAAACAATCATGATTTCCAAAAAGATGCTCGGTAATTCAAAAATTGTTCATGAATTTGGCAAAAAATGTTCATGATTTCAAAAAAAAAGTTTGTGAAATTGAAAAATGTTCACAAAATAAGTACATCATGACTACAGAAAAATGCTCTGGAATTCAAAAACTGTTCATGAATTTGTAAAAAATGTTCAAAAAATTTAAAAAATTCAATCAAATGTTCGCTAATTCGAAAAATGTTCATGAATTTGGAAAAAATGTTCACGATTAAAAAAAATGTTCACGAATTTGGAAAAATGCTCACGATTCAAAAAATTGTTCACTAATTCTAAAAACATTCACGAATTTGAAAAACAATGTTCATGATTTTGAAAAAGTAGTCTTTAATTTTAAAATGTTCATTATTTCAAAAAAAATGTTCATTATTTGAAAAACATGTTCATGACTTAAGAGAATGTTCACAAATTTCTAAAAAAACTGTTCATGGTTTAAAAAAATGTTCGTGAGTTTTTAAAAAATGTTCACAGTTTCAAAAAAATGTTCATGATTTAAGAGTAACGATTTAGTAAATATAAAACCACGACTTTGGAAAAATGTTCATCATTAAAAAAACTATTTTAGAAACAAATCGTGAATTAATAGATTTTCGGAAATTGAAAAACAAGAATAAAAATGAAAACATAAAAGTAAAGAAAAAATGAAAAGAAAACAGAAAAAGGAAAAGGAAAAGGAAAAAGGAAAAAAACCTAAAGAAAAACATAAAAACCCGGTTCAGGGAAGGTTCTAGAACCTTCCCAAAACCGGTTGGGGTTAAATCCCAAAATGGGTCGGCCCATAGAAACAGCAGTGGGTGAGGGGCGGTACGCGCCACAGCGCTCGCGGGCGCGGTACGCGCCGTATAGGATCCTCGCTACCGCAGCCGCCGTCACCATCGAGAGGGAGAGAGACTATGAGAGGCAGGAGATGACAACGGCGGACAGATTCCTTAACTCTGAACATCGCGCGCACACCCAGGAGGCAGCGTTCGTGTGCCAGGGACAGGAGGAAGAGGGGTGAGTGCGGGTGGAGATGGGGGACATCGACATCATGGAGAAGCTCGACGCTGCGCTCGCCTCCTCCGTGGAGCACAACAAGCCCAACTGTGTTGGTTCTGTCTCCAACCACGGAATTGGCAACACATATTCAAGATGAAGTAATCAAGTTTGGTACATCATCGAGAATGGAGTTATTTACTCAAAACCACCATGTTATGGGCTAGGGTAATAGATCGGTACCACATTTAAGACAGTTCACAAAAAACCACCAACAATGGGACTAATCTGTAACGTGGAGCACTGATTCTTTGTTTTAGCCCAAAAAACAGCGAATCCGACGGGTGGGTCCCGCCTGTAGGGCTGACGTGGCGCGTGTTGACGGACGCCGTTAGATGGCGAGAGACGGCCGTTTTGGCGTGCCCGTCTACTAGGTCAAGCCGTTCCCCCCGTCGATTCAGTCCACCCCTCGATTCAGTCCTTCCCCGCTCCGCTCCGATGGCGACCAGCTCCGGCGTCGACGGCGCACACGGAGTCGACGGAAGCGGCGACGACGCACTCAGCAGCAAGGGCGGTGGTACTACTTCAGGGCAGAAGCGGCTGCGCTCGCAATGCGGAGTCATCGGCCCCCACACCGATGGCGGCTGCGACCTAGATCCAGAGTCGGCCGCGGCGGTGGGCCTGTCGCCGGAGCCTGGTACCGAGGAAGCAGCTTCGTAGATTGGTCCCGAGGATGTGCTCCCGTTCGCCCCATCTTCAGCTAGGTAATCTGAATCTTTCAAAATATGTTCTTTCAATCTGTCCTTACTACTAGATCTGTTTTATACATTGAACAAAGATTCTAGTTCTCAATATTGATTTGTTAGTCATTTAGAAGTGATTGTAGTCCTGAATATTTATCGAATATCACATCTTCAGTCAGGGTTCAGTTATGTTAGTAGTACTGTAGGGTTCTGAATTTTTGGAGAAAATCACACTGTAGTGTTCATTTATGTTATAGTCATGTTACTATAATTGACTTGGTAATTTTGCTTACACTGCATTGTAATGGTGATCTATATTAGGCCTGAAGATATTCATTTGTCTATGCTAGTAATGTTAGTACTAATTTGATGGTTCTAAATTTTTTGAATAGTGCATTCTAATGGTCAGATATAATGGTCAGTTATGTTGATACAATTGACTTATTAATATTCATTTGTATGTCCATTTTAGGCCTGAAGATTTATGGTCAATCTATTTCCAGTTTCCTGGGAAGAAGTATGCTCTTGTTAAGATGTCTGAAAGAGAAATCACTTATGGTAGTTCGGTCAATGTAATGGTCACCAATGGATACTGTGAGGATGACAGTCTTTGCTACTTGAAAGAGGAAGATATAGGGTTGCAAGGTGTTTGTGTCATTAAAGGAAACATTGAAGTAGTTCGCATGCTGAGAGAATTTGAGAGCACCCAGACATTGCCACTGACAGTTATAAAGGGAAAGGTAGTTATTGAACCACCAATTGGAGAAGATCAAGATGCACAGCAAATAGATGCAGAGCCACCTGTTGTCTTTGCTATTGCTGAATCAGGTGTTGTGCACAAATCAGTTCCTCCTAATTGTCAGTTACATCTTGGGACACAGGAAAGTGTAAATTTTTTGCCACTCAAATCAGTTCCTCCTAACTGTCAGTTACATCTTGGGACACAGCTTAACACTGAAGTAAGTGTCAATTATGCTGATTTTCAGTTTGATTCAGATGAGGAGGACAATGCAGTTAGTGAGGAAGAAATTCCTGTAGGCATGGACACAAATGATGATGAAGGTTCAAGCAGTGATGAATAATTTGTAGTTGATGTGGATCTCTTAGCTACAGGAGAAGAATAAGATGACTCAGATTCAGTGCAGTATGTGGAAGAACAGAGTGCAAAGAGGAGGAAAGAGGAACACGAGCTAGATGAAACTATTGCTGACATAAAGAGGAAGAGAGCTGAATACATAGCTAGTACACACTGTGAGGGGGACACAGATCCTGAAGATATATATGACATGGACCAGGAAGAAGATGATGAGGAGGCCCAAGAGATCCAAGTTCCTGAGCCTGTTAAGAAGAAGGGAAAGAGGCCAGGTCCTACAAGTAGGTCCCACTCAAGTGCTGGGCCAACCATTAATCCTGATTGGTTTCCATCTTCAGAAGAGGAAGATACAGGCTTTGAAGCAGATGATGATGGAAATGAATCAATGTCCTTTGTTATCAGCTCTGGCAGAAGGAGTAGAGCTAAGAAAAGACCACCTAGGGTCTGGTATGATGAGGACAGGATGCATCTAGAACAACAATTTCAGCTAAAGCTCTGTTTCAAAGATGTTTACCAATTCAGAGAGGCCCTTGTCAATTTGCATGTGAAACAACTTAGAAGATACAAATATCACAGAAACTGCGGTGATAGGACAATAGTTTGCTGCGATGGAGATGGATGTCAGTTCTACATGGTAGCAGCACAGATAAGAAATGACCCCACTTTCTGCATTAAGAAGATGAGGTTGGAGCACACATGTCCCACCCAGTCTGAGAAAACTAGGATTAGTTCAAGGTGGCTTGGCAACAAAATCCTTGAAACTATCAAATCAGATCCCAACACTACTATACCTGCTATTGTTGACAAGGCAAAGAGGCAATTTGGGCTTGAGATTCCTAGAATGATGGCATGGAGGTCTAAGAAGAAAGAAAAGGAGATTGTGCTTCGTGATCACAGGAAGCAATATAAGAGGCTGAGAGACTATTTGGATGAAGGAAATATGCCCTAGAGGCAATAATAAATGTTATTATTTTATTTCCTTATATCATGATAAATTTTTATTATTCATGCTAGAATTGTATTATCCAGAAACATAATACTTGTGTGAATATATAGACAAACCAAACGTCACTAGTATGCCTCTACTTGACTAGCTCGTTAATCGAAGATGGTTATGTTTCCTAACCATAGACATGTGTTGTCATTAGATTAATGGGATCACATCATTAGGAGAATGATGTGATTGACATGACCCATTCCATTAGCTTAGCACCCGATCGTTTAGTATGTAGCTATTGCTTTCTTCATGACTTATACATGTTCCTATGACTATGAGATTATGCAACTCCCATTTGCCGGAGGAACACTTTGTGTGCTACCAAACGTCACAACGTAACTGGGTGATTATAAAGGAGATCTACAGGTGTCTCCAAAGGTACATGTTGGGTTGGCATATTTCGTGATTAGGATTTGTCACTCCGATTGTCGGAGAGGTATCTCTGGGTCCTCTCGGTAATGCATATCACATAAGCCTTGCAAGCATTGCAACTAATGAGTTAGTTGCGAGATGATGTATTACGAAACGAGTAAAGAGACTTGCCGGTAACGAGATTGAACTAGGTATTAAGATACTGACGATCGAATCTCGGGCAAGTAACATACCGATGACAAAGGGAACAACGTATGTTGTTATGCGGTCTGACCGATAAAGATCTTCGTAGAATATGTGGGAGCCAATATGAGCATCCAGGTTCCGCTATTGGTTATTGACCGGAGACATGTCTCGGTCATGTCTACATTGTTCTCGAACCCGTAGGGTCCGCACGCTTAAGGTTTCGATGACAGTTATATTATGAGTTTATGAGTTTTGATGTACCGAAGGAGTTCGGAGTCCCGGATGAGATCGGGGACATGACGAGGAGTCTCGAAATGGTCAAGACGTAAAGATCGATATATTGGACGACTATATTCGGACATCGGAAAGGTTCCGAGTGGTTCGGGTATTTTTCGGAGTACCGGGGAGTTACGGGAATACAGGAGAAGAAGTATATGGGCCTTATTGGGCTTTAGGGGAGAGGGAGAGGCAGGCCCCCCCCCAAGGCCTAGTCCGAATTGGACTAGGGGAGGGGCTGCACCCCCTCCTTCCTTCTCTTCCCTCTTCCCCTTCCTTGTATCCTACTCCTATTACATGGAAGGACTCCTAGTTGGACTAGGAAAGGTGGAATCCTACTCCCGGTGGGAGTAGGACTCCCCTAGGGCGCGCCATAGAGAGGGCCGGCCCTCCCCTCCTCCACTCCTTTATATACGGGGGCAGGGGGCACCCCATAGACACACAAGTTGATCCACGTGATCATATTCTTAGCTGTGTGCGGTGCCCCCTTCCACCATAATCCTCGATAATATTGTAGCGGTGCTTAGGCGAAGCCCTGCGACAGTAGTACATCAAGATCGTCACCACGCCGTCGTGCTGACCGAACTCTTCCCCGGCACTTTGCTGGATCGGAGTCCGGGGATCATCATCAAGCTGAACGTGTGCTAGAACTCGGAGGTGCCGTAGTTTCAGTGCTTGATCGGTCGGGCCGTGAAGACGTACGACTACATCAACCACGTTGTCCTAACGCTTCCGCTGTCGGTCTACAAGGGTACGTAGATCACACTCTCCCCTCTCGTTGCTATGCATCACCATGATCTTGCAT
The DNA here is from genome assembly GCF_018294505.1 of Triticum aestivum. Taxonomy (NCBI): domain Eukaryota; kingdom Viridiplantae; phylum Streptophyta; class Magnoliopsida; order Poales; family Poaceae; genus Triticum; species Triticum aestivum. The sequence continues at coordinate 102,838,489 of NC_057809.1, forward strand.
GTGCGTAGGAATTTTTTTGAAATTACTACGTTACCCAACAGTGGTATCAGAGCCTAGGTTTTATGTGTTGATGTTATATGCACGAGTAGAACACAAGTGAGTTGTGGGCGATATAAGTCATTCTGCTTACCAGCATGTCATACTTTGGTTAGGCGGTATTGTTGGACGAAGCGGCCCGGACCGATATTACGCGTACGCTTACGCGAGACCTGTTCTCCCGACGTGCTTTGCACAAAGGTGGCTGGCGGGTGTCAGTTTCTCCAACTTTAGTTGAACTGAGTGTGGCTATGCCCGGTCCTTGCGAAGGTTAAAACAACACCAACTTGACAAACTATCATTGTGGTTTTGATGCGTAGGTAAGATTGGTTCTTGCTTAAGCCCGTAGCAGCCACGTAAAACTTGCAACAACAAAGTAGAGGACGTCTAACTTGTTTTTGCAGGGCATGTTGTGATGTGATATGGTCAAGACATGATGCTAAATTTTATTGTATGAGATGATCATGTTTTTTAACCGAGTTATCGGCAACTGGCAGGAGCCATATAGTTGTCGCTTTATTGTATGCAATGCAACTACGCTGTAATGCTTTACTTTATCACTAAGCGGTAGCGATAGTCGTGGAAGCATAAGATTGGCGAGACGACAACGATGCTACGATGGTGATCAAGGTGTCACGCCGGTGACGATGGTGATCATGACGGTGCTTCGAAGATGGAGATCACAAGCACAAGATGATGATGGCCATATCATATCACTTATATTGATTGCATGTGATGTTTATCTTTTATGCATCTTATCTTGCTTTGATTGACGGTAGCATTTTAAGATGATATCTCACTAATTATCAAGAAGTGTTCTCCCTGAGTATGCACCGTTGCAAAAGTTCTTCGTGCTGAGACACCACGTGATGATCGGCTGTGATAGGCTCTATGTTCAAATACAACGGGTGCAAAACTGTTGCACACGCGGAATACTCAGGTTATACTTGACGAGCCAAGCATATACAGATATGGCCTCGGAACACGGAGACCGAAAGGTCGAGCGTGAATCATATAGTAGATATGATCAACATAGTAATGTTCACCAATGAAACTACTCCATCTCACGTGATGATAGGACATGGTTTAGTTGATTTGGATCACGTGATCACTTAGAGGATTAGAGGGATGTCTATCTAAGTGGGAGTTCTTAAGTAATATGATTAAATTGAACTTAAATTTATCATGAACTTAGTCCTGGTAGTATTTTGCAAATTATGTTGTAGATCAATAGCTCGCGTTGTTGTTTCCCTGTGTTTATTTTGATATGTTCCTAGAGAAAATTGTGTTGAAAGATGTTAGTAGCAATGATGCGGATTGGATCCGTGATCTGAGGTTTATCCTCATTGTTGCACAGAAGAATTATGTCCTTGATGCACCGCTAGGTGACAGACCTATTGCAGGAGCAGATGCAGACGTTATGAACGTTTGGCTAGCTTAATATGATGACTACTTAATAGTTTAGTGCACCATGCTTAACGGCTTAGAATCGGGACTTCAAAAGATGTTTTGAACGTCATGGACCATATGAGATGTTCTAGGAGTTGAAGTTAATATTTCAAGCAAATACCCGAGTTGAGAGATATGAAGTCTCCAACAAGTTCTATAGCCAAAAGATGGAGGAGAATCGCTCAACTAGTGAGCATGTGCTCAGATTGTCTGGGTACTACAATCGCTTGAATCAAGTGGGAGTTAATCTTCCAGATAAGATATTGATTGACAGAATTCTCTAGTCACCATCACCAAGTTAGTAGAACTTCGTGATGAACTATAGTATGCAAGGGATGACGAAAACGACTCCCGAGCTTTTCATGATGATGAAATCGATGAAGGTAGAAATCAAGAAAGAGCATCAAGTGTTGATGGTAGACAAGACCACTAGTTTCAATAAAAGGGCAAAGGGAAGAAAGGGAACTTCAAGAAGAACGGCAAGCAAGTTGCTGCTCAAGTGAAGAAGCCCAAGTCTGGTCCTGAGCCTGAGACTAAGTGCTTCTACTGCAAAGGAACTGGTCACTGGAAGCGGAACTACCCCAAGTATTTAGCGGATAAGAAGGATGGCAAAGTGAACATAGGTATATTTGATATACATGTTATTGATGTGTACTTTACTAGTGTTTATAGCAACCCCTCAGTATTTGATACTAGTTCAGTTGCTAAGAGTAGTAACTCGAAACGGGAGTTGCAGAATGAACAGAGACTAGTTAAGGGTGAAGTGACGATGTGTGTTGGAAATGGTTCCAAGATTGATATGATCATCATCGCACACTCCCTATACTTTCGGGATTAGTATTGAACCTAAATAAGTGTTATTTGGTGTTTGCGTTGAGCATGAATATGATTTGATCATGTTTATTGCAATACGGTTATTCATTTAAGTAAGAGAATAAATTGTTGTTCTGTTTACATATATGGTTACACACCCAATGAAAATGGTTCATTGGATCTCGATCATACTGATACACATATTCATAATATTGAAACCAAAAGATGCAAAGTTAATAATGATAGTGCAACTTATTTGTGGCACTGCCGTTTAGGTCATATTGGTGTAAAGCGCATGAAGAAACTCCATGCTGATGGACTTTTGGAATAACTTGATTATGAATCAGTTGATGCTTACGAACCATGCTTCATTGGTACGATGACTAAAACTCCGTTCTCCGGAACAATGCAGCAAGCAACAGATTTGTTGGAAATCAGGCATACTGATGTATGTGGACCGATGAATATTGAAGCTCGCAGCAGGTATCATTATTTTCTGATCTTCACAGATAATTTGAGCAGATATGAGTATATCTACTTGATGAAACACAAGTCTGAAATATTTGAAAAGTTCAAAGAATTTCAGAGTGAAGTGGAGAATCATCGTAACAAAAATAAAAGTTTCTACGATATGATCGCAGAAGTAAAATATTTGAGTTATGAGTTTGGCCTTCAGTTAAAACAATGTGAAATAGTTTTCACTACTCACGCCACCTGGAACACCAGAGTGTAATGGTGTGTCCGAACGTCGTAATCGTACTTTACTTGATATGGTGCGATCTATGATGTCTCTTACAGATTTACCGCTATCGTTTTGGGGTTATGCATTAGAGATAGCTACATTCACGTTAAATAGGGCACCATCTAAATCCGTTGAGACGACACCGTATGAACTATGGTTTGGCAAGAAACCTAAGCTGTCGTTTCTTAAAGTTTGGGACTACGATGCTTATGTGAAAAAGTTTCAACATGATAAGCTCGAACCCAAATCGGAGAAGTAAATCTTCATAGGTTACCCAAAAGAAAATGTTGGGTACACCTTCTATCACAGATCCGAAGGCAAGTTATTCATTGCTGAGAATGGATCCTTTCTAGAGAAGGAGTTTCTCACGAAAGAAGTGAGTGGGATGAAAGTAGAAAACTTGATAAGGTAATTGTACCTTCTCCCTTATTGGAAAGTAGTTCATCACAGAAATCTGTTCTTGTGACTACTACACCAATTAGTGAGGAAGCTAATGATGATAATCATGTAACTTCAGATCAAGTTACTACCGAATCTCGTAGGTAAACCAGAGTGAGATCTGCACCAGAGTGGTACGGTAATCCTGTCCTGGAAGTCATGTTACTAGACCATGACGAACCTACGAACTATGAGGAAACGATGATGAGCCCAGATTCCGCGAAATGGTTTGAGACCATGAAATCTGAGATATGATCCATGTATGAGAACAAAGTATGGACTTTGATGGATTTGCCCGTTGATCGGCAAGCCATAGAAAATAAATGGATCTTCAAGAGGAAGACGGATGCTGATAGTAGTGTTACTATCTACAAAGCTAGAATTGTCGAAAAAGGTTTTCGACAAGTTCAAAGTGTTGACTACGATGAGAGTTTTTCACTCGTATCTATGCTTAAGTCTGTCCGAATCATGTTAGCAATTGCCGCATTTTATGAAATCTAGCAAATGGATAAACAAAACTTCATTCCTTAGTGGATTTATTAAAGAAGAGTTGTATACGATGCAACTAGAAGGTTTTGTCGATCCTAAAGGTGTTAACTAAATATGCAAGCTCCAGCGATCCATCTATGGACTGGTGCAAGCATCTCGGAGTTGGAATATACGCTTTGATAAGTTGATCAAAGCATATAGTTTTATACAGACTTGCGGTGAAGCCTGTATTTACAGGAAAGTGAGTGGGAGCACTACAGCATTTCTGATAAGTATATGTGTATGACATATTGTTGATCGTAAATAATGTAGAATTATTCTGCAAAGCATAAAGGAGTGTTTGAAAGGATTTTTTTTCAAAGAAAGACCTCGGTGAAGTTGCTTACATATTGAGCATCAAGATCTATAGAGATAGATCAAGACGCTTGATAAGCTTTTTCAATGAGTACATACCTTGACAAGATTTTGAAGTAGTTCAAAATGGAACAGTCAAAGAAAGAGTTCTTGCCCGTGTAACAAGGTGTGAAATTGAGTAAGACTCAAAGCCCGGCCACGGCAGAAGATAGAAAGAGAGTGAAAGTCATTCCCTATGCCTCAATCATAGGTTCTATAAAGTATGCCATGCTGTGTACCAGACCTATTGTATACCCTGCCCTGAGTTTGGCAAGGGAGTACAATAGTGATCTAGGAGTAGATCACTGGGAATTGGTCAAAATTATCCTTAGTGGAATAAGGATATGTTTCTCGATTATGGACATGAAAAAAAAGGTTCGTCGTAAAGGGTTATGTCGATGCAAGTTTTGACACTGATCCAGATGACTCTAAGTCTTAATCTGGATACATATTGAAAGTGGGAGCAATTAGCCAGAGTAGCTCCGTGCAGAGCATTGCTGACATAGAAATTTGCAAAATACATAGGATCTGAATGTGGCAGGCCCATTGACTAAACTTCTCTCACAAGCAAAACATGATCACACCTTAGTACTCTTTGAGTGTTAATCACATAATGATGTGAACTAGATTATTGACTCTAGTAAGCCCTTTTGAGTGTTAGTCACATGATGACGTGAACTATTGGTGTTAAATCACATAGCAATGTGAACTAGATTATTGACTCTAGTGCAAGTGGGAGACTGAAGGAGATATGCCCTAGAGGCAATAATAAATGTTATTATTTTATTTCCTTATATCATGATAAATGTTTATTATTCATGCTAGAATTGTATTATCCGGAAACATAATACTTGTGTGAATATATAGACAAACCAAACGTCACTAGTATGCCTCTACTTGACTAGCTCGTTAATCGAAGATGGTTATGTTTCCTAACCATAGACATGTGTTGTCATTTGATTAATGGGATCACATCATTAGGAGAATGATGTGATTGACATGACCCATTCCATTAGCTTAGCACCCGATCGTTTAGTATGTTGCTATTGCTTTCTTCATGACTTATACATGTTCCTATGACTATGAGATTATGCAACTCCCGTTTGCCGGAGGAACACTTTGTGTGCTACCAAACGTCACAACGTAACTGGGTGATTATAAAGGAGATCTACAGGTGTCTCCAAAGGTACATGTTGGGTTGGCGTATTTCGAGATTAGGATCTGTCACTCCGATTGTCGGAGAGGTATCTCTGGGCCCTCTCGGTAATGCACATCACATAAGCCTTGCAAGCATTGCAACTAATGTGTTAGTTGAGAGATGATGTATTATGAAACGAGTAAAGAGACTTGCCGGTAACGAGATTGAACTAGGTATTAAGATACCGACGATCGAATCTCGGGCAAGTAACATACCGATGACAAAGGGAACAACGTATCTTGGTATGCGGTCTGAACGATAAAGATCTTCGTAGAATATGTGGGAGCCAATATGAGCATCCAGGTTGCGCTATTGGTTATTGACCGGAGACATGTCTCGGTCATGTCTACATTGTTCTCGAACCCGTAGGGTCCGCACGCTTAAGGTTTCGATGACAATTATATTATGAGTTTATGAGTTTTGATGTACCGAAGGAGTTCGGAGTCCCGGATGAGATCGGGGACATGACGAGGAGTCTCGAAATGGTCGAGACGTAAAGATCGATATATTGGATGACTATATTCGGACATCGAAAAGGTTCCGAGTGGTTCGGGTATTTTTCGGAGTACCGGGGAGTTACGGGAATACGGGAGAAGAAGTATATGGGCCTTATTGGGCTTTAGGGGAGAGGGAGAGGCAGGCCGCCCCCCCCCCAAGGCCTAGTCCGAATTGGACTAGGGGGAGGGGCTGCGTCCCCTTCTTCCTTCTCTTCCCTCTTTCCCTTCCTTGTCTCCTACTCCTATTACATGGAAGGACTCCTAGTTGGACTAGGAAAGGGGGAATCCTACTCCAGGTGGGAGTAGAACTCCCCTAGGGCGCGCCATAGAGAGGGCCGGCCCTCCCCTCCTCCACTCCTTTATATACAGGGGCAGGGGGCACCCCATAGACACACAAGTTGATCCACGTGATCATATTCTTAGCCGTGTGCGGTGCCCCCTTCCACCATAATCCTCGATAATATTGTAGCGGTGCTTAGGCGAAGCCCTGCGACAGTAGTACATCAAGATCGTCACCACGCCGTCGTGCTGACGGAACTCTTCCCCGACACTTTGCTGGATCGAAGTCCGGGGATCATCATCGAGCTGAACGTGTGCTAGAACTCGGAGGTGCCGTAGTTTCGGTGCTTGATCGGTCGGGCCGTGAAGACGTACGACTACATCAACCACGTTGTGCTAACGCTTCCGCTATCGGTCTACAAGGGTATGTAGATCACACTCTCCCCTCTCGTTGCTATGCATCACCATGATCTTGCGTGTGCGTAGGAATTTTTTTGAAATTACTACGTTACCCAACATTGGAGACTGTGAAGCTTACAAATCCTAGATATAGGTGCATTGTCACTACTGTTAGTGGCAAAACCAGAGAAAATCCTACTGCTGGACCAAGGTTCCATGGTCTATTTTTCAGTTTGAATGCATGTTGTGAGGGCTTCTTGAATGGATATAGGCCATTCATAGGTCTAGATGGCTGCTTCATCAAATTGACAAGTGGTGCACAGATACTAGCAGCTACTAGAAGGGATGCAAACAATAATATGTACCCCATTGCATTTGGAGTGGTTGGAGTTGAAGATACAGTGAATTGGTCCTGGTTCTTGACACAACTCAAGTATGCTCTAGGAGGAAGTGAAGAGGGAAAATTTGGAAAGTACACATTCATGCCTGATAGACAGAAGGTTAGTTCATTTAGTTCATTTGCTTGTTTATTTAGTTGTTCATTTAGTTCATTTAGTTATTCATTTAGTTGTTCATTTAGTTCATTTACTTGTTCATTTAGTTCATTAGCTTGTTTATTTAGTTGATGCCATCATCAAAGTGATGCCATCAAGACTAGTTGGTAGGTGTCGAGTCGTAACGCTTCTTATCGACACTTAGATCTAGATGGCCTAGGGTGACCCATGTAGGATCAAGAAACATAGGCATCATCAAAGTGATGCCATCAAGACTAGTTGGTAGGTGTCGAGTCGTAATGCTTCTTGTCGACACTTAGGTCTAGATAGCCTAGGGTGACCTATGTAGGATCAAGAAACATAGGCATCATCATAGTGATGCCATCAAGACTAGTTGGTAGGTGTCGAGTCGTAACGCTTCTTGTCAACACTTAGGTCTAGATGGCCTAGGGTGACCCATGTAGGATCAAGAAACATAGGCATCATCAAAGTGATGCCATCAAGACTAGTTGGTAGGTGTCGAGTCGTAACGCTTCTTGTCGACACTTAGGTCTAGATGGCCTAGGGTGACCCATGTAGGATCAAGAAACATAGGCATCATCAAACTGATGCCATCAAGACTAGTTGGTATGTGTCAAGTCGTAACGCTTCTTGTCGACACTTAGGTCTAGATGGCCTAGGGTGACCCATGTAGGATCAAGAAACATAGGCATCATCAAAGTGATGCCATCAAGACTAGTTGGTAGGTGTCGAGTCGTAACGCTTCTTGTCGACACTTAGGTCTAGATAGCTTAGGGTGACCCATGTAGGATCAAGAAACATAGGCATCATCAAAGTGATGCCATCAAGACTAGTTGGTAGGTGTCGAGTCGTAACGCTTCTTGTCAACACTTAGGTCTAGATGGCCTAGGGTGACCCATGTAGGATCAAGCAACATAGGCATCATCAAAGTGATGCCATCAAGACTAGTTGGTAGGTGTCGAGTCGTAACGCTTCTTGTCGACACTTAGGTCTAGATAGCCTAGGGTGACCCATGATGGCCTAGGGTGACCAATCAAGACTAGTTGATCATCAAAGTGAAACCATCATGTTTAGTCATTTAAAATCATTTAAAATCATATTAAATCATTTAAAATCATTTACAATCATATTAAATCAATTAAAATCATTTAAACTCATTTAAAATCATATTAAATCATGTAAAATCATTTAAAATAATTTCAATTCACTTTCATGCAGAGTCTACTCAATGCAGTGACAACAATATTCCCAAACTGCCATCATAGGTACTGTCTGAGGCACATCTATGCAAACTTCCAGAGAGCAGGATTTGGAGGAGAGGATTTGAAGAGATGCATGGATGCAGCTGCCTATGCTTACACTGAACATGACTTTAATTTGGCTATGGAAAGCATGAAGGCTGAGTGCACTGCTGCTTGGGAGTGGATGTCAAGAATTCCTCGTAAAGCTTGGTCTAGGCATGCAATGGACACTAATTGCAAAACTGATTTGGTGGTGAATAACTTAAGTGAAGTTTTTAATAAGTACATTCTAGATGTAAGGAACAAGCTTGTCACAATGATCAATGGGATCAAGGACAAGTTTCTAGTGAGGTTCCACTAGAAGAGAGAGGGTGGAAATGTGCTAGATGGGAGATTGCACCAACCTATGCAGAGAGGTTGGAGATGAACAACAAGTATGCAAGGGATTGCAAAGCACTGATAGCTGGCCAAGGACTTTTCCAAGTCACTAGTGGAGACAAGACCTATGGTGTTGACACAAACCTACAGACATGTGGGTGCAAGAAATGGGACATCACTGGAGTTCCTTGCAACCATGCTTGTTCTGCCATCTATAGGTCTAAACAACTGCCAGAGGATCATATCAATGTGTTTTTCAAGAAATCTATGTACTTGGAGGCATATAAGCCGGTAATTTACCATGTTCCTGGTCCAGATAGCTGGGTGAAAACTCCAACACCTGACATTGAACCACCACAATTCAAAGATGACAAGAAGGGCCAGCAGAAGAGAAAAGGAAAAAAGGAAAGTTTGAGCCACCTCAAGCAAAGCAGACATCTAGGATGGCTACTATAACATGTGGGAACTGCAAGCTGCAAGGACACAAGTACACAAGTTGTCCAAAGCCATTGAAGCCTGATCTGCAAATCAGGAGGAACAAGCACATGGTATTTTCATTTTGAAATTAGTTGAGTGTTCATTTCTATTGACTGATCATTATAAAGTTGTTTAATTTTTTAATTACAGGAAAATAGGACTGTACCTAAATGGCACCATGGTGCGGCTTCATCAGCTACTGGAAGTGCTAGGGGTGCACCATCATCATCTACTACAAACTCCTCTCCTGCTGCTGCAAAAGGTGCAAAGACTACTAGTGCTGCTGGAAGGGGTGCAACCTCATCTCCTGCTGCTGGAAGGGGTGCTAGTTCATCTACTGCTACTGGAAGAGGAGCAAAGTCTGCTACTACTCCTGGAAGGGGTTCTAGTTCTTCTCCTACTTCTGGGAGAGGTGCAAGATCTTCCACTGTTGCTGGAAGGGGTGCAAAAAGGTTCAAGCCTCCAAGAAGTTCTGCAAAAGCTTCTACTAGCCAGCCTGCAGGCAGTAGGCCAAAGAGGACAAAGTACATGAGCAAGAGGATGGAGGGGTACTTTTATGCCAGTGGGAACTATGAAATGCTCAAATTTGAAGTCTGTATGCAAGTGCATGTGTGCTAAATCAGGCATTACATCACTTATTTATGACATTATGAACCTTTGTATGGCACTTAGAACCTACGTTTGTTAAACCTATGTATGGCACTTTGAAGTTATCTATGTTTATCTCCTGCTGTTAAAATTCTGTGCAAACATTTAGAATATATGTTCTGTGCAGATATTATGGCAAAACAACCACAAACATTTAGAATATATGTTCTGTGAAAATATTATGGCAAAACAACCACAAACATTTAGAATATATGTTCTGTGCAAATATTATGGCAAAACAACCACAAACATTTAGAATATATATTCTGTGCAAATATTATGGCAAAACAACCACAAACATTTAGAATATATGTTTTGTGCAAATATTATGGCAAAACAACTACAAACATTTCATTTGATACAAACAAAATACATTAATAAGTAGGACATTGATCCAAAGATGCAATGATAATAAGTTAGACATTAGTTCTTGGGAGTACACAACACAAGTCTTTAGAGTACACAGCACAAGTCTTGGACATAAAGATACATAAAGCATTACAGCTTTGGAAGTGCATAAGAGCACATTCATATCAACTGCAGTGTTACCCTAAACCACACCACTATACATACTTAAAAATCATCACATATGTCCTTCAACTTCTTGATCTTATCCTTGTACCCATGTTTCTGTTTGAGCAGATCTGCAATCATGTACTCCATTTTTTCTTCTCTTATTCCAGTTGGTCCCTCTCTATCACAACTTGGTCTCTCTCTACCACTAACTGGTCCCTCTCTTTCTCTGCCTTTGCCCTAAGTACCTGATGAAGATTGGTACAACCATGGTCTGCCAGCTTCTTCTTCTCCATCTCCTCTTTGAGATCACTTAGAGCCAACCTAGCATTGCCCAACTCTGTGATAGCATCCTCCTTGTCAGCAACCATTTTAGCAAAGTCCAGTTTGAAAAACCTCAGATCTTCCTCCATCTTCCTCTTTTCTCCAACTAGTTTGAAATTTCTTTCACCAAGCTCAACATTTTCTTTCAGCCTGTCATCGATATCTTTGTCATACATGCTCCACAATTCAGTGAGGGTGAACTGCATAGCCACTGACCACTCTGGGTCTATCCACTCGAGATAGTTGCACTTTAGTTCTGCCTACAATTAAATAAATATGTTCTCAATAAGAAATTATATGAAATGTGCACAAATTATATAATACTGTATGAAATTGTAGTTTAGTTCTTTCCACCCAAATGTGCACAATCTTTAGTTTTTGTTCTATCCACTGAAATTTAGTTTAATTCTATCCACTGAATTGTAGTTCAGTTATATCCATTGAATTTTAGTTTAGTTCTATCCACTGAATTATATTATATGCATCAATTGGTGCCTAAATCAAATATTACATCATTAATTAATAGATATATTCTCAAAATTGTATGCACAAATTCTGGGCAGAAACAATTATAACAACATATATAAATTTTTCCCATCTATAAGATTGTATATGCATAGATTATATGCATAGATTATGGGCAACAACTATTACATCAACTGAAGCAACAGAAGATTGGAGTACTGAAGCAACATCTATCCAGGAACAAATCTTTGATACACAAAATTGGAGTACTGACAAGTGAATGGAGCATAAACTAACTAAGCTAATCTACTTACACTACTAACCAACATACCTTCTCCTGAGCACACGCAAGAAAATGTCTGCCTGTGTCCATAGATTCAAATGCAACAAGCTTGACGCACGGTTCTTGATGCAGACAACGAGACGACAGATCATGAGCAATGCCACTCCATTCATAGTAAGAGATAGTCCTAGGAAGCTAACCAGCACACAAATTGCACAAATCGGCGACCTGGTTAAAAATCCCCAAATGATGAACCCTAACTGTGATGCCCTCGATTCAATCGTACACTAATCATACACGCAAATGTGTACGATCAAGATCAAGGACTCACGAGAAGATATCACAACACAACTCTAGACACAAATTAAAATAATACAAGCTTTATATTACAAGCCAGGGGCCTCGAGGGCTCGAATACATAAGCTCGAATACACAAGATTTAGCGGAAGCAACAATATCTGAGTACAGACATAAGTTAGACAAGTATGGCTTAAGAAGGCTAGCAGAAAACAATCGAAAAGGCAAGGCCTCCTGCCTGGGAGCCTCCTAACTACTCCAAGTCGTCAGCGGTTGTCACGTAGTAGTAGGCACCCTTAGGGTAGCAGTAGTCTTCAGTGGTGTCGTCTGGCTCCTCGGATCCGTCATCTGGTCGCAACAATTGGGTAGGGGGGAAAAGAGGTAGCAAAGCAACCGTGAGTACTCATCCAAAGTACTCGCAAGACTTACATCAGATCTAAACTAAGTATGGATCTGTATCAAAGGAATGGGTTGTATCTGTGGACTAAGCTGCAGAATGCCAGAAGGGAAGGGGAAAGCCTAGCCTATCGAAGACTAGCATCTTCTGGAAACCACCATCTTGCAGCAACAGGGGGAGTAGAGTAGCATAAAGTAAAGTAGTAGAAGTGTTATCAACCTCGGCCAGAGATCCTTTCTCGACTCCCTGCGAGAAAGCAATCCCAGAGCCATACTATCCAGTTATCATCACAATCCAATTCTAACCATCATCCGTTTCTCATCACAATCCATTCATTTCTCATCTCAAGTATCCAGTTCTAGTTGTATCGATCGGGATACAACTCCAAGTGTCCGTTACCATAGGACAGGCTATCAATAGATGTTTTCTTCCCTGCAGGGGTGCACCAACTTACCCACCACGCTCGATTAACTCCGGCCAGACACACTTTCTTGGGTCATGCCTGACCTCGGCCAAACAATAAGCTGCAACCCGGCCTAGCCTTAATAGAGAGGCCAGCACGCCGGACTAAACCTATGCCCCCAGGGGTCATGGGCCATCTCCCCGGGAACTCCTACATGCTGCGTACGCGGCTGGTGAGCAGACCTAGCTACCTCCTTCAACAAGGCAGGAGCTTACGCAGTCCAACCTGGCGCGCGCCGCTCAGTCGCTGACGTCTATTAAGCTTCGGCTGATGTATACGACGCAGAACGCCCATACTATGCCCACGTGATGGTTAGTGCTATCAGGCCAGAGGCCCCTCGGATCAAATATCCAAATCGTAGTGGATTAGGAATGCGCAGTTACGAGCAGAGACTCACGATCAATGTGACCCCGTCGCCCCGTCTCGAGTACTTGCAGCAAGGTCTAAGAATGCCCGATCACGCCTCATAAGTATCTCGCGGGCACCTTCCAGGTCAACCCGTCTCCACATCACTCGCAATTAAGCTCGCGCGGGTACCCCTCAGGGTCGACCCGTCTTTCCAAGTATCAGGGGTAAAGTCCAAGTATCCGTGTGTCCAAACATCAAGGGGAAAACCCGAGGAATCACCCCCGGTGAATTCCACTCGATGTAATCATCAAGGTGAACGTAAGAGGATCCACCCTCGAGGTTCACACTTGAGGGGTTGCAGGACAGAGCCGTATCGGGAGCGGTTAAGGAGGAAATCACCCTCGATGACCACGACCGAATAACTACACTACATGTTAACAACAGAAGTGTTGAAGAGGTCTCACCCTCGGCACTCGATAGTAACCCAGTAGTGTCGTGCAACTAAGAGGAAAGTGATGTGCGGTTGATGTCTACTACACAACCTTCTTCTTGTAGACGTTGTTGGGCCTCCAAGTGCAGAGGTTTGTAGGACAGTAGCAAATTTCCCTCAAGTGGATGACCTAAGGTTTATCAATCCGTAGGAGGCGTAGGATGAAGATGGTCTCTCTCAAGAAACCCTGCAACCAAATAACAAAGAGTCTCTTGTGTCCCCAACACACCCAATACAATGGTAAATTGTATAGGTGCACTAGTTCGGTGAAGAGATGGTGATACAAGTGGTATATGGATGGTAGATAAAGGTATTTGTAATCTGAAAATATAAAAACAGCAAGGTAATGAATGATAAAAGTGAGCATAAACGGTATTGCAATGATAGAAAACAAGGCCTAGGGTTCATACTTTCGCTAGTGTAAGTTCCCTCAACAATACTAACATAATTGGATCATAAAACTATCCCTCAACATGCAACAAAGAGTCACTCCAAAATCACTAATAGCGGAGAACGAACAAATAGATTATGGTAGGGTACGAAACCACCTCAAAGTTATTCTTTCCAATCAATCCGTTGGGCTATTCCTATAAGTGTCACAAACAGCCCTAGAGTTCGTACTAGAATAACACCTTAAGATACAAATCAACCAAAACCCTAATGTCACCTAGATACTCCAATGTCACCTCAAGTATCCGTGGGCATGATTATATGATATGCATCACACAATCTCAGATTCATCTATTCAACCAACACATAGAACCTCAAAGAGTGCCCCAAAGTTCTACCGGAGAATCACGACGAAAATGTGTGCCAACCCCTATGCATAGGTTCCCAATGTCACGAAACCCGCAAGTTGATCACCTTAACATATATCAAGTGGCACGTGGTATCCCATTGCCACCATAGATATCCACGGCAAGACATACATCAAGTGTTCTCAAATCTTTAAAAACTCAATCCGATAAGATTACTTCAAAGGGGAAACTCAATTCATTACAAGAGCAAAGAGGGGGAAGAAACATCATAGGATCCAAATATAATAGCAAAGCTCGCGATACATCAAGATCGTATCATCTCAAGAACACGAGAGAGAGAGAGATCAAACACATAGCTACTGGTACATACCCTCAGCCCCGAGGGAGAACTACTCCCTCCTCGTCATGGAGAGCACCGGGATGATGAAGATGGCCACTGGTGAGGGTTCCCCCTCCGGCAGGGTGCCAGAACAGGGTCCCGATTGACTTTTGGTGGCTACGGAGGCTTCTAGCGACGAAACTCCCAATCTATCTTGCGTTCTGGAAGTTTTAGGTCACGTGGGTATATATGGGTGCAGGGAGGACGTCGGAGGAGCCACAGGGGCCCCACGAGGCAGGGGGCGCGCCCTAGGGGGGTGGGCGCACCCCCACCCTCGTGGGCAGCTCCCGTATCTTCTAACGTGGGGTCCAAGTCCATCAGGTGTATTTCCTTCCAAAAATAACTTCTCCGGTTGATTTCGTTCCGTTTCGACTCCGTTTGATATTCCTTTTCTTCAAAACACTGAAATAGGCATAAAACAGGAAATCTGGGCTGGGCCTCCGGTTAATAGGTTAGTCCCAAAAATAATATAAAAGTGGATAATAAAGCCCAATATTGCCCAAAACAGTAGATAATATAGCATGGAGCAATCAAAAATTATAGATACGTTGGAGACGTATCAACGGTGTCGGGGCCTGGTCTTCGATCTCGTTGATCGGGTCTTCGATGATGAAGCAGGGGCAACAGGGACAAGGTGGGGGGTCACTGATGTATCACTAACCAGCCTATACTAAGCAGTTTAGGATAAGAAGATAAGGTATGAAAGCAGGTAACAACAACAGGCTATGCATCAAAGTAGGATCATACAGAAAGCAGTAGTAGTTCTAATGCAAGCATGAGAGGGAAAGAAATGGGCAATATCGGAATGCTCAAGGGGGGTTTGCTTGCCTGGTTGCTCTGGCAAGGAGGGGTCGTCGTCGACGTAGTCGATCACCGGGGCCTTAGCAGTGGTCTCGGGGTCTACCGGAGAGAAGAGTGGGAAGAAACAGTAAATACACGCAAGCATAAGCATAACAAGACAATAAGCGGTGCTAGAGGTGTCCTAACGCAGCGCTAGGCGAAACTGGCGAAGGAGGATAACATCCGGGAAAGTTTTCCCGGTTCCGGACGTCTGTCAGACAGATGAACCGGAGGGGAAAAGTTCAATGTTTTCTATGCTAGAGACATGTGACGGACGAACGGGTTGCGTATCCGGGTTCATCTTGTCGTTCTGAGCAACTTTCATGTATAACACTTTTTCATTCGAGCTACGGATTAATTACTATTATTTTCTAAAGATTTAAATATTTTCTGAAATTATTATTAATTCAAAATTAATAGATAAAATGCTATGGGTACCCAGCCCAGTGTACACAGAATGTACACAGAGGCTGACATGTGGGCCAGGGGACCCGGTTGACCAAGTCAACTATTGACTGGTCAAAGGTGTGAATAGTGCGTGTGGGACCCACATGTCATTGGCACATTTTAGCTAAACAGATAATTAGCATTAAATAACAAGGTTAATTAAGTTCATTTATTAAACCCCTATTTAATTATATTAATAATTAATTATTTTATTAATTATTTTTATTTTATCTTTAAAAAAAAGGGGACGTGGGGCCCCAACGTCAGTGACCCAGGGAGCCTCGATGGAGCGGGTTATCGGGGCTGCGGGAGCAGAGCTAATCGGGGCTCCACCCCGGTGGCGCACGCGCGGACGCCGGAGCACGCGGCCCTGGCATGCACGGCACCAGGGCGGCTCGGGAGCGGCTTCCAGCGAGGCCGCCGGCCGGCGTAGGCGAGTGGCGCGGGGAGTGCCTACGGTGAGCGCCGTAGGGGGCGGCTGAAAGATGAGGCGGGGCGAGGCCAGTGGCAGGACGCGGCAGGGAGCGGGAGGGGCGTCCCCGGAGCGGCCCCGGTGCGGCCAGGCGCGGGGGCTCGCGGCGCGAGAGCGGTGACAGGGTTGGGACGGTGAGCGAGTGGAGTGCGTGGGCGGGACACGGGCGACCGTGGGCGCGGTGCTGCGGCGAAGCGGGGACAGAGGTGGGTGGCGAGGCTGGCGCGGGGGGGGGGGGGCGGCCAACGGGCATGAGAGGTGGTGCGGGCGAGGCTGGAGGCTGCGGCCGGAGCAGGCGAGACCGGCGTGGGTGGGGGGACTGCTGGAGTGCGGCCATGGTGGCCAACGGTGCGCGCGGCTGCGCACGACGGCAGAGTCGAGGGGGAGGGGGAATCGACGTGAGCTCACAGCGGAGCGTAGGGGTCTGGCAGCGGGCCCGTTGGAGCAGTTGGGGAGGACGACGGGGACGGTCCAGCGGCGTCGTGGTTTCGGCGAGGGGGCTCCTTGCAGCGGTGGCGATGGGATGAGCTCCTGAGAGGCGACGACGCGAGGGCGGCGTAGGGAGGAGGCAAGGAAGAGGGCGACGGGGTCAACGTCAGAGAGGCCAAGGCAGCGGTGGGGTGGCGTCTCCGGGAGGCGACGTCGCGGCGAAAGGGGGGGCTCTGCCCCGATCCAGACGAGGGAGGGGAGAGAGGCATGGGGGGAATCGAGGGAGAGGGGATCGGGGTGTGGGGAATGCGGGGAGGGAGTGGGTTCGGTAGTGGGCTAGGGTTTGCGGGTGGTGGGGGGGTTATGCGAGGAGAGATGGGCCGGCTGGGGTGGGCTAGCCGACTGGGCCGGCCTATTGGCTAGCTGGGCCAGTTGGCTCAGTTGGCCCGGGGGTCTCCTCTCCATTTTATTTTCTAATTAAAACTTTGCTATTGTTTTCTATTAAACTGTAAACAGTTTTGTTAGATAAGAGACTTGTCTCATAAAACAAGCAAATTATTTCTAAGAGTCACAAAATGTTCGAGGCCAAAATGAGTTGTCTAATCATTTCTAGAAATTGGAAAGGCCAATTTTAAATGTTGGCAGACCACTAAATAAATTCCCAGGGGCACTTTGGAATCCCAAAAGAGGTTGGTTCCTACATGATAAATAACCAGAGATTATTTGCCACACTTTGAACATTTTAGTTTTCATGTTTTGCAAATTTGAATTTTTGACTTTAATTTGGATTTGAATTAGAATGGTGATTTGGATCAAGTGAAGATTAGCAACAGTAACACGATGACATGGCACCATTAACACGTGATTACTGTAGCATGACATTGGGGGTGTTACAAATCTCCTCCACTACAAGAAATCTTGTCCCGAGATTTAAGTGCGGAAGTAAAGAGTAACTACGGGAGAACTGACCCTTATAGGGTTAACTATCTGGTGAACAATTCAGAGAATTATCTCTCGAATTGAAACAAAAAAACATCAAGAGCAAAATATGAAGGTACAATAGGGAGTTTCAAGCGAATGGACAAACGATCGATACCTGAACAGAGTGTGAGAAGGGGAGTCCAGAGCATCGGGAATAGATCATCTCTCGGACGGTGGCTCGTGACAACACACAAAGCCAAGAGCAGTGATACTTTGGAATAGAGGATATACAGGAGAGTCATGTTTCGATCCTGTGGAACGGTGGGTTATGGGCCCACCAGGTGGGTTAAAAAGTAGGAAGGGTGCTGACTTTTGGTACGGTCTTGATAGTAAGGCATGTTAGAGTGTAACCTGCCAGTTATGTCGGCAACAACGTCGGTACCAAGGGCAAGGGATGAAGAGAACCATTTCCCTGCTCGTTGAACGAGGCGTCCATTAGGCAAAGTTCTCGTCCATCGGTGGCTAACAGAATGTCGTCAACAACAGTAACAGGGTCTTACTGACAGAGTGATACAATGAGGTGTTTACATAAGCATGGAAATATTGTTGCTTATATAATATAGATCGCAATAAGGTTTAAACAAACCAATGGAAAGGAAAAATTAATAGTCAGATTAAACAGAACAATGGAAAGGAAAATGTGTTTAAACACATACTTCAGGGGT
Source organism: Triticum aestivum (assembly GCF_018294505.1). Lineage (NCBI taxonomy): Eukaryota > Viridiplantae > Streptophyta > Magnoliopsida > Poales > Poaceae > Triticum > Triticum aestivum. Next base: position 102,857,032 of record NC_057809.1, read on the forward strand.
ATATCCATCCCAAGGACAAGCAGAGCATGGTATCCATGACAGGATAGAAGTATAAAACCATTTAGGTAAGGGGAAAGAAATTTCATGACATTACCCATACAACGGTGTTTGGATAATTGATAAAGAAGATTTAGTATCGTGCTTCAAATGTTCTTATTGGAGATTGGATTACCACAGACATGCTTCGAGATAGCATTGACATGGTTTCAAGCAAAGGTCAGACTTTGGATACACCAAGGATCCATCGGAAACAACTTAGAAAATAAGTCATACAACTTTAGCAGGGAAAAGATGAGGGTGTGGCCGGCGGGCTCAGTAGCAATCCATCTACATGTCAAAAAGGATGTATTCGCTAAATTAATATGATCAAGTTTGTGTTGGGGGAGACAAGAATGTTGTTGATGCTGACACAAGTCATTGAGAGGCAAGGATGGTATTTCTAGCCATGAATTCAGTTGACATCTCTGAAGAAGCCAAAGTGTTGACGGTGGTCAAGGCAAATTTTGTCGAGAGACTCTAAGAAGATGCCACCGAGCAGAAAAGGAAGGATGAAGTGAAAGGCTATGAGAACCACGGATTCGACACAAGCTCAAAGTCAAGCTTGTTGTTCGAGGTGAAATGATAAGATGAGGAAGATCGACGTAAGCTTAGCTCATCGGCAGAAGTTGCTCCGGGCATAAGGACTAGGTAGCACAGTTATAAAGTTGACAAGATAAAAATATAGCCGATCAGGCTAGGAATGATGTGATGGGGCATAAAGCTTCCGGTATCAAGTATTAGGTGCAATGCCAGAAGGTAAATCAGAGTAGAGGTTGGACGGGGGAAATGAGTTGTAGAGGATAAGTAATTTAACTTACCTAGTAAATGGGATCAAGGAGGAAATATGGTCGGGACCATAACTGCAAGGGATCCAATTTACGATACCGGAAGAATATTCAAATGATTAAATATCCTCGCAAGAAACTTTCATGATAAGTCCCACACCGTGTCCGTGGGCATGAACACAAAGGTTCAGGGTCGACTCCCACTTCTACAATGCATAACCTTTCATTTTACTTCTCGCTCTTGATGAAGCTATAGTATTGAAATTTTATCTGACGAAAAGCCAGTAGAGTATAACCCGCATAACTTTTGAGTTCGCACAGATTAGGGAATGCATAGGTTCAATCCATTGGGGCATCTTAGGAACATATATCATAAATTTCAAGAATAAATAACACAAGCTCGATAGTAGAGCATGCTTGAGAAAGCGGACGATACAATTTACCAAAGCATTATGTATCTGAGGAAAGGCTCACAAGCTTATTGAATAAGAAGGACGTTGTCGGATAAAATCCGAAAAAGGGGGTTGGTGGTCCACAAGGGATCTAAGGTGAGCATCAGTACTCAACCAGAGGAAGAAAGAATGCAAGGATATCAGATTATAGAAACAACTGACTAACTCAAAGCTCAATTGCAAAGGAATTATGAATTCCAAGACAAGGGATCAGAAGTAATGCTCTGATTAGGGATGGATAGGTAGAATAGCCTTAGTGGTACAATCGATGGCGATTTGATTGGTCGAGATCCAGCACATGTTAAAATGATGTCCGAGCCGGAAGGATGAATTCTAGGATCTGATTGAGGATTGCGAGCATTCGCACCATATTGTATCAATGGACTCAAGATGATAAAGACAAAGGATGACAATAAGATTACTAGACTTATGGTATTAACCATAATGCAAGCAAGCAAGAAATTCAAGAACAATAGGCTGCTGAGGATTTTCACAAGAATGAATGGTATTACAAAGACTTTTGTGAAGTACATGAATCAACTGAGGATGAGCGGATACTCGATAGGTGCACAAAGTTATCCGTAGGGGTATTCAGGTGACAAGGAATTGTAAGGCAGTAAGTTCAGGGGATTCTCGGAACAACGGAGAGCAGTTCAGGGCATCTTGTAATAACAAGATCAATGGGATTGAATGTAAGAATGGTAGGTGTAAGCAGTTATCAATAGGGACATATCAATGGTAGGGAATTTGCAAAGGCGGTGGGTATATGTGTCTCGGGACAACATCGTAGAGTAACCTCGGAAACTTCTGGTGCAGCCGGCGATCATCTGTAATAAGGGCTCTCCATGTGGATGTGATCACGAGACCCTAATGTTAGAGTTAGTAAAACCATTTTAACCCGAATAGAAGAGAGATCAGAGTCCCAGAGTATAGATGATGAATAAAAGATCCTACTACCACCCAACGGTGACGTGGGCCCATGGGCCGCATAGCCATGTTACTAAAAGTTTTCCAGTGACTAGACTCAACTTCGGCCAAGGAGTTGGAAAGGGGGCTACCTACAGGCAGTCAACTCTGATACCAACTTGTGACGCCCTCGATTCAATCATACACTAATCATACATGCAAATGTGTACGATCAAGATCAAGGACTCACGGGAAGATATCACAACACAACTCTAGACACAAATTAAAATAATACAATCTTTATATTACAAGCCAGGGGCCTCGAGGGCTCGAATACATAAGCTCGAATACACAAGAGTCAGCGGAAGCAACAATATCTGAGTACAGACATAAGTTAGACAAGTATGCCTTAAGAAGGCTAGCACAAAAGTAGCAACGATCGAAAAGGCAAGGCCTCCTGCCTGGGAGCCTCCTAACTACTCCAAGCCGTCAGCGGTTGTCACGTAGTAGTAGGCACCCTCAGGGTAGCAGTAGTCTTCAGTGGTGTCGTCTGGCTCCTCGGATCCATCATCTGGTCGCAACAATTGGGTAGGGGGGAAAAGAGGTAGCAAAGCAACCGTGAGTATTCATCCAAAGTACTAGCAAGACTTACATCAGATCTAAACTAAGTATGCATATGTATCAAAGGAATGGGTTGTATCCGTGGACTAAACTGCAGAATGCCAGAAGGGAAGGGGAAAGCCTAGCCTATCGAAGACTAGCATCTTCTGGAAACCACCATCTTGCATCAACAGGGGGAGTAGAGTAGCATAAAGTAAAGTAGTAGAAGTGTTATCAACCTCGGCCAGAGATCCTTTCTCGACTCCCTGCGAGAAAGCAATCCCAGAGCCATACTATCCAGTTATCATCGCAATCCAATTCTCATCACCATCCGTTTCTCATCACAATCCATTCATTTCTCATCTCAAGTATCCAGTTCAAGTTGTATCGATCGGGATACAACTCCAAGTGTCTGTTACCGTAGGACAGACTATCGATAGATGTTTTCTTCCCTGTAGGGGTGCACCAACTTACCCACCACGCTCGATTAACTCCGGCCGGACACACTTTCCTGGGTCATGCCCGGCCTCGGCCAAACAATACGTCGCAACCCGACCTAGGCTTAATAGAGAGGCCAGCACGCAGGACTAAACCTATGCCCCTAGGGGTCATGGACCATCTCCCCGGGAACTCCTGCACGTTGCGTACGCGGCCGATGAGCAGACCTAGCTACCTCCTTCAACAAGGCAGGAGCTTACGCAGTCCAACCCGGCGCGCGCCGCTCAGTTGCTGACGTCTATTAAGCTTCGGCTGATGTATACGACACAGAACACCCATACTATGCCCACGTGATGGTTAGTGCTATCAGGCCAGAGGCCCCTCGGATCAAATATCCAAATCGTAGTGGATTAGGAACGCGCGGTAATGAGCAGAGACTCATGATCGATGTGACCCCGTCGCCCCGTCTCGAGTACTTGCGGCAAGGGCTAAGAATGCCCGGGCACGCCTCGTAAGTATCTCGTGGGCACCTTCCAGGTCAACCCATCTCCACATCACTCGCAATTAAGCTCGCGCGGGTACCCCTCAGGGTCGACCCATCTTTCCAAGTATCAGGGGTAAAGTCCAAGTATCCGTGTGTCGAAACACCAAGGGGAAAACCCGAGGAATCACCCCCGGTGAATTCCACTCGATGTAATCATCAAGGTGAACGTAAGAGGATCCACCCTCGAGGTTCACACTTGAGGGGTTGCACGACAGAGCCGTATCGGAAGTGGTTAAGGAGGAAATCTCCCTCGATGACCACGGCCGAATAACTACACTACAGGTTAACAATAGAAGTGTTGAAGAGGTCTCACCCTCGGCACTCAATAGTAACCCAGTAGTGTCGAGCAACTAAGAGGAAAGTGATGTGCGGTGTCGGGGCCTGGTCTTCGATCCCGTTGATCGGGTCTTCGATGATGAAGCAGGGGCAACAGGGACAAGGTGGGGGGTCACTGATGTATCACTAACCAACCTATACTAAGCAGTTTAGGATAAGAAGATAAGGTATGAAAGCAGGTAACAACAACAGGCTATGCATCAGAGTAGGATCATACAGAAAGCAGTAGCAGTTCTAATGCAAGCATGAGAGGGAAAGAAATGGGCGATATCGGAATGCTTAAGGGGGGTTTGCTTGCCTGGTTGCTCTGGCAAGGAGGGGTCGTCGTCGACGTAGTCGATCACCGGGGCCTTAGCAGCGGTCTTGGGGTCTACCGGAGAGAAGAGGGGGAGAAACAGTAAATACACGCAAGCATAAGCATAACAAGACAATAAGTGGTGCTAGAGGTGTCCTAACGCAGCGCTAGGCGATACTGGCGAAGGAGGATAACATCCGGGAAAGTTTTCCCGGTTCCGGACGTCTGTCAGACAGATGAACCGGAGGGGAAAAGTTCAACGTTTGCTATGCTAGAGACGTGTGATGGAAGAACGGGTTGTGTATCCGGGTTCGTCTCGTCGTTCTGAGCAACTTTCATGTATAACACTTTTTCATCCGAGCTACGGTTTAATTACTATGATTTTCTAAAGATTTAAATATTTTTTGAAATTATTATTAATTCAAAATTAATAGATAAAATGCTATGGGTACCCAGCCCTATGTACACAGAATGTACACAGAGGCTGACATGTGGGCCAGGGGACCCAGTTGACCAAGTCAACTGTTGACTGGTCAAAGGTCTGAATAGTGCGTGTGGGACCCACATGTCATTGACACATTTTAGCTAAACAGATAATTAGCATTAAATAACAAGGTTAATTAAGTTAATTTATTAAACCCCTAATTAATTATATTAATAATTAATTATTTTATTAATTATTTTTATTTTATCTTTTAAAAAAAGGGGACGTGGGGCCCCAACGTCAGTGACCCAGGGGGCCTCGATGGAGCGGGTTATCGGTGCTGCGGGAGCAGAGCTAATCGGGGCTCCGCCCCGGTGGCACATGCGCGGACGCCGGAGCACGCGACCCTGGGCATGCACGGCACCAGGGGCGGCTCGGGCGTGGCTACCGGCGAGGCCGCCGGCCGGCGTAGGCGAGTGGCGCGAGGAGTGCCTGCGGTGAGCGGCGTAGGGGGCGGCTGGAAGACGAGGCGGGGCGAGGCCAGCGGCAGGGAGCGGGAGGGGCGTCCCCGGAGCGGCCCTGGTGCGGCCAGGCGCGGGGGCTCGCGACGCAAGAGCGGTGACAGGGTTGGGACGGTGAGCGGGCGGAGTGCGTGGGCGGGACGCGGGCGACCGTGGGCGCGGTGCTGCGGTGAAGCGG